>NW_025814889.1:28157500-28757500 GCF_022079265.1 Lynx rufus | reverse complement strand
CCAGGTCAATGTCACTGAGACGTTGGTTCAGGTCCCAGCTGAGCTAATTGCTATCTTTGTAACTTGAAAAAGACCATTCCTTTGGGCCTAGTACCCCATAGGCAAATGGTCTGCTATGAAAGATATTTACTTAAAGTAAATATTATATGTAAGCATTTATATAATACCTAGCACATAAGTGTCCAGAAATTGTTGAAGTTAGTTAATATGAAGATGAGATTGGTTAAGTGATGAATATTAAATTTAAATTACCGTTAAAGCCATCATAGCTTACTGCTGTAGTTGTTACTGTAGTTACTACAGTACTATATTTATATAGTTAGTATAGTACTATATACTGTAGTTACTATAGTTACTGCTTAGCCATTTTAATAACTGATTTTTGTCTTCTGATAGAACACTAGAATACTAAAATAAATTATCCCAACAAAGGAGATTTAAAACACACATAAAATGAGTAAAATGAAAAATTAATCTCTGTACCCTAATGAAATTTTTTTCCCCATCAATCTGGTGGAGTAATTATTGTTACCTGAATTGTAGCTCATACTTACATCTGTGTCTTAATTTTGTTAGAGTATATACAGTTGTACCTTTCAGCTGTGTTTATCCAAAAGAAACTTTCACATGGTGTTTGGACTGAATTCTACTTGGTTAAGTAGCTTAGTTTAGGAAAATGAGCATTATTTCTCATTTCTCTTTTTTTTTAATTTTTTTTGTTTATGAGAGAGAGAGCAAGAGCACGAGTGGGGAGGGGCAGAGAGAGAGAGAGAGACACACACACAGAGGCAAGCAGGCTCTGTGCACAACCTGAGCTGAAGTTGAACACTCAATAGACTGAACCACCCAGGCGCCCCATTATTTCTCATTTCTAAATGCAAACTGTTTATAATACAATTTGAAGAATTTTTCCTCTCTGCTTACTCTTTTAACAATTTATTTTTTCCTTCTTAGAGTTATAGAAAACGGAGAAAAAAACCGAATGACCTATCAGAGTATAGCAATTGTTTTTGGTCCCACTCTGTTAAAGCCAGAGAAAGAGACTGGTAACATAGCAGTTCATACTGTCTACCAAAATCAGATCGTAGAATTAATTCTTCTGGAAATAAATTCCATCTTTGGGCGTTGATTCTTACTGAAGACAACCTGTGGAATAGAAGTTGGATTCGATCAGATTTCAAACCCTTAATATGATGTGTTTAATTTTGGACCAAGCAGTTACTCTTTGATTTTGCACTTTTTGGAGGGATCAGAAGGGAATGGGAGAGTCAAGATGTGTGTTAGGCCCTCATATTTGCTGCTTTGTTGCAAGTTGATATAACTGTGTGTAATTTTGAATTAATTTTATCCTGAATGTGTGCATTTCATACTCTGAATTTCAGTATAAATCAAAACTTGCAATTCTAACCAGTCGTATACACTGGATAATTTGGTAAGAAAAGTATGTTTTTTTGTTTTTTTGTTTTTTTCAAACTGGATAATGTAGAATTTCTTCTCATGATTCGTTAGATTCATCACTTGATAGAACAGTACTCACTATCAGTTATTTTGAAGACGCTCTTGGGCATTCTAAACGAAATGAAGTACATCCTTTTTGAAACCTGTGTATTTTTTTTTTCAGGGTTTCTGCATGCAGTGGTAGTCTAAGTACTACAAGTCACTATAACCCAGATGTAATCCCTTGTGCAGCCTTGCTGCCTGCCTGTTAACTGTGTTGCACAGCATCCTTACTGGATGGATGTCTTAGTTGTTTGTTTGGGCAGCACACTAATATTACTTAACACACTGTGATACTGGAGTTTAACTTAGCATAAGTCAGTTCAGGGTATTTTTGGGCTGTCTGTGCTATACTGATTTGTAGCTAAGCATCCTAATTCTGTCTAGTGCCATACTGAGTTCTTGGTATGACCCTGTGGAAACAGACATTAGTTGATGTAAATATAAGCTAAAGACAATGTCCTTTAGCTTATGTATATAATTTTGTTGTATAGTCTCAGAGTACATCCTAACCTGACATTTCTAATCATGGTATTGGTAATCTTTTCCGTGAATATTAGGTTTCCTCCAGAAATAGGCTGTTATTTGAGAAACTTAACTGTGTGCACTTTTAGATTTTAATTACATTTACAGGCAAATCACTGTAATGCAAATGGTACTGGAAAAATACTGAATAGACTTGCTAAATGGCAAATGCACTACAAGAGGAACCTTTTAGATAATTTAATATGTACAGAATACATTAGAAAAAATTTATTACAGAATTCTAACTGCAGTATGAATAGTGGAAACCCATATGTAAATTAGATGGATGTCAAATGGAAAATGACATTGCTAAATTTGAGAATTTCTTTTTACATTACTAATGTAGGTTGATTTCTACAATAAAACAGGGTTTGGAAGGTTTTGTTACAGAGAGCATGGTCTGTTAAAGATATTTTAAGATGTATTTTTCTAGATTAACTGATGTATATGAAATGTCTAATCTGAATAAAGAAAACTATAAGAGGTTTAGAGATTTTCCATTGGAAATGTGCATTTTGGTTTTACTTTTTTCTTGTTTTTGCATTTACTGGCATACTCTTATACCTCATTTTTAAAAAATCAATTGAATCCAGCATTTCATGTGGTATATATGTTTTCCTCATTTTCCACACCTTTTCTGCTCCCTGCCATGCCAATACCTCCTCCACTATCCCCCCTCCAATTTTTATTTCTTCATCAATATTTAAAAGTGGATACTTTTGTAATTGAGACTCTTTTCTTAGAATTGCATTTGTAATTTACAGATTGCCTTCCTTGGGAACAAATAGTTTTTGTATGATCTGCCTAAAAATCTCTCACCTGAGTTTTGTGGTAAAAATATTGTTTGTTGTTGTGATCTTGTTAGATTGGTAACAAACCAAACTACTTGATAGCTATGAAAAGCAGATTGTTTTGGGCAGGGAGAAAAAGCCCCAAAATGAGAATGTTTATATTTGCCTAACAATGTCCTGAACAATACAATATGCTTTAGAACTGACCCATATAGTGATTGTATGCCAGCAAAACAATTAGACTCAAATCAGTGATGCTCTTTTTCTTGGTAGCTGTGGGCATAACAAAGATTAAAATTGTCCTGTGTTTCTTGTTTCAAAGTACATACGTGTGTATGTGGGGTCTTAAATGTTTTATTAGTCTACAGCTAATTCGTTTATTGTAATATTGTATGTACAGTGACATAAATGTCTTGTGTTTTCATCCTTTGTGAATTAAAAATTCTCACTTTTTTTTTGTAATAGCAAAACCAGTAATATTTTCCTGTCTTGATAACTTGATTTTTAGTAGAAAACATGTTAAAGGCTGAAATAAATTGTCAGTGGAATTTCATTTGCTAATAGGCCTTTTCCTTCAAAATGTCATTTTAAAAAGTAGTTGGAAATTGAAAGGAAAAGTATATTCAAATATGAATTAGAAGAAAAATGTTCATTTAAATTTTACAGCAGTAAAACTACCTTTTACTCTGGAAAAATGATGTTGTCTTTTAGGTAGAGGCAAATCTGCAAATATATATATATATTTTTTTTCTTATGGGAAAAGCACCAATGGGATAATTCAGCCAAACTGGGCTGAGGCACATGTATGTGTATATAAATGTGTGTGTGTGTGTGTGTGTGTGTGTGTGTGTGTACCATTGCTTACATACAAATGAAAATTTCATTAATAATAATGGCAGATATCTGGAGACCTTTGTGTTATTTTAGTTCTATCCCATGATTCTTTGTAAGCCTGTAATATTAGATGTTAAGATAGCAGTAAGAGGAGAAAGAGTTATTCTGTAATTTTGCCAAGAGATTCTTTTTCAGCTCATGGGAGAGATCCTCTAATTAAATATTTAAAGTAAACATGCAGTTTCCCATGACACTAATTTCTCCAACATATTTAGGCTTTTAAAAGACACAGAGGAGTCTACAACATGTCATTTTAGTAAAGAAGAAAATAAAAATAGTCAAATGGGCATCATGCTGTCAGTGGCCTAATAAAAGTCAAATGTTCAAAGATGACATCTATATAGAGACCTGAAAATGGGTAGAAAATAAGATTTTGTGGAATTTTCTAGTTTCTCTGAACTCTAGCCATCAGCTCTAATGATCCTCTTTTATAGAAAGCACTCTGTAGTACAAGACTAGAGAAGGTGTTTAATAGGGACTGTAGCCTGTAACAATCCTAGATGCGGGGCATAGTCTTGTTTTTGTTTGTTTTTTAAACAGTATTTCAATATAACTACTACAGTTGTGTTAAATGCAACTTTCGTTTTAAACCAGAACCCCCCCCCCCACACACACAAAAAAAACAAATAGCAAAGGGGGCTGCAAAACAAAATCAAGTCTTACAATAATGGTGTATTAGAATCTATTGGAAATTCGCTGCAAACCCAGGCCAAGCAGAGTCAGACTTCGTATTCTAGAGAAGGGGGAGGTACAGAATGCCTAATGAGACATTCTATAACTACTAAAGACAAGGGAGTTCTCCTGAAGAATCTCAATTAGTCTTCTCAACTGAAGTTTTGTGGGCCAGTGGTGGCTGTAAATATATTCAGCTGGATTGAGCTTTTACAAATTAGCCTTATGTGAATATGGCACTTAAATGAACTCTTTCATTTCCTTCATTGCTTCCCTTCTCCCACAGGAAAAAAAGGAAAGAAAAAAAGCACTTTCATGGTACTCTCATAAACAGAGCACTTGTAGAACAAGGTAACTGTTTAACAAACCATTACAAAATGTATTTAGAAAAGTCTGATTTCTTAGTTTTTTCTCATCAACCCTCCCCCCCCCCTTTATTTTACTTCCTCTCTGTGTTTTCAGAAAAACAGTTTTTGGTAAAGATTTTTTAATTATTAATACTGGTAGCTAAATCTTTCAGGTAGTTCTAATAGTTGTAATGTCATGAACCTTGTATCGCTAAAATTTGTGGCGACATCATACCAACAAATGATGCTGTGGAAGCTCTTATCAGCAGGGCCTTTGCAGAGGTGAACATCAAACACTCATCTATCTCATGGTGGAGTGACCGGTGAAGATTCAGCATAGCATTCAAGGCCTTCTTTCTCCTCCTGGACATTTTGAGAGATTGTTTATATTTAGGCAAGAGAAATGGGACTCTTAGACACTCAAGTAAAACTGAGTCTAACTGATTGATAAAGCAGGACAGAACAAATAGGGGCCCTAACATTCACAGCCTTACTTTATGGAAGCACAAAATAAGAAGCTTAAGGCTGGAAGGAAGACCTATCTTGATTAGTTACGTTATTGTCTCTTTAAACTTCACAATCAATTTTAAGTAAAGCGTATTTGCCATGTTCAAATACTATCATTTGAAGAACAAACTAGTAACTTCCCTACCTATTCTGACCATCTGTTTTCAAGCTAAGTTAGTTTTTATTTATGTGGCGTATTGAAACTTCATTTACTTATTTATTTACATTTTTAAAAATTTTTAAACTTTTAATTTTTTTACTTTTATATATTATGTACATCTATTATGAATATAGATGTGGCAGAGAGGGTATGTATTGCTTTCTGCTGGTCTCTCCTAGTTCTAGTTGTATAATCAGGCTTGAGTGGTTGTATTTCTACCTGCTGACATTCTGGATTAGCCATTGTGTTCATTAATCTCTTTAATATGGATGTCTGCTTTCACTGGAGTTCTAGAACTATGCTGTCCAGTACTATAGCCACTGCACACATGTGGCAACTTAAATTTTCATTAAAATTAAGTAAAATGAAATTCAGTCACAGTAGCCACATTTAAAATGTTCAGTAGAAATGTGGAGTCTATGGCCACCATATTGGACAATGCAGGTATAGAATATTTTTTATCCTTACAGAAAATTCTTCTGCACAGTGTTGTTATAGAAGGTTGGTTGTGAGGAATAAGCAATTACAAAATACAAAATTCTTTCAAAAATATATGCTCTAAAGCATTATATTTCATAATTCTCCCTCATGCGCATCTCAAGTACATGACACTAGAAGAATTTAAAATCAAGAAGAGATAATATTTTTATACAAGGGCTGCCAAACTTTGAATATTTGTCCCATTGTATGCTGTCATTATAGGGGGCTGGGAGAGTAGTAAATGTGATTAGACTTCTAATACAGCTCCATCAAAATGCTTGCAATTTGGTGAAAATCAGTTTGAAACTGTGGCTTAAAAGCTTCAGTTGACATTGTTCTCTGGAAATTTAGGAACTATGAGATAATTAACATTTCTGATGCTATGTCACAGAATTCTTGCATTCAGATTTTAAGGACTTTTCACCTTGGTGGGAAAGATTTTCTGAAAAGATTTTCAAATCTTTCAAGATTTTCTGAAATCTTTTTTTTATTCTTTTATGCAATCTTTATAAAACTTTTTTTTTAAAAATTAGATTCAAGCTAGTTAACATACAGTGTAGTATTGATTTCAGGAGCAGAATTTAGTGATTCATCACTTACATATAACACCCAGTGCTCTTCCCAACAAGTGCCTTCCTTAATGCCCATCACCTATTTAGCCCATCCTCCTCCCCACCTCCCTTCCAGCAACCCTCTGTTTGTTTTCTATATTTAATGGTCTCTTATGGTTTGCCTCCCTCTGTTTTAATTTTATTTTACCTTCCATTCCCCTATGTTCATCATTTTGTTTCCTAAATTTCACATATGAGTGAAATCATATAATATGTCTTTCTCTGATTGACTAATTTTGCTTAGCATAATACACTCTAATTCATCCCTGTTGTTGCAAATGGCAAGATTTCATTCTTTTTCATCGCAGAGTAATATTCCGTGTGTGTGTGTGTGTGTGTGTGTGTGTGTGTGTGTGTGTGTGTACACGTACACCACTTCTTTATGCATTCATCAATTAATGGACATTTGGGCTCTTCCCATACTTTGGCTATTATTTTTATTTTTTTTAATGTTTATTTATTTTGAGAGAGACTGAGCATGAGTGGGGGAGGGTAGAGAGAGAGGGAGATACAGAGTCAGAAGCAGGCTTCAGCCTCTGAGCTGTCAGCACAGAGCCTGATGTGGAGCTTGAACTCAAACCATGAGATCATGACCTGAGCCGAAGCCAGACGCATAACCCACTGGGCCACCCAGACACCCTACTTTGGCTATTATTGATGGCACTGCTATAAACATTGGGGTGCATTTGCCCCTTCGAACCAGAATTTTTGTATTCTTTGGATAAATACCTAGTAGTGTAACTGCTGGGTGGTAGAGCAGTTCTATTTTTAACTTTGTGAGGAACCTCCATACCGTTTTCCAGAATGGCTGCACCAGTTTGCACCCACCAACAGTGCGAAAGGATTCCCCCTTCTTGGTATCCTCAGCAACATCTGTTGTTTCCTGAGTTGTTAATTTTAGCCATTCTGACGGGTGTGAAATGGTATCTCCTTGTGGTTTTGATTTGTATTTCCCTGATGATGAGTGATGTTGAGCATCTTTTCATATATCTCTTAGCTATTTAGATGTCTTCTTTGGAAAATTGTCTATTCATGTCCTCAGCCCATTTCTTCACTGGATTATTTTTTGGGTGTTGAGTTTGATAAATTCTTTATAGATTTTGGATACTAAACCTTTATCTGATCTGTCATTTGCAAATATCTTCTCCCATTCTGTTGGCTGCCCTTTAGTTTTGCTGATTGTTTTCTTTGCAGTGGGAAGCTTTTTACCTTGATGAGTCTCTAATAGTTCATTTTTGCTTTTGTTTCCCTTGCTCCAGAGACATGCCTAGTAAGCAGTTGCTGCTGCCAAGGTCAAAGAGGTTGTTGCCTGTTTTCTCCTCTAGGATCTTGCTGGATTCCTGTCTTACATTTAGGTCTTCTATCCATTTTGAATTTATTTTTGTGTATGGTGTAAGGAAGTGGTCCAGTTTCATTCTTCTGCATGTTGCTGTTCAGTTTTCCCAGCACAATTTGCTGAAGAGGCTGTCTTTTTTCCACTGGATATTCTTTCCTGCTGTGTCGAAGATTAGTTGGCCATATATTTGTGGGTCACTTTCTGGGTTCTCTATTCTGTTCCATTGATCTATGTCTGTTTTTGTGCCAATACCATATTGTCTTTGTGCCAATACCATATTGTCTTCAAGCTTTGTAATACAGCTTGAAGTCTGGGAATTAGGATGCCTCCCACTTTGGTTTTCTTTTTCAAGATTGCTTTGGCTATTCAGGATCTTTTCTGGTTCCATACAAATTTTAGGATTGTTTGTTCTAGCTCTGTGAAGAATGCTGGTGTAATTTTGATGGGAATTGCATTGAATGTGTAGATTGCTTTGGGTAATAGAGACATTTTTAACAATATTTGTTTCAGTCCATGAGCATGGATTGTTCTTCCATTTCTTTGTGTCTTCCTCAGTTTTTTTCATCGTGTTCTTATAGTTTTCAGCATACAGATCTTTTATCTCTTTGATTAGGTTTATTCCTAGGTATCTTAAGGTTCTTGGTGAAGTTGTAAATGGGATCAGTTCCTTGATTTCTCTTTATATTGCTTCATTATTGGTATATAGAAATGCAAGAGATTTCTGCACATTGATTTTATATCCTGTAACTTTGCTGAATTCATATATCAATTCTAGCAATTTTTTGGTGGAGTGTTTCAGATTTTCCATGTAGAGTACTGTGTTGTCAGCGAAGAGTGAAAGTTTGGCTTCTTCCTTGCCAATTTGTATGCCAATTTGTATGCCAATTTCTTTTTCTTGTCTGATTGCTGAGGCTAGGACTGCCAGTACTATGTTGAACAGTAGTAAGAGTGGACATTCCTGTCATGTTCCTGACCTTAGGGAGAAAGTTCTCAGCTTTTCCCCATTGAGGATGATATATATCAGCTATGGGTCTTTTATATATGGCCTTTATGATGTTGAGGTATATTCCTTCTATCCCTACTTCCTTGAGGGTTTTTATAAA
This sequence comes from Lynx rufus, assembly GCF_022079265.1. NCBI lineage: Eukaryota > Metazoa > Chordata > Mammalia > Carnivora > Felidae > Lynx > Lynx rufus. Next base: position 28,748,577 of record NW_025814889.1, on the reverse strand, counting down.
GAAAGGATGCTGTATTTTGTCTAATGCTTTTTCTGCATCTACTGAGAAGTCATGTGGTTCTTACCCTTTCTTTTATTAATGTGATATATCACATTGATTGATTTAAGAATATTGAACCACCCAACAGCCCAGGAATAAATCCCACTTGATCGTGGTGAATAATTCTTTCTATGTATTGTTGGATTCTATTTGCTAGTATCTTGTTGAGAATTTTTGTGTCCATGTTCATCAAGGAAATTGGTCTTTCTCTTTTATAGCAGGGTCTTTGGTTTAGAATCAAGGTAATGCTGGCCTCATAGAGTTTGGAAGTTTTCCTTACATTTCTATTTTTGGAAAAGTTTCAAAAGAATGGGTGTTCTTCTTTAAATGTTTGGTAGAATTCCCCTGGGAAGCTATCTGGCCCTGGACTCTTGATTGTTGGGAAGTTTTTGATTAGTGATTCAATTTCTTCAATGGTTATGGGTCTGTTGAAATTTTCTATTTCTTCCTGTTTCAGTTTTGGTAGTTTATATATTTATAGGAATTTGTCCCCTTCTTGCAGATTGCCCAATTTGTTGGCATATAATTGCTCATAATATTTTCTCATAATTGTTTGTATTTCTGTGATGTTGGTTGTGAGCTCTCTTCTTTCATTCATGATTGTATTTATTTGGGTCCTTTCTTTTTTCCCTCTTCTTGAGTGCACATGGAACATTCTCCAGAATAGATCACATACTGGGTCACAAATCAGCCTTCAACAAGTACAAAAAGATTGAGATCATATGCATATTTTCAGGACACAATCTTTGAAACATGAAATTTGACCACAAGAAAAAATTTGGAAAGACCACAAATACCTGGAGGTTGAAGAATATCCTACTAAATAATGAATGGGTTAACCAAGAAATGAAAGAGGAAACTAAAAAGTACATGGAAGCCAATGAAAATGAAAACACAACAGTCTAAAACCTTTGGGATGCAGCAAAGGCAGTCATAAGAGGGAAGTGTATAGGCTTTCCTAAAGAAGGAAGAAATGTCTCAAATATACAATCTAACCTTACACCTAAAGGAGCTGGAAAAAGAACAGCAAAGCCCAAAACCAGTAGAAGAAGGTAAATAATAAAGATTAGAGCAGAAATCAATGATACCAAAATCAAAAAAACAGAAAAGATCAACGAAACTAGGAGCTGGTTCTTTGAAAGAATTAACAGAATTGATAAACCCCCTAGCCAGACTTATCAAAATGAAATCTTATTTTAGAAACAATAATTAAAGAAATGGTTCTAATGAGAACTTTCCCTTGAGATCCAAGTTTCTTCACCTTGTATTTACTTCTGATTTTTAATAGTACCTTGTAAGAGATGGAGATCTTGACAAACTGACATACAAAATTTCTCTTTAAATGAGAGCTGACAGGTAGTCATGGATACAGGGAAATTTTTGGTTGTCTCAAAGTTAAGTAGGTCTGTATGTGATTTCACCAGATGCTTGCTTGAGTATGGACAGTGACATGGTACATAGGTTCTATACACTGTATGGTAATTAGCATTTTTCATTTTTGTCTCTATCAGAATGTTTATTTTAAAGGTCCCAGGCCAGATTCTTTCAGAGATGGTACTTCTATGTGTAGCTGACATATATAATGCTCTGACTGAAGAAAATGCTACTGTTGTATTTTCAACCTTGTAAGGCTTTCTGTTAAGTATCTTAATATTTCTAGTGAGTATAATAGTTTGTTTTTCTAATTAAACCAACTCATTGACAGAATGCTTCAGTTCAGACTTAAGCAAAACCTAGGGTGAAGAAGCTTTGCTGTCTAGTAAAATTAACTCACAAAACTCTCTTCTTATCTTCTCATTAAGAAATACGTGGGAACATGAAATGCTACTTTCTGTGTCTTTTCCTCTTTCATCTCTCCTCCCCTTCTCTGTCTCAGTAGTTGCTGTTTGCTTTATTTAGATGATCAAGTGAGTGGCTACTCACAGAGGCTGTTGGGGGACTTATTGAGGCCCTTGTGTCCACAGTGTCCAGGTTTCCTGAAGGGGAGTTAGACTTAAAGAGGAATCAAAGACCTCTAGGGAAGCCAACACAACTGCATCAAGGTGGAAACTAAACCTTTTATAAAGAGCAATCCCAGTATCTTTGGATGACATAGTTCTATAAGATTCCCAGAATTCAACCCCTTATGCTAGATGACCAGATTTTTTTTTTAATTTTACATGTTTATTTTTGAGAGACAGAGCGTAAGCAGGGGAGGGGTAGAGACAGAGGGAGACAAGAATCTGAAGCAGGCTGCAGGCTCTGTGCTGACAGCAGAGAGCCTGATGCAGGACAACTGCGAGATCATGACCTGAACCGAAGTCAGATGCTTAGCCAACTGAGCCACCCAGGTGCCGCTAGATCACCAGATTTGATGTAACATTTCTGACATCTGGCTACATCTTATGAATGCCCTCTCTGATCATGTCCTTGTTTCCTGACTTGTTGGATTAGCCAAATTGATCGCCTGAGCATTGCCAAAACAGTGACAACCTTCTTACCCGTTGGATCACTCATTAACGGCTGTGGCATATTCAGTTGGCATTAATGGTTCTACAAAGCCAGCATCAGGCAAGATGCAATTGCTATTTTAAATGAAGGGTAGTGCTGAAACATCTCTCACTGAATAAAAGGTTGTGAAGAGAGTTAATATAAACAATCTGCTAAGAGTCCATTCGTTCAACAAATTCAGTGAATGTGTTTTAGGTATTTAAGCATAGTGTTAACCTCTGGGGATAAAATGGTAAACCAAACAGATGGAATCCTTGCTTTTATGTTTACAGTTCTGAGGTTGATGATATGATAACTGGTATATATTTAATTCTGACACCTGTTTTGAGTAGGTGCACTCAGAATGGCCAATCTCAAATAGTTTTATTAGTGTGTCTTCCAAATTGCCTATTTGTGTTGTGGTCATGCCAGTCTATTGCTACGTAATTGAGTAACATGTTGAGAATGACATAATTCTTGAGTGCTTTATCAGGTGAAGTAAGGCAAAGCTTGTCAAATACAAGAAATGTTGAAGACTGTGATGAAGCATAGTTTAAAGAGGTGTGGTTTTAAACTGCAAATGGATCACCCTGGCATGAAACAATAAAATGTGAACTGGAACATTCTCACCGAAAGTGTTAGGAAAAGCATGGATTTAATAACAGTAGTGGCCCCACAAGAGATTCACATCATACTTCATATAAAATTAAATGTGGAGAGGATTCTGGAAAGATGGTGGTGGTGAGAGCATTCTTTTTCAATTCATACATTAAAACAACAATATAATCACATTGACCCTAAAACTAGGTAACAAGATATCTTCATACCTCCAAATACTAGTAGGTGGGATTAAAGCACCAACACCTCCAAGGTCTGCAATGATATTGGTGTCTCAGAGGAACAAGGAAGAAGAAACAGGGTAGTATCTGCTAGGTCTGAGAACAGAAGAACCACAATATAATCATCAGGAATTAAGGGGCTAGAACATTAGCCTCTGGGAATTCTCAAAACCAACTTGGCAAAGCTTTCTTCCAGGACAAGTCACATTAAAGAAAAGTTGCTGAGAGTGGAATCAAAATTGAACAGGATAGGGACAATAGACCAAAAAGGTGGTCTAGTTCAAAGTGGGGAAGGGAAGTAGAGCCAGGAAACCCCAGGAATCAAGCTGTCATATTTTTTAACGCAATGCAAAAACAAGGATGAATCTGTTAACAAAGCTTTCCTGAATCCTATTTCAAAAGTTTGAGTTAATTTTACACAAATTATTAATAATTACACAATAATTATAAGTACCAAAAAATAAATTTACACAAAAACAAGCAAAATAATAGTATCAAGGCCAAATCCCATATTAAGTTATAAGAAAATAAGGAGCAGAATAACATCCAAGTGGAAAATGGAAGTATGCCAAAAACACATGCCCACAAAACTGAAACCTGTGATTGCAAAAGGAACTCAGTCTCTAAGAAATGGTAAAGACATAAAAGAAGAACATAAAACAGAATTACAAGAAATAAGGTGACAACTCAGGAAAGAATTAGAAATAGGAGGAGATATTTCAGAATTGTAAATAGAAACCTAAGAGCAGACAAAACAATGCCCTGAAGGAAGTAGGTGTAAAAAAGAAAACAATTTTAAATCAAAAATAAAGATTTAAGAAAACATCATTTTAAGATTAAAAAGTGTCATTGAAGATAGGCAAAGAAGATCAAACATGTAATTAATAGGAGTTTATAAAAAAAAACAAGACAAGCAAAAGACATAAAAATATTTCAAGAACCCTGGAATTGGGAAAGACATTGAAATTCTGTATTGGAAAAGCACAGCAAATAATTAATATTGACCTAAAATAACCAATACCAAGACATCATCTAGTGAAATTACTGGACTATAAAGAAAAAGAAGCAAATCTTTTGGGCATCCATTTAAAAAGGGCATGTGATTTGTATTAGATTATCAGAATTTTCAAAAGCAACACTTTATACTAGATGGAAATGGAGAAATATATTTAAGATTCAATTAAAGGGAAACAGATTGAATAGAAAAGGCAAATTCTGTGATACCTAAATAAGACACTAATTTGTAAAGAAATGTAAAGAGAAACTAAAAGGAGATATGTAGCACTGTAGTATAATTACATAATGCCACTATTTGGAAAATATGAATGATGATTGCTTAATATAGATTATATAACAGAAATAATCCATTGAATTAAGACCTTCAACTTTCCTGATCTCTGCTAGAAGCAGAGGCCTGGAATCGAATCCGACCTTGATGACACTTTCAGAAGGGGAGCAGCTATGTGGATAATTTTAATAAATAAGAGCTAGTTGGTTGCCTGGAAATGATAGGACACTGAGAGACAGCCTTTTATCCTAAAGTTCATAACAGCAGGGAAATGGAATACTGGGACTGAAAAAGGTAGTAACTGAAATTAAAACCCCAGTAGGTGAGCTTACATATTACATACAGCTAAAGAGAGAATTGTATGAGAAGATACGTCAAAAGGAAAGATACGTCAAAAGGTGGAGAGAGAACATGGCAGAAGCATTATTTGAAGAGATAATAGCTGGGAATTTTCTAAAATAGATTGAAAATCAGCCATAAATTGAGGAAGTTTTATAAATCCAAGCAGAATAAACACAAAGAAAACTACATCTTAGGGCATCATGGAGAAACTGCCAGAAATTAAAAACAAAAGAAAAAGGACATTACCTTCAAATGAGCAATAATAAAATTGGCTGTGGACTTCTCAACAAAAATAGTAGTGTTAAAAGTAAACTGCCAACCTAGAATCCAATACTTGTACATTATGATTTATGAGAAATAAATGACCCAACATATATTTCTCATGTGTTTAGTTTTTGCCCACAGTTCCTGGCTTACAACTCCCCAAATCCTTGTAATTTATTGAGCAATGAGAGCATCTTTTGTTATTAATATTTGGTCTCTTGTCCTCAGTTCCTAAAATCTCTTCAGAGCCATAAAGGTGAAATGGAGATCTTCATGACAAGCCCTTTCCACCAAAACTGGGTTTATGTTGATGAATTGACTTTTGAAGCACCAAAGGATAAGGCTGTTTTCCATGGGAACCAAACATGATTAGAGGGTTGGAACTTTCAGTCCCACCATCCTGATTTCCAGGGAGGGGAGAGGGGCTGGAGGTTAAATCAATCACCAATGGCAGTGATTTGGTTATTCATGCCCATGAAATGGAGCCTGCATTAAAACCCAAAAGGACAGGATTTGGAGTGTTTCCATGTTGGTGAACACATAGAGGTGCTGGGAGGGTGGTGCACCTGAAGAGGGCATGAGAGCTTTGCATCCCTTCCCATATACCCTGCTCTATGCATTTCCTCCATCTGGCTGTTCTTGAGTTGTATCCTTTTACAATAAACTAGTAATTTATTAGATAAAATGCTTCTCTGAGTTCTGTGAGCTGCTCTAGCAAGTTAATTGAACCCAAAAAGAGGGTAATTGGAACCTCCAATTGATAAGCAGTCTGTCAGAAGCCCAGATGATATAGCCTGGGCTTGCCAGCTGGCATTTAAAGATGGGGAGGTGAAGCACTCTTGTAGGATTGAACCCTTAACATGTGGGATCTGACACTGTCTCCTGGTACGTAACGTCAGAATTGAGTTGAACTGTAGGACCCCAGTTGGTGTCCAAGAATTGTTTATTGTTGCTGTGAGGAACCAGCCCCCTCCTTCCCACATACTGGACTTGTGTCCAGAGCCCCCTTAATACTCCACAATAATATCCTTCACAGAGGAGGAGAAATAAAGACAACTTTCAGAATGATGAAATTGGAGAGAATTTGTTACTGGTATTTTCTTGATAAACAAAATAACAAATGTAGTTCCATAGGCAGAAGGAAAAATAACCTCAAATGAAACTATGGAGATTAAGGAAGAAGGTACTAAAACAGTAAATATGTGGGTATGATTTGTGGGGCACACATGTATGTGCATATGTGTGGGTACTCACATGTCTAAAATATGGCAATAATAATACGAATGATGAGAGGCAAGTAAATATAGTCAAATGTTCTGGAAGTGGTGAAAGTACTAATTTATATCAGATTTAATAAATCAAGAGACTTGCTGTAATCTCTGATCTCTTTTATAATCAAGAGTAGTAAAAAGACTTAGATACAGAGGACAAACTAGGGGTTGCTAGAGGGGAGGTGGGTGGGGGGGCTGGGCTAAATGGATGATGGGTATTAAGGAGGGCACTTGTTGGGATGAACACTGGGTGTCCTATGGAAGTGATGAATCACTGTGTTCTACTCCTGAAACCAATACTACACTGTATGTTAACTAACTTGAATTAAACAAAAAAAAAATTTAAAAAAAGAGTAGTAAAAAATATACAGTTAATAAGCTATAGTAAAGGAAGTGAAATACTGAAAACCATAAGATTAAAAAAAAGGCGGGGCGCCTGGGTGGCGCAGTCGGTTAAGCGTCCGACTTCAGCCAGGTCACGATCTCGCGGTCCGTGAGTTCGAGCCCCGCGTCAGGCTCTGGGCGGATGGCTCGGAGCCTGGAGCCTGTTTCTGATTCTGTGTCTCCCTCTCTCTCTGCCCCTCCCCTGTTCATGCTCTGTCTCTCTCTGTCCCAAAAATAAATAAAAACGTTGAAAAAAAATTAAAAAAAAAAAAGGCAAAAAAGGGGAGACAAACAGTAATGTAGGATAGGTGGGAAAAGAGAAAACAAAACAAATAGATAATAACACATAAAAATAATACATGAAATGTAAACAGATTAAATGTTTCACTTAAAAGTTTATCGTACTAGATGAAACAAAACCAAAACTTACAAATATACCTTTTATAGGAGTATGCAAATATAAAAATACAAAAAATGTTTAAGGTAAAAGAATGGAGAAGATATACCATGTAAACATTAACAAAATGAAGCTGTTAGAGTTACAAATTAGACTTAGCGCAAAAAAGCATCATCAGAGATAAGGAGGGATATTTCATATTGATAACAGAGTCAGTATACAGAAAGATACAAAAATTCTAAATTTAATGCAGCTGTTTACATAGCCTCAAAATATGGAAATCTAGAACTGTCAGAACTGAAAGAAGAAATATACATATTCACAAACATGGTGGGAAATTTTAACACATCTCTCCCTTAATAACAGAACTTGTTGAGAAAAAATCAGCAAGGATATAAAAAATTTAAATGATACCATTAATTAATTTGCCCTAATTGACGTGTGTGTACCCACAATAGTAGAATGCATGTTCATTTAAAGTGCGTATGTAACATTTACCAATATTGGCCATATGTTGGGCAATAAAGAAAATTTCAACAACTTTCAGTGGATTCAAATCATACAGAGAATGCTCTCAGACTAGAGTGGAGTTACATAAGAAATCAGTATCAAAGGGAACTATAAAAGTCACATGGGCATGGATACACTTTGTTCGTTTGTGTTTTGAGAGAGAGTGGTTGGGGAGAGGGGCAGAGGGGCAGAAGGAGAGGCAGAGAATCTTAAGCAGGCTTCATGCCCAGCGATGAGCCTGACGTGGGTCTTGATTGCACAACTATGAGATCATGACCTGAGCCAAAATCAAGAGTCAGACGCATAACCCACTGAGCCACCCAGGTGCCCTGAAGCAGTACATTTTTGAATAACCCAGAGGTCCAAGAAGAAATCACAATGGAAATTTAAAAATATTGTAACTGAATGATCTTGGAAATGTGACAGTTCACCTTCTATAAATAAGCAAAGGACAGCAAATTAAACCCACAGAAGTAGAAGGATGGAAGTAATAATATTAAAAGAAAAAAATAGTAAGTGTACAAGAGTAGAGATTAGTAAAACCAAAAAATAGTCATTTGAAAAAAAACTAATAAAACTGATGATAGAGAATAACCCATAAAGCACAAAAACAGGTGGCCATCATCACAAATTCTAGAGATATGTAAAAGGTAATAAGAGGATATTATGGAAATATTCCAACAAATTTGAGAATTTAGATAAAATGGGCAAATTCCAGGGGGAAAAACTTCCCAAGACTGACACAAAACAAATAGGAGAGAATCTGTCCTAGACAAAGGGTAATCTCCCTCATATTTAAAGAGCCCTTAGAAATTAAGAAGTGAAAGACCAACAATCCAGTAGAAGAATGAACAAAGGAAAGAAGAGAATAACAGCTATGTAAGTAATAAGGGATTCATTATAGGTGGGTGCTAACCTAGTGAGTGAGAATTGAATGAGAAGGGGGATACGCACCACCCTCTTCTTTCAGTCATTCCCAATTGTAAATGCTTTGGTCTCTGCAGTTTGGAGACCTTGCTATAACTCTATTATTATTACTACTACTGCTGTTCTTATTTGAGACCTCAATTCACTCTTCTCTTGGTAGATGCTGCTAGATGGACCTTATCAAGCCTTAGAAACTGTATTTTACTGCCATTCAGCTTTGGAATTCTTGTAATTATTTATCTTTCCACTCCCAAGAAGACGCTATCTTAAAACTCATCTTGGATTCTCAGCTTCTTCGTTTGGTAATTGGTTAAAGGGGACACAATGGGAAAATTACATTTGAAATGTAAGGGATCTGATTTTTTTTCAAAGTTGTATTTCACTATTTTTTCAAAACAGATCATTGGAAAGAAAAACTTCCCCATATGACAGAGATATTTGTATCTGAGGCTAATTTCAAACAACTTACCTATTTTTGAAAACTCAATTTCTGAGAAGTCTGTTAGGCAGTAAGATCTATTAAGACTCTTGTCTCAGTCACTTTTGGATGAGTTTATACCTGGGCTCAAGGCACCAGAGTATGTGTGACATTTACTGATATAGTCTGTATTGACATAGATTTTCAAGTCTCTGTCCTATGCTGCTTTGGGTTGGGATAAGTAACACAGAACTGTTAACTCATTTTGAAAATGACTACATTTTTCATGGCATTCAAAAGGGAAGGAGAAAAACATCTTTCACTTAGTGAATATGGAAGTTATTTGTCCAGAGACTGCCCTGTTTTCCTTCATTTCACCTAAACAGAGAGATCAATCTGCATGGTTTTTGCTTGTCACACCAGTCATCAATAAAAGGCACATGGTGTCTTTCTCCAAGTAGCTGAGTCTGCTTGAAACTTTAATAGTACTATTTTATGAGCTGAACTGCTTCAAGTTTTTCTCTTAGAGAATGGTTATATTTTATTGAGAATAATTGTGCTGCCAGGTAATGGAAAATAAACATTAAACACTGATACTATCATCCTTTTGACTTGTCTAATTTTCCTAGTTCATAATGCATTGTGGCTAGACTGATGAAATCAAACCGTTAATGGTAAATTACCTGTCAGACTGATTTGTCTGCTCTGTTCATTATCTTTGGTGAAAATACGGCTGAGATGGTGTGTGTATGTGTGTGTGTGTGTGTGTGTGTGTGTTGTTTTAATTTACTTGAGTTTAGAGTAGAATTTGGAAATGCCTCTTTACAGAAAGTAAACTTAGTGTGTGTATGTTTAAAATAAAATAGCTACCCACTCATAACTGATGTTCAAAATATAGTCATCAAGCTCTTACTGTTTCGGATTTATCTTGGGGTCCTAGAAAACAAGAGTGGAAACTCTTCTGGTTGTCCCTCTTTACTACCCAGAGGGATTTTAAGACAGGCCTATACATATCACTGTGCTAGGCACTGAACACAGAAGGTTTTCCAGCTCCTTTGGTGATTGAAGATGAAAACAGCTTTGCCATAACTACATGAAGGCCTTTCAAAGAACAAAATGGAAGCCATAAACTGATTCCTAAGTAGACCAAAGTGTAGTTCTACTCAAAAACTTAGGAAACAGTTCTTTTGGATCTGGAGACAAGTGGCAAAAATTTTAAGCTGTTTTTTTTTTGTGTTTGTTTTGTTTTGTTGCCTTAAGTTTGAAATATCATTTTTGAAAAATCCTTTTGTTAAGTGAGGAAGAACTTCCTTCAGTATCAGCCTCTCCCGCCATGAGGTTTTGGACACTCAAGGACTGCTTGAACTGTGTGTCTGTGAGTGGAAGACAGGAGGAAAGCCATCATGGACTGAAACAGATCTTGGACAAGAGGAAGAAAGTGGCTCTGTCACCATAGTCATGGGGACAACTCTGTGGGGCGGCCAGACTCAGAACCCTCTGCAAAACTGGGTTTCCCCAGCTCATCCAGGTTCTCTATGCTAAGGAGTGCTGTGCTTTGGTATATTTATTCTAGTGAAGTTGGGAAGGACATGGTTCAGAGAGGACCTCCGATGTTCGCTCCTTGATTCCTAGCCAACCAGACAGTAGGTTCCAGAGTAGATGCTGCTGCCTCAGAGCAGTGCTGGGCTCAGTGGGGCTCTGGGATGACACTGAGGCGTGGGGGTTAAGAGTGTGCAGGCACCAGGATCAGAGACTGAGTTCTGACCCCAAATTTCTCAGTTGAAGATGAAGCAAATTTCTTGAACATTTTAGGACTTCGATTTCTTTGTTTGTAGAATGAAGACATTAATATCTTCTTCACAGTTTTTAAAATAAAGATTAGATGAGATCATGTATTTGGAGCACTTTGCATAGTGCCTGGTTTATAGTAAGTACTCAATAAGTACTTATTAGTCATATAGCATAATGTGATATTGTTCCAGCTACAATCCTATAGTAAAGTTTTTCATATATTGGGTTTTATTTGGACCTTATAAGAACCCTGAGAAGTAGGTGGGTGGGTCTTATTATTCCATTATACAAGAGGAGAAACTAAATTGCAGAAAGATCAGTGCCTGGCAAAGGGCAAAAGATAAGTGGCAAAGTTGGGGCAAGCTCTGTGTTCTGAGCTCCCACAATTCAGCCATTCAAAAATAATTTTGAGTATTTCCTATGTGTTAAATACTAGAATTTATGATGAATATTACCAGATATATTTCCTGCTACCAAGGTGTTTATAGTCTTGTGAGGGACAGAGATATTAATCAAATAAGCCCACTAATAAATGTCTAATTCAAAACTGATTTAAGTGCTCTGGCAGCAAGGAAGGAAGTTTTATAAAGGTGTATTTACAAAGGGGCCTGACTTAGACTTGAGGTCAGATCAAGCTTCCCTGAGGAAATGCCGCTGGAGCCAAGGTCAAAAGGATGAGTATGGGTCAGCTGATCATGGAGCAAATGTTGAGCCCCAAGGGGAAGTCCCAGGGGCGGGAGAGTGTGGGAGCTTCCAGGAAATGGGAGGAAGCCAGTGCAGCTGGAAGACACAAAAGGCAGAGAGGAGGCAGAGAGTGGTGAGATGGAGGTGGTGATGGGAGGTGGTAATGGTGGTTGCTAATATTTATTGACTCTGTGCATACCACGTAAGCTGGGCCCATCTGGGACCACCTTCCACTAGATTCTGAGGGTGAGTTTCCTTGTGAATCTGGGCTACAAATCCATTCTAGGGCCAGTGGCCAAGGATGTGTTCCTTTTGTTTTTTTCCTTGCCTTGCCTGCTAGCTGCAGAAGCGATCTACCCTATGACCCCTGGGTTGTGTGTTTATGTGGGGTGGGGAGAATGGATTTGGGCCCAAGTGGAGGCCTCCATGTGGGGAGGGTGTCCTGTTGGGTTCCCTGTCTCGGTGGGTCCCCAAGCCTTGGTTTCCGTTTTCTTGCCCCAACAGGCTGTTAAAGTAAAACCCATTTAGTTTGCCCATTTTTAGCTCTGAAGGTGAAAACAGCTGAGACGCTTTCATGTTCTGCTACCTCTGTGGGTTCCCATTTCTGCTTTGAGTCCAGCCTGGTAGTTACTATCTGGTCAGCTTAGTGATGCTTTTAAGGAATTTGCTTCTATTTTATCCAGTATGTTTTTTTTCCCCCCAGTGGACATCTTGGTCTGAAAATCCAGTGTGCCATTGAAGGAATCAAAAATCCACCTATTACTGGCTTCTTCTCTCTCTGCCTGTGGAAATCTTATGTAATATGAGAGTGATATGGGGCTTTTTTTCCCCCAGGAGGAATTAAGTAACCGAAGAATTGTTTTTATTGTGGAAACACATATATTACACAAAATTTACTATTTTAACCATTTTAATTGTATAATTCAGTGGCATTAAGTACATTCACAATGTTGTGCAGCCATTGCCAGAACTTTTTCATCATTCCAAGTAGGAATTTTACACCCATAACCATAACTCCTATTTTCCCGACCCCAGCCCTTAGTAACCTCTAATCCCTCTAATCTATGGTCTCCATGAATTTAATGACTTTATGTGCCTCAGATAAGTGAATCACACAATATTTGTCCTTTTGTGTCTGGCTTATTTCACGTACCAGAATGTTTTCAAGGTCCATCTATGTTGTAGCATGTCAGAACTTCTTCCATTTTATGGATGAATAATACTAATTGTACACATACATGCCACATTTTATCCATTCATCTGTTAATGGAAACTGATTTGTTTCCACCTGTAGGCTATTGTGAATAATGCTGCTGCAAACATTAGTGTGCAGGTATCTGAGTCCCTGCTTTCAGTTCTTTTGGGTATGTACCTAGGAGTGGAATTGCTGGGCCATATGATAAATCAGTGTTTAACTTTTGGAGGAACCGATACTCTATTTTTTTGAAGTCACTCTTTCTGACATAAACGTTATTCCCTGGGGCTCTCTCAGCACAGATCCTCAAACCCAAGTTTCTCTGAGACAGCATCCTGCCCATGTGCTCCTGTAACTCTTATGCCGGCCCTGTGACTACACAGATAGTACTTACATGCATCTCCCGGGGCTTCCAGGAGGGCAAGGTCTGTCTGTGTCTAGCATGGTGCCTGGCATGCTGAATGAATTAATTCCTTTGATGAGTGTTATTATACTCTGCCCTTACAAAGGTTGTGGCCTTGGAACATGGCCTCTGAGAATCAGTTCCCCCTTGATCTAGACTGAGTATAGAAGTAGCCTGGACCAAAGGCTCTGAGCTCAGCCACACCCCGTGGACACAGGAACTTCAGATCTGCCCTGGATTCTAAGGGTGAGGATTCTTTTTTTTTTTTCTTTTAATTTTTTAAAATGTTTATTTATACTTGAGAGAGAGAGAGACAGAGAGAGACAAAGTGTGAGTGTGGAAGGGGCAGAGAGAGAGAGAGGGAGACACAGAATCTGAAGCAGGCTCCAGGCTCCAAGCTGTCAGCAGAGCCCGATGCGGGGCTCAAACCCATGAACCGTGAGACCACGACCTGAGCCGAAGTCGGAGACTCAACCGACTGAGCCACCCAGGCGCCTCAGATCCTTTTTTTTTCTTTAATGTTTATTTATTTTTGAGAGAGAAAGAGAGGGAGAGAGCGGGAAGAGGGCAGAGAAAGAGCGGAACGGAGGATCCAAAGCTGGCTTTCTGTTGACAGCAGAGAACCCTATGCAGGGCTTGAACTCACAAACTGTGAGATCATGACCTGTACCCAAGTCGGACGCTTAACCAACTAACCCACAGGGCTCCCCTAAGGGTGAGGATTCTAAGTGTGAGGGCGGATCCACCTGGAGCAGGGCACCCACAGCAGAGTTATGCCCATGCTGGGTGTTAATCACTGGCCAAGGCTGGGAGCTCGCGCTGGCCCGAGTGCTTTTCCTTACTCTTAAGAGCATCAGCGGGCTTGTACAGCAATCTTTCCAGAGGCTAGATCTAGAAACAACTGAACACTTTTCTCTTTATTCCCATTAGGTTTTTCTTCCTTTTAAACAATTGCAGTGAAGTATACATAATATAAAATTAACCATTCTGACCATCTTTACAGTGTCGTGAAACTTTCCCATTCATTTTGAAAAGACCTCTGTAGTCAAAAGAGATTTTGCCTTTCTAAATACTAAAAAGAGCTTTTCCCTTAAGGAAGCAGAATGCTCTCCCAGGTATGTGATTTTCAACAATGTGCACAGCATTACAAATAGAATAGGTAGACACGACAAGGCAGACCCTGGGCTGTTGAAGAGAGAGCCCCAGTTCCTCCTTCTTCTTTCCCTTCTCTCCTCACCTTCCCTTTGTTTCCATAGTACTGGAAGTCAATACAAGTGAGGTTGTTCACCTCCTCCCAGAGGCATCAGCATCTTTGATGATGTCTGCAGGAACCCGTGCTGCTCTGTGAATAATAGTGATTAATTCCTGCTTTTGTCTGCAGTAGGTGATGGGGGTGGGGGGCGGGAAGCCAAAGCAAAACTAAAGAGAGGGAGCTGAAGGCTCTATTTATGTATTTATTTATTTATTTTTACCAAACTAACAGTTTTTAAGTGATTAACCTGTTAGGTTTTATTTCGGTGTCACTGTTTCGGAGCAAGTGCCATTTCAGAAATGTTGCAGCTGCAAAGCAGAGCCCTGACGTGGTCAGAGATGTGGGCTCAATGTCTGCGCTGGTCTGTCCCGCTCCAGTGGTGGGACCACCTTGCTTCCACCATTTGAGGGGGAATGTCACCCCCAATCTCCACGGTCATGGAATCAGAATTGATAGATCTGGAAGGACCAGAGGGAACAGATCCAGGGTCCCATTTTGCAGACTAGTTCATTGTGGCTGTCAGTGAGAAGTGCCTTTTAGCTGAGACAGACCCAGGAGCAGAGGCAAACTGTCCTGAAGGAACCAGCACACTCCTCTCCCCGCCAGACTGCAGGACTGTCTGCACCAGGTTGGGTAGTGTGGGGCCCAAGGCGGCAGCTCTAGGGCCCAAGATTCTCCCAGGGCTCTGGCGTAGGAGGTTGGGGGGGTCCCTGGGCTTCTTGCCCCACCTCTGCTGCTCAAAGCCTGGCTTTCAAAGTTGTAGGACAGTCACAGACCCCCTTCTTCCTTTCTTTTTCTTCCTTTTGACCCAGGCGGTGGGCCTGTTCAGACCCCCCAGGCTTACAGGAGCCTTCCCAAAGATGTGGGCCTGTTGTTGATTTACGGGGACACGGCTCCTCTGTGTGCGCCTGGCTGCATAACTTAACGGGATCTGTCACCTTCAATAGACTGCCACACAGCTGCGCGCAGGAGCAGCTGCCTTCTCTGCCTTTGTTTGGTCTCAGTGCTCCTCTCCTCCAGCAGCGGGGCCCTCTCTCCTCCCGGCACCTTGATTAGTACTGACTGTCTCTGCCCTCCAAGTGCTTCGCTTGGTCCCCGTATATACAGTGTCTTGCACACAGTTTACGATAGTGACAGTGAGCAAAGGTCGTCCATAAACACTGAGTCGTGGGTGGTAGCATTAGCTCTTAAAAATCATAATCAGCTCTCCTGGTGGCCTCTTAAATTCGTGTGCGGCTTTTCTTCTCACCCATAAAATAGGCTCCTTTAGACAGAGGCCCCAGAGTTGGCAAGCGTACAGAGCACATGTTTGGCCATGGGTGCCTCAAATGACAGTACAATCCCCAATTTGGGCTGAGAGTCCGTGTGCCCCTCTAAACACACGCGTGCGTGCACATACATTCTGTCACACATGAACACCCATGCACGTGCACTCCCTCTCGTGCATCCAGAGTCCGTGGTGCAGCGGGCGGGCAGCCAGGATGGGAAGCTGGTGCATGGGCCACAGCAGGCTCACGGCCGAATGGATGTGCACAAACGGCTTCCCCTTTCACTCCGTGATGGCTCGCTCTCTACTGTCAGATCTCAGTGCCGGCGACCTGTCCCTCGCCCCATCTCAGGGAGCACCTGATATCATTTAAGAAGGCCTCACCCAGGGGCACTTGTGTTGGCTGCTGGGGTTGTGGAGTGAAATCCCATGGAGTAGATGGCCGGGGTGTCTGAGAGCGTCATGCCTGCTGCCGCCAGCCACTTGTCGCTAAGTGCCACCGGTTCCTCATGGGCACCAGAGTGGACCTTGGGACAGGAGCTAAAACGGCATGCTGACTGGCCACAACCTAGGCAGTGCTGCCCAGAGGAAGGAACGCGGGATCCCCAGACGGATGCATGCAGGCTCACCAGCTCCTGGCCGTTCCACTTCCTGGCTGTGAGACCTTGGGTGAATTATTAACTTAACCCTGGAGCCTCAGTTTCCTCATCTATAAAAAATGAAAATGAAAGAACGTACCCTCAAGGCGCTGTTAATAGGAGTTAAAAAAAAGAATATGTGTAAAGGGCCAATTGTTTTATTGGGGCTCGATACATGGCAGCTATAATAAATACTATTATTATTTTATGATCTCTTTGGCCCAAGGCTTTCATCCCGGGATAAGGAAACAAGTGTTGGGCCACATACAGCCCTGACAAACCCAGGGCTGATTTCAGCAGCAGGGCCAGTAAAAACCTCACCTTTTCGATGTGTGTGTAATGGGAAGGAAGCCCCCAGGTATGGCAATGACAGGCAACCCAGGGCTTCTGTCCGACTCATTCCCTAACTCTTCTGGGGCTCATGTGCTCCACCTGGCACTGGTGTCTCTTGGTTTGGGACCCAGCCCTCCTCTGTGGTGAGCACAGGAAGAGAGGGGGAATGTGGGACTCTGAATGGCCATGGCCAAGGATGGGCCGTGAGTCCTAGGTCACCTCAGATGTCTGCCCTGGGCTCCCATCCATCCCAGAAGAGCTGCTAAAATAGGTGTGGAGAGGCCAGGTGCACTCACCAGCCATTCGGTGTCAGCATCAACAAGAAACCAAAGCAAGCCCCCACCTTCAGAGGTGGGAAGACTGGAGATGACGGACCACAGGGATGTGAGGGCTGAGCAGAACCCGCGGGAGCACAGTTTGGGACCCATTACCTCAGGCCAAAGACTTAACATTTCCCAGATGCTAGACACGCCATTTCGGTTTAGCACATAAAGAGCAACTCTCTCCTCTTGACATGATGGTCCCAACTCACGTTGTCTGGCATGTGAAGAGAACAAGCCATGAAGTCTTGTGAGGTTCCTTGGAAGAACCGTGTTATAATGACACAAGTCATTACTTAAGGCCAAGCTGACAGAAAGTCTGCCCCAGGACCGAGCTGGATGCTGGGAAATGTGCCTGCTGACTCACACTTTCTTCTCCCCCTCCGCCCAAGTACCTGGTGCCCATCCAGTTTTCAGGCAGCTCATGGCTCACCTGGACTGCTCTCATGAAGCTGAGTCTTGACTCCAGGCCTCCCCCTCCTCCTTCCCCCACTTCCATGAGCTCATCTCTGCTGAAGTGTTAGCGCTGAAGGTCAGACATGTTCTCTGATCCTTTTCCAGGGTGATATGTGCCCTCCACACACACTTCACCCAGAAGGATGCAGGTTGGTACAGGTGCAGATGAGCATGAAGTATTGTTGGACAAACATTTGAATTTGCCTCCTGCCATTTATGTGAGCAACTATCATATATGTGGTATACACTTTAATGTAGAAAATTATCATATATATCCTGTTTCTGAAACTTTTACCAGTCAGTATATTGTGACTATTTCCCCCATGTCTTTATATATAGTCTTCTATAACATAATTTTTTTTTCAACGTTTTTTATTTATTTTTGGGACAGAGAGAGACAGAGCATGAACGGGGGAGGGGCAGAGAGAGAGGGAGATACAGAATCGGAAACAGGCTCCAGGCTCCAAGCCATCAGCCCAGAGCCTGACGCGGGGCTCGAACTCACGGACCGCGAGATCATGACCTGGCTGAAGTAGGACGCCCAACCGACTGCGCCACCCAGGCGCCCCTATAACATAATTTTTTAATAACTGAAAAGTAGTCTCTTGTGGGGTGCATGAATGACAATCCCTCAGGATGAGGGAAGAAAATATTGCAACTTCCTCCCGTGTCTTTTTATCCAAGTATAAGAAAGAACTGGTTTACTGATACTCTAATACCTGGACTCACCATGGTGTTGCACCCAGTCTGTTAGTCCCCTGGTTACCTGTGGCCATTGCGGGTCCAACAGCGTTTTTTGCTTTTAGCAAATTCTGATTTACTGTAGTTTTTGAGTGTGGCTTAGAGATTTTGCCAGATTATATTCTTTTAGATAATAACCTTCATAAAATGAACAGGTAGCCAAAAAATCTTCCTCCAAAGAAAATGTAGAGCATGAGAAGAGAACAAGAAAATGGCAGAGTGGATTCTTCTTCAGCTTTGAGCATGAGCTCATCATAATTCTGATTAGATGTAAAAGAAAAAAAACCCCAATAGCATCAGATCTGAAAGTCAGCCAGAAATATATTCATATCTTGAGAAGATTATGTAAATAATGGATATATATTCATTTCATTCATGATGGCCTTACCTTAACTCTATATTACATACAGAGATATTAGCTTCTAAGGTATGAGCTAAGGAGAGTATCACCACAGGCAAAATGTTAAAAAGTAAACATCGAAAACATTCTCCCACCAATGTTTAAAGTCATGCAATATTTCAGTACTTAAACATTTTTGCTAAACTACTAATAATACATGCTCAGCAGCTTAAAAGCCACATACCATGGTAAAACTGGGCAAAGTAACACATGGGAAAAATGCAGGGGTGAACTTAAATGTAGTATTTTGTCAGAAAATACTGTTGGAAGATGCAAGGAGAACAATTGCTGAATGTTTGAAGAAACAAGTATGAGAATACATAATGCCGTGCAGGAGTTTTGCCACAGAGTTGGATGAAAGTACATATGTTTCCAACATGATTCAGTTATGGCAGTTGCCAAATGCTGCTTCCAAAACAAAACACATGAATTTTGTTTTTGTAAGCCACTACAGGAAGGATAATTGAAAGACATATATTCTGAATATCAAATGAGATCTTTAACAATGGTTAAAACAACAACAACAACAACAACAGCAACAACAAAGGATGGAAGTAATAAGTGCAGACAGGGCACCTGCTTTGACTTCAGGAACAAGATTCTTGAGCGTCATTGCACAGATAATGGTCTGTCATGGTGGGGAATAGCGCCGTCCCTCGATCCTGGATGTCACAGTTCAAAATCCAGTGCTGCTGCTTGTCAGTGGTGTGACCTTGGGCCAGTTACCTAACTTCCCTGTGTCTGTTTCCTTCCCTGTAAAATAGGGATAGTAATTGTGTCTACATGAGGGCTAGTTGCAAAAAGCAAATGAATTCATATAGGTAGGGTGCTTAAACTATGCCTGGCACATAGTAAGTGCTCAACAAACATCAGCTAATAATTTATGCCACACTTGAAATTTATTTACAAACCTCTATAGCAAAGGATTTGAAGCTGGAAGTTCTACACTGAGTATCAGTGATGCGGTGCAGGTAATAAAATGAAGCTTTTAATATATAGTAGAACCTTTGCAATATTTTACATAATTTTAATACATTATATAAATATATATAATTTATATAATATATGTTTATATAATATAAAATATTAAATATATATTATAATATAAAATATTCTAACGTATAGCACGTTAGAATAGAAAGGTCACAGAGAATGAGCAAAAAATCTTTTATGTACACAAAATTAGATGTGTATCATGTAGCAAATTACTTGAGTTAATAAATATAAAAATGACTTAGAAATTTTTGTGGCTTCCCATATTATGTTACTTGACTCTTAAAATATATAATTACATGGAATTTGTCTCATCAAATTATGGTGGCATTTAAAAAAATAAATAAAACATAAAGCTTTTTGAAAGAAATAGGGCATTTAGATTTCCAATGTTCTATGACTTTATTGCTGGAAAAAAGTGCAGTTGTGTATAAAAACTCTCATATACTCACTTTAAAATGTGGAAACAGAATTTGCTACCTTGTTTAAATACCTTCCAGTTAAGTTTTTAGTGTTTTGGAAGCATTTGTTTAAAATATAAAGAATGTAAGACCTATTGATTGACATCATAGCAGTAGAAAATTTACTCAGCCTAATTTCAATAAAAGTCTGTATACTTAGTACATGAGAAAGAAAAATTAATTTATTAATAAGTGTGTCCAATTATACCTTTCCTCTATTTGTATGTGTCTTTATAAAAGATTGCTTCCAGTTATGGCAACTATTACAACCAAATATGAAAATATACTGACCTTTCCATTGTTGCATCACCAAATGTGAAGATAGGATTTTAAAAAATAATGGAGCATATCCAAAATCATGTTGCCCAAAGCCAAAATGTTTCGGTAGTATTAATGAATAAAATAAAAAAAATTTGAATATTGGCCAAAATTTCCACATTGTATGTTTTGTAGTGCACATAACGTCTTTAGTTCAGTAGTACCCATATGTGACTCATTATAAACAAATATGTATTTATCAGGATGTGAACTAAAAAATTATATTCGATAGGAGTATGTGACTGTTGACTCGAAGTACAAGAGACCACTTAACTCTCTATTGTCGGGCACTTAAGTTATTTATAATTTTTTCCCTTTTGCCACATTCCTGCTTGTTTTCTGGGATAGATTCCTGGAAGTGGAATCAAAGAGTATTTGAAGGGAATATTTTTATAGTTATGTATTACAAGTTGCCTAGAGAGAGATAGTAAATCTGTAGTAATTGATGTGTTCACTGCCATCAATGAGAATGTATATCCCCTGCCCTTGGGTTTCTTCTAATCTGATTTCATGCTAGTAGGAGGAGAGGGCTGTGGTCTATCTTAGGGCAGTCAGGTTGCCCAGGGGCTCTGGGGAAGACAGTTTTGGGCAGGGAGCCCAAGTGACCACAGACAATGGCCACCAAGGGCATCCTTTGCTTCAGGCATTTCCTCTCTGGATGATGAGCTCCCTGGGGACTTGGCATGGCTCTTGGGTCGGCAGCAGGGTGGGGTGCAGGATGGTGTGGGAACATGGTCATTTTGCTCGGAGGTGGGGGTAGGAGGTCAGCGAGTGAAGTTCTGTTTCTGGAAACTGTCTGTGGGATGATGATTGTTTACATGCTGCAGTGTCTAAGGATCAAAAGCGAGTGGAAAGAAGCCTCCTCCACTCTCAGGCCATGTGGAAGGCATTTACCTCCTGCTGGAAACCTTGCATGAGAACAAAAGCAAACCTTGCCGAATGCTTTCAGGCACTGCATCTTGTTTCCGGGTCTCTCAGCCTTTTGCTAACAGAGCAGAGTGGGACTTCCCGCCAGAATCAGAAGTGCCAGATTTTTCCAAGCAGAGTGGATGCACAGCAAATTGGTGGCATTTTGTTCTCCATTTTCCAGTCCTGCTAAGCTGGCACATTGTTCCATCTCAAGCTTTTTTCTCTGTCTGGAGACCAAGACAGAGTGGCTCCTAGTTGAAGGAGGTGTTAACCTCACAGACTGCATTTGTTTCTTGGCCTTGGATTCCCTTCTTAAGGGGCAGTTTGGGAGTGGGGGACAATGACTTGGTCAGATAAGCCTTTTTGGTACTACCGCTTACCACGCTGGCACCCAATAGCCTTGCCTTTGTGCAGGTGGGTCCTTGGGAGGCACAGAACCAGCCTTGCAGTGGGGGTGGGAGGGTTCTGCTTCTATCTTTGTCTCTGACCCCACAGGGAACCCTAATCTGGTGTCTCAGCAGCCCCATACTTCTCTCTTTCTGGGTCTTCCTAACCTGAAGTCTGTATTCCCAGCGAGGGGTGAATGCAGCTGCAGGGTCTGAAGAGAGGATAGTTGAACTTGCCCTCCAGGAGCAAAGGGCTTGGAGGTGACCACTGCTTCATGTCATTTCCTTAGGTGTCCAGGCAGCCAAAGAGACAGGAAGGCTTATTGAGGGATCTTCCAGAATAAGTAGGGAGTGGCTTTAGAGGCCAGATTAGCTTCTCCACTGGCCCTCTTAATCTATCCTCTCCCTCTCCTCTGAGACCTTACCTGGTCTGTCTCCAACTTGCCCAAACTTTCTCTCTCTTTCTCCATGCATATATGTGTACACACACACACACACACACACACACACACACACTGGTTCCTTCCATCCATCCATCCATCCATCCATCCATTCAAGAAGCCAACCAGCCAGCCATTTATCTTTTTTTTTTTACCCATTTGTTTCTTCCTTCACCTACTCCTTCAGTCAATAAACATGAGGCTATTTTAAAGCAGATGGCTGTGGCTGAGAGAGGTTTGAGGGCTCTGACCCACTGCTCATAGGACTTCCCAGGACTTTGGACAGAATCTAGTTCAGAGCTTTGCAGGTCTAGAAACTCATTTTTGTCCACTAGCCCAGAGGTTCATTCCAAAGAAGTCATAAGTGACTGAGTTGTAAACCTAAAGGCCAAAATTAATTACAGCCCAAGTTAGACTGGGTGGGATAACCAGTACCAGTGTTTCCTCCTGGGGCAAATTAAAGTCCAGAACGGGGAGGTCGACTCAAGATAATTGAATGGATTGCTTTTCCTCATGCCAAGAAGATTCCTCTCTAGATAATGCTACGCTCCATTAGCCACACAGCAGCCAGAGTGGTGTTTACAAAATGTAAATCAGATCATGCCTCTCCCCTGCTTAAAACCCTGCAATTGTTTTTCATTGGACTTAAAATTAAATTACAGCTCCTTAATAGGAGTACGGAGTTCTGAAAGATCTGGCCCTGCCTCCCCTTTCCAAACTTCACCTCCTACCACCGTACCTCTGAGCACTTTGCTCCAGCCATCCGCCCTCCTTTCTGTTCCTTCACTATCCAACTGAATGCCTCACACCGTTCCTGCACTGGAAGTCTCTGCCAGCAGCTTCCACTACAGCCTGGAGCCTGTGTGCTCTAGGGGCAAGGGTTTTCGTATCTGTCTTGTTCACCAGTGTATCCCCGGTGCCAGCACAGAATAGGTGTTCAAAGGTTAGTTAAATGAATGGGCAGTACCAATTACTGATGGGGTAGGCTCCGCTTTGAACGTGGTGGAAAAGATTTTGAACTTTGCTCTACAGGATGCATTTTATAGTCCTTTATCTTTATTTTGTTTCTCCTCCTTCTCCCCCCCTCCTCCTCCCTCTCCTCTTCCTCCTCCTTTTCTTTCTTTCTTTGGTTAGACATCACCATGAACTTCCAATTTCTGTGCAGATGGTTAACCAATTTAACTGCTGTTTGTCTATTTTAGAACAGCATTGGAGAAATTATGAAACAAAAGGAAAAGTTGGATTTTAAGAATTAACCAGAAAACTAGGAGAAAATCATGGGGGCCTGAAAGCTGTTTTAAATTGGTACGTGTGGTGGGGGAGGCAGGTGGCTGAAGGTGGGCAGAGACAGCAAGACAAGAATAGGCCAGAGGAAAGCTTCTGAGATTCTTCCCTTGCCTCACAAAAGCCTTTACCATCGATGAGATTGTAGGGGAGTTCAGTAAATGCCTGATGCTGGGGTAGAGGAGGTGGTCCAAGATGCCAAGATCTTTGGTGCGTTTGGTAAAATGAGGAAATCTATCCTTGGATGGCTGCAAGATTTTACAGGTACCCGATCCAACTGATTCTATGTTGTGGGTATGGGATATTTGGAAATTACGAGAATCCAGCCATTAGCCACTATACTGCTGATGCAATGCTTCATCACTCTGCCTTTTAAGGTTTGGAAATTTTGTGAAATCATCTGCAAGTCCTGCAGAGTCAAAGCCTATGTGTTGTAGAATCACTGGAATGCTTCAGAGCTTCAGATTGCGGCCAAGTTAAAGGCACCTTCTTCTTTCTTCAAGGAATCTACCTTGACTAATATCAGAAAACTCAGCTTGGTCCTTGTCTCCAGTTTCTGAGGGCTGGATGTGTATGTTGCCAATTATTATTGGACAGTATGAGAGGATGAAGAAGAGGGGGAGGCACAGCAAACCTGAGTCCCTGAGGAAAGCAGATGGTCCAAGCTGTCCAGCATGATGGGACAGAAAGGGCATAGTATTTCTGCTCTGAAAGCTGGGCTGCCTTGTGCAAGGTGCCCAGCATCTCTGAGCCTCAGACTTCTTATCTGTAAAGCGAGGGGGTGAGGGAGATTGTTTATCATCCCTGCGGGCTCTGACACCTGACACTTCAATCAAACCTCAGCCCAGAGCCATTCCACATCTCCTTGGGTTGAAGGGAAATTCATCTCCCTTGCAGATTAAACACCTATTGATTTTTTTTTTTCTTCTGGCAAGGGGGAATGAGACAGCTATTTCTTCCTCTGTAGACAGAAGGACAGAAAAAAAAGTCAAACCAGACTCCCATTCTGTGATTTTTCTGTTCAGGCCTGAATGCTAAACAGCGTTGGCTCCCAGGGGGTGACTCAGCTTCCGCAGCTCATAGAAATTTAGAATTGGAAGGGTCCCGACAGACTATCCAGTCCTCTCTAAATTGAGGAAACAGAGACCCCCGGATGGAAGTGACACGGAATTAGGTGGTGATGGAACCCGAACTAGAGTGTACATAGTATATAGGATGAGCACATCTGATGGCCCTTTGCCACAGAAACCTTTCCAGGGCCAGCTGTTAGGGGCTGCTCAAGTTCTCGTATTGCTCCTTTATGTAAATACGATAATCCCGCTCGCGTTTTGCCTCTCTGATTGGAGTTTTCATTAACCTCAATTGAGCCATCAGCCTAGCTTTCCTGTACAGAGAGCAAGGCTTCAGGAAGGCGACTCTCCACCCTTTGTAAGAAGACGCGGCCGGTGATTGGTGGCTTCAGGAGCGCCGGAGCCGACCACCAATGGGGAGCGCGAGGAGGCGGGGCATCCTGGGGCGGGGCGGGGCGGAGCCGCGGAGCGGCGCGTTCCTGGGCTGGGGGTGGTGCGAGGCCCGGCGCGGTCGCCGTGGTTACCGCACCCCGGCTGCGGCTGATCAGTAAACACTAATTACGCCCGCCACCCAGGTGCCGGGCGGCTTGCTGAAGACTGAAAAACACCTCAATCCCACTCCGGGACTTTGGTATGGTTTTTAATTTTACGGCTCCTGTCCTCGAATCTGTCCAAGCGCATTAGTATTACGTGCGAGGTTTCCCGACAGGACTTTGACGGATGTTGCCCGGAGAGAAGCTGCTTTCCCGGGCAGAGAAAAGCTTCCTTTAGAGGCCTGGATGGACGAGCCCTGCTGTACCCGCCTGGACCTGATGCAAGCGCTTGGGTGGAGCAGTCCTTGATGGAGCAGAAACATCGTTTTCTGTGTGAGGGCCCGTCATGGCCCAGGTGGACAGCCACGCAGACACACGCGCCACCTCCCCCAGAAATCAGTCCCAGGCCAGGGGTGCAGGGGAGCGGCTTCGCCCGGGAGACTCACGAAGAGCGCCACCGCAAAACTCAGACTCTTCCGCCCCAGCACGCTGTCGCTGCCCCCGCTGTCCTGCCCGCGACAGACGCGTGCACACAGACCGCCAGGGCCACTTCATGGGCACGCCTAGTCTCACGCACGCGGGCGGGCGCTCACCATACTGCTCCAGTCCCCTCCCAGCCCCATAGCACCCTCTAGCGGGGATAACGTGCTCCCTCGTAGGCGCACCGACCGGACTTGAACCTAGCACCAAGCGCCCACCCTCCTCCTTCCTTAGCCCGGTGCTGCAGCTGAAGCTTCTGCAGGTTTGTTTGATCACCTGCCTTTCTACTTCTTCTGCGTTTATGACTCTGCTGACGCCTAGGGAGAGGGCAGCACAGCTAGCCAATCAGGATGCTCTAAAGGTCAAGGTAATGCCCATTTCCCAATTTGATTCACAGACTTCACAATTCTTGTTCTCATGACAAAACGTGGCAGTCAGCACTAAATGTGACGTATCCCCTATCTTCTGGCAACCGAAAGAATAAAATGCTGAAAATATAAACAAACCCTTTTTATTAGAATTAGAGGTCAGTTCTCTTAAATGGTTATAATTCTTCTCACCTGGGACCTGTCTTCAGTCTTAACGCGCTGACATGAGATGAGTTGGTCTGCATCCCAGGCATCCCTTGTTTCCCTTATCACTTTTTAAAAAGTCTTTTTAAGTGCAGGGAAGGGGCAGAGAGCAGAGGGAGAGAGAATTCTAAGCAGGGTCTGTGCTGTCAGCAGGAAACCAGACACGGGGCTCAAACTCTCAGAACTGGAAAGATCATGACCTGAGCCAAAATTCAAGAGTCCGTGGCTTAACCCACTGAGCCACCCAGGGGCCTCTCCCTCATCAATTTAGGTAATTTTTTTTTTCCTTCAGCTGTCAAAACACAGACCCCCTTTTATGAACTTTACCCTGTAGAAAAATGACCCATTTGAAATCCTTCAGTTTGTAAGCTTAAATTTCATTGGAGGTTAGAGTGGGTTCGCGGATGAAGGGACTGGAAGGATAGGAATGAATGTACACCTGTGGAGTCACTTTCTTTCATATAAGGTGCCTGAGCCTTTCAGTACACTGAACCCACTCTCTTTCCCACCTTTGAAAAAAAAAAGTGTGCTTTCATCATAGTTTCTGTGCTTGAAAACCCAAGGCAACTCCTGGTTTCGCCCTAATGTACTAAAAACAAACTCGTGCCTCTGCAATCTGAGGCCTGGAGCTACAGGTCTCATGAAACCAACCTGACTGCAGATGTTGTTCTGACTTCCACGCTTCGCCCTTCTCAGGACACCTTCCTTTTATCCCTCCAACTCCACCTGCACATTCCCCATCTCCATTCACCTCTGGTCGGTCCCACAGTTCAGCCCTTCGCTGCTTTTGCCTCGTTAAGTAGCAGAGTAAGGGCCTTTCAGATGGGAGGGTTAGTCCAGTCCTGGGTTAGAGGCCTCTGGTTCCCACAGGGTCTGGTTCTAGCCTTCATGTGGTCCTTGGTGTGTGGAGCCGTTTGGGAAGGTTTGAGGAAGAAGGAATTCATTTGTGGTCGGCAGAGAGGAATGAAGGTGAGGTAGGAAAGTTGAGAGGTGCCAGGTGAGGTCGGCAGTTGAGACCTGTTTGGGATTTGTCCCAAGCTCCATAAGAACCCTAGGCTAGACACCAAAATAATTTGGAGAGCTGTGTTTTTCCCTGTCAATTTATGACTGGCCATGTCTGGCCAAGAAAAAGGAGGTGGGGGAAGCACGCCAGGAGCCATTTGCCAGACAACTCGGCAAATAAGGCTGAGTCTGAAACTGAGGCAGGCTAGAAATTGCAATTAGCGTGGAAATGAAGATCTTTTCAGAAAAGAAAATGGCCCCAGCACTTGTTCTCTATTGTCTCTCCCA
Source organism: Lynx rufus (assembly GCF_022079265.1). Classification (NCBI taxonomy): domain Eukaryota; kingdom Metazoa; phylum Chordata; class Mammalia; order Carnivora; family Felidae; genus Lynx; species Lynx rufus. The sequence goes on along the minus strand of NW_025814889.1, from coordinate 28,721,213 downwards.
TCCTCTGGCGCCCACCCAGACAGCCCTGAGACAGCCCCTTGGCTCACAGACTTGTGAATACCCAGCCAGGATAAGGGGGAGCACCCACCCATCCTCACCTGCTTCTGGAAGGGCTGTGCTGCCTGTGAGGAAGGGAAACCCAGGGAGGCTGGCAGCAGGCAGGTCCGCAGCAGGGAGGAGGAAGATCTGTTCTGTTGAATACATTTGGATAGGTTTATTGCACACCCCCAAATCACAGCGAGTTTAAAATGGTGTCCTTGGGGTGCTTGGGTGGCCTAACCGGTTACGTGAAGGACTTTGGCTCAGGTTATGATCTTGCGGTTCATGGGTTTGAGCCCCGCGTTAGGCTCTGTGCTGACAGCTCAGAGCCTGGAGCCTGCTTGGGATTCTGTGTCTCCCTCTCTCTCTCTCTGCCCCTCCCCTGCTCACACTCTGTTTCTCTCTCTCTCAAAAATAAAGAAACTTTAAAAAAAGTAAAATAAATAAATAAAATGGTGTCTTTGAGAGTTTGTCTCTCTCTTTCCCATCCGAAGGTATTAACTTACCTAAAAAGTGCATGCTCTCTGGAAGAAGGCTGGGAACTCTGAGCTCAAGTTAGAGGATACAAACTTAGTCAACATTTTTTGGCAATGAAAAGGATAGGCTGTTTTGTTGATTTTCATTCTAATTTTGTTTATATAATATGGGTGGTAGGTCCTGCTAGCTTACATTATACTCATTCTAACGAAGCCATCCATCATTTGAGCATTTACCACTGACAGATTCAGGGCTAAGTGCTTTGTATGCATAGTTTTGTTTTATCCCACGCCAACCCACCCAGTGGGCATTAATCGCCCTGTGGATGACAGAGGAAGTGGAGTCTGAGAGGTTAAGCAACCCACTCAAGGCCATACAGCCCCAGGGTGGTAGTGCAGGACTCAAACTGGGGATTTTGACGCGCACAGCCCAGCAGCTCTGGGCACGGCCCTGCAGGTACCGGGCCGTGGGAGCCGAGGCAAGGGAGACTCGTGTCCCTAGCGGCCTTGCAGGAAGCGTCTGCAGTGCCCAGCAGGGAAAGGCCTAAAGGTCCCAGACAAAAATACTGCAGAAACAGCCCCTGATGGCAGGAAAGAGCCAGCCCTGCGCTAGGATGGGTCGGTGGCTGGAGGGTGGCGGGCGGCGAGCGGGAGGTGGCTGAGAGTCGGGCTTTGGGCCATGGCCAGGATTTGGGCTCCAGCGCGGCCTTCCCACGACCGAGGCCCGGGGGGCCCCACAGGCCGAGATTCTCTCCCGCCGCCCCGCGGCGCCCCAGGCTCCGTGTCTAGCGGCTGCGGCCTGTCCCCTCCCCTGTGGCCCAGGAAGGCTGCGAAGCGAGCTAGTTCCTGGGCCTGTGCATGTTTCCCTGGGTGGGGCCTAGGTGCCGCCGTCTGTTTCCTGCGGGGACCCAGCACCCAGCTCCCGGTTCCTGACCAGTTCACACTGGTCCACGGCTTGGACACCAGGTCGGCGTGACCAGGATGCAAACGTGGTTACGTAGGCCTGTTGCAGGAAGAGTAATTATCCACGATGGAGTGGCTTACGCGTGCTCTGTGATTATAGGTTCTTGCTCAACTCCGTAACAACCGTGGCGGTGGAGGGGGGTGGGGGTGGGAATATAATCCTTATTCTTGTTTCACAGATATAGAGGGAGTCCAGGGTGGTGAAATAACTAGCCCAAGGACATTCTGCTGGGAAGTCAGGACATGCAAGCTTTGGTAACTGGAGAGGAGTTAGAAAAGTTGTGGACTGTTAGGATCTGTCGGGAGGGCAAGGGGTGTGGGGATGTGGGGGCTCACGTGTGCTTCTAAGTGTGTGTGGTGGGGAGGCATGGGGCTGGGAAGGCCGTGAAACCACTTTCCTTCTTCCATTTGCTCAGGTTCTAGGCAGTCAACAGTTGATATTGACACTGTCCTCAAACTATATTTTCAACCACTTTTTATCACCTTTTTGCTGTAGTCAAGCCACTATTAAACCTCCCCAGGACTACCGAATCCCTGCAGTGGTCTCCCTGCTCCTGCCCTTCCCTTCCTTTAGTCTGTATTCAACAAGGCAGACACAGATGTCCAGCTAGAACTCACGTCCCGGCACTCCTCTGCCAAACCCTCCAGGATTTCCTCTACGAGAATTATCTCCTCTCCCCACCTGAGGGCCCTCATCTCCCATTGTCCCAGTCTCTCCCGTCTGCCTTCTGCCTCCAAGCCTTGGCAATTGCTCTTCTGAGTAGAATACTGTGCCCCCCCTCCCCCCCCGCGATATCCACATGGTTGTTTCTTCACTTCTTCATGGTTTTCTTCTGTTTTGTTTTGTTTTGAACAGTAACTCGAATAAGGCTTTCCCTGGTCTCCTTTAAATCACCCCTCACACTTATCACTTACTTACTTATTACTTACTTATCCTTATCACTTACTTACTTTACACTTTCTTATTTTTCTTATTCACCTTCTATCTCCCCAGCTAGAGTGGAAGCTCCATGATGCAGGGAGGGCATTTTGTCTGTGTTGTTGTTTGGCTGGTGTCTTTCATTCTCTGCTGTATCTCCCCATGCCTAGAACAGTGACTGGCATACGTGATGAACTTAATAAATATTTGCTGAACAAAAGGATGAATGAATGAACAGACCCATTTCTGTCAATGAAAGAGGCTAGAATCTTCTGATAGGACAGGGAGTGGGGGAGGGTGGGGATTAGGGGGGTTGTTCAAGGAGGCCATGTTGAAGGATGAGGAGAGCAAAGACCTATGAACTAAAAATGGTTGTCATGAAAGACAGTGGGTGTGGGGGAAACCCCCTCCATGTCATCCACACCCTCTCCTCCATCATGTACTGGGTCACTGTGACTGGGCCCTGGCAGCTGGTATCAGCTTGGGGAGTCCCACAGGAAGCTGTTCTGTAGGTCCAGGAAGAGAATGAGGTATGTCAGATGACAGTGTGTGAAATGTAACCTCCGCTGTCAAAGCTGATGTGAAGTGGCCCCATCTTAAAGAACAGGAGGTCAAGAGAAAGCCAAGGACTCTCTTGGAAACCAGATGCCATTGGCATTAGGGCGGGAAGTATCTTCTCCTCTGGTGGAGCTGCCCTAGCTCCTGGCATAGGTGTTGCTGCCCTGCCCACCTCATCAGGGGTGTCATCTGTGACCTGCCAGGAAAGACCTGTGCGCCCAGCAAGAGAGTCCTGGTGTTCTTCTGGCTCTTGGCAGCAGTTACAAAAATTTTTTTATGTTTATTTATTTTGAGAAAGAGAGAGAGAGTATGCACACAAGTTGGGGAGGGGCAGAGAGAAGGAGAGACAGAATCCCAAGCAGACTCCACACCATCAGCACAGAGCCCAATGCAGGGCTCGAACTCAGGAACCACGGTATCATGACCTGAGCCAGATGGAGAGTCGGACGTTTAACCGACTGAGCCACCCAGGCACCCTTTGGCAGTAGTTCAAAAAGTACAGGCTTAAGATAAGGAAACAACCCAAATGCTCATCAATGAATGAATGAATGGATAAAAAAGATGTGGTGCATATACATAACGGAATATTATTCAGCCACAAGAAAGGAGATATCCTGCTATTTGCAACAACAAGGATGGACCTTGGAAACATTGTGCTAAGTGAGAGAAATCGGACAGATAAAGACAAGTACTATATGATATCACTTATATTTTGAATCTAAAAAAGTCAAGCCCATAAAAAACCAGAGAGTAAAATGGTTACCTGGGGATGGGGGGCATGGTAAAGAGTGATGGTATTTAAGGTACATACTTGTAAGTATGTACTAAATAAACCATAGAAATCAAGTACAGTGTAATGAATATAGACAATAAGATTGTACTATAACTATGTAATGTGGCAAGTATCACTACATGGACAATCATATTACAATATATAAAATGTATCAAAGTAACAGGCTGTGCACCTTAAACTTACACAACTTTATATGTCAAATTTGTTTTTATTTATTTTTATTTATATTTTTTTAACGTTTATTCATTTTTTGAGAGACAGAGAGAGACAGAGCATGAGTAGGGGAGGGGCAGAGAGAAGAGGGAGACACAGAATCCGAAGCATAAGCTCCAGGCTCTGAACTGACAGCACAGAGCCTGATACGGGGCTCGAACCACAAACCGTGAGATCATGACCTGAGCCGAAGTTGGATGCTTAACCGACTGACCCACCCAGGTGCCCCCATATTTATTTTTTAAAAAGTACAGGCTTCGTGTCCTCAGATTATGGGTTATCTGGGACTTGGAGTTAGGCAGGCCTGGGATGAATCCTAAATGCAACTTTATTGTGTGTGTGATATTGGACAGGCTCTCCAATAAAAAGCGTGGGGGATGAGGTCTGAGAGGCTATCGTGAGAACTAATGACATAATGCATATGATGTGCCAGGCATACAGGTGCTCAATAAGTCATATTGGAGCCTTATTTTCTTTACCGTCAGAGTCACATTCAGAAGCTGGAATGGTGTTTAAGAGTGCAGTCGAGAAAGCAAGAACCCAACAAGGAATCTGGAAACCTGTGCTGGCTTCCAGCTCCAGCTGGTTATGTGGCCTGAGCAGGCTACTTGGCCTCCCAACAGCAGTCTCTATAGGAAAATGGAGGGGCTTGAGCTCCATGACCCCTTATGGTGCCCGGATATAGCTCCAGTATTCTATGATATGGGACTCTGAGAAATCATTTTTAACTGGACTTCACCGAAGGGAGGAAATAAGAGGCAAGGGCCCATCGGACTTCACACAGAGGAGCTTCTCAGAGGTCTTCTTCTCCGGAGTTGGTGGGCATTTGTGTGTTAATGCACTATGAACTTTGGGGAGCTCTGCTAACAATATCCTAACTGCCATTCTCCCTCACACATGGGACCCAACCTCAAAGTGGCCTATGAAACACAGGGGCATCCTTCACACAAAGGCAGCTAGGTCAGCGATTCTTGAAACTGGCTGTGCTTCAGGTTCACCTCAAAGCAGATTCTCAGACTCCACCGCATGCTTACTGATTTAGAATCTCTGTGGGCAAGCTCAGGAGTCTGTACTGTTATCAGGTTCTCCGTGATACCCACAGCTATTTAAGCCTGTGCATTTGGGACCCATTGCAGCAGGGGACTGCCAGTTGTGTAGGGTACGAGACGGACAGGACACGTGTTCTCCTAAATGTCTTCGCAGTGTGACAGAAGTGGACATCTTGCCTGACAGTGTCCCCTCGTTGACGTGTCCTGGCCTGACAGATGTGAGAGCATGGTGACCAGGCATTGTGCATTTGCTTCTCTGGTGCTTTGTTAGGCTGGCTAGGGGAGCAGCTCTTTGGGGGACACCAGCACCCAGTGGGCAAGAGGATGAGTAGAAAGGTGGGAAGGGGCTGTGTGAGTCCACTAGGACAGCCATAAAAACGTACTACATGCTGAGCGGCTTAATCAACACAAATCTATTTCCTCACAGCTCTGGAGGCTGGAAGTCTGAGATCTGGTGTCGGCCAGTTGGTTCCTCCTGAGGGTCTCTCTTGGCATGTAGATGTCTGCCTTCTTCCAGTGTGTTAGCATTTGTCTGTGCCCCAGTCTCTTCTTATAGGGACACCAGTCATATGGGATTAGGGCCCAACCATATGACCACATTTTAACTTGATTACCTCTTTAAGGATCCCATCTCCAAACACAGCCACATTCCGAGATACTGGGGGTTAGGGTGTCAACATATGAATTTGGGGGAGAACACGACTGAGCCCACAGCAGGAACACTCAGGGGCAGCATGGAGGAGAGGAAGCGAGGAAAGGGGCAGTGTCTTTTTGTTTCTAGGCTTGTCCCAGGGCCCACCTGGCCTTTCCTACGCACCAGCCTCTGGGGGCTCATCACCTCCACACTTTCCTTGGAAGGAGTGCTGGACTCTCCCTCTCCTGGTTCTGATCCCATTTATTCCTCACAACCCTCCTGTGAGGCAGGCAGGGCAGGCTTATCGTTATTTTGCAGGAAAACATGAGTTCAGAGAAGCCAAGTGGTGTATTCCAGAATGTATCCCATGATTGGTATCCAGATTTTCCTGCACCCAGAGCAGTATTCTTCCCATGGGTGCACTGGGCACCTGCTATGTGCACTACATCTGTTTCTGTGGCTTCCAGGGACTTGGGTACAATGTCTGAGGAGGGCTGAGTGCTGGCAAGGGGTGGTTCGAAGAGAGATCCCATGTCTCCCTCCCTGCCCCCTCTTCTCTCCTTTCTTTTTTATTTTTTGTTTGGTTGGGATTTTGTTGTTGTTGTTAGTTCTCTCCTTTCTTTTTTATTTTTTGTTTGGTTGGGATTTTGTTGTTGTTGTTAGTTTTTGTTGTTTGATCACCTCTTATATTGTATTCTCTGATGGAACTCCTAGGAGAATAAAGCCCGTTCTGTGTATACAGATAAGTGTTTTTCCATTTTTGGCCTATTAAAAGCACGGGGCTTGCCTAAGTCATTAAAAATTCATGCTCCATTTGCTTGGGTGTGGATGGTGAGAAGGCTGAAGAGCCAAGGAGACCAGGCTAGCTCATGTCTCGTTGACACGAGGGGGTGGATGGCTGAGCTGGGAATTAGAGAACACTCTGGAAGAGTCGATTCACAAACACTCGCTGGGAAGTGCTCGCTGCCCTAGGCCACAAACAAGACACAGCCTCTGCTGTCACTTCACGGAGCTAGAGAGGTCAAATGAATGGATGATGCTATGATGCTATGATGGAGATGTGCTCATCAAGGATCGTGGTTAAGCGCAGGATAAATTGGGGCAGCTTGAGGGTGAGCGGGGGTGCTAAGGAAGGAGTCAGGCTGGGAGTGCTGGTTCCCCCCAGCCTCACACACACACACACACACACACATACACACACACGCACGCACTCACACACACACTGGCTCTTGTGATGTTATGATGCACAATGCTTGTTCTGATCTGTATTCTCTGTGTATCCAGGCAGGTGGAAACTCTGAGAGCCATAGAATTCCCAGGCCACCTGCCAGCCCTTAGCCAGCCTGGGGGTGCTCAGAGGCCAGTAGGCTGCAGGAGGCTGATGACCAGTGCAGGGAAATGACATGGGCTGGAGTGTTACAGGGCTCCCTGCCCTGTGGTCACCTAGAAAACAAGCTCAACTTTCTACGAGTTTTCTGATGTATCTCTGCGTCACCAGGAGGATGGCCCAAACTGCAAAACCCAGAAACCAGAAGCAATTGGCAATGATTACAAGCTGCCAAAGGATGGCCTGTTTTGGGGGTGTGAGTGTGGGCGTGGTCTTGTCCTTCTGCTGTTGTACCCTGATTTGGGGACTTCCGAAAAGGAGTGTTCTTGGATTGCTTAGGCCAGCAGGACAGTACTGTCTTGTAGACAGGGTTCCACTAGTCTCTGGGGACAAGATTCCCAGAGTGACTGGACCTGGAGGTCCCGCATGTTGTTGCCTCCTGCATGATGTCTGCTTGTATTCTGGGCTCAGTCAGCAGTATGCCTGGAGAAAAAACCCCAGGTTGCCTGAGAGTCTTGGGCAACATAAATGTCTGGGCCCCTTAGTCAGTCTGTAAACTGCTCTCTCTGGCAAGGCCAAGGGCAGAACTGCTTGTTTGTTGTTTTTTAAATCCTTATGCTAATCAAGGTGTGATGACAGGCTCTTTCTTTGCTCCCAACCAGGCTGGTAGAATTGGCGTGGGGTCGCTGATAGAGCTTTCGCCCAAAAGCCAACTCCCCCGGCTCAGGGGATTGAAGCCCCCATCCACCCCATTCAGTCCAGGAGCTGTGGCCAAGAGAGAGAGATCCAACAGGGGTGGAGGGGCCGCTTCTTCAAGAGCCGCCAGGGAGGCTCCAGACTGGTGATTTAGTGAGAAGAAGTCCCCTTGTTCATCTGTCACTTCCGTCCCCGAGGGCCCAGTACTGCAGCCCAGCAATCCTCCCGGCATCTGACAGGGGCGGCAGACCAGACCGGAGAGCAAGAAGGGGTCCTGCACTGACCTGGCCGGGGGCCCAGAGCTGCTCAGGGTGGGGGAGCCGCGTGTCAGGAAGGGGCCGCGGTGGGGGTGGGCAGGGGAGCCCGGGCAGGCTGGGACGGCCGCCAGCAGACAGCTTTGTTTTTCCGTGGCAGTTTGCTGGTGATACTTCTATTTCCCGAGCCGCCAGCTGAGGGGGGGAGGGGAGAAGAGCGAGGCTTGAAAGGGACAGACTGTGGCCACGAAGAGTGGGAGCCGGTGCTTGGCACAGCTGCGGGGTAGGGGCTGCCTTGACGCCCCGCCCCCTCGGATCTCCTGCATCCGCCCTTCAGATCTCGCGGCCAGGGGAGCAGATGTCTTGCTGGAGAGACTCCCCCATCAAGAGCCCCCCCCCCCGCCCCTTCCCCCGGGACTCCCCTCCTCCCTGAGGCTCAGCAGGGCAGGCGCCGGGCTGAGAGATGGCCTGCCAGCTGTTGGCTCCCTCGGGCGCTGGCCCGGGCCCTGCTGTGTGTGCCAGGCGGCAGGTGCCACGCAGGGGGTGCTGCTTGAGTCTAGGGGCTGGAGTGTGCAGGGCGGGGGCGAAGGGGGGGTGCTGTGCAAAGGGGCCGCTGGAAGGGCAGCAGGTTGTTAAGAGGCAGGGCGTCTTCCTCTTCGGGATTCGAGCCTAGCGGCTGTGCCGAAGGCCCTGCACCAGCGACAGTTACAACATGGACAAAATACTGGGTGGACAAGCTAACAAAGTCTTGGCCTAAACCTAAGATTCCACGTCATTCTGTTTTCACTTGAAAAAAATGGCCTTCAGCCGTGGTCTCTTTTCCAGGCCTCGGACTTTCCCAGGGCAGTGAGTGGTGGAGGAAGGAGCATGTTAGCGCCAGGAGACATTTCTCAGGCTGTTCTGGCCAAGCTTGCTCCGAAGCTGACCCTGCATTCGGCTGGGAGCCGCAGAAGAGGCCACTGGCTGTGCAGAGCAAGTCCCAGGACTTCCCTAGGCTTCGGCCACTTCTGGGACCGCCCACCGCCCCCAGCCTGCCTCCGGAACCCTTCCCACATCTTCAGATGGTGGGGAGAGCAGCTGCGGGCTGCGAGGTCACCATGGTGACTGGCGACAGCCGGCAGCCCCTGCCTCCATCCTCCAGGCTGGCAGACCAGCCCCCAGCCCCCAGCCCCCAGCCCCCAGCCTGCAGCCCCCAGGGAGCAGGAGGACTGCAGGGCCAGGGCCTGCCCACCGGCTGCCTCTGGGGCTTCCTTTCTGTGGCAGATTCCTCTCTGGCAGCCCTGTTTCAAAGGCAGGGTTCCGAGTTGAGGCAAATGGGCATAAACATGTCCCTGGAGGAGAACTCTAAGGCGTTACAAATGTAAGGTATTGTTGGTACAAATAAAATCAAACTCCTTATCCAGGAGATAATAAAGATTATGATGTTAGAGAGAACCTAGTCTAGTCAGAATATCCTAATTCTCCTCTTGAGTGTCCCCCTGGCCTTGTGATTCATTCATTTAATGAGTCTTTCTGGTCTGCTGAAATCTTTGCTTTATTTTAAGATCATTTACTTTCAATTTGTCAGAGGTAAAGAATGACTGATGAACTTCCTTCTCAGACATCTTCAGCTATTTTAAGGCCAATCAAGTCTTCTCTTCCTTAAGCTCAGCCACCCCAATTATTCTGACTGGTGCTTTTTAATGACCTAACATCATTTTTCTTTTAGAATGACATGGACATATCTGCTCAATAAATTAGCATCGGCTGACGTATTTGGCTCTTACAAGTCCACCTGCCAATAAAGAAGAGGCAGATGGGGCAAAGAACTAGAGGAAAGGGTTGGGGAGTCATGTGACCATTTATCAAGCGAAGAGAACCAGCACCCAACCAAAAAAAAAAAAAAAAAAAAAAAAAAGCACTACTTTTAACCTTTTTTTAAAGTCTATTTCCCGTATCTTTAATTACCTCTATTGCTCTTCTCTGAATCCTCTCTGGTTTTCAATGTCCTTTTGAAGGGATGTTAATCAAAACTACCCATTTTTCTGATCACAGTTCAAGTAGCTACACTGTAGCATAGAAGAATTACTTTACAATCTCTGTAAGTCATACAACTATCCTTTATTATAGCCCAAGTTATCAGGTGATCTTTGTTTCTTTGCTTCTAATAACACTGACTTATTATTTCAGTTCAGCTTGTGGTCAGCTAGGGCCCCTGGATTTTCATTTTTGTTTTCTGTCCTCTATACCTGGGTCTAACTACCAAGCATTTTTGTGTTAGTATGAGCCCTCCGCCATTTCATTTAACATGTTTTTATTGAGGCAAAATAAACACACACAAACCTGGACGCATAGTTAAGTACACATCCCGATAAATTTCAAAGACGCAGCCCACATAACCAACATTCAGATTAAGCAACCTTACGTTATCAGCAACCCCGAAGCCTCTCTTGCGCCCCCTTTCCACCTTTGCTTCCACCACCCCACCTGTGTTAACCACTATCCTGATTGCTAACACTGTATGTTACATTAGCCTGTTTTTATTCTTTATAAAATATAATCACAGACTGTGCACTATTTTGTGTCTGGTTCATTCATGTTGCCACTCACTTCCACTCTCCTTTCTTGAACTCACCCTTTTCATTAGTGGGCCTAGAAGGATGTAGGGGCCTGAGAACCAAGGCATTTCAAGCTCAGACCTGTCAATGTTGACTGCAGCTAGGTAACATAGTTCCTGTGACATGCCAGATTTCTGAGTTAGAATTTTACTCGAACCATTTACTGGTCATTTTGTCCCTTTTACTCTTCAGAATCAACCCTCTCCTCCCCAGGTCAATTTATATTCCCATATCAGGGTAATCTCTGAGGACATAATGTGTGTATGTGACTGTATTAGCCCCATGGGGAATTATTTCTGTGTTTATGAGGGAAAGGATTAGAGAGAGTTGTGTCTATGTTTAGGGAAGCCTTTAATTCAGATGTTCAGTTCAAGGTTTAATCCCTAGTTGTGGTTTGTGCTAATATGCTGTGGGCATGACAGGTACGGGAGGTGGGGAAATCACATGTGTTGTTACCATAGAGCAGTGCTTCCCAGACCTTTTCACAACATGGCACCACAGAGATGATAACATTTATATGGAAAACTGTGGCCGATGGAGAAGATATGTATGTATAATGGGCAACAAAATGTAAGACAATGTTTTACACCATTCCAATATTTACAACACTTACATTTATGTATATATTTATATTTAAGCAGATCTAGTATATATTTAAATGTATTTAGTGAGTAAATCTAATACATATATTTATATTATTTTATATGTTTATGTTTAAGGAATCTAATAGCTCTTCTTTTTCTTTGTGCCATATGTAATGTTGATTTGTGTGTGTATGATGTAAATAGAATTCCAAATCCAAACTAATTTATTTCATATCAACTATTTCAGAATAAAGAAGTCCTAATTTGCAGAATAAACATGCATTGTTAGGGATGCCTGGGTGTCTCAGTCGGTTAAGCGTCCAGTTCTTGATTTCGGCTCATGTCCTGATCTCACTGTCTGTGAATTTGAGTCCCTCAGTGGGCTCCATGCTGACAGTGCAGAGCCTGCTTAGGATTCTCTCTCTGTCCCTCCCCCACTAGCATGCGAGGTCTCTCTCTCTCTCTCTCTCTCTCAGAATAAATAAATAAACTTAAAAAAAACATGCATTGTCATCGGCTCACTTGGGCACAACTAAAAGGCATATCAACCAAAATAACAACAAAAGTATCCAGTGTACACAAAGCTGGAGAGAGAGCTGTGCCTGCGGGAACCCCTGCCACCCTAGGGGCCTTCTTTGGGCTGTGGGCCACGCCCCCTGGCACGTGGAACACAAAGTCCTGGAGTAGCTCATGGTCGTGTCCATGAACAGCAGGTGCAGACTTTGTGTCTGGCCGCCGGAGTCCTTGGGCAAGTGGTGGAGGCAAAACCACAGGTGTGGGGTATTTCTCATTGTGCAAGCTGCCTGCAGGACCAAGTGCATGCCACTTCCCTGGGGGCTGCCCTTCGAGGATTCGGAGGTGAGGCTGCTACAGCTACTCAGGCCCTGCTCAGCTGCCCAGGAGGATGAGGGGATCATCTCCCATGGCATTCTTGGAGCTCATCTGCAGCACTCCAGTTGGCTTACCATTTGGGACATTCTTCCAAAGATGGTTTAGTGACAGAGGCCAATGCTCTAGAATTGTCACCTTAGTGTGTCTGAGCTGCTACCATAAGTACAGTAGGCTGGGTGGCTTATAAATAGCAGAAACACAGTTTTGGAGTCTGGAAGTCTGAGACCAGGGTACCAGCATGGTCAGGTTCTGGTGAGGACCTCTTCCAGCCCATAGACTGATGACTTCTCATTGTATCCTCACATGGCATAGAGAAGAGTCTCTGTGGTCCTTTTTTTTGGTAGGCCACTAATTCTATTCATGAGGGTTCTACCCTCCTGACCTACTTACCTCCCAAAGTTCCCACCTTCTTATACCATCATAGTGGGGGTTAAGATTTCAACATACACATTTCGGGGAGACACAGACGTTCAGTCCATTGCAATTCTTCCCCAAGCAAGGTAGTCACACCAGTTGAGGCTAGGAGAGCTTTTTTTTTTTTTTGTAATTTTTTTAATATTTATTTATGAGAGACCGAGAGAGACAGAGCATGAGCAGGAGAGGGGCAGAGAGAGAGTGAGACACAGAGCCTGAAGGAGGCTCCAGGCTCTGAGCTGTCAGCATAGAGCCTGATGCGAGGCTCAAACTCACAAACCGTGAGATCATGACCCGCACCAAAGCTGGACGCTTAACCAGCTGAGCCACAAAGACACCCCTAGGAGAGCTTTGTTGAACAAGTTCCTGATTATTTATTCAGAAGGCTGGTGAAAAAGTGTCTGAATATGTGTGGCACTGAAAACTTTTATACAGAATATAGACAGGTGAATCACAAATTCAAGAGCCTTGAATTAGGCCCACTCAGAACAGGTGAGGATGGGCACTAATCTGAGAAAATATCTGCTCTAGATTCAGCCTGACTGAACTGGGCTGTGTTGGTGAGGACTGTGATAGATTATCCAAATGGAATAATTGAGAAGGGTTTAATAAAGGGACTACTTACAAGAGTATTTGTCGGGTCAGGGGAAATCAGCAACATTTAGTGAATCATCTTGGGAGTAGAGTGCTATTACCACCCCTCTGCTTGAGGAGAAGAAGAGGAGGTGTGGGGACTAGAACCTGGAGGGTAAAGTACTATAACCTTTAGTAAAGGAATGTGGCCACTGACAACCTGTGATGTGATGGGAAGGATCTGATGGAAACTAAGGAGCTGATGGCTATGACCTCATTGTCTTCTTCCTCCAGCCTCCTGTCAGAGCCTCCCATGGCCAAACCCAAGTGGATGCTGAAGACAAAGGAGCCCATAGATGTGGTCCACAGAGGCCAGTTTCCAGGAACAGAGTACAGAGTGGAAGAAAGAGAATATCCAACATTTTTCACACCTTTTGACCTTCATCATCCACCTTGTCCAGATGAAGGTGTCATGTCCCCAGCCCCAGGACGTACAAAATCCCATTAGTTACTGAATGACATCGTACTCCCACCTGAAACCTAAAGTGTTAACCATAATGCTCTTCATGTAAGGTTTGGGGGTAAAAGTGAAGGAAGAGAATCAAGTAATTAACATAAAAGCTGCTATTATCCATCCTTCTATACCTGGTCATGAGACTCAAGTTGATAATTGTGTCTTCCCTCTTTTATTACCTATTACACATTTCCTAACTCTTTGCTACCACCTCAACTGATCAGGATTTTTTTACCCTCATTTCTTCATAATCTGTGTCCTTTGGTGGCACTATCTTTTTTGGGTTGCCTCAGTTTTCCACTGATGAGTAATCTAGTGAAGAGAATACTCAATGGTGGTCTATGAAGTCTTGGATTCTGCATTTGGTCCTTCCTGACCTCATTGTATAGTGGTGACCCAATTTCTCCTTGGTAAGCAGATCACCTTGGTGAGTGGCACGCCCTCTTTTCTGATTATTGGTTCAGTAGAATGAGAAGCTGAAAATGGTTAGAAGGCAGTAGCAGCTTCTGACTTAACAGAACCTCACCCATGTTTTCTGGTTCACAGGGACCTCCACTGAGGCCAGTGAGCCCAAGGTCGCCAGGATCAGAAGCAAACATCCCTTAAGAGGATACAACAGTGAGAGGCCACGCCCACATCCATGCTCCCAGTCTGGTTTCCAGACTTGGGCATTCCGTCTATGGGACAGCACCATACATTGGCTGCTGGTTTAAGGTATGTACCGTGTCCAATAGCAGGTTTTGCAGACTGCGGTCTTCCAGGAGGCATAGTAACTGAGCCTTCCGTGGGCCATTCAACTGGAATATGAAGCCATCTACTTTCTGAGGTATGTGGAAAGACCACATGAATTTAATTGGAACAAACTCTCTACTGCACTTTCTTTTTACTTTTAAGAAATGAGTTTCCTGGTCACAGGCAATGTGATTTACAGTGATGAATAAGGCATTCTGTAGGGAAGGATGGTGCTGGCAGAGCATTATGAGCGGGTAAAGCACAAATAAATGTAGAGTATGTATCTATTCATTTTAAGGACAAGTCACTGTCCCCACAATGCCGGAACAGATTCAGTGTCATCAACCTGTCACTAGGTGACTGGCTATTCAGCTTAGGGAATAATCCCATATTGGGAACTCAGCACTGACCTCTGCTGATGGCAGCAAGGGCATTCAGCTGTGGCACTGATTATGTTAACCTTGGGGAGGTGAAGTCCATGTTGTTGAGACTACCATAGCTTCTATCTCAGGAAAGGGTGGAGCAAGCTACTTTTTCATGGTTCCATTGAGTTAGTCCCAATATGCCCTCTGGTAGGCACTCACATAGAACGTAAATATTTTCACAACCTTGGCCCATTCATTGAAGTCTATCCATATATCCCTTCCCAGTTCTCCTTGTCACCAATCTACCCTCACAGAAACATCAAGAATAATATTTGACTGAATATCAGGGCACTTTGCCCCAGCTAAGGTGATATGTAGATTAACCATCACTGTGCTCATGCAATTTGCTTGTGCCTGAATTGGTAGATAAGATAATGCTCAGCTCACAATGGTGGTGTCTGTCACATAGTCACATGATACTGTGTGACCAGGTCTAGGTTCTATCAGAGCCTAGTGACAAGTGGGGAACTGCTTTGTCAATGAAGAATAGTCAGCAAAAGAGGCCACAGACCTCACACCTTAGAGATATCCATGTAGTTCTTCCATTGGAGTTCTCCTGAGGCTACAGACAGCATTTTATAGTCTATGTCTGAACACTTTCTCTACCACTGGGTCTGCTTACTTGTGTAGTCCCAGAGGCAGAGCAGCTTGTATTTCTTGATCTGGCATCCCTCAAAACTGGTGGCCTGAATGGGTCAGAGCAGCGTACCTAAGGGTGGTATATGTTATTCCCCAAAATCCACAGATCTACCAAATATCAAATCACTTTGTGGTAGGAAGTGCAAGATGGAGCAATTTGTCACTCATTCCTGACATCATTCACATCCCTGGGTCCCTAGAAATTTCACAATGTGGAAGGCCTCTGAACTTTCCTGGGGTTTATCTCCTATCTCCCAAAATGCATACTTCTTATTAAGGCACCGAAAATATTTGCCACTTCCTGTGCACCAGGTGCAATTGGCACAATGTCACCAATGAAATACAGTGATTTGTTTTTATTTTTTATTTTTTATTTATTTATTTTTTTAACGTTTTATTTATTTTTGAGACAGAGAGAGACAGAGCATGAACGGGGAAGGGGCAGAGAGAGAGGGAGACACAGAATCGGAAGCAGGCTCCAGGCTCTGAGCCATCAGCCCAGAGCCCGACGCGGGGCTCGAACTCACAGACCGCGAGATCGTGACCTGAGCTGAAGTCGGACGCTTAACCGACTGAGCCACCTAGGCGCCCCAGTGATTTGTTTTTAGATATCAAAATGATCAAGTTCTGTGGACTGTAGTACAATAGTGCGATAGCAAGGTAGTGGATGAAGCCTTGTCATAAAAACCTCAGGTGGAAGTGTACTGCTGTCCTTGCCATGTGAAGGCAACTAGCTTTGCTGCTGGGAATTGGAAAAAACCCTTTTCTAGGACTGTAGATGCACCTAGCAGGTGCCAAGGGTGTTTTTATTTGTTTTGGTTGAGATACCCATCTGGAACTACAGTTGCGATTGGCATCACCATGTGACTGAATTCTCCATAATCTATAGTCATTCTCTACAATCCATCTGGTTTCTACACCAGTCAAACATGAGTTAGATGTTAATGTGGTAGTAATTACCACTCCTGCATCTTTTAAGTATTTGATGGTTACATTAATCTGTGCAATTCTGACAGGGTTACTATATTTCTTTGGGTTCACTGTCTTGGTGTGGGGGAGAGGGAAGTTCCATTTGGAAGGGGACATTTCCCACTTGGAACTGCCATAATGGCCTCATTCCATGGGTCAGGAAGCCAGTGTGAGATTCTGTGAGTAGGTAGCATATCTATTATTATTATACATTCTGGCACTGGGAAGGTAAGACGAGTGTGGTTTCTCAGTCTTATTGGACCCACTGTAAGATAGACTTGGACTACTGCTATTCCATTTATCACCTGATCTTCTTGAGCTCACACTATGACTTGTGGACCACTGTGCCAGTTTGAATCTCCTGTGGTTAGCATGAGTTCAGAAACAGAATCTAACAGTCCCTGAAAGTTCTGGATAGTTCTCTTTCCCCATTTCGTTTAATGGCCTCTGGTCTCTCTGGGGAAAGATTGGGGAAGATTCACAGCATAGAGGTATGGCCACATTTCAGGTGCTTGTTCAAAGAGACTCCCTCACCTTTGCCCCCAAGTCAAAGGATTCTGGGCCTCTGGGTCCAAACACGGTAAATCCTGATTGTCCACCATGATTTTCCCCACTAGACCCAGAATTATATATGTCAAGTAGCACCTAAATAGTCTGTACATCCACTGCAGTCCTGAGGAACCCATGATTAGGTAGCCAGTGCCAGAGATCCCTACAGACCCAAACTTTCTAATTACCACTCCAGTTTCACATCTTATTATGGTAATTGTGTCCACTGTGGCTTTGAGACTCCTGACCCCTACTACACTGGGATCCCGTTTTTTCCATTTAAACCAAGGAGTCTAATTTCATTGCAACCTCTCCCATTGTCATTTCCTGCTTACAGAAAACAGCCAAAAGCTTTTCAAGGAGGTCTGTGAACACTTCACAATGGAATTCTTCTGGCCTTGAGAGGAGAGTATCCTCTGGCCTCCTGGGGAGTGTGGTTAAGGTGTGGCTGTGCATGTTGTACAGAATAGATCCCCTCCAACATTCTTAACCTCCCAAACCTTCAGTTTCCTTCTCAGAATGCTAGAAAAGTCCTCATTAACGGCCAGCCACTGTTGAATCCAGGCTTTTGTTGGCCAGTATAGCTATGACTGCCACTCCCAGCTGCTCAAGCCAGCACATGAAGTCCTGAATCTTGGGTGAGCACGCCTGTACCATTAAATTCTCCCATTCAATGCTCTTATGACTCCCTCCTATATATGCTTCCCAGGCTCCTCCTGGGGGTTCTGCAACCCTTTTGATGTATAGGCTCTCTCTCCCCTGTACCATGCTTTGTCCTTCTCCATCTGGGCTATACTAGGACATAACTCTTACTATGGGCCTGGAGGCAATGAGGGCTGTGGAACAAGTCCTGAGGTGACTTTGCCACATCTGTGTCTGCTCAAATGTCCTATGAATCAGCATCTCACTTTTGTACCAGTGGAAGGCATAAGAATTCTAGTGGGATTGAACATTTAATAGACTCTGTGTGTATGTCACCTTTATGATCAGTCCCTGGGCATAGCTGCCCAACAAGAGATCTGTGAGTCTCTCAAAGCTACCATCAAGGCTTTCTGCATTTCCATCCATGTTCCAAGTATTCAGGACCTTCGATTTATCCCTCCTCTGTATATGGTCTCTGGGACTATCATAGATCAGCCACCCCACACCACAGTAATCACCACTGTCAGCATAGCTAAGCCACTGGATCTGCCAACATTGTGTCTTCCATCCGCATTCTTTTAATGCCACTCATGGTGATAATTGGAACAACTACGATGCCACTGTATTTTATTTTATTTTATTTTATTTTATTTTATTTTATTTTATTTTATTTTTTGAAATGTTTATTTATTTTTGAGAGAAACAGAGAGAGTATGAGCTAGGGAAGGACAGAGAGAGAGGGGAGCAGATGATCAAAAGGGGCTCTGTGCTGACAGCAGGGAGTCCAATGTGGGGCTTGAACTCATGAACCATGAGATCATGACCTGAGTCAAATCAGATGCTTAACTGAGCCACCCATGTGCCCTGATGCTACTGTATTTTATGGATTAACTGCATTCTGTTTCCCTCTGTCTGGCAAGAGGATATCCCTGCCATACATCTCAAATATGTGAGCAACCCAATTCTAGAATCTCATCTGAGGGTTATTTTCCTATAGGGCCATCCCTGGTACCATTACTTTATCAGTCAGTGTCCCAATGGGACACTGAAGTGGGGTAATTGCAGAGGGTTTAACAAAGATATTTACAAAGTTGTGAGCAGTGGTTAAGGGAAATCAACAGGGTATGGTATAATACCCTTGGGCTAGAAAAAGCTGAGATCCCTGGTCTTATCTAGGTCTGAGTGGTTACCAGAACCTGGAGAGGGGGCTGTAGTTCTAGGAAGAGGCCACAGAAGAGGCTCTGTGGCCTTGGTAAAGGGAATGCCGTTACTGTCAATCCTCAGCTCAAAAGGGCAAGAGCCTGGGACAGGGAGGCCCAGACTCCAGGGGAAAACCAGACTCTCATCCATGTTCTTGTTCAGGTACAGAAAACCTAGGGGACTCCCATCAGCACATCACCCTGGAAATCCTCTAGCTCTGTGTAGACTAGCTGCATGAAAATTGATAGAGCATACTTCCTGATTTTGGAAAAAAAAAAGTCACCTATTAAAGATATTTGGGGGAAACTTGGGGAAATTTGAATATAAGAATTGATATTAGATGATCTCAAAAAATTTCATTAAGTGTGATTGTTTCTTGCGGACAATAGGAAAATGTCCTTATTTTTAAAATGCAGTTTAAAAAAAAAATGGCATGGTGTCTGTAATATACTTTAGGACAGTTCAGCCAAAAAGGAAAATATGTGGTTCTAGAGAGATGCAGGAAATAGGGCAAAATGCTAGTAGTTCTCTAATCTAGGTGGTGGGTAAATGAGTGGTCATTAATTAATTCTTCTTTCTGTATGTTCAAAATTTTTCAAAATATAAAGGTAACAACATAATAGGGCATCTGTGGCCTCCCATTTCCTCCAAGAAGTGGAAGCAGATAGAAGCATTCAGCAGTTGGACAGCTGTTCAGTAAATGGGGCAGGGTACCATTTCTCAGTGTAGGGTCACTAGACCAGCCTGTATAAAAAGTAACTACAGAGCTTGATAAAATGCAGATTCCTGGGCCAGATTTTTCTGGGCATCTGCATATTTAACAGATTTCCTGGGTGAGAAGCACAAGGGTAATAAAGTACCACTGAACTAAAAGTCAAGAGTGTGGGACTGCTGGGTGGCCCAAGTTGGGTAGGCATCTGACTTCAGCTCAGGAACTATCTTGTCATTCATGAGTTCAAGCCCCGCATTGGGCTCTGTGCTGACAGCTCAGAGCCTGGAGTCTACTTCAGATTCTGTGTCTCCCTCTCTCTCTGCCTCTCCCCAGCTTGTTTTCTGTTTGTCTCTCTCTCTCTCTCTCAAAAATAAACATTAAAAAAAAAAGTAAAGAGTGAAACATCTTCTCTTTGCCACCTAATAGCTGTGTGATCTTAGACAATTTGCTTAACTTCCCCCATCCCTGATGGTGTCATATGTAAAGCGGTGACATTATATACGTGCTACTTTCCCTACCTCACTGATTAGTTTATTCCATATTGTATGTTTCTCATGTGCTCTACAAAATGCTATTCAGCTGTAAGGTGATCTCCTACAGGGTGAGAAAGAATAACTATTGCTTACTGAATGCTTGTTATGCATATTAGTAAGCATGGCAAGTACAGTATTTGGTTTGATGCTCATAACGATGAGGAGAGACACAAATGACACGCTTCTCTTTACAGATGAGGAAATAGGCTTGTTCACAGTTGTTGTATCCATTTCCTATTGCTGTGCTAACAAACTGCCACAAACTTAGCGGCTCAGATTACTCATTCATTTGTTCGTTCATTCATTCATTTATATTTGTTCTGGAGGTCAGAAGTCCTAAAATCAAGGTGTCGACAAGGCTGTGTTCCTTCTCGAAGCTCTGGGGGAGAATCTAGTCCCTTGCCTTTTCTAGATTCTGAAGGCTAGGCGTGCTTGGCTAGGGCCCCTTCTTCCGTCTTCAAACCCAAAGTGCAGCATCTTCAAATCCTTCTCTTCTCCGCCTTTCTCTCACTCTGTGACCTTTGATTTGTATGTACCGTCACACCTTCTCTTTTCCTCCAGTCCTCCTGCCTCCCTCTTAGAAGGGCACTTGTGGTTACATTGGGTCTTCCTGAATAATACAGGATACTTTCCCCACCTCAAAATCCTTAAACTAATCACCTCTGCAAGGTCCCTTTTGCCACGTAAGGTAACACATTTACAGATTCTGGAGATTAGGACGCAAACATCTTTGGGGGCCATTATTCTACCTACTGCCATTGTATAACTAGCGAGTACCCATCTGATTCCAAAGCCCATGGCCCTGGGCTGCTCCCTCAAAGATAACTTGTGCCAGTGACATGCCAGACACCCTCCAAGCCTCCTCTTCCTCCATTCGTTAGGATCCCCTATACTATGGTTTATCAAGCGAGGGGCTGGTCTGGATTTCGCCCCAGCTGTCGAATGAATGTTGAATGGTAGATAGCCAACACCACAAGTAATGAGTCAGAACAGTCCCAGCAGCCGCACAGGTGCAACAGAGGCTTCGGATGGAAATGAAGCCATGTGGCAGGGCTCTGAACTATACGGTCACATCATCTGGGATGCTGGGACCTAAGGTTTCCCATTGCCCTCCACAACACCACTGAGGCACACACATGCTTTTCTTTCCTTGATTGTAGAAGCAGTATTTACTCATTTTGGAAACTGAAAATAGAAATGAGCATAAAGGAGGAAACATCACAAAATTCTCAAAATTCAGGCAGATTTTTTAACATGGTCTGGTTGGCTCCACTTTTTTCCTATACATTTTTACACGGTCTAGATCATACTATATATGTGATTTTGCTTCTTGCTTTTTCCCCTCAACATTATATTGTGAATATTTCTCCAAATCATTGAAAACTCTTTGTAAACGTCATTTTTAATGACTGCATAATGATCCATTGTCAAAATGTATCATTGCTTACTTAATCAATACATTCTTTTTGGACAATTAGGTTAGATTTTTTTCCAATTTTTTTTGTGCCATTAACTGCTTCAGTTAATATTTTTGTGCATCAATCTATGCATTATGAAGTTGCACCTGATGCTGGAGTTAAGTTTTTTTTTTTTTTTTCAACGTTTATTTATTTTTGGGACAGAGAGAGACAGAGCATGAACGGGGGAGGGGCAGAGAGAGAGGGAGACACAGAATCGGAAACAGGCTCCAGGCTCTGAGCCATCAGCCCAGAGCCCGACGCGGGGCTCGAACTCACGGACCGCGAGATCGTGACCTGGCTGAAGTCGGACGCTTAACCGACTGCGCCACCCAGGCGCCCCAAGGAGTTAAGTTTTAAAATCAAAATGTAAAACAAAAATTGAGGATAGGTAAAATTAATCTTGAAAGAAATCCCTTAAATCAACCTTAATCCATTAAGGCCACCAGAAGCTCAAAAGGTAAGAATTAACTATTTGTATTTCTCTTTGCATTTAAGCTGTGGCTGTTTTCCCTGGGGCAGTGGATAACATATGGTTGAATAGGAAAGCTTAATGGGGTAAAGACATTTTTCCTCCCTCCTTCCATCTTTCTTTTCCTCCCTCTAGCCCTTTCAGATATAGTTAAGTACATACGTCACCCCTATTTTGATTACGGCTGACCCTTGAACAACATGGTGGTTAGGGGTGCTTGACGCCCCACACGTTTGAAAATCTGTATATAACTTTGGACTTTCCCCAAACTTAATGACTAATAGCCCACCCACTGTTGACTGAAAACCTTATCAATAACATAAATAGTTGATGAATATATAGTTTGCATGGTATATGTATTATATACTGTATTCTTATAATAAAGCTAGAGAAGGGGAACCTGGGTGGTTCAGTCGGTTAAGCATCCAACTTTTGCTCAGGTCACGATCTCGAGGTTCGTGGATTTGAGCCTCGCATCGGGTTCTGTGCTGACAGCTCAGAGCCTGGAGCCTGCTTCGGACTTTGTGTCTCCCTCTCTCTCTGCACCTCGCCCACTCACACTCTGTGTCTTTCTCTCTCTCAACAATAAATAAAAATGTTAAAACAAATTTTTTAAAAAAGCTAGAGAAATAAAATGTTATTAAGAAAATTGTAAGGAAGAGAAAATACACTTAGAGTACTGTCCTGTATTTATCAATACCACAAGTTTGTGTCCTCTATGAGTCATCTGTCAGTACGTACATCAATATAGCCTTATGTGACATAAAACACTGCAGATGTCATATGTATAACTGACGCTAGACATCAAAAATGAAAAGATAATGTACAGTTTGTGTATGTATAAGTTTTTTTTAATGTTTATTTATTTTTGAGAGAGAGAGAGACAGGGTGTGAGTGGGGGAGGGACAGAGAAAGAGGGAGACGTAGAATCCAAAGCAGGCTCCAGGCTCTGAGCTGTCAGCACAGAGCCCAATGCAGGGCTCAAACACATGAACCGTGAGATCATGACCTGAGCTGAAGTTGGACGCTCAACCGACTGAGCCACACCCAAGTGCCCCTAAATTTTAACTTTTTATAAAAGACGTGTGTATCGTTTATGGTAGCAAATGATAAAATAGGCTAGTATATCTATATTTTATGCATTCATACATGACCTACCTCACCTTTCCTTATTTTTTTTTTGATATTTCTAGGCTGCACTCTTTATTTGTGAGTTTTTTCAAACTGTCACAGATCTCCAAAAAACTTCCCAATATGTTTGTTGAAAAAAATTCACGTATGAGTGGACCCACGCAGTTCTAACCTGTGTTGTCCAAGGGTCAGCTGTATTTCCCTAAGTGGATGCTCTGAAGGGTGATTCCTGAGACCAAGTGCATGCTGTGTGGTCAGTGGGGTGTTTCAAACACTGCTTCAGTCTGCTGGGCCCTGCCTCTTGTTCCCTCATTCCTTTGACCAGTTATGTGAGGGGCAACCTGACAACCTTCCTGTGGCCTCTAGATTCCTCTTTAGGGCATTTCTAAAGCCTTGGAACACCCAAGTGTGAAATCTGGAAGCATTAGTGCCTGCGAGCCCACTTGAACCTTCGGTGATGGGGCCAGTAGATGATTGCTTCCCCTTCCTGCCCAGGGTGAGAATTTTTTTTTTAAGTTCATTTATTTCTTTTGAGAGAGACAGTGCAAGTGGGGGAGGGGCAGCGATGGGGGGAGAGAGAGAGAGAGAGAGAGAGAGAGAGAACCCCAAGCAGGCTCCCTGCTGCCAGCGCAAAGCCTGACACGAGGCTCAATCCCACGAATGGTGAGATCATGACCTGAGCTGAAATCAAGAGTTGGATGCTTGGGGAGCCTGGGTGGCTCAGTTGGTTGAGTATCTGACTTCGGCTCAGGTCATGATCTCACAGTTTGTGAGTTTGAGCCCCACATCAGGCTCTGTGCTGACAGCTCAGAGCCTGCTTCGGATTCTGTGTCTCCCTCTCTCTGCTCCTCCCCTGCTCACACTTTGTTTCCCTCTCCCTCAAAAATAAATAAACATTAAAAAAAAAAAAAGAGTTGGACGCTTAACGGACTGAAGCACCCAGGTGACTCAGGGTGGGAACTTTTTTTTTTTTTTTTTAATTTTTTTTTTTCAACGTTTATTTATTTTTGGGACAGAGAGAGACAGAGCATGAACGGGGGAGGGGCAGAGAGAGAGGGAGACACAGAATCGGAAACAGGCTCCAGGCTCTGAGCCATCAGCCCAGAGCCTGACGCGGGGCTCGAACTCACGGACCGCGAGATCGTGACCTGGCTGAAGTCGGACGCTTAACCGACTGCGCCACCCAGGCGCCCCAGGGTGGGAACTTTTAAGATGCATTTCACGAGCCTCCTCAGAAGGTCCTGCAGGTTTGAGCCCCAGCCACCAACTGTGGAGTTACCTGATAACACAACCCCGGGCTGGCGTCTCTCCTTTGGTTTCCCTGTGCGTGTTCCGCACTGCTTCCTGGGATCACCATCAAGCCACCTTGCCAGGCTTTGCTTCAGGGACACCGAAGGCAAGACATCAGGTGTACCCTACTGGCAGGTGACAAAGGTCCAGTTATCCTGACTCTTAGAACCTTGAGTATCATCACTCTGTAATGGTTGATAATTGTTATGCCAAACAAGGGTACCACATTGTTGTTCCAATTTAAATTTCTGCGGCTAATAGTGAGGTTGAACATTCTTTTTCCATGGAAAAGTTTTTTTTCTCTATGTGTTGTAATTCTTTCTTTGATGTGTTAATTATTTAAAGTATCTTTATAATTCTGGAGTTCTAATTTTGCTGTTTATTGACAATTGTCTTTTCACATATAATGTAATCTTGGATAATATGCCCTGTCATCTGGCCTGCTGGGGCTCCTCAGAGAGGTTTTTTCTTTTTTAAGTTTATTTATTTTTGAGAGACAGACACACACACACACAGAGCTAGAGCGTGCAGGGGGAGGAGCAGAGAGAGAGGGAGACATAGAATCCCAAGCGGGCTCTGTGCTGACAGCCTGATAGCATGGATGCTGATGCAGGGCTTGAACTCAGGGCTCGAACCCTGAGATCATGACCTGAGCTGAAATCAAGAGTTGGACCTTCCACTGACTGCACCACCAAGGCACCTCTCCTCAGAGCAGTTTTGCATTTGTTTCTGTCAGACCACAAGGGGGATTACCATTCTATGATCACTTTTTATATTCTGTCCTTGGCTTGCAGTTCTGGGATTACTATGAGATAATACTCTTCAATGTAAAAAAAAAAAAATCCTGTGGCATTTCTTCCACCAAAAGGTTAAGTAAGACCAGCTTCCTCATTGTCCCAGTTTGCCAGTGGACTGATTTTTTTTTCTGGTGCACCCTTTCACTTCAGAGACTCCTGTGGGGGTCTTAATTCCAACTCCCTCCCTTTCTCAGGCCCAGGGCTGCAGCCATTAATACTCAAATCTTTGGGTTTCCAAGGCCAGCCAACCCCTAGAGATAAGATAAAGTGAGAGCTCTCCCAGGCCAATGTGGTTTTGTTTTCTCTTCATTTTTTGGCCTTTGGGGGTTTCTCTTACCACGACCACCCCCCATCCCCTACCCCAACCTCAGCTATGCATTTAAAAAGGGTTTGTCATGTTTTACCCAGAATTGTCTTCATTTTCTAACAGGAAAGCATTCGGGCTATCTAGTTCTATGTTGGTGGAAACAGATGTTCTCACTCCAGCAAATCTTTGAGGCTTGGAAAAGGAGGCTGTGCTGATGCCTGATGAGGATAAATCTCAGAGGGATGAATCTTGGGCTCCTGGCTCAGCTGGCCTCCTCCACATGAAGATTCCGGAACAGACTTCCTCTCCGCTCCAGTGCTAGGGGGTTTTCTAGTTTATTTCCCAGGAGCCTAGCACAGTACCTGGCATACCATTAGTGCTTTGTAAATGCTTGTAGGAAATGGTGTTCCTTACCCTTTTCCATTATGAAACTTCTCAACATTCAGGCTTTGGGGATCTGTGTTCAGTTCCTATTTTTCTTGGAAATATGTACAAGAGTCAAGCTTAGGACTAATGTCCTTATGGTTTTTCCACATTTAATCTATCAGCAAGGCCTTTTGTTTCTACTCCAAAAATATGTCTTGAATGTTCCATTTCTTTCCATGTCCACTGCCACTCCTTCACAAAGGGTGCTATTGATGGGCCAGGGCAAGCATTTCATGAGGGGGAAGTTGGTAGTCTCCCTCCAGACCCACCCACTGCCAGCCCATTCTCCTTTATCAGAGCAGAATAATTAGGCTGCCTGACTGCTTCCAGTCCTTCCAATATCTCCCAGTGCACTTAGATTAAAATTAGGATGCCTTACCATGGCCTCAAGGCCATCGGTTCCTGGTGACGGCTACCTCTCTTTTTTTTTTAAAAAAATTTTTTTTTTCAATGTTTATTTATTTTTGGGACAGAGAGAGACAGAGCATGAACGGGGGAGGGGCAGAGAGAGAGGGAGACACAGAATCGGAAACAGGCTCCAGGCTCCGAGCCATCAGCCCGGAGCCTGACGCGGGGCTCGAACTCACGGACCGCGAGATCGTGACCTGGCTGAAGTCGGACGCTTAACCGACTGCGCCACCCAGGCGCCCCAACCTCTCTTAATTCACCATCCGCTCCCCCACCCTCTTGGCTCCCATCCAACATTTACTTTGAGTTACTCAAATCCATGAGTTCTTTACTGCCTCAGGGTACACGGCACTCTTCTGCTCAATCTTGGAATTGGAGTTTGTTTTTTTGTTTTTTTTTTTTAATTTTTTTTTTTTAACGTTTATTTATTTTTGAGACAGAGAGAGACAGAGCATGAACGGGGGAGGGTCAGAGAGAGGGAGACACAGAATCTGAAACAGGCTCCAGGCTCTGAGCTGTCAGCACAGAGCCCGACGCGGGGCTTGAACTCACGGACCGCGAGATCATGACCTGAGCCGAAGTCGGCCGCTTAACCGACTGAGCCACCCAGGCGCCCCGGAATTGGAGTTTTTTACTAGAAGTTAGGAATGCACTAAAATGTCAACAGTCTTTGCTTCCCTCAGGGGGGTAATTACAATTTATAACTATTTTTCCAGTTTGGTTGTTTTATGTTTTTTGTGTGTGTGGTTATCTGTCTACCCCTTTAGGATGTAAGCTCCATGTAGGGAGAGACATTCTCTCTCTTTGTCATTGCTGGGTCCATAGCATATAGTATGTGCGCAATAAATACATGTTGAATGACAGAATGAACAAATGAATCATAGGTTCTCTTTAAGGGGTTCAGCCCTCCTCAGCTGTTTTCCTGGATCTCTAGCCAAGGACAGTCAGGGCCTTCCATGATTTGTAGAGATAATTATCTCTTGGAGATCCCTGAATGGGATCTGCCCTGAATTTTCCTTCCCTTCCCTCCCCTCCCCTCCCCTCCCCTCCCCTCCCCTCCCCTCCCCTCCCTTCCCCTTCTCTCCCCTTGCCTTTCCTTTCTTTTTTCTTTTCAGACAAAAATCATATTCAGGACTAGAATGAGAATTCTTCCTAGAGAGGGAATTTTCTTTGTTGGGATAAATAGCTTGACTCAGCTCTTGGGGATACAAGATGAGACTATGCAAGGGCTGGTTTTGGGCAGGGACCCAAGCAATAATAAGAGTTGTTTGACCTGCTTTTCAGGAGAAAATGAGGAAAATTTTGTCTCAGTTTGAGGGGAATGGAGAGAGGAGACAAGAGATGACTAGGAGATGGTGACAAGCTGTTTGTGGTCAAGATTTTGACCAGAAGAAGCAGAAGCTCGCTCTCTCATGAAGTGGCTGGAACAACGGAGATTCTGAGGAGGGTCCGGGGAGCAGTGGTTCCAGAGCTGCAGGCCCAGGCTCCTCCCATCTCTCTGCATCGCTATCCTCCACTTGTGGACTCTCCCACCTGGCTGTGTCACATCTATGTAACTCTGGACACAGGTCCTCATGTGACTGCCTTGTAAGGCAGCAGGTGGAAAGGGAGCGGGAGAGAGATTTTCCTTTTGTATCTTTTTATTTTCACTAAGAAGGAAAATATTTTCCGGAAGCTTCTAGGACACTCCCCTTCAGAACACTGGCTAGATCTGGTATTTCTGAGTTCAGCCGCCTACACCTAAACCCACCCGGCAGCGGGCAAATTGGTTGTCATGATCACTCAGGCCCATCATGGTTCACCTCCTGGTCTCTCCTGGTCCTTCCTGTTGGAGAGCTCACCTTTGGAGAACATCGACCCTATGCTGGAATAAAAATGAGTTTTCATTAGCAAGAAAAAAGCAGGAGATGTATGGTACACAAACGACCTCTCTTCTGAGCTTCCAAGAATTTGTAAAGTGCACTGTCTTCAGCATCACTGGGCATATGCATGCCTATGCGGGACCCTTCGCAGAGCTCATGCTCACCTGCCCTGCAGTGGTGGCTTCACCCCCAGGGTTAACAGCTGATGTCTGCCCTGATTGCCAGTGCCTATTCCATGATGGTTAAATATTTCCAGTGTCACCCTGGTTGTGTGCAAATCACATGTCGGTCAGCACAATGTGAGTCCAAGCTGTTGGGTAGAGGCCAATTGGACCATAAAACTGAAGTCTCCAAATGAATATGTGAAATCTCTAGGGATGACATGACATCCTCGAGTCATGGAAAAGATGTGTGAGCCAACCTCGCTTAGATTTTCAGTGGCCGGAGGATTTAGCTGACAAGTAGGTTATAACTGCACTGTACCGCCTACTTCCCGAGGAGGAGGACAGGCAGGCTCTGAGGAACTCTCAGAGAAGACTCACAAGAATCTCCCAGGGGTGTTGTTAAGTTGGCCTGGCTCCTCCTCCTCTCTTTACACTTGCCTGGATTCTTCTTGCCCCTCCTTCCAGGAGCCCGTCAAAGTTCGGGGGAGGTCTGTGCAGCTGTAGCCCCCTGAGTCTTCCTCAGACTAGCCAGCCAGCTTGGAGTGAAGGTGTGGAGTCCCATTCCCCTTTCCGGCTCTGGAAAGAACAGTGAGAGCTTCTGCCCTAGTGAGACCCCCTGAGGGAGTGTGGGGGGCAGGAGTTAGATGTCCACACCTGGAAGGATGTGAGAAGGGGGTCCCCACACCAGGATATTCCTCAGGGATTGGGCCCTTTGTCTAAAAGGAATTCTTGGGCACATCATCCTCCACTGATAATTCCCATTTGGGCTTCTGAGGCTCAGTTGTAGTTGATTCTCCAAGAGTAAAGCCAAAGGAGCCGTTAGGTAGCAATTGTGTAGCAATTAAGTAGCTCAGAATAAGACCTCCAAAGACAGTTATTAAACCAACTGGGATAAAGGCAAGAAGGGGTGCTAATTCTACCTAGCTTAACAGCAGTATAATTTTTCTGGCATTGTTCTACAATTTGAAAGTGGGTAGGAGCTCCAGCTGATACAAAGCAGAATGGTGGCAGGTGATGCAGAACAGGTGACTGCTGATGCTGCCTTAGGAGGATCAGCATCTCACCCAAGCCTTTGCTGGGATGGGCAGCCTTTCCTCCTTAGCAAAGAAGGATCCAGTCCTGCTGGGTTCCTATGCTCTCCTAGCAGGCAGGAGGCAGAACATTCCCCTGAGGAGGCCAGTGCTGGGCCAATCTCTTCTCTTTGGTGCCTCAGATTTACACAGCCTTTGGGCTTATATATATCTGCTTCACTGTGTTGGGTTCTATTCCCCAAGTTTACCTCATGATCCATGGATGCTTCAGCTTTAGTCCTCATGTCTGCATTCTAGCCAGCAGGAAGGAGAAAAAGGGAAGATAATTTCCTGCCTCTTCCTTTAATGACATCTTGAAATTGCACACACCACTTCTGTCAATATCCAACTGGCCAGAACCTAGTGACATGGCTTCACAAAGCTGTGAAGGGGCCTGTTTGCCAAATGAGACAAAAGGGGCACCTGGAAATAAAAATTACAGTAAATGACAAATGAGTCAGGAGCGGTGGGATAGAATAAGCACAGAACCTGGGGGAAGAAGGCAGCAGGGCTCTGGGCTGAACATCCGGACTTTTCCCTGGGCATCTGCAGACCTGGGAAGGAGAAACTGAGGAGCAGAAGGTTATCCCTGGCAGAGATGGGCCAAGGTAGTCAAGGTAGGTTGGCAACGTCTCTTTCTGCAGGCTTCATGATTGGAACTTCAGAGGTAACGGCACATAATATAAACACTGTTTTGTTCTGGTACTATCTCATCATAGGTGGTAATGCTGTTGGCAGCCAGGTTATATCCTCCATGGTATACCTCACTCACAGGAGGCAGAAACATAAAAAGAGTTGTTTCCAGGAACGTTGAAAGTTTCTACTTTCCTGTCCTCTTGCAGACTGCTCTCTGCCTCGGTGGGATCTAGCACAAGGTGTGTGGGGGCGGGCGAAGGGGTGGTGTGTGTGTGTGTGTGTGTGTGTGTGTGTGTGTGTGTGTAGGGGCTGTTGCTGAAAGGATCTCCCTTCTTTAAAGCCTTCGCTTTTACTCTTGGCATCATCACCACATGATGTTCTAACGCAGTTGTATTTGTCTTCATTTTTATAAGTATTGAAAGTGTTTATCGTTAAATGTTGTTATATTTGAAAAATTGTTTTGTCATTTCTTAATTAAAAATTTTTTTATACATAGAGGCTCAAAAACGGAAGTGACTCATGTCTGCCTATGTCCACCCTTCCGGTTTTATCTTGGCATTTCCGCTATCTCACCCCAGCACGAAGAGATCAGTGATCTGGATGGTTCACCTGGCATTTTCCAACCCTGCATGGCTTTCGCCAATGATTCTCTGCCCTTTTACCTTCTCCCTTCATCAGATTTTGGTGTCGGGGTTATGTGATTTGTTAAATAAATTAATAACTTTCCTTCCTTTTTTTGGTACTTTCTGAAAATGTTTATGTAACAGAGGAGCTACTCTAACCTTGGCAATTTAAAGAAATCGACCAGGAAGTCTGTCAGGTGCTGAGTCTACTTTGAAGGTGGTTCCTGCCAAACTTTCTTAAGTCTTGTCGATTTCAAACTTTCCACATCTTGTGGCATTGCTTTTGGCTATTTATATTTACTAGAAAAAGCGTTTTTTAAAGATCTCCAGATTTATATTTATTTAATCTTTTTGTCTCTGATGTTTATCAGTTTCTAATTTCTCATCTTTTTTTTATTAAAATTGTTTTCTTTATTATACTTGCCAAGTGTTAATCAATTTTGTTTCTTGTCAAAGAACTAGATTTTAATTTACTTATTCAATTGATTTTTCTACAAATTTATTTTTTTCTACTGTTAAGTTCACTTTATAGTCTATTTACTTTCTTTTTATTTTTTATCATTTTTAAAATAATAAACATAATTAAGGTCATGATGTTTCCTTTGAGTTTAACTCTTTTTTTTTTTTAAATAGACTTTATTTTTTTAGGATAAGTTTAGATAGACAGTAAAATTGAGTGGGAGGTCAACAGAGAGGTCCTATATACAGGTTCCTTCTGTTATGCATAAGTAGAGAGTTTCTATTATTCAACCATAAAAAAGAAGGAAATCTTGCCATTTGTGACAACATGGATGGACCTTGAGGGCATTCTGTTAAGTGAAATAAGTCAGAGAAAGAGAAATACAATATGATCTCACCTATATGTGGAATCTAAGAAAGAAAAAAAAATGGTTGCAAGTGGCAGAAGGTAGGGCAAAATAGGTGAAAAGGGTCAAAAGGTACAAACTTTCCAGTTATAAACTAAATAAGTCCTGGGGATGTGATGTACAACACGGTGACTATAGTTAATAATACTGTATTGCATATTTGAAAGTTCCCTAAGAGTAAATCTTAAATGTTCTCATCACACACAAACAATTTTTTTAACTATGTTTGGTGATGGATGCTAACTGGACTTATTGTGGTCATCATTATGCAATATATACAAATATAAAATCACTATGTTGTGGACCTGAAAATATGATAGTGTTATATGTCAATTTCAATAAAAAATAAAATAATTTTATTCTCAAAAACACCCACAAAAAAACAAAAGTAAAGAAGTTTCATGAAACCTTTCATAAAATGTCATAAAGTAGGGGTGCCTGGATGGCTCAGTTGGTTAAGCATCCCGCCTGGCTAGGTCATGATCTTGTGGTTCAGGGGTCTGAGGTCCACCTTGCGCTCTGTGCTGAGGGCTCAGAGTCTGGAGCTTGCTTCAGATTCCTTGTCTCTCTCTCTCTCTCTGCTCCCCCCCTGCCCCGACTTGTGCTCTGTCCTCCCGCACCCCAAAATAAAATAAGCATTAAAAAAATGGCATAAAGCAAAGAGCATCTCCCTGCTTTCTGAAAGTTCATGCTCCACCCATTTGCAAAAGACTTACTTTGAGGTACCTGTACTCCCTGCCCCCACACATGAGCAGCCTCCTCCACCATATCAACATCCGCCACCTGAATTGGTACATTTGTTACAACCAGTGAACCTACACTGATCCATCACATTCACCTGAATTCTAGAGCTCACCAAAGTCTTCAGTCTTAATACTATCATTCTATGGGTTTGGACAAGTTTGTGATGACACGTCTCCACCGTTATTGTATCATAGAGACTAGTTTCATGGCCTTAAAAATCCTCTGTGCTCTGCCTATTCCTCTCTCCTCCCCCTTTAACTCTTCTTTCAACCCAACTGGTTTCAGTAATGGTCACATTTATTGTTTTTTCAGAATAGCTTACCATTATATTCTTAATTTTCTTCATATCATTGCTTCTTTGAAGAGTGTTTTTCAATATCCAAGTGATTAAGACTTTAAAAATCATTGTTTTTGTCTAGATTACTGATTTTCAGTTTTTATCACTTGAAATCAGAGAACACGGACTGAGAAATTTCTGACCAAAATTTGATCGAGAGGAAATTTAGTTTTTGTTACTTAGCATGTCATCAACATTTACAACTTAAAATGAATGTGCATTTTATGTTTTTAGGAGCCATGAAATAATTCAGCTTGTGATTGGAAGATATACTGTGTATTGTTTAAATCTTTTGATATTCATAGAGACTTATTTTAATGCCCTGCCTGTGGTCAGTTGTGGCGAATGTTCGTGTGCAGTCAAAGAATATGCACTCTGAAATTAGGAGTTGTGTTCTATAAATGTTAATTGGGTTAAGTTAGTTAGTTGATTATTTGTTCATGTCTTCTATATTTTCACTAGTATTTTTTCATCAGCTATTGAAAGACAGATATTAAGAAACTTTCCACTGTACTTGTGATTTTATCAATTTCTCCCTTTAGCTCTTTTAATTTTTAAAATGCATTTTGAAGATCTGCTATGAGTTGTATATGCATGTCTTCTTAATGAATTAATCCTTGTATAATTAGGACATGACCCTCTATCTATAGTAATACTCTGACATAAAGTCTACTTTGTTTGGTACTGATTATAGCCATGCCAACCCTCTCCTGCTTATAATTTGCTTTAAACCTGTCCGTGTCTTTATACATAACAGCATATATATTTCATCTTGCTTTGGGATCCTGTTCGTCAAATTCTAACCCTTAATTGGAATGTTTATCCCATTTACATTCAATGTAATTATTATATGATTAGATTCATATCTCCCAGGTGAACTGGTTATTCATCTCATTAGTTCTGTATTCCTTTGTTTCTTCTTTCCTGACTTAAAAATAACCACTCAATTGAAGTATTATTGACATGCAAAAAGCTTTACATATTTAATGTATACACTTGATAAGTTTGGAGGTAAGTATACATTTGTGAAACCCTCACCACAAAGTTACTCATCATCTCCAAAAGTTTCCTCTTACCCTCTTTTTTTCTTCTTCTTCTCCTTCTCCTTTTTTGTGGTAAGAACACTCAATGTAAGATTTACTCTCTTAGAGAATTTTGGAGAATACAACACAGTATTGGTAACTATAGGCTCTGTGCTGTACAGATCTCTAGGACTTATTCATCTTGCATAACTGAAACTTTGTACTCTTTGTCTAATACATTCCTGTTTGCCCCTCCCCCTGTCTCTTGACTTTTTGGGGGATGGGTAGGTAACCTGTGTATTTTTTGGTATTCCATTTTTCACTTGTATTGACTTTTTAATTATATCTCTTTGTGACATTTAATGGTTGCTCACAGTCTACCTTCTAAGGTACACGAGCTGTAGAAGAATTCCATTTACTCCGTCCTATATTTTGTGTTATTATTGTCTTATACTATGAAACTCACAATACATATTATTTTTGGCCTAAATAGTCAGGAATGTTTTTAAAATTATTTTATTTTTTTAAAATTCTTTTAAAAATTACACACATGCTTGAACACACACACATTTGCACAACTACAAAGATGAAATCTTTTATAGTAGCTATTTGCACTCATGTTTACACTTCCTGTTGCTCTTCATTCATTCCTGCAGATCTGGGGTTCTATACATTCCACCCGGTGTATTGTTTCCCTTCAGAAAGATAGAATTCTTTCAGTCTGAAAAATCTTTGAACATTTCTTATATGTCTTCTTTTACCAATTCAGGTATGCTGGAAATGATTTCTTTAAGTTCTGTATATCTGAAAATATCTTCATGTTGCCTTCCTTTTTGAAGAAACTTTGTATTGGATATAGAATTTTACATTAATAATTTGTTTTCTTCCAGCACTTTAAAAAGATATCATTCTATTGCCCTTTGACCTCCATTGTTTCTGGTGAGAAATAACATTTCCTTCTTCCCTGATTGCTCTTAAGATTTGATGTTCCTATTTGATTTTTAGTAGTTTGATCATGTTGTGCCTATGTATGGTTTTCTTTTAATTTTCTATACTTGAGATTTGCTGAGGTTTTTGTTTTGTTTTGTTTTTGACTTTGGATTTGGAAATTTATTGGTCATTATCTGTTCAGATATTCTTTTTTTTTTAATGTTTATTTATTTTTGAGAGAGAGAGAGACAGAGTGAGAGTGAGGAAGGGGCAAAGAGAGAGGGAGACACAGAATCTGAAGCTGGCTCCAGGCTCTGAGCTGTCCACACAGAGCCTGCCGCAGGGCTCAAACTCTTGAACCATGAAATCATTACCTGAGCTGAAGTCTGATGTTTAATTGACTTAGCCACCCAGACGTTCCTGCTCAAATATTCTCTTGCCCAGTTCTTTCTGTCCTCTCCTTTGGGACTCCAATGACATATATAGTAAAATGCTTGATATGATACTGTCTCACAGATCTCAAATTCTTTGTTCTGTTCTTTTCATTCATTTTTTTATCTTTGTTTCAGTTTGTAAATTTTCTATTGCTCTGTCTGTAAGTTTACTGATTCTTTTTTTTTTTTTTTTGCTGAGTCCAGCCAACCGTTAAGGCCATTGAGACTTTTATTTGCAATATTGTATTTTTTTATTTCCAGCATTTCCATTTGATTCTGTTATAGTTTCCATGTCTCTAGACATGTTTTCTTCTCTTCATGCATGTTTTCTACCTTCCTACTAGATCTGTTAGCATTTCTATCATAGTTATTTTAACCCAGTATATGATCTATCTTGGAGAATGTTCCATGTGCACTCGAGAAGAAAGTATATTCTGTTGCTTTGGGATGCAGAGTTCTAAATATATCTGTCAAGTCCATCTGATCCAGTGTCTCATTCAGGGCCCTTGTTTCTTTATTGACCGTGTGTCTAGATGATCTATCCATTTCTGTAAGTGGGGTGTTAAAGTCCCCAGCAATTACCACATTCTTATCAATAAGGTTGCTTATGTTTATGAGTAATTGTTTTATATATTTGGGGGCTCCGGTATTCGGCGCATAGACATTTATAATTGTTAGCTCTTCCTGATGGATAGACCCTGTAACTATTATATAATGTCCTTCTTCATCTCTTGTTACAGCCTTTAATTTAAAGTCTAGTTTGTCTGATATAAGTATGGCTACTCCAGCTTTCTTCTGGCTTCCAGTAGCATGATAAATAGTTCTCCATCCCCTCACTCTCAATCTAAAGGTGTCCTCAGGTCTAAAATGAGTCTCTTGTAGACAGCAAATAGATGGGTCTTGTTTTTTTATCCATTCTGATACCCTATGTCTTTTGGTTGGCGCATTTAATCCATTTACATTCAGTGTTATTATAGAAAGATACGGGTTTAGAGTCATTGTGATGTCTGTATGGTTTATGCTTGTAGTGATGTCTCTGGTACTTTGTCTCACAGGGTCCCCCTTAGGATCTCTTGTAGGGCTGGTTTAGTGGTGACAAATTCCTTCAGTTTTTGTTTGTTTGGGAAGACCTTTATCTCTCCTTCTATTCTAAATGACAGACTTGCTGGATAAAGGATTCTTGGCTGCATATTTTTGCTGTCTAGCACCCTGAAAATCTCGTGCCAATTCTTTCTGGCCTGCCAAGTTTCAAAAGAGAGATCAGTCACGAGTCTTATAGGTCTCCCTTTATATGTGAGGGCACGTTTACCCCTTGCTGCTTTCAGAATTTTCTCTTTATCCTTGTATTTTGCCAGTTTCACTATGATATGTCGTGCAGAAGATCGATTCAAGTTACGTCTGAAGGGAGTTCTCTGTGCCTCTTGGATTTCAATGCCTTTTTCCTTCCCCAGTTCAGGGAAGTTCTCAGCTATTATTTCTTCAAGTACCCCTTCAGCACCTTTCCCTCTCTCTTCCTCCTCTGGGATACCAATTATGCGTAAATTATTTCTTTTTAGTGTATCACTTAGTTCTCTAATTTTCCCCTCATACTCCTGGATTTTTTTATCTCTCTTTTTCTCAGCTTCCTCTTTTTCCATAACTTTATCTTCTAGTTCACCTATTCTCTCCTCTGCCTCTTCCATCCGAGCTGTGGTGGTTTGCATTTTGTTTTCCATTTCCTTTAAAGCGTTTTTCAGCTCCTCGTGACTGTTCATTAGTCCCCTGATGTCTGTAGCAAGAGATTCTCTGCTGTCCTGTATGCTGTTTTCCAGCCCAGCGATTAATTTTATGACTATTATTCTAAATTCACTTTCTGTTATATTATTTAAATCCTTTTTGATCAGCTCATTAGCTGTTGTTATTTCCTGGAGATTCTTCTGGGGGGAATTCTTCCGCTTGGTCATTTTGGATAGTCCCTGGTGTGTTGAGGGCCTGCAGGGCACTTCCCCTGTGCTGTGGTGTATAACTGGAGTTGGTGGGCGGGGCCGCAGTCCGACCTGATGTCTGCCCCCAGCCCACCGCTGGGGCCACAGTCAGACTGGTGTGTGCCTTCTCTTCCCCTCTCCTAGGGGCGGGATTCACTGTGGGGTGGCGTGGCCCGTCTGGGCTACTTGCACACTGCCAGGCTTGTGATGCTGGGGATCTGGCGTATTAGCTGGGGTGGGAAGGCAAGGTGCACGGCGGCAGGGGGGGCAGGCTTAGCTCGCTTCTCCTTAGGTGATCCACTTCAGGAGGGGCCCTGTGCAGCCGGAGGGAGTCAGATCCGCTGCCGGAGGTTTGGCTCCGCAGAAGCACAGAGTTGGGTGTTCGCGCGGAGCGAGCAATTTCCCTGGCCGGAGCCGGTTCCCTTTGGGATTTTGGCTGGGGGATGGGCGGGGGAGATGGCGCTGGAGAGCGCCTTTGTTCCCCGCCAAACTGAGCTCTGTCGTCCGGGGGCTCCGCAGCTCACCCTCCCTTTGTCCTCCAGCCTTCCCGCTTTCTGAGCAGAGCTGTTAACTTATGACCTCCCAGACGCTAAGTCGCGCTTGCTGTCGGAACACAGTCCGTCAGGCCCCTCCGCTTTTGCAAGCCGGACTCGGGGGCTCTGCTTGGCCGGCGAGCCGCCCCTCCGCCCCGGCTCCCTCCCGCCAGTCCGTGGAGCGCGCACCGCCTCGCCGCCCTTCCTACCCTCTTCCGTGGGCCTCTCGTCTGCACTTGGGTCCGGTGACTCTGTTCTGCTAATCCTCTGGCGGTTTTCTGGGTTATTTAGGCAGGTGTAGGTGGAATCTAAGTGATCAGCAGGACGCGCGGTGAGCCCAGCGTCCTCCTACGCCGCCATCTTCCTAGTCTCACCCTATCATAGTTATTTTAAAATTCTGTGTTTGATAATTCAAAAATCTGGATCAGGAGTGATCTGTCTGCTTCTATTGACTATATCTTCTCTTGATCATAAAGCATATTTTCTTGATTTTTCATGTGTCTTCTAATTTTTTATTAATGCCAGCCATTTTGTATAAAAACAGTAAAAGAACAAAATAATTTTGTATAAAAGAAAAATAAACAATAAAACACAATAAATAAAATACTGACATAAACAGTTTACTCCCAGGAAGGGGTACTAGAATTGAGGGCCTGAGTCTGTGTAGTTGGGTCTGGGTTTTATTGCAGCTTTATTTTGATTTGGTTGACTGGTAGATGTAACTGTTTTGAGAGTATAATCAGAACTTTCCCTTCCCTGGGTCTTGGGGGCCTGAGCAATGGTAAGATTCTGGAGAAGTTTTTGTTTTTAATAGCTGAGCTAACACCTTTCTGAGCCATAGGATATCTCTCACTTGGCTTAACAGCCTGACTGCCAGCATTTTGAGTTGTGAGGAATTCTCTTTGCTCTCTGCTCTTGCCCCAGATTTTCTGTACCTATCTGCCTAGAATTCCTGGAGCAATTTCCTTCAGCTATCCTTCCCTGCTTCATCTCGTGGCAGTCAAAAGTCCAGCATATCAGGCATTGATTTTTCTCAGCTTTCCCATTTTACTCCTCTACCTTCATAGATTGTCTGCCTTGAACTTGGTGGAAGACCCACACACTGCAGGCTGTATCTCTTCCAGCTCTTCTGCTCTGCCTCTCAGCCTTTGGCCTACTCTCCTGAGAATTCAATGAAATCTGTGTGAAAAAGCATTGGTGGACAGGAATAGCCTGACGCGGTGGCTTGAACTCCTGGGAATTTTTATCTATTATGCAAGTCCACACATGCTTGTTAAAAGGTTTTTGGAGTTTCAGCTGGTTTCTCCTCATTCACAGCTATGGAGGATTCCTCGTCCTGCCACTTGGTCAGAGACCAGGGATAAGAGCAGCTGTAGATATCTCATTTCCTACAAATAGCTTGTCACTTTTGGTGGTTGAATCCACTTAGGTTACTTTGCATTCTCAGCTCTCTGATGGGTTCTGGAAAACTATGATTTTGTAACTTATCCAGTTTGTCTGGGTTGTAAAGGTGAGAATGGGAATGTCTGGCAACTTTTTACATTTTAATCAGAAGGAGAACTTAGGATAACATCATTTATTATAATTATTGTTCAAGTCTTCCATCTTCTTTTTAAAAATTTTTTTTTTCTTCCAACGTTTTATTTATTTTTAAGACAGAGAAATACAGAGCATGAACGGGGGAGGGGCAGAGAGAGAGGGAGACACAGAATCGGAAGCAGGCTCCAGGCTCTGAGCCATCAGCCCAGAGCCTGACGCGGGGCTCGAACTCACGGACCGCGAGATCGTGACCTGGCTGAAGTCGGACGCTTAACCGACTGCGCCACCCAGGCGCCCCAAGTCTTCCATCTTCTAATCTACTTTATCTGCTACTGGTATATCACAGATTCATTAGAAAGTCCCATGGCAATTTTGTTTCTGTCAATATTTTATGTATTTCTAGGTTTTTTACATTATATAATCTATTCCCATACTTAGTAAATAAAGAAGGCAATGGATTGAACAAACAAATCCTCAAGTGGCTCTTTGGCGCATCTATAAACAAACAAACAAATACAAATCCACAAAATAAATAATTCTTTGTCAGATTGAGTTGATTTTACCTCGATGATATGAAATTGTTATTCTGTTTTAATGTTTTTTTCTTAAATTGTACTTCTGCTATATTAATATTTCCTCTGTACTCATGCTTCTTCTTAATTTAGACTGACACAATCCTTTTATATTTATCATTTTATACTATTTTTTTAGGTTTTAGATACAGCTCTTAGAAGCAGAAAAGTTTTAGATTTTACTTTTCAATTTAATCTGAGGCTTTGGATAAATTTTAGCCATTTATATTTATTGTCATAATTTGATGCTTAATAAGACTTTTCAATTTATATATTTATCAAATATTTATTGAACACCTTCCTGGGGAAAAAAAGTGACCAGAGCAAAAATTTTGCCTTTTGGGAGATTACAGTCAAGTAAAAGACTATGATCACCACCACCGGTGGTAATTTTACTCAGGGAATATGAGAGTGAAATGAGACAACTGGCTCCAAAGAAAAATGAATTTTTCAATTCTATTCTATTATTCAGTTAAATTTATATGGGGATGCAAAATATATGCTTGCTCATTATTCCTTTTTATGGTTACATGGAGAATTTTTTCCCTTTCAGGTGGTATGATATATAAAGGAGTTTTCTTAAATCTTCTACTCAGTGTACTATAATTCAAGGGAAAAATTTTATCTTTGTAACCATTTTAGATCATCTTAATTTTTCAATATAATTTCAATATAATTTTTGCCTAGAGGTTGAGGATAAGTTGTGTTATAGATAGTATTTTGTAGGCCAGTTGAGTTTCTACCCTAGAAGGGAGTAACCTTTAAAAAAAAATTTTCATGTTTATTTATTTTTGAGAGGGAGAGAGAGACAGAGCACAAGTGGTGGAGGTGCAGAGAGAGAAGGAGACACAGAATCTGAAGCAGGCTCCAGGCTCTGAGCTGTCAGCACAGAGTCTGATGCGAGGCTTAAAGTCAAGAACCATGAGATCATGACCTGTGCTGAAGTTGGCCGTTCAACAAGCTGAACCTCCCAAACACCCCAGGAATAGCCTTTTTTAAGTGAATGAAGAAGTTTCCATCAAGTAGTTAAGAGCTCTTTGATTCTTTGGGGTCTAAGGAGAAAAAAGTTACAATATGATTACTTCAGATAATTTTGTCCCTGAAGCTAGAGAAGTTGCTTCTTACCAAACTGCTGGCTGGTTCAATTAAATGGGGGACCTGGAAGGAGATGGCATCTGACACTGTAGCCTTGCTCAGGGTGGGGAAAGGATCTGGAGCAGTAGGCCTGTCACTGTACCTGTTAGAAGGAATAGAGGTGAACACCTT
Source organism: Lynx rufus (assembly GCF_022079265.1). Classification (NCBI taxonomy): domain Eukaryota; kingdom Metazoa; phylum Chordata; class Mammalia; order Carnivora; family Felidae; genus Lynx; species Lynx rufus. The sequence continues at coordinate 28,680,468 of NW_025814889.1, read as the reverse complement.
CTGCCTGAAAGCTTAGGGAAGAATGAATATTAAAGACCTGAGTCTGTCTTCTAACAGAGTTCACGGAGGCCTAAGAAGAGAGTGAGCTTGAAATTCCAGCCTCAGGACTACTCAGGACTCTGCTGTCTTTTGCATTTGGAGAGGAAGTTGGCAGAACTCAGTTACTTTGCTGAGAGTAGCTAGCTGCTTAGACAAGAAAAGGAACCTGGCTTTCCTCAGGTCTGCAACAGAGCCAGCTTTCCCTGGGATGAACTAATCCCCTCTCTCCCCACTCCCCACCCCTGTGTAGCCTCAGAGAGTCATGGTTGCTGACAGCCACTCCTTACCCTCCTCAATCCCCTCTTTTCTGTTGAGCATAGGGTCACTTGGATCCAAATGAATGTCCAATATTGGAGCTGACACCAGTTTAGAGCTTACAGTGGATAGGGTGATTCTATGTTCCAGTTTTCCTGGGACAGTCAACCATCTACACTTGTTGTTTGGCATAATTATTAATAGCCCTCCTTTTCACTCAAAAGTGTCTAGATTTAGACAATAAATTATGGGGTTACTCTAACTTTTCATCTGTAACAAGACCCATTCTTTGGCTTATACTGACACCTGTAGGATACAAAATGGCTTTGAAGAAAATGAAAAGGTGGAAGACTCTCCACCCTCAATGTCCAGGATTTTAGCTCACCTCCTGAGCATATTGAGAACCTGGTTGTTTGGCATGTTCTAGAAAAGGACAATGGCAGGAAAACATTTTCATCTGAAGATGCTATATAATTTGCTGCCTCAAATGTCCAGGATTGCATGATAGTTGGAGTAATGTCAGTGCTCTGAAGAGGACTTTTTGACCACTTTTGTTGGTGACAATAGTTTCTGGTCAAATGACTCTATGAGGCACAAAAGACAATGCCCAGGTTGGGAAGTGTGATGCTTGGGTCCTCCTTTGGGGACAGGCAATTGTCTGAAAAGGGCAGGAAAGGACACAGTAAGGGCAGCCACATGAGCCTTGAGGCTCTCAAAGTTCACAACTGGAAAGTGTTAGAAGAAGGATTTAGGAGGGACAGTGTCAAGGCCCCCTGGCTCGTCTGTTGGAAAGTAGGTGACGCTGGGTCCATATTGACAAAAGGCAGGGCCATTGGAGGGATATGTGCTGCAGTGGAGGAAATTTTCCCTCAGGTCCCATTGGGACACCTGGGGTCCAATCTGAACGTCAGAGACAACATAACACACATAAAACATTTTAAATTCAGAGGTCAGGACAGCTTCAGGCAGGGCTAATTGATATGCTTGGCTGTCACGATGATGGATTTGCGGCACATTAACCCTTGGTTCTCCTGGGCCCAAATGCCCTGTGGGGGCACCCTTCCCTGCAGGTGGACCTTGCATGGGGTCCCCTGTCCCAGGAGAGGTCACCCCCTCCTGCTGCCTCACAGCCCAAAGCCCAGAAAAGTGAAAATAGACGGTTGCCAAGATAAGAAAGGAGGCTTGAAAGCGTGTTTGCTCTATTCAGAGTAAATCAGGATAGGGAAGGGAAACACAGGATATTGTCTGACTTCCACGTATTCTTACAGGTTTTTACTGGAGCTTTTGTTTTTGTCTTTTTTTTTTTTTTAAAGACACTAGTGTTGTAAAGTCCTAGTATAAAGTGTGTAAAGTTTAGCCAGATAGAAACCTTAGGCTTCACCAATTCCCTTGGAAGGGGCTTGCACTGGCTTCTTCTAGACTCTCTGTGAGAAAATCCTGGCCATGCCCCTTGACCCGCATCTTGGGAATGTGGGGACTGAGCGGGCCGCCTTCTGGCTGTCACTTGCTGAATGAACAGACCATAATGAGTCAATTCTCTGCTGCCTGCTATTTAAAACAACGGGTTCCTTCCTGTTTCCTATGCGCTGACTGAGGCTTCTTCTGTGTTGGGGAAAAAAAAGAAACTCAGGGATAAAGTGCGTCCTCGGAGACTGAATGAGCCACACATCTCAGCCCGCTGTGGCACAAAAGCTCCTAACTGTTTTATCTGTACAGATGGCTCTAATTTGGTGCTGGTGGCATGACTCTGTGAGCTAATTTCCTAAATACTTGGTTCATTAAATTGGAAGGAAAAAAAGAACAAACACTGTAAGCCAAACTAGACTCATTCCAAGAAACAGAATTGCTCCTAGGGTTTTCATGGTACGTTTTTGCAGAAGTCCCTGAATATTTAAGTGCAATGTTGCCTCTGAGAGGGAAAGAGGGGGAGTGTGAACCCCCCCAGGCCAGAATGGAAATGCCCAGTGCTCCCATTCTTTATCCCTCACCCTCAGGCAGTGCAGTTACCCAGCCACCCTGATGATCTGTCCCGCGGGGAACCTGGACCCGGGGAGGACAAGTGTAGCCCCCTGACGAGCCAGGGCCTCAACAATGCCCATAGCATGGGCTTCCTCAAGTGAGTCCCTAACTGTGTCTTTTTCCCTGTGTCTCCAAGCATGTGTAAGTGGTTTAGGAGGGAAGCCAGGTTTCCCTGGGTAAGTGATAGTTGAGTTGCCATCCAGCAATTATCGGAGACGAGGCAGCTCCTTTCCTGGGGACATCGCGAGACTGTTGCTGGGCCCAATGGGCATCACGACTGTGCCAGTCTGCCTGTGCACAACTTGGTGGCTCTGGGAGCCAGGGCTTTTGAGTGATGACAGAGAAGATTGGGGAGTACTTGGCACTTCCGGGATGTGTGTTCCCTTGCTCATGCAGCGAGCGTCCTGGGCCCTCATGTCAGGCCATGGGATGCATAAAATGAGTGACTCAGGTCCCCGCCCTCAGGGCTGTCATCTCCCACTGAGGCAGCAGTATCAGAGATGCAGCAGGAGATTTACTCTACTGGGAGGAGCAGGCCAGGCTTCACAAAAGAGCCAAGTCTCCAAAAAAAGGGTTAGGCCCACATTAGGAGGAAAGGGAGAGAGGTCCTGGTAGAAAAAGCACAGAAAACACGTGTGTGACATTTAAGAAACGGTACGCGTGTCCGTGTTGTATCCCAAGCACAGACAGTTGGCACTCTGTAAATAACTGCAGAGCGTGTGACGAGAGCATAGGGTGCGTGAGTGTGGGCGCGTGCGTGGGTGTAGAGGCTGCTCTGCGGAGGAGTGCAGAACTCAAGGCTTTACAGGGTAGGCTGGAGCCAGACTGAGAAAAGACAGTTGGCAAAGGGAAGCCTAGAGAAATGTTTTTGAAGCCTCGAGATATGTAAGAGTCATTTAGGATATAGCAATCACATGTATTTCCAAAAGCTCATGCTGGCTGCTGTACAGGGTGGGGTGGGAGGAGCACTGATTAGGAGGTGAGTGTGGAGTCAAGGCAGGGTGCTGCTGGGACTAAGGGAGGGGCAGTGGAGGTGGAGAGATATCCAGAAGGCAGGGCCGGCACTTGAGTGCTGGGGGCAGGGGAAGAGGGCAGCAATCCACCAGGACCCTCAGGCTCCTGGCTCCACGGCAGGACGGGGTGGGGTGGGGTGTGGTGGGGAGGGAGGTGCGGATCTAGACCCCCCTCACCCAGTGTTGGACCGGGAGCAGCAGGGCCAGGGAAAGAAGATGAGTTCCATGTCCTTGAATCATGAGTTCTGAGGGGCAGCAGGACCAAGTAGAGCGTGGTCAAGGAGGAGGGCCCTCGAGACAGGGAACTGTCCCAGCAGTGATGACAGGAAGGCCAGGAAGGAAGCAGAGGTGGAAGAGACAGATGCCTGTGGCAGAGCAGGAAGCCTCCGCCTCCTCGGGTCCAGGGAAAGAGGTAGCCAACCGGAGAGCTAGACCGGGGAGCCACGTGGGGCGAGCCCTCGGCCTGCAGCAGTGAGGGGTCCGCTGCGGGGTGGGGGTGGGGGGCAAGGGCCAGCCGCCTCTGGGTGGCGGAGGGCACAGGGTCTGAGGGAGGTGGGACAGGCCTCGCAGCCACGGCCCTGGGTCCCTCCTGCTTCTGGGCCAGGGTTTGGAGAGAGATACCCACGGTAAAGGTGGAGGGTGTGGAGGACAGAGGTGGCCAGACTTAGGTGAGGAGGGATGTGTGTTCCCGTGACATGTTTGCCCATGCCCGTCCGCCAAACCCTAAGACCGGCTCCACAGCTGGGCCTGGGCTCTGGCTCCTTATTTCAGGAAGGACCTAGTGAGGGGCGTCCCTGCCCACCAGGGACCGCGTTCCAGGGACTGCCCTGCAGGAGATGGGCCAAGAGCCCACGTGGGGGATGTGTGCCAGACGTGGCCTGTGCTCTCTCCAGGCAGGGCTACGAATTTTCTTGTTACCAGTAACATGATAACGTGGGGCACTTTCTACCATGAACCTCACAGAGCACAAGGCTTTCCTTTTCTTACCGGGCCTGGATGTAAAAGCAGGGAAGCCCTCATTGGAATGCCCCCTTGGCCACTTACTGGCCTCAGGACCACGGGACCTCCAGCAGGTCTTCTACCTTCTCAGTCCCCTCAGAGCACTGGCAGAATGGTCCAGCCAGCCATGCGCCTGCAATTCATGAAGGCAGACATTGTTCTCGGCTCTGTCCTGTCCTGTGACCAGCTTACAGCGGGGCCTGACCTTAGGACATGCTTCAAAAATATCTGCTGAACGAACGGATGAGCTGAGGGTCCCGGCATGCTCCAGGCACCAGCAAAAATGGAATAAATGTGAGTTCCCTTTCTCTCCATGTTTTTCCCATCCCCTCTTTTGTTTCCTTTGCCTGGCATGTCACCTCGGTCTTGTTTTTTCTGCCTTCCTCTCCATCCTTCCCTCCCTCACCTTCTATCTCTCTCTCTGTCTCTCTTTATCTTTCTACTCCCCTCCTTCCTTTCCTGCTTATCCAGAGATGAGCAGTGTCCCTCCTCCACCCCACCCCCCAAATTCATATCCACCCAGAATCTGTGAATATGGCCTTATTTGGAAATGGAGCTTTCGCAGATGTCATCAGGTTGAGATGAGGTCACACCAGAGTAGAATGGGCCCTAAATCCAAGACTACTGATGTCCTTGTAAGAAGAGGGGGAAGGTTGGACACAGAGACACAGGGAGAACGCCACATGATGATGGAGGCAGGGATGGAGGGATGCTGCTACGAGCCAAGAGGTACCAAGGACTGCAGACCAGCACTAGGGAGGCCGGGAGCCATGGACCCAAGTCCTCCAAAGAAGCTCTTAAAAGGCACCAAACCTACCCACACTTTGATTTTGGGCTTCTACCCCCCAGAACTGTGAGATTATTACTGTTATTCCAAGCCAGCTCATGGCACTTCATTAGGACAGCCCTACGGAGCGGTCGTGTTCACTTGCTCATTTTCCCTGCGTGGTGAGTCCTTCAGTTTCTGCTGCAGAGCTGTGCACACCCGCCCATCCCGGGATGCCTGCACGCCTGCTGTGCATTCACGTTCCCGCCTCTGGCTTCCCTTCACACGATTGAGATGCACAGAAAAGTGCAACAAAGTCATGGGAAACATCTAGGTGGGGAAGTCACTCAGAGCCTCCTGCGCAGAAAGGAGGGACACGTGATTGGCTGGAGAGCTGGGGGTTTTCAAGCGTGCTAACAAATGCATTGTCAAAGCGCTCCATGCTCCACAGGTCGGTCGCTGGGGAGCAGGTGAAAAATGGGCTGGGGAGATGTGTGCTGGCAGCTCTGCTTTCAGAGAACATTCATCTTCAGGTACTGGAGCAGCTGTTAGACAGGAAGGGATTTTCTGCTGGGTTCAGAGGCAATAGGCTGGCGAGCAGCAGTTACCCCGATAGGCCATCTGTCACATGCAGCACCCTGGGGTGCTGGCACCAGAGTGGGTGCTGGGGAGGCGCCATTAGTGGGGTCTCAGAGAAGCAGATGCTCCATGTGTTCATACGGGCAGGAGGGGCCAATGGCCAGCTCACCTTCTGGGAGGTCCCATGCCACCCACTATCCATATGAGAATCCTTCGTTCTCCATTTGCCTGGGTGAGTACCACACATAAGAGTTGGGGGCTGTCTCCATCATCTTCCGCACACTCCCCATGGGGCATTGGGTGCAGCATCGTCACAGGGAGGAGAAAGGGATAAAGTGGGTTGCTTGGGCAAAGCAGAATGGCTCACACCATTGCGATCCTGGGGCGAACAGTTGTGAGTGGGAAAGCATCCTTTTCCTGCTTCCACTGAGGGACTTCAGGCCTTTACAAGAAAGAAGAATGGAGGATAAATGCCCCAGGTGGACTCTCTACACTCTCCCCGCAAGCAGATGGGAAGCTATATCCCGATAAGGCAGGTCTACTTCCTCCAATGGAAGGACATCTTGGGGCCAGAGGCAGAGGTGAGGGGCAGAACGCACAGGTGGAGGGATGCCATCCAGGTGTGATGCGGGAGAGAGGGAAAAGGAGGGTATAGAGGAAGTAGGACTGGAAGGTAAGGTCACAATGGAAGAGTTGTAGTGCAGCCAGGAACTGGGTCAATAATTGGCCAGCGGCAGGTGGGTCAGGAAAATCATAAACGTGGGAAACACTCCAAGGGTGGTATACCCAGGGAGAAGGAAGCAGTCCAGGGAGACGGCTGTGGGTGGGAAGCCTGGGTGTGTACACGCTTACATCGTCAGGGTAACCCAGGTGAACGCACCAGTGAGACCCCAAGTCAAACGACAGCAAGAGCAGAGCAGTGGCAGCAACAAACTGCAGACTCTTGCTTCCTTCACGGCCAGCTAGAAAGAAGTGAGGAGTCCTACTTTGGTCTGGGAGAATAAATAAGGGTAGAATTGGAATTAGCATGGAAGAGTGAGAAGCTGGTTAAGCGATTAAACCAACGTGCCACCTGTCTCCACCTAGGGAGCCTCGGAGAGTAGCTTTGTCGCCTACATTACCAGTGGGGTGCATGTTGTGTAGATAATTCCCTGCAGAACTGAGAGGACCCCCCCCCCGCCCCAAGGTTAGGGCAAAGGAGGGATTCCTTCAGAGAGGTTGGGGAGAGTGTCCCGCTCCTGGCCGGGACCCAGGAAGGAAGCAGCACCCGTGAGTCCCACGGGGGTCACTTGAAGGTCACGTGTTCCAGATGGGGCAGCTGTGGCGTAGGAGTGCCATCCAACCTGCGACAAAATTTACAGGAACGGAAAGGAAAGCTGTATTTCAGGGTTTTAAAACCTGTTTTACGTGTGTACGTGTTTGAGCCTTGGACCACCTTGTCTATTTGGTAAGTCCCGTAAGCCTCCTTAAAAATGGTTTTAAGTGGATAAAATAGAAAAGTGGATTGAAATTTGTACTGAAATAGTTACCAAAATATTTTTTAAAAATTTCATATACATATCTCTTTATTAATCCATTATTAAATAAGTTAACAAATAATAAAGGGAATTTTAATAACCACTATACTTTTGAAGTAGTTATGAGTATTTTGATATTTTGATATAAATACAACAATGTAAGGGGATATTAAACTATCTTTGATTTCTATTGGTGATGACATTATAGGTACATCATAGGTATAGGTATCAATACTGATGCGATTTACTGACTGCACTCATTATTGAAGAAAATACTAAGTTTAGAGAATATAAAGATGTAATTTTTTCCTATCCAAGTTCAAAGATCCCCCAAATTTTATCTAAGGATCCTTTGGGGATTCTGGACCTAGGTTAAGAACCACTGTTTATTGTATAAAGCCATGAAAATTTTGGAGTTTGTGTGTTCCAACAACAGCTGGCATTAATTATCCCAACACTTTTGTTGACCTGGAAATGGGCACTCTGCCTGTATAAGGAACTTGACCTTCATTGAATGATATTGTGATAGACTAAATAATGCCCCCCCCTCAAGTGTTCATGTCCTAATGCCCAGAATTATGAATATTACCTTATGTGGCAAAAGAGGCTTTGGAGATGTGATTAAGTCGGGGTTTTTGAGATGGAGAGCTTATTCTGGATTGTCTGGGTGGGCCCAAAGTTATCATAAAAGTCCTTATGAGAAGGAGACTGGGGAGTAAAAGACACAGTAGTAGGAGATGTGATGGCAGAAGTAAGAGGTTGGGATGATGTGAGAAGGGGCAGTGAGCCCTACCATGAAGGTGGCTTCTAAAAGGGGTAAGAGGTATGGAAGCAGATTCTCCCCTAAAGCTTCCAGAAAGAACTCAGCCCTGCTAACACTCCGGACCTCCCGCAAGATAACAGATTTGTGGGGCACCTGGGTGATTCAGTTGGTTAAGCATCTGACTCTTGATTTTGGCTCAGGTCATGATCTCGTGGTTTGTGGGATGGAGCCCCCATATGGGGCTCTGCACTGATGTGCAGAGCCTGCTTGGGATTCTCCCTCTCTTTCTCTGTCTCTCCCCTGTTTGTGCTCTGTCTCTCAAAATAAATAAATAAACAAACACTTAAAAAAAGAGAACAGATTTGTGTTGCTTTAAGCCACTAAGTTCGTGGTAATTTGTCATAGCAGCGAGAGGGAGCAAATACACTTACATAAGAGATATCGTTCTGTCTCGAGAACATTTTTGTTGAGGTATGGCAACATGCAGTGAAGCGCCTGGGCCTTATTTGCATGGCTTCATGACTTTTCACATATTTTACTCTGTATGACCATCCCCAGACCAAGCCATGGAACATGGGAGTCTCCCTGGTGGTCTGTCTCAGTCAGCACACCAGTAGTGACCGCTCTTCTGACTTCCGTCCCCGTAGATTAGTTTGCGTTTTGCTTGCTTTTGAACTTCACGTAAGTGGAAGCCTTCCCTGTGTAGTCATTTGTGTCTTGCTTCTTTTGTTCAACGTTGTGTCTGTGAGATCCATCCTGCTGCCTGTCATTACTCCAAATCCCGTTGAGTCCTTTTATCAATTTAGTGGGAAATTCTTACAACCACACCAATGCCCAATGAACCAATAAGAGGTGGAAAGAAAGACACCATCTTGTATGTTTTTCAGTTCATGGCTTCCCTTACTTAAATGGCCGGAAGCACTCCAAACTTCTTCCTTGTTCTCCACCAGGAGACCGGGGCCTTGCTCAGCAGCCTGGACTGAAGGTGTCTGGATGCGGGCTTCTCTCCCTCCAGGAATCAGCGCTCTGGGCTGTGCAAGCAGATTCTGGACACAACTGGAGTCCTCTCTGCCACAGAGTTTTCTTAAGTGGAATGATCCATCCTCCTGACACCATTTCCTGAGCTTTTTCTGGCAAAGATCCTCTTCAGGACCCTCTTGTCATCTGCGTCCTCCCTTGCCCCTGTCCGACCTTTCACTTACAGTAACTTTATGCCCACCCCCACCAGAACCGCCCTGCACTCTGTTCCTTCCTGTTCCAAAACAATACAGAAGGCTCCTCTTTCTGTCTGCATTTGCATCTATCTCAATCTCTGAATCCCCACAGAGAGCCCCCCCCCCCGAATCCCTCCCCACTTTGGCAACATTTCCTTAAGGTGGCACAGTCACCGAGAGAGAGTCTACGCTCGCTGAAAGAGGAGATTTTCCTTCTGCTCGGCCAGGGAGGCCCCACCAGGGGAAGCCTCAAAGAGAGGAAATGCTCGCTGGCCTTCCTGCCTTCTCGCCCCTCAGGATGCTGTCTGGCCTCAGGACCCTCCCACACCATTCTCTCAGCTCTGGCTAGAGAGCGCTCTGTCCTCACCAGGGCCACAGGAACCCACAGCCTTGGTTTCCCATTGCTGGGAGAGAGAGAGGGGAGAGGGAACGACAGAGCAGTTGAGAGAGGCCAGCTGAGGCCCGGTCAGTGCTCTGGCCGGCAGAGGAGGAAGATGGTTTCAGGAGCCACGGGGCCCGGGCTCCGAGTCAGGATCACAGACTTCGTGCCAGACTTCCAGTCACTGTCCTCTTTGTTATACTGCGGCCTGCAGTTGGCACACTCACCCATGGAAAATTCATTGTGTGGCTTTTTTTTTTAAAGATCAAAATATCCAATTTATTACTAATAAACCTCTCGGAGAATGGATCTACAGCCAAGAAGGCTTTCCAATATTCCCCAATCTCTCCTTGAATTGAACTCATTCCCCCGAAACTCCCAACCTGTTCCCTTATTCTTAAATCATGGGGTGCAATTCGTTTTCACACAAGTGACTGGCACAGTGTGGGGACGGCCAGAAGATACAGTCGGGGGAGCATCCGTTAGTGTTGTTTAGGGGATCTGTGGGGTGGAACAGAGGGAAAGAAGCAATTCTGCTTGTGCAAATCCTTTCCCTTGTCTCAGAAAAATCACCACACACAAACACCACAGACGAAACCCCAGGGAGGGGAGAGTGTCTGAAGAATTTTGTTTGGAAAGCTGTTCCCTGCCCCAGGTCAATGTGAAGGAAAGAAGGGCCTGCGGGGCTGCCTGACCAGGATACGGGAACCCGCCCCCCCCACCCCCGCCCCCGATTTCTGCAGACTTTCCCTCCAGGAAGTTCAGGTGCCTCAGCCTCATCCAAGGTTTTCAATAACAAACATTTGTTATCCTTGCCTGCATTAGTTAAATTTTTTGAAAAGGAAAATAAGCTATACAAAGGGGAGAGGTCTGCACATAAAAACCTTTCTATACCCAGGCTGGAGAGGCAAGGAAGGAAAGGCCACCTACCACTTATTTTTATAAACATGATAATAAAAAACACGGATTTGAAACAATGGCTATAAATAACAGGTGGTGTTTTCACTCAAGGTCGACCCAAGGGTCTGAAGTGATTGTGCCGGGACCAGTGGCTGTCCAGACCTCCCCTCACTGGCTCACAGCCCTTCTCCCTGAGCATCAGTGTCTTTAGAAGTAGGGCTTCGGGGGGGGGGGCACGTGGGTGGCTCAGTCCGTTAAGTGTGGGACTCTTGATTTTGGCTCAGGTCATGATCTCACAGTTTGTGAGTTGGAGCCCCACATGGGGCTCTGTGCTGACAGCACGGAGCCTGCTTGGGATTCTCTCTCTCCTTCTCTCTCTGTCCTTCCCCTGCTTGCAAGTGCGTGCCCTCTCTCTCTGTCTCTCTCTCAAAATAAATTAGTAAACTTAAAACAATGATTAAAAGAAAAAGAGGTAGTGCTTCTGCGTTTGCTCAGAGTCTGTTCGCACCAGAGCCTCCCTCGCCCTCACCCAGCTTCTGCCTCCTCCCACCCTGGGCCACCCCACCCCAGGTGAACTCTGGAGGCAGAAGGACACCTGACGGAGAAGCACACGGGTTAGCGGCTTCCTTCCTCAGCGACTCACAGGCCGGCGGCCTCACAGATGTTCTCCCTGGGTTTGTTTTGATAGCTTGTTTCAAAAACAGTTCATATCCACCAACTGTTCGGATAATAATATTCCAAGCGGCAAGCAACTGTGATGATGTTGGTTGCTGTTTACCCTGACAAGCACGGCCCAGCTGGAAAACACTGGGCCGAGGGAATCCCCCTTTCTTGCTCTTCTAATTGTTGCCCATGTTGGCCCGTGGGGAAGTCTTTCCAGCCTTCTGCACATGGGAGCCCTGCGCTCCCTCCCGGGAGGAGAGGAGGGGGAAGGAGTCGGATGGAGGAGACATAGCAATGTGGGTATTATCGGAACTGATAACCCTCACCCAGACTCGGGCTATTTCACAATCCAATGGAGAACTTTCCTGTACTCACCTGTGCTGGGATGTAGGGAGGCCGTGCTTGGGGGTTCAGTTCGTAATTTGAACGGACTCTCCCATGTCTCTAAACATTCCAAGCCTAAAATCAAACTTCCCATGTGCCCACTCAGTCCCAGGCGCCCCTGCCATCTTCCCTAAATGTGCAAGGGCACCCAGGCCTCTGGCATTCTCTCCCTTGACCTCCGAAGTCAGTGGTTTGCCAAGCCCGGCTCGTTTCCCTGGGTCATTTTTATCTCTGGCATCTATCTATCTCTTGTTCTCTACTCTCACTGCCTCCACTCACAGTTGACCCCATCACCTGTCCCTTTCACTGTGGCAGAAACTTGCAACCGCTGGCCCAGCTTTTTCCCCCTCCCCTTCCATTGCACACCCGCACTCGTCACTAGGCTCAGCTTCCTACAGCTTCACTGTTGTCACTTGCCTGCTCAAAAACCCTTAGTGGGTGCCCACTGTGTGCAGAGTGGAGTCACAAAGCACATTGCCTGGTATACCAGGCCCTCCACATCTCGTTCTAGCGCCTGATCTCTCCCTTCTGCCCTATACAGATCTTTCCTGCTGCCCAGTCAAGCTCACTCTTTCCTGACCACATCTGTGCTTCTAGCTGAGCCGCCGCACGACCGATTCCAGGGGTTGCCCCTCACGTGATAATAAACTCCATGAATGTACTTCCAGGAGTTGTATAGCCTGTGGCACCAGAGGGCCTCCGGCTCTTTGCACATGCTGCTTCCTCGTTCTGGGTTGCCCTCCTCTCCCAGCTCCACCTGTCAAAACCATACTATTCTCAAGTGCCATTTCTTTAACCTTTAATGGTCCCCTTTCTAGAAAGGGTAGCTCTTGTTCTTAAGTGTCTGAAAAAGAATCATATCCCAAGTGTTTATTATTTCTTTGTGTTTATGTGTCAGATTTGTTCGAACACAAACTTCCTTGAGGATAGAGGCCATGAATTACCTCTCTGCAAATAATTTGCCGTACCTAGCACTGGAGGTGGCACACAGTAGGTGCTCAGTAGGTTTCTTCTGGCCAAATGAAAGAGTGGATGGTTGATGTTGGGCTTGGGCTTGCCACATTTCACTGTTACCTTTCAGTGGCATTAAATTCGGGCACGCTTGTTAGATCTTTTCTCATCCTTATTTGCTGCTAGACGGCAGAGGATAGAGTACAGCACTAAGGACGTTCCCTCCATATCCAGGCTCACATAATGGCGGATCAGGGATTCTCACGTATGTGAGTCCACAAAATACCAATGGGTCCAGTGCTTTGCAAGCCATCTCTCTGAGGCCTGAGTCCCAGGACCTCTCTCCAGGGCACAGGGATACAGGGGGCAGAGGCCATGGGTGAGGGAGTTTTGGGCTCCTGGTCCCCCCACTTCAACCAGATCAGCTCTGTTTGTATCTGTTTCACATCTTGAGGTCTGGTAGAAGCCATATGTAACCAGACACCAATTATGTTTTTTAAATGAAAAGCCAAACGAAACCATAGACGTAGTCCAACTAGTTAGAAATCCCAAACTCTTAAGAGAAATGTCTGTCTCAACCTATTTGCGAGGGTCTTAAAGCACATGCCACAGCTTTCAATCCAGGGCAGACAGGGTGCTATCGCAGGACAGCCCGCAGCAAAGTGTCAACAGGTCCAAGTGTCCAGGGTCCAGGGAAAGAGCAGGAGGGTGGGAGTCTGGATGCCAGGTTGTAACTCCTGTTCTGCCCTGAACAAGTTGTGTAACTTAGGCCAAGTTCTCACCTCCCTAGACTCTGCAATCATTCAGAGGCGCAGAGTGGCCCAAGTGGCCAAAGCAGGGAGGTGCGGAGGTCACAGCCACCGGGTCCCTGGAGCCCCGGGACGGTCCTGGGCAGGGAGCCGCAGTGAGAGGTGATGCCAAGGGCGGGGGCACCAATGCGGGCGTCTTAGCCTCAGTCTGAACCTGTTGATCTGGAAGGCCCTCTCCGGCTCTAACGTTTCGGACTCTGACTCAGCTGGCAGCCACATGGACCGGGTTGCTGGGAGGAATGCTGCATGCACATTTATTCTGGGTTTGGATATTTAAAGAGCAGGGAGTGTTGCGCGACATTTCGGAAGTGCTTGAAGAGGGAGGGGGTTGCAGACCGGGCTTTTCTTTAAACAGTTATAGATATCCTGTCCTGATCTCTCGGTCCACAAAGAGTAATTTTCTTCCCCTAAGAATCTGACGTGGGTCCTGCCCATTGTGTCTGGCTGGCTGGCTCCGGGCTGCTCAGTCCAGCAGGAAGCAGGTGGCCCGTGGTGGGACATGTGCCCAGCCCCCTCCCCGGCCTCCCCATCCAAGTGCCACCCGCTTTCAGAAAGAGAAGCGTGGCGGTGGCCCCCTAGGCTGCTGGGAGGGAAGCAGAGTGTTGGTGGGGTTCTGCTCGGTCACCTGGGGCACGGGGCTGATGGTCTCCTTGGGAGGACAAGATGGAGATCTCTGGGCTCTCGGGGGTCTTGGCATAGGTGGCAGCCACAGGGCCCCTGGGGACATGGGGGAGCACAGGCTTCCTCTTCCACGCTTGCTGTTTTCACTGGCTCAGGAAGCTGACTGAAAGCTGGGACTTTGTTTTCGAAGCCCTGCGTCATTTTTACTATTTAAATGGCCACTTTGGGCTGCTTTTAGGGAGGTGGCTCTTTTGTCGCTTTTCTCACTCAGGATGTTGTTTCCAGTGGATTTCCTCACAGACTCTGTCTGCTGCCTTTGTTTTCCTTTCCGAATGCATATGGAGAGGTCTTCCAGAATTGAGACTAAATCCATGAACTGGACCAGCGGTGTTGTAAGGAGCACTGTTTAATTTTTCTCTGATGGCATTTATTGCTTTCACTTCTGCTCACAGAGGTCATTTTGTACACATGCTCATTACAGCGTATTTGAGAAGTATAGGAAATAAATGTGGATGATACAGGAGGAAAATTAGTATCATACCAGAGTCCCATGGCCACGGATCTACCCTTAGCAGCATGCTCTGTGGTCTTTTTTTTTTTTTTTCCCGCCAGTTGGGCTCATGCTACACATATTGTTAAGGATCCGGCTTTTTACACCCAACGCTGTGTCATTAACACTGTCCCAACCCTTGGATGTTTTGTAGATGCAGTTTTTAAGCCTCTTTAGCTCTCCTTTGGCTCTGCCACCAGCAAAGCAGCATCAAAGACGTTAGCCAGTGTTGAAGAGGAAAGAAGAACAGGAAAATTGAATATGTAATATAGTCTTGATCTATATGGAAAGCCTAGATGGCTCGGACTGTGGATAACTCTTGTTCTCTTCTTTTTTGTCTATAGTCTACACATTTTTCTGTAGTAGACCTAGGAGAAGAGGCAGGATGTTGGGGTGATCAGAAGTGCAGACTCAGGCAGCAAGAGGTGTGGGTTCCATGCTGCCACTATCCTGGCGAGCTGCCTGCTGAACTGCTCTGTGCCTCGGGTTTCCTCGTCTCTAAAGTGTGAGCCCTCATAAGTAGGGCTTTTTTTTTTTTTTAATGTTTGTTTGTTTGTTTATTATTTATTTATTTAACATTTAGTCATTTTTGAGAAACAGAGAAAGACCGAGCGCAGAGGGGAAGGAACAGAGAGAGAGGGAGACACAGAATCTGAAGCAGGCTCCAGGCTCTGAGCTGTCAGCACGGAGCCCAATGCGGGGCTCGAACTCACGGGCTGTAAGATCATGACCTGAGCCAAAATCAAGAGTCGGACGCATAACTAACTGAGCCACCCAGGCACCCCACCTCACAGGTAGGTTTGAAGATCAGATATAGTGAGGTAATGCATGAGAAGCCCGGTAAATACGCCATGAACAGTAACCATTCTGGCTTTACATTAGTGTTATAATAGTGGACATTCTACAAGTTATGGGTTTATGTGCTGAATTGTGTCCCCTTAAAATTCATCTTTGATGTCCTAACTCCCGGTACCTCAGAATATGCCTGTATTTGGAGATAGGGCTTACAAGGGTAATTGAGTTACAGTGAGGTCATGGAGGCTCTAATCTTGTGTGACTGGGAGATTGGGACACGGACACCCACAGGGAGAAGACCACGTGAGGACACAGAGTGAAGACAGCCACCTACAGTCCAAAGAGAGAGGCCTCAGATGAAACCAGCCCTGCCTACACTCTGACCTAGGACTTCCAGATTCCAAAATTGTGAGGAAATAAATTTCTGTTGGTTAAGCCCCCAGGCCTGTGGTGCATTGCTGTGGCTGCTGTAGCAAACAAATGTAGTTCCTTAATACGAATATTGGTGCTACTGTTGTTTATGGCTTCTCTGCCTGAGTTCCTTACAATCTAAGAGCAGGGCCAAGAGATCTAAGAGACGGTTAAAAAATTCCCTACAAAGAGAGGCGTCTGGTTGGCTCAGCCGGTTGAGCGTCCAACTCTTGATGTTGGCTCAGGTCATGATCTCACAGTTTGTGATTTCGAGCCCCTTTTCGGCTCTGCCCAGATGGCGAGGAGCCTGCTTGGGGTTCTCTCTCTCCCTCTCTCTCTCTGCCCCTCTCCCCAAATAAATATTAAAAAGGACAAAGAAAAATCTCCTCCAAAGAGAAAAGATCCCTTTTCTCCATCCCTTGCCCACTCCTGGAAGCTCCCTCAACTTCCCAGCATGCTCAGCATCCTGTGGGTGTCCTTGGAGCCCCTGTGCTCATGCCTCACCAGGACTCTTTCTCCCCAGAGAGCAGCCAAGGCTCTCAACTCCATCTGGAGAGAATTCGCTCCTTCCCTCTTCAGGAGCCTTGGCCAGCCATTTTCCCATGTAAGATGTCCTCTTTCTTAAAGGTGTATCTGCATTCAAATGAAGCGGTTTTAAATCCTTCAGACACCAGCAAGAGAATTCATTCATGCATGTTCCACTTGGATCACTAACACGATGGTTTCTTAGGGTAGGATTTCTTTTGAAGGCTTAACTCTACTGATTCATTTTTATTATTCTTTTAAAATTTGTTTTGTGGTGGTAAGAACACTTAATAAGAGATCTACCTTCTTAGCAAACGTTTAAGTGTATGATACAGCATTGTTGACTACAGGTTCAAGTTTGTACCATCCCTCTCTAGAGCTTATCATCTTTCTTGACTGAAACTTCATGCCTGTTGATTAGTAACTCCCCATCTCCCCCTCTTTCCAGCCCCTGGCAAGCACCATTCCACTCTTTGACTCTGTGAATTTGACTTATTTTATCTTAGATACTCTGTATTTTGTTTTAGTGGAATCATGGCTTTGTGTGACTGGCTTATTTCACTTAGCACACTGTCCTCAAGGTTCATCCATGTTGCCCCATATTACAGAATTGCTTTAAGTCTGAATCGTATCCCATTGTATGTATATACCCGGTGTCTTTTATCCATTTCCCTCTGGATGGACATGTAGGTTTTTTCCACATCTTGGTTTTTGTGAATAATGCTGCAATGAATGCAGGAGTACTAACATCCCTTTGAGATCTTCATTTCCGTTCTGGATAAATGCACAGAAGTGGGGTTGCAGGGCAGGATTTTGAAGACAGGGAGAGGGGGCCACTGGGGGATGCACGTGCAGTCCTCCCTCAGGTTACACAAGCGCAGCTAGCCTTCCACCGAGAGTGCAGAAGAAGTGGGAAATGGTGGTTGTTGGGTAAGAATATTTTTGTCTTTGTGAGCTAGGGTCAGCTCTTTCTCCTTGGCTAGGGAGTTAACCACTGTGCCTTTGCTAAGCCAGCCCCTTTCCATCCCTATTTTCTCCAGAGACAGTCTTATAAATCTGGCTAATAACTCCCATTTCATTTCCCCAAACTCCATTAGAGGGAAATTATAATGAAGCTCAAATAGTTGCCAGGTTATTCATGGGAAAGACCTTTGGCTTTTAAAGAATGCATTTTAGATGGCTGGATTAATCTAGTGGCACATTACAATACGGCCCTGCTGAAGTCTGCAGGCGATCCCTAGCACCCGGCATTGTGCATTACACAATGCTGCCAGGGAGCATGAATTATCTTTACAGGAAGAGGCAGGAGCTAATATGTCAGATGGAAAAGACCCACGGGTAGCACCTGATGAAAACCTAGGACCTTTGCTCCTTGTCAAGGTCCTGCAAGGTGGAGTCATAATCACACAACTTAAGAGCGAGCGCCCTGGGCTGGCTCCTCTCCGAGAAGGGGCACAGAGCAGAGCGGCAGACAATTTATGTGCTGCCCCTCTCCATCTGGCCCTGTTCACCCACAGGGACTGGGGCAGAAGTATTTGTAGCCTTGGAAAGAGACACTTACCTAGATGCTTAATTTATGACAGGCACGTTGGAAAAAAAATGCTGATTTCATTCATTTTATTACCTCCCTGGCACAGCAAGTTAATTAAAAAAAAAAAAAAAGTATGCTTGCTGCTTTGTGCTCACTTAAGAGGTTGATTTGTAATGTAAATATATGCATTTGTATGGTACATACATTGATATAAAAGTAACAATAATGATGATAGTGTCTATCACTAAATGAGTTCCAGACGCTGGGGAAGGTGTTATACACAGGTTATTTATAACCCTGTCAAACCAACGTTATTCAATTAATTTTACTGGTGGAGAAACTAAGGCTCAGAGTGGTCAAGAGCTTGTCCAAGGTCACACAGCTGAGATGCTGGAATTTGACCTCCCTTACAAGATAGTATCTGTGGCAGGGTGAACCAGAACTTGTCTCTGTTCACCCTGCTCCATCCCACCATCTGCAGCCCTCTAATCATCCCCATGGTCAAGGGAGGTCCTTGGGCATCCGGGAGAAGCAAGATTGACAACAGGGTTCATGGTTATGTAATGTGAGGAAGCGGAGGACTGTGACCTGGAGCAGACTATATGCTGCCTACAGAAACACAATTTTAATAAGACACAAGTAGGTTAAACATAAAAGGCTGACAAAAGATATACTATGCCAACCATTAATCAAAAGAAAGCTGGAGAGAGGATATTAATATCAGACAAAGCAGATTACAGAACAAACAGTATTTCCAGGGGAAAATATGTCATTTCATAATGATGAAGGGATCAATTAATCAAGAGGACATAACAATTCTGAATGTTTATATACTGAGTAACAGTCCTTCAAAATAAATGAAGCAAAAACTGACAGAACCGCAAGACGAAATGGACAAATCCACAATTAAAGTCCAAATTTTCAGTACCACTCTGTCAATAATTAATAGTACAAGTGGACAGAAGATTAGCAAGGACCCAGAAGACTTGGGCAACACTATCAACCCATTTGGCTTGCTTGACATTTATAGATCACTTCAATCAACAAGAGTGGAATACACGTTCTTTGCAAGTACACACAGAAGATTTGCCAACTACATCATATTCTGGTCTATAAAACAAGCCTCAATATATTTAAACAGATTCAAGTCATATAAAGTAGGTCCTCTGACCATGGTGGAAGTAAATTACAAATCAATAACCAATATTTGGAAGATCTCCAAATAATTGTAAATCAAACAACACATTTTTAACTATGCAGTGAGTCAAAGAAGAAATTACATGATTATCTTAATAGCTATATAAAAAACATTTAACAAAATCCAACATTTGTTCTTGATTAAAAAAAACACACAAATAATGTAGGAGATGAGTACCAAAGGGAACTTTCTCAGTTTAATAAGAAGAATCTATAGAAAATGTATAATTAACATCATAGTTGATGGTGGGAGACTAGATCTTCTTCCCTCCCCTGAGGCAAAGATGTCTGCTTCACAACTTCCATTTGACATTGTACTGGAGGTTCTAATCGGGAAGTTAGGAATGATACAGACATAAGAGACGTTGAGACAGAAAGGGAGAAACAAGGCTGTCTTTACTTGCAGACAATATGGTCAAGGTGATCAAAGGTGGTCGAGGTGGTCAAAGAGTAAGTGAATTATTTGCAAGCCTTCCAGGTACAGTATCAACATAGAAAAATCGCTTTTATTTCTGGATGCTGGCAGTGAACAACCAGGAGTTGGAATTAAGAAAAAAAATCATTTACAATAGCATCCAAAAATATGAAATAGGAATACATTTGATAAAAGATATACAAGATCTGTGCACTGCAAACTGTGAACTGTTGCTGATGGAAATGAAGGAAGACCTAAATAAATAAAGATACCTTGTTATGGGTGAGTAGACTCAATATGGCTAAGATGTCAGCTCTCCCCAGATTTCACACAATTCCTACCAAAATCTCAGTCATTTTTATGATGCAGAAACTGTAAATTGATTCTAAAATTCATATGGAGATGCAGAGAAGGTAGAATAGTCAAGCAACTTTGAAAAAGAGGACCGCTACCTGATTTGAAGACCATAGAAATTAGGACGTGAAGCTCTTTCTTTGTCTCTTTTTAAGTGCAAAACATTGTCTGCGCCTCCCCAGGAGTCTCCTCATGGACCTGAGGTTGAGAATGAACTTGTGGGGAGGATGGGTCCCCAAAGGAAAACCTGGGGGCTGTTCCAGAAAAGGGGAACACACAGAACAACAGAGAGCCATTGCACGAGAGCCACAAGAAGAATTCAGTGAGAGACACTCATTTCCTCTGGTAACTCCCAATGAAACAAATGTGACTTCAGGGGGCCTATACCTGCTGGGCGAGCTGAAACCTCAGGGCCACAGAGTCTGGGAAACAGTGGAGGGAGCATCCAAGAGACACTTGATGAAGACACAAGAATGTGAAATGTCTTCCCTTGTGAGGCACAGGAAAGGTTCAAGTGAGCAAAACTTCTACCTTTGTCCTTCTTCCAGTGATATTACCTTTAGAATTGTCCCCATTGTTCTGTGGAGAATTTCTTACATGGAATGCAGTCCAGGGCATTGGCCAGCCAGAGGTTGACAGGATCGTGTGGCCCTAGGAAACAGGAGGGACTCTCTCTCCCAGAGAGAGTCTATGAGGGGGAAAAGGAGAGAGAGGGGAGAGAAAGAGGGAGAGAGAGAGAGAGAGAGAGAGAGACAGAGAGACAGAGAGAGAGACAGAGATTAGCACTCAGTCCTCAGATTATGCTGTGGATTGGAATCACCAGCCTTCAATTGCAGAAGGGTCTGCTGCCTGATCAATATTGAAATGACACATAACAAAGTAACTTGCAACTCATCTCACAAGTAGCTGCTCTTAGAGCCCACAGACCTAGACCTGGCCGCAGGACCCCTTTCTCAAGTCCCCTTATCCTAGCTCTCTGTGCCCCCACCATGGAAAATTCCAGACGGCAATCTCCATGCTGTAGGGTCCAGGGAAAGCAGAAAGGAGTCCTCAAATAGAGGAAGATACATCCTGCCTCACTTCAGTCTCATTCTTGCTCCCAGACTGACATCTTTCCAGGTCACGCACGAAGATGTGTGCTTGTCCCTTGGCCACCAGAAAGACACTCCTGATACGCTGGAGTGATAATAACATGGCAAAACTTACTTAATGCCTGCTGTATGCCAGGCACTATTCGAAGTGCTGTGCAGATATCAACTCTTTGAATGCTCATACAACCCCATGAGGGAGTTACTGTTATTATTCCATGTAACAGTTGAGGAAACTGAGGCACAGACATGTTAGTAACTTACCCTGTGATAAGCCTGTGTGTCTTTCCCGCGCTCCTTTCCATTCAATTCCATCCTTTTTTAAAAATTTTTTTTGGTGTTTATTTATTTTTGAGACACACACACACACACACACAGAGAGAGAGAGAGAGAGAGAGAGAGAGAGAGAACAAGCCAGGGAGGGCAGAGAGAGAGGGAGACACAGAATCCGAAGCAGGCTCCAGGCTCTGAGCTGTCAGCACAGAGCCCGACGTGGGGCTCGAATCCACAACTGTGAGATCATGACCCAAGCCAAAGTCAGACGCTTAACTGACTGAACCACCCAGGTGCCCCTCAACTCCATCCTTTTTAGAAACAGCTGTTTCAAGAACCTACCTGGTGCCTCAAGAACAACATGTGATACAGAGAAAATAACCGTGTTATGAATGCACACACTCAATTCCCATTAATGAAGAGAAACCTTAACTTTCTTGTCTGATTCAAACTACTTTACCACGTAGGTTCAGGTTTCTCAACAGGTTTTTACTTTATTACCACCTCTACAGGTGATTCCCCCCTGCCCCCCCACTCCCAGAAAAAAGGAACATTTGTCCCAGGATAATTCGGTATCTCCTTAGGAGATTAAAATTGCTAAAACTTTAAAAATGGAATAGTTTCTCTCTAACTACCAAATTCATGGTGGGCAAAGCTGTGGGGGGTGTAAGGACAACCCCTGAGTTTCACCTACAGATTCCTACCAGAGAGGACATCAGGCCAAATATTAGAAACCAGGCAGCTGTATCCTAACTTCATCTCTTTTCTTTTAACTTTTTATTTTGAAATAATTACAGATTCACAAGAAGTTGTGAAACTACTAGAGAGAGGTCCTGTGTACCATTTATCCAGCTTTTCCTCAAAGGTGACATCTTATGCAGAGACAGAACAACATGAAAGTCAGTTACAAACCAGGACAGTTTATCATGTGGGCACGTTTGTGTAACCAGCACCACAGTCAAAACCCAGAGCTCCTTCCTCATGACAAGGATCTTCCTCCTCTTCTTCCACATTCCTATCCCTTGGCCACCACTAATATGTTCTCCCTCTCTTTCATTTTGTCATTTTGAAAATGTTATGTAAACAGAAACATAGACTAATTACCTTTAATGGAATAATTTGGATGTTAGGAGCAAAGTCTGCCTTTGTATTTTTTTTGTTTTCTGTTTGCTCCCTTTGCTTTCTTCTATTTTTGTTTTTCTGTCTCACTGTTGGTTACTTGGAACATTTTTCAGAATTCCATTTTGAATTCTATAGTGTTTCCAAGTGTATCTCTTTTGCATAGATGGTTTTGTGATTGGTTTAGGTATTATATTACGCATGTATAATTTATAACAGTCTACCACTGGTATAACAATTGACATTTTACCAGTTTGAGTAAAGTGCTCAAATCCTACCTGCTTTTCAGTTCCTATTACTCTCCCTTGTTTATGATATAATTTACTTAAGTATTTCCTCTCCATACACTTAGAACCAATTGAACAATGTTATAAGTTTTGTTTCAACTTTAGAAAAATTCAAGAAGTCTATGGTATGTATCTTTTTTACATTCTTTCCATTGTTCTTTTTTCCTTCCAGATGTTTTAAGAATTCTTTTTATCAGTTTCTTTCTTTTCAAGAATTTTCTTTAGCTATTTTAGAGTACGTCTGCAGGCCACAGATTATGTTAGTGTTCCTTCATCTTAAAATAACTTGATGTCTTTCTACTCAGGAAGGGTATTTGCACTGGACACAGGATTCTGGGTCCACAGTTCTTTCTTTTCAGCACTTGGAAAATGTGGTGCCACTTCCTTTTGGCCTCCGTGGTTTCTGATGAGAAATTCACTGTCATTCAAATTGTTTTTCCCCTCTAGGTAAAGTAAGGTATTCTTTCTCTAGGGTGTTTGTTTGTTTTTTGGTCTTTAGTTTTTAGAAGTTTGACTATGATATGTCTTGGTGTGGTTTTCTTTGGGCTTATCCTATTTAGGCTTCATTCAGCTTCTTGGATCTGTAAATTTAGGTCTTTTGCTAAATTTTGGAAATTTCCAGCCATATTTCTTCTAATGCCTTTTTAGCCCTTCTCCTCTTCTCCTCTTCTTTGGGGATTCTGCTCCCACAGTTCTTGAGGCTCTGTTCATTTTTTGTTATTTTTTTTTCATTGTTTTCTCTCTTATTCAGACTGGATAATTTCTATTGTTTTATGCTCAAGTTTATTCATCCTTTCCTTTGCCCTTTCCTTTCTATTGCTGAGCCTATCCATTAAGTATTCAAAATTTTAGTAATCATTTTTTTTTCAGTCGTAAAATTTCCATTTAGGGAATTTACATCTTTCCATCTTCTATTTCTTGGTTGAGATTTTCTTTTTGTAGGTGTGTTTGTAATTGCTCATTGGACCATTTTTATGGTGGCTGCTTTGAATTCCTCGTCACATAATTCTAATATTTGTATTGTCTTGGTATCGGTGTCTGTTGAATGTTGAATGTCTTTTCTCACTCGTTGATTTTCCTGCTTCTTGGAGTGGTAAATGGTTTTTGTTTGTATCCTGAACCTGGATATTGTGTAACAGACTCTACAATTTATCTAAATCTTCTTTTTCTGCAAGTTTCCCCTGATACCACATGGGTCAAGGCAAGGCAGAGCTCTGTACCACTGGATGGTGGTGAAAATTATGGTTTTCCATCTAACTTCCTCCGATACTGGGGAAGGGGGAGATGCCACCTCATTACCACTGGGTGAGTGTGGAAGTCCAGGGTCCCCACATGGTGTCCACTGGCCCTAGGGGGAGGGTTATAACTCATGGATGGGACTGAAGTTTCCAGATCCCTATTCAGTTTTCTCTGACGGCACCCTAGTAGGCAAGAGAGGGAAGAGCACCTCATTAGAACAGGTGGGATACACAGGCTCCCCGTTTTGCCTGTGCTGATGGTGTGGCAGTGTGACAGCAATTCTTACTTGGTGTTTGGCTGGGGGTAGAGTGGTTATTGTCTAGAAGTTTCCCATCTTGCTAGGTTTCCCCTTTCTTGGTCCTTTACCTAGAGACAGCAGGTTTTTCTTGGGTTTATTATCATTTTTTTACTTCTTCCACTGGTATTTCCAGGTTGCCAGCTTCTCCACACCCAGTCTGAGATACAGAAGGCAAAAGGAAACACAGGGGACTCACTGCCATGTCATTCCTTGAGTTCTGAGATCCCTAACCAGTCTGCCTTCTCTGCACCTTTCTGAGTCTTCTTATATTTGAGAGAGACATATATGCAAATTTATAAATATATTTATATTGGCAATATTTATATTTATATTCAATATTTATATGTAATATATAAATAGATCTATTTATATTTATTACTAAGTAAGTATTTTTATTTGTATTTAACAGGTGGAACAGAGACACCTGTGTATACTCCATCTTGGTCTGGAGATCTAATCTTACAAGAAAAGAACCCTCCGCCCCAAAGCACACGGATAAGGGTTAGGCTTGACCGCGGCTTCCCACAGTGGCTCAGTGGATAGACCACCAAGATGGGACAGCGCTAAGCAGTGTTTGCTAAGCCGTGAGCTCTCAGCCTTCAACTCACATCACACACTTGATCTATTTGGTATGTTTTCAACTGCTCAGCCATTGTACTCACTAGATTTTGTTTTGCAGAAACAAGCCCTCCTTCTCAAAGTGAAAATTTGCCATTGTTTAAGATTTAAAAGAAAAAACTCCTACTGACCCTGAACATTTTTCTAGAAGCAAAGTTATAGCACTGTAGCTAGAATGCACGCTATCCTCCAAGAGAACTTGTTTATTTGGGGTATCACTTCTGAAGCGAAGTGAAGTGAAGTGAAGTATTGTTTGTCAGACAAACCAAACAAGTCACCTTCCTTAGACATAATCTCTACCTTCTATCTTCAGTGGGTCACAGGGACCCCTGGGGGCTCTGTATTATTATAACTTCCTGGAGAAAGGCCAGGCTTTGGGCTCCAATGAATCAACAAAAATGTATTGTGTGCGAAGCATGGAGGTGCTGACAGAAGGACAACATTTGCTTTAGCCCTGGAAGAGTCTGTTAAGGATTCAGTGACCAGTTTCACCTGCAAATAAGTTCTCATCTCTTTTCAGTATTATAATTACCAAACACCTATAGGCTACATTTCACAGGAAGTGCAGCATTTCTGTCAACATTTTCTTTTTTAAACCTTCATTCCTGGGGTGCCTGGGTGGCTCAGTCGGTTAAGCGTTTGACTTCAGCTCTGGTCACGATCTTGAAGTTTGTGAGTTAAAGGCCTGTGTCAGGCTCTGTGCTGACAGCTTGGATGGAGCCTGGAGCCTGCTTCGGATTCTGTGTGTGTCTCTCTCTCCTTGCCTGCCCCATACTTGTGCTCTCTCTCAAAATACAGAAATAAACATTAAAAAATAAATCTTCATTCCTTTACTCATTCAACAAATATTACAAAACACTTGCTTTGTGCCAGGCACTGTTCTAGGCTCTGGAGACACAGCACCAAGTAAAACAAACTAAACTCTGCCTTCATGTTGGCTTGCATTCTAGTGGGAAGACATCTGATACACGTTACAAACAAATGAAATACATAGCATGTTAGAAGGTAATATGTGCTCTGCAGAGAAAGGAAGCGGGAAAGGGAAGTAGGAAATGCCTGTGAGTCAGGTTGCATGACAACAGTGTGGGTAGGGAAAACCTTGCTGAGAGGGTGACACTTGAACAAGGACTTTAAGGACAGAGAGGGCACGGACACTCCAGGGAATAGTGAGGTTCCTGGGATGGGAGTGTGCCTGATCCGTTCAAGGAACACCAAGGAGGCAGAGGAAAAGACTGTTTGCACTAGGTGGACTTTTAGTCAGGTCAAATAAAGACAAGTCTTATAGGTGGGGTCTGCCAGGGAACCAGACAGGTGTGGGAGTGGGCTTTAACCCTCATGTGCCAGACTGCTACTTTTTGCTGTGAATGCAGGCTACTGGTCTTCGTGGCCACTATGGAACTGGGGAGTGGCAGGTGAGACTTGGGCAAGTTACAACACCATAAAGTTCACTGTTCATACAGAGATTCTGCCCTTTTTTTTTTTAGGGTTATTTATTTATTTTGAGAGGGACAGAAACAGTGCAAGTGGGGGAGGGGCAGAGAGAGAGAGAGAGAGAGAGAGAGAGAGAGAGAGAGAGAGAGAGAATCCTAAGCAGGCTCTGCACTGTTAGTGCTGGAGCCTGATGCGGGGCTTGAACTCATGAAGCCATGAGATCATGACCTGAGCCAAAATCAAGAGTCAGACGCTTCACCAACTGAGCCATCCAGACACCCTGAGATCCTTCCCCTTTTTGTTTTTTCTCTCCCAGTAAATACTCCTTGGTTGCTGAAGCCTTTGGTGAATTTTCTGAGTTTTGAAAAAGTTGATTCTGTTGAGTTTTGCTACTGTTCTCATTGCTTTTACAGAGCAGAGAATTTTCAGAGGCCTTTGCCTCTGCATTCCAGCTGCCATCACTCTTGAAAGGACACTTGAGCTGGAAATCGACATAAACAAAGCTGACTGGGTGGGAATGCACCCAGAATTATCGGTGGATACGCAGTTTGGCTGGTCCAGGGGCCCATGCTGCAGGACAGTGGGAATAAGGCAGGACAGATAGCCTGAAGCTGTTTTCAAAGTTTTTCAGGAGAAAAGTGAACATGGTGAAAATAATGTTTTAAGATTAATCTAGTAGTGGGTCCAGAGGTTGAGCAAGAATAGAGACAAGAAGACCTCTATTACCTCTAAGTAAAGGAGTTACTTTAAACAATTTTTTAAAAGTTTATTTATTTATTCTGAGACAGAGAGAGAGAGAGAGAGAGCAAGCGAGCATGGGAGGGGCAAGGGGAGAGAGAGAGAATCTCAAGCAGACCCTGTACTGCCAGCACAGAGCCTGATGTGGGGCTTGAACTCACAAACCACAAAATCATGACCTAAGCCAAAACCAAGAGATGGACGCTTAACCAACTGAGCCACCCAGGTGCCCCAAGAAGACCAGTTAATTTAGAATTATTATTCAAAATAAATAAATTAGAATAGGTTGGTGTGAGGGCCCTCCCAAAGGAAGCTTCTGTGGAATGGTCAATGACTGGTTATTGGGAAGGGTTTCAAGTACATGTGTGCCTATAACTTTTCTGGAGCTATCATCAGTGAGACACCACCCCCTCAAGTTTTCTTCCCACTAGCTCAGAAGTTATGTAGCTCCCAATGAAGTCCTTTTGGCCTCCCGCTCTTGTACTGCTTGCTCCGCATGAATGACCCTCCCAGTGACATAATGGAGTATCTTGGAGTTCGTGGTAAATAATTCCTTCAATAGTCTGCTCCTGGGTGGGGAGGCACAGCCAGGTGTTCACATGGCCAGGTGTTCACACAGTCGAGCTCTACCATAAACACATGAACTTCTTGGATCATAGGGGCTCCTAATTTAAAAACAGCAGTGGGTTTGTCATCAATTTCCTGGTGGGGGGTGGTGCTAGGCAGAAAAGGAGCCTGGCACTTCCTTTCTGTGTTATCACTGCTAACCAGAACCTCTCTTCTAGGCACACTGGCCCAAAGGTAAGGGTGGGTGTTGGGGGATCTTATCAGACGCAGCAAGTGCTGAGATTCCCTCCCCCCTCCCCCCATGCTGCTCTGTCTCCCAAATGGTAGATCCAATCCCTTCTTTAGGTATCTCCAGACATTTGGGTCTTTCGGACAATCAGAGACATACCTCAAGTTCCAGGCCAGATCAGGCCAACATTAACCTTAAAAGTGGAAAGACTAAGTCAGACACGAGATGTTTCCCAAAGTGTATTCCATGGAATTCTGGTCTCATGGAGTTCTCCTCACAAAGAGGTCTAATAGGCTGAGGAAGTGCTTCATTCTCTATTTCCTTTTATATGAGTCACAGTGCATGATAGCACATTTAATGCTTTGAGAAATCCTGTAATAAAGAAACTTTCAGTCTATTTAACTTAGCATTTCCTAGTTTTCACTGACCATAGAACCCTTTCTCCTTTGGACAATAGCCACTTTGGAGCGAGGCCTTGGGCGAGTATCACTTACTCTCTTCCTTCTCTTTCTCTGGTCATACACAATATGGCAGCTCTTTCACATCCCTGTTTCAAGGGCTTGGATCAGTGTGGGACCCTTGAAAAAATGAGGACGTCAGTTCAGCACATGGCTGTCACTCAGCCCAGATGTGACAACCCTGTTCTGCCAAATTGCCTCCAAAGATCCTGAAAGCTTGTAATTTCTTAGAAACTTGGAAGGCTCCATCTGCTGTCTTATCTCAGACCTTCCTCTAGGATCCTCAATGTAAAATGGGGTAAGTAGTAATAGTTCTAACTTTGGAGGGTTGTGGTGAGGTTAGTTAACATCTCAGTGTTCAGAACAGTTCCTGACACATAGTGAGCTTTATATGCATTTACAATTCTTAACCTGAGGACCAACGTTCACCCATCCCTCCCTCCCTTCCTCCCTTCCCCTTCTTTCCTTCCTCCCTTTCTCCCTCCCTCCTTCTTTCTCTTTCTTTCTTTCTTCCTTCCTTCTTTTCTTTCTCTCTCCCTCTCTCCCTTCCTTCCTTCCTTCCTCCCTCCCTCTTTCTCCCTCACTCCTTTTCTTTCTTTTTTCTTTCTTTCTTTCTCTTCCTTCCTTCCTCTTTCTCCCTCCCTCCTTCTTTTTCTTTCTTTCATTTTTTTCTTTTTCTCTCTCTCCCTCTCTCCCTTCCTTCCTCCCTGTTTCTCTTTCTTTCTTCTTTCTTTCTTTCTTTCTTTCTTTCTTTCTTTCTTTCCTCCCTGTTTGTCCCTCCCTCCTTCTCCTTCCTTCCTTCCTTCCATTCCTTTCTTTCCTGGCCTGAGGACATTTGTTAATGACCCTTTTTTTAATTCGTTCTTGTTAAATTACTGTTATTATATAATGTCGACATGGAGCCATTATTCTTTTTGGGGGGTAATAAATGATCAAACAGTCCAAAGTAGCCGTCTTTCACACACACACACACACACACACACACACTTTACCCTCTTCCTCTGAATTCACTGATTTCCATTGATCTGTGTCTCAGGGCCTGGGGCCCAGTTTCAGCCCCCCTGAGGTATTAACTCAAAAGATGAGAGAAAGAGTGAAAAGAGGCTTTCTTTGGGGAAGAGAGATGGGAGGAAGGGGGTGGGGCCTGTAGATATACAGGATCATTGTTCGGTGAAGGTCTCAATGGTTTTATAGGAACAACGCAGAGAGCTCTGGGCTAGCCATTGCCACTGAGGGGAGGAAGAAGCCACTGGTATCTATAAATCTTTCTGAGAGTAAGGTGGGGGTATCACGTGTTAGAAAATATGGTGGCACCTGCCAGGAGGAAGAAGGATCTAAGCAAACGGGAAGGGCGTTTTCCCCAGAGGTAAATGCTGGCCTGGCCTGGAGGGCGGCTGGTCCCTGCCCCAGAAGGAAGGAAATGGCGGGTTTGGATGCGCTCTCTGCCACCCTCCCTTACCCCCTCCCCCTTGCATAAGGCAGAGAGGCCTGCTTTCCCCTGTGGAAGCAGGCACTGGGAATGAGGTAACAGCAAAGTGGGGGCTTTGCCTGTCACCAGGGAAGGAACATTTCTGAGAAAGTCAGCAGGCTCTGGAGAGCCCTGCCTTTCCTCCCAGACTCACTCTTCTGGAGAAACGGGGACAAAAGGGGAGCCAAGGAGACCCGGCCAACATTTCCAAACAGAAAAAGCGTGTCCCTGACCCTCAGCGAGAACTGGGTGTGCCAAGGTGCCGCTTTGGGGAGCGGGCTTCAGGGAGATGAGGAGTCATATGCGTGTCCTCAGAAAGATGTGTCACTCACCATGCTTTAGTGACCAAACCTCTTCAAAAAACATATGCCTCCTTGGGCATCTTTACCAGGTAACGAATTAAAGGTGATAAGGGAAATACAAATCTCAGTGGCTTGCTTTTCTCCTGGGCGAGAGGAAAGCTTTAGTCAGAACTGCGGTGCCCTGAACGCAGTTTCTTCTCTGTCACGCCTGCCCTGGGACAATGAAAGCAGCACTGGAACCTCTGAAGTGCGGCCCAGTCCCATCGATACCTGGCCACCTGGGTCTGGAAGAAGGGCAGACCCTTGCCATCGTGCCACCAAACAGGTTGGGTCCCTTGTGAGTGGTCTGACATCTCACACACAGAAAAGGGCCAGGTCCAATTTAAAATGTGTCACTGCCTCCATGCCCAGACTGGGAGGGACAGTGCTAACTGGAGAAGTGGGCACTGTGCCAGAGAGGCTCGGGAAATGATACGCTGCCTGCCAGGTAGTGGGCCCTGCTCAGTGTTTTCCAGACGCTTGTGGCGCTGGCCTTATTTACAACCCAAACAGCACATGGGGTGCCTAGTTCCCTCTGGAGGTGGCTGTGTCACTCTGACCAGTGTTCCAGGTCTCTCTCCCTGCAGAAGGGGGTGAGGATGAGCGCTCTGCTAACTTCCAGATTTGCTGCTGCACAAGGAGGGCTTGGAGAGGCCTTCACACTTGCCTCCCTGCACCCCCCTCCCCCCGCCCCCAGATGCATCTACCACAGCAGACCCTTCTGGAACCCAGCCCCCACGCCACACTGTCACCCCGGGCAGAGCTGACTTGTCAGCATGCTCTACCCTGATTCGTGTGTCATTTGGTTCTGTTCTAAGAAACTGTCCTCTCCCGAGGCTGCCGCCATCCTACTGCCCCCCCCCACCCCCCAGCTGCCTGGTGGGCGGCTGGTGGCAGGTGGGATTCTGCAGGCCTCGCCCCTCCTCCCGCCGGGCCTGTGGCTCTGCTCACAGCCGCCTCTCAAGGTGGGGTGTATATCTTCCGTTTGTTCCGGAAAAAGTCCCCACGGGCAACCCGGGCCTTGCGTGGGAAGCCAAAGCACAGGTTTCCAGGAAGCTGGGGTCTGTCTCAAAGCTCAGCTCGTGGCTGCTCCAGTTCAGGGAGGCCTGTGGACGCAGTCTCTTTGTGTCCAGTGGAAGATACCAAAGGCCTGTTTGAGGAGGGGGTCACCCAGCCGGGACAAACCATTTTGTCTCATCTTTCCCGAAGGCTGAGGGCAGGCAAGACAAAGCCCAGGGTCTCCCTGCGCATGGTAGCCACGCAGAGGCCCCAGCAGAGTGGGGGCTGAGGCTTGATTCACCGAGCTCCCGCAGAGCTATTGTCTGTAGGCTGATGGCCTCTGCCTGCTCAGCGCTGTTTGAGGCAGGGCCTGGGCCTCCTACTATGGAACCTGACCTGAGAGATCCACAGGCTCCTGGGTCCCCACCTGCTCCAGGACCAAAGCGGAGGGCCGTATCACTCCTTATAAATAGCACTCACCTAATCCAAGTACTAAATTAAATGAGACTTAAAATAGTCACACAGTCAACACCTGGTTTTCTGCTCATGGTAACCAGCGGCTCCCACGTTCCTAAGTGCTCAATTTCTGGGGCCAGTTCCCTTCTTTCCCAAGCTCTATGGCTTGAATTGAACCCAAAGCTGTTTCTCCTTTGTGCTGGGTGTGGTCAGTGTGCTAGCAGGCAAGTCTGTGAAGCACAGTTGGATGAACGTCGGGGCCTTGTGTGATCAGACACTCTGGCTCTCTCCGCCCGACCGGCTCCAGCAGCAGGAGAGCGAACTTTCAGTGCCCTCTGCCCCCGCCCTCAGTCCAGCTTCCATCTGTCTCCCGGAGCTCACCGTCAGGACCTGCTCTAAGTCCCGGCCCCATCCGCCATCACCAGAAATCCCACCACTCGGGTCTTGCTTTCAGCCCAGCCTGCCCGGCCTCAGGCTTCAGCTGCAAACATTCTGGCCTGCCGGGGCCAGCCTCCTAGCCATGGCTGCATGGCGGGACCCCAGCCCGTAAGCGTATGTGTTTGGGTTTTCAGTAAACATTCAGTACTGGCTGTCGTACAGCACGTTATGTGTTGGGGATACAAGAGGAACAGCCATACTTTCTGCTCCTGAGGCATCAGAGGCTTTGAACAAAAGGGGTAGAGGTGGTCCTGTTTTGTTTATTTATTCATCCATGTCCTCAAGCTTCACTAGGGCCTTTTAGGTACCAGATACAAGGACGTTCTGGATCCAAAACTGGATGAAACCAAGTCCCCATTCCACGGGAGCTTGCAGTCCAAGGGCAACCTTAGATAAGCCAGGGCAGGAGGCCCATATTATGGCAGAAGGTCTTTGCCGCTCCTTCCCCGGAGAAGTAGACCCTAACTTCTGCCCTTGAATCTGGGACAGGCTAACTTGCTTGACCATTAAGCTGCAGTAGAAGTGGTGTTCTGCAATTTCCAAGGCTAGATAAGAACACTTGCTGCATCTACGTAAATAATCCGACTGTCCTGGAGAGGTGACATGTAGGCACTCTGACTGGCGGTCCCAGCCTTCCAGCCATGCCCACCACGGCAATAGACACGGGAAGGGAGCTCTCTTGGATTCTCCAGACCAGCCTGTCTGCTGGCTGAGTAACACCGAATGACTGACGTCTGTTGATACCATGAGGAGCAGAAGACTCACTCAGCTGAGCCTTGCCCAAATTTCTACTCCACAAAATGTAAGCGAGTACGAGGAGGTAAGGCTCCTGCAGTGGTGGGCAGACATATCCCTGCGATCATACTCATGTTAACGGGGGCAGGGAGAGTGTGAACGTTGTCCTGGTCGCAGCACATTGCAGAGCTTGCTGCTGGGTGTCTCAGTCATGTACTCCCTTCTCTTCACCACCATAAATGATCACCCCCACCCCCACGCTCCCTCTATGACCACTCCCCACTCCAGAGTTAGGCACTCTGCTGTTCACTGGGTCGTTGTTTGATTTGTTTGAATGATCTGATGTATATCCATCACACCAGCAGCCCCCATTCACCACTTGCCAGGCACTGGATTCCACGCTTACATGAACAATCTAATTTAATCCTCACAAGATCCCCTCCTGAGGCGGTTGGTACAGCCAGTTTGGCTATAACACTAGTTCTAAAAGTGAAAATTGGTCTCACCATAACTGACGTATTGGGGAACAATTCAGTCATACTGTGAATTTTGTGTTTGCATTGGTCTGATCTTGGCCACACGCACACACAAAACCAGGAACACAGAAGATGGCACCCAGCTGCAACTTAATCACCTGCCAGTTACCTGGGTGCAGGTGTACAGGAACCACACCCACCACATCTGGTGTTAGTACTTTCCACCCAATGTCAGATAGCCCTTCTCCCTCCGCTGGGAAGGGAGCTCACCCACCAACATCCACTTCCGGCAGCTAACTCCAGGTCTCGGTCAAGGTAAAGCTCCAGACTACCTTGTATTAGTTACGTATTTCTTAACCATCGAACATGTGTGAAACGGTGCTGCCATTGTCATTAGGTTTCTACCTTTATTTTCTGTGTCACTGATTAAGTTTCTGGGTGTCGTGCTCCAACACTACTTTCCCCATAAACCCTGGGGTTTCCATCTTGAGATTTTGCAGAGCGGTAATTTTTAAGAATGCTTATGTCATATTGTGGCCGAACTGACTGCACTGTTATCTCTATCTTAAAGATGAGGAAATGGAGATTTAGAAGAGGCTGTCCCAAGCTGGTAAGTGTAGCACCTGACAAACAACCAGATGCCTGGTTGAGAAACCAGACTCTGCCCGACCCTGCTCTACCCCATCTCCTGGCTCAGGGGCTGAAGCGCTGCACTGCCTAGGTAAGTAGAGAAAAGGCCAAGTGCAGGGGAGGCAAGGCTTTGAAACTCTCGGCTGCCCTAATGTAGTTCCCTGGCATCCCTTTCCTCTCCAGCTCCCCTGAGCGCACTGGCCCCATGCCCACCTACCCAGACCCTCCCTTGCCACGGGCCTGGTCCCCGGGAGCTCACCTCTACCTCCACGTTGTGTGTTGCAGGGCCCGGCACCCGACTGGGCCTCATAAATGCTTCTGGAGCCTACCAACCTGAACAGGAGCCTTGGCTGCTGTGAGTGGGCAGAAGGAGCCAACCTCCTGGGGCAGACATGGAGCAAGGCCCGGGAGGGCCAGCGGGCAGCCTACACAAACACCCGGCAGCAAAGTAAACTGCA
The DNA here is from genome assembly GCF_022079265.1 of Lynx rufus. Lineage (NCBI taxonomy): Eukaryota > Metazoa > Chordata > Mammalia > Carnivora > Felidae > Lynx > Lynx rufus. The sequence goes on along the minus strand of NW_025814889.1, from coordinate 28,646,473 downwards.
GCCTGCGGGTCGCCAGGCGCCTTCGGAACTCTGCCTCCCATACTTGATCGGGAACCCGGGAAACGGGGGTGCAGGGGGTGGGTACTGCAGACTGAAGGGGACTCCTGGGAGGCTCCAAAGGTGAAAGCAAGCTCCGTGCCCCTCTATTTGCCCTCCTGCCTGCATAGCTGCTTTTCTTTGCCCTCCTTTGCAGGTTATGTTTCATAGCTGATCCCACACTTTATCCACCTGCAGGGAAATCCCCCACCTCTACCTCCTGCAAGCTGCAAGACTTTAGCTGTGTCTGTGTCTTTAGAACTCAGTGCCAGTGGTTTCCCATGCTCCTTTAGTTATTAATTGTGTCTACTTTGTGATGAGGTTTATGTCATCATCTGGTGCTATTCCTTAAGTTCTCATGTATAGGCAGATCCCAACTTAAGATGAATTGTGTTCTCCGGTCAGTTGTAAGTGGTGTTGGAAGCAGAACATGTGTTGCTATAGAAACTGTGTTACAATGGAGAGTGGGCCCCTAGGTCAACTTGTAAAATCCTATTTAATCCATAATGTGGCTGAACCAGACCACAGCAGAGTTTGGAGAGCTGGCGGGGTGGGGACATCATGCAGGAGGGAAGGGAAAGCAGAAAAGAGTTGATTCTTCCCGAGCCCAAGACCAGCTACTGGGGAAAAAACCCCAAATATTGACAGGATTGAAGGTACTGGCCTCCATCTCTCCTTCTGGAAGCTTCTCCCATCTGCTGTTGTCTCTTTCCTCACCCGTCACCCTCTCTGTGCCTCATGCCTGCCCCTGGAGCACCCAGCCAGGTGTTCCTGTCCTCCAGAATACTTCCTAGAATTGTCCCTCCACCCCCACCTCCCTGTCCCCATGAGAGTTCTCACTTTGTCTGTAGGAATTATCCAAGCAAGATATTAGGAGTGAAACCAATAAATGCATCTCTGTAAAGCAGAGGATGGCAGAGAGGTTAATAGCAGAGGATTGGAGTGCCAGCTATGGTAGGCTGGTGACCTTGGATGAGGAATGAACCTCCAGCCTCAGCATCTTTCCTGTGCTGAAGATACAGTTATAAGGGTGCAGCGAGGAGGAGGGAGAGGACTTGGGTGGACCTAAATCCTTTCCTGGTGGGCATCTTAAAAGCTTGATGACTGTTTGCTGCTCTTAGGGGTGAAGGACTCAGCACCCAGCCCTGCAGGCATCCTTGGTGTGAAATAACCCAAGCTTCTTAAATATGTCAGTTTGGACAATTGTTTTCAGCTTCTGTTTCTTCAAATATTGCTTCTTTTCTCTTGTATTTGTCTCCCTAGGACTCTAATTTTATGTATGTGAAACATTTCACTGTTTCTTATATGTCTGTTAAGTTTGAAAAAGCATCTTTTCCCCATCTGTGCTGCTTCATCCTGGATACTTTTTACTCATCTCTCTTCCTAGTCACTAAACCTGTCTTCTGCTGTGTATTATTCTTGTTTAATCTATTGGATCTTTATTTTCCATTATTGTGTTTTAAGTTCTAGGAGTTCCATTTGGTGTCTTATAGATTCCAGTTCTCTGGTGAAATTCTCCATCTTCTCCATTGTTTTCTTAAACTGTTGATCATAGCTATTTAAAACCTGTGTCTGTTACTTTAGCATCTAGATCACCTACGTCTGGTTCTATTTTCTGTTTTATCTCTTTCTACTACCTCCCTCCTCCACCCACCCCATTTGTTTCTGTCTCCTGATTGTCTGATAAGTTTTTAATTGAATGTTGGACACTGTGTATGAAAAATCATGGAGAGGGGGGCCTGGGTGGCTCAGTTGGTTAAGAGTTTGACTCTTGATTTTGGCTCAAGCCATGATCTCACAGTTTGTGGGATCGAGCCCCAAGGCGGTCTCTGTGCTGACAACTCAGAGTTTGATTAGGATTCTTTCTCTCTCTCCCTCTTTCTCTGCCCCTCCCCTGCTCTCACTCTCTCAAAATAAATAAATTAATTAAAAAAAAAGAAAACAAGAGAAAAATCATGAAGAGTACGGCTGATGTTACTTTCTTTTAGAAAAGATTTCACTTTCTCTTGAGAGGTGGATAATTTGCTGATCTCCTTGAGATTATTTCAGGTTTTCTCTTACTTCCATGGGCTAGTTTGTTCCAAGTCCTCAACTGAACGCTTGGGTGTTTATCAGTACCCTTCCTTCTTGCTACACCTTGAACTCCAATTTCCCTGTCTGTAGTACCATAAGACCACTGAAGTTAATACTTGTCTTCTTAACTTCTTAGAGGCTGATTTCTGGTTGTTTTCTCAGTCTCTAGGTGTGATGGATACTGTGATGCGCTGGCTAGGTCACCCTTGAGGAATCAAAGACTTCTCACCCCAGCTGCTTAGAGTCTCATCAGAGGGTAGCCTCTAATCATCAGTCTTCTTTGGGAATTGCCTCTTCTGAAGAAAACTGCTCCCCCCCACCAACGTGCACCTTATTCCAAGGGTAGCCTGTACCCTGTGCAACAACTTAAGAGAACTCAGGAGGCTTCTTCTAGCTCTAGAACTCCCTGTGGGGTCAGCAGAGGCTGGACATGCAACACAGTCCTGCCTTCTTCCTCTCCCTTTCATCCTAAAACACCCTCTAGTGAGCATCGTGCTAGCTCGTCTCTGTTTTAGGGAACCCAACCTGAGACATCAGGCCTGGATAAGCACAACTTAGAAGTCAGCAAATGCCTCGAGGGGAAATTGTACGCAGAATCTTAGGCACATTTCAATGCGTTTCCTGTGTCTTCGGGATCTTCGCCCCTTTGGGGCCCTGGTTGCCTTGGTTGCTGTCCAGTGCTTTCCAACAGTTGGCCTTTGTGTTTTATCCAGCTTTATAGTTGTTCTCAGTGGGGGATTAATCTGATATCATCCATTCCATCATAGCTGGAAGCAGATCATGCTTTCTGTTTTAATTCTCAGAAGCCGGAAGGAGCAATGAGGGAAACTGTTGTAGTGGACCTAATTCTGTTCAACAAAGAACAGCTGGTTGGAGATGCAGAAATGATGAGAACATGAGGAGGACATGACCTGACTGTCTTTGACTGTGCAGGACTCCCAGGAAGGGGGGTACAGAGCACAGCCAGATATACGCTCTGGACTTTAGAAATATAGATTTCAATCTCACAAGGAAGAGATAGAATCCTAGGGCCACATAAATAAAAGTGAAGACTTATTGGGGCACTTGGGTGGCTCAGTCAGTTGAGCATCTGACTCATCATGATCTCACAGTTCACAGGACTGAGCCTCATGTAGGGCTCTGTGCTGCCAGCAGGGAACCTGCTTCGAATTCTCTCCCTCTCTCCCTGCCCCTCCCGCACTCACGCACTCTTTCTCTCTCTCTCAAAGTGAAGAAACATGTTTTTTAATGTTTATTTTTGAGAGAGAGAGAGAGAGAGAGAGCGAGGGAGTGTGAGTGGGGGATGGGCAGAGAGAGAAAGGGAGACACAGAATTGGAAGTAGGCTCCAGACTCTGAGCTGTCAGCACAGAGCCCAATGCAGGGCTCGAACCCATGAACCATGAGATCATGACCTGAGCCAAAGTCAGATGCTTAACCAACTGAGCCACCCAGGTGCCCCATGAACAAACATTTTTTTAAGTGAAGAATTATCAAAAAACTCTCAGAATAAAAGTGAAATTTTGCTATAAAAACTGAATTTCACTCTAATGACAAAATATCTTAAAGAAAGAGAAGCAAATCTAAAAAATAGACTGATATGCTGGTGTGACTTTTGGCATTTCTTTTTGGAGTATAGATATTAAATAATGGTTCTAGGTAGATAAAAGTTTGGACAGCAGCAGCAACAATAGGAGGACCTCAAGGAGAGGCTGATGGGGTGGGAGACACGTAACAAGATAACATTTAATGGAGACAATGAATTTACTTAGGTCCCAAGAGCCCAACTCTACAAGAGCTAGGTGATAAACATCAGGTTTAGTACGTGTCGCTGTGAAAAACCAAGAGCCAGAAAAAATACCTGAAAGTACTTAAGTTTACCTGAAACACAGTGTGAATAGTATAAACTTGTCATCAGAAATAATCTTCAATCATGTTAATAGAGGTATAAAGTCTCACATGGGAAAAGTGAAACAGTTCTGTGATGTTCTGTGCTGTACTCTGACTGCTGGCTGACCTACCACAGTCTGAGGGGGACATAAACTGATGGGGTGTGTTCACAAGCAGGATGGTGGAGGGAATTAACCCCATGAAGTACTTCTGAAGAAATGGAAAGAAGTAGGTATCCTGCCAGGAGTTGTCTTCAAGTACGTCTTTGGCTACTTGGTTGAAGGGACTTTCCACTTTTTTCCCTTCGCATCATAAAGGACGTATTGTGGCGAGACAGATTTAGATTCATATATATGAAAGAATTTTAAATGAGCAGAACTGTTGAAAAGCAGAATGGACTTCCTTTAAAGATGGTGGCATCTCCCTCACTGCTGTGTGCTCAGGAGGAGCTGGGCACTGAAGCTTAATCGTTGGTTAAAAGAGAGAGGAAATAAGAGAATGTTTTGGTTCGCCCATATTGTTTAAAAAGTTCACATGAACATTAAAGTTTGGGAGATTTAAAAAAAATTTTTTTTCAACATTTATTTATTTTTGGGACAGAGAGAGACAGAGCATGAACGGGGGAGGGGCAGAGAGAGAGGGAGACACAGAATCGGAAACAGGCTCCAGGCTCTGAGCCATCAGCCCAGAGCCCGACGCGGGGCTCGAACTCACGGACCGCGAGATCGTGACCTGGCTGAAGTCAGACGCTTAACCGACTGTGCCACCCAGGCGCCCCGAAAGTTTGGGAGATTTTAAATAAAGTGTCCGATGTCTGGATTCTGTTGGAGAATTGGAAGATCTGCCAACACTGGGCCCTCTTTACTGCACGTCATTCTACCAACTGGAGCTAATTTCCTTGTCCTCTTTATACCAGGCTGTATTCTCCACTTTCCCAAAGTCTTTCCCACTCACACGATGCATGCTTTTGACCAGGACAGTTTAACTCAGCTCTATCACCTGCCTGCCTACCGTAGGCACTGGCGTTTGAAACCTCTGTTGGGGAAGAAACTCAACTGTTAGACAAGGGCACCATGACCCCACAGCCTTGCCACCTCTGCCTTCCTAATGGGAACTGCCCACCCAGAGCCCTGGCTGCCAAGATGGCTGTGTCTTATACGTTGTTTCTGTACCTTGGACTGAGAAGTTTGGACAGACACCTGATCTCAGGGCCGTCAGTTCACAGGATGACGGTCGTATGTAATTGGGCCTGGCATCGAAAAATGTGCTAAACCAATCACATTGTCTCTCTCCAAAACTAAGAAACACAGTGTGAACCAGCAAGTTTGCAATGGTTTTGATACTAAGGAGAGGCTGGAAAAGTCATAAAGGACCATGAGCAAGTTGAAAGTGTGAGGAAATTAAAAAGAGTTTATTTTTATAGGGATGGGAGGGAGCATGTGAACAGAGAGGCTGAGATACCTTGAGAGAGAAAGCATGTGGCATGAGAGAGACAAACCAAGTCACCGGTCCCCAGAGCTGTCTTGATTCCTTATGGTTTTTCAGCTTCAGACCCAGTTCATGTGTTTTCTTACAATTTCTTGAGTTAAGAGGAGTGTTTTCTTGTCCTTGCACTCAAGAAAAGCTAATCAGAGCCATTATTAAGGCCTCTGATAACCTGAAAGTCTATGATTCTACAAATTGAATTTAAGCATCAACCTCCCTGAGATGACTCCCCCTTTGACCCCCGTCACTGTGGACAGATAACAGATGCAGTAGGAATCCATCTCTAAACTCCTTTCTCCCCTTTTACTTCTGCAACAAAGGTATACCCATAATTGAAAGGCAAAAACGTGCAAGCACGTTAAGATCTAATTTTATCACATTATCATATTCCCAACAAGAAAAAAAAAGAGCGTGTAGGTAAACCTCATTGCTTTCTTATATACATGTGTCAGCCCTAATCAGACAAACCCCACTTAAGTGATAGAAAACCATTCAGAGGCTGTCATCATTCTTGCGAACCCGAAGAATATTTAACTTGTTGATTAAGTACTTAACATTACAAATGAATGCAAAACTGTCTGTCAGTTCTGGTGTGATTATTTTGGAAATGGTATAAGTTTTGAGGTCGCTGTGATAATGAATGACCTTTGTAATATTTAAGGCTTGCATCAGCCTTTTTGAGGAGTTGTTCTGTGGGCCCCAAGGGGCAAATAAAGAAAGATGTAGGTTATAACATCATAAAGTTGCTGATTTGTCTTTTAAAGCAACTGTTGTTGAAATAAAATGACAGGGAACTTCAGGCTGTAGCCGAAGGGAGTAAAGGGAGTTGAGGAAGCGCAAAGAAAGTTCGTTTATTGAGGAAGGCTATCTCTGTTGGGTTTCCTTGGCACCAGCCAAACAATCTGAAACTTGTCTCTGAGCAGTCACATAGATTGGGGGACACACAGAGACAAAACAGCTAGGTCATTGACTGAACTTTCCACTTTGCAGCCAAGTATTTTGGCGTCATGGAGATTAAGACTGGACTGATCTCACTGGAAAATCGTTCAAGCCTCTGCTCCACTCTGTTTTCGCAGACACCGGTTTAGCATTCCCAGGGAAAAAATATCCACACCTGCTTCATCATTTCAAAAACAATAGATACAGGGCACTTATTACAAATTAGTGAAACAAGCCATTGTTGCCCCTCTCCCATTTTTGCTAGAGTTTCAAAGATGTCCTCTGTCAGAAAAAAGGTATCTTGGCAATTGCTAGTAATGCATTTTCTGACAGGAAAACTGTCAGAGAGAGTGCAAGTTTTACCGTTTACCTTTAAAATTTATACAGTAGACTGCAGTAAAATTCGCTCTTTGTGGCATGTGAGTTTTGACAAATGCATAGCCTTGATATATCTATCACCACAATCCACAGGGAAGAGCTCCATCAGCCCCAGGATTCCCTCCACCCTCACCCCAGCAACCACTGACCTGTCCTCTGTCTCTATAGTTTTGTCTTTTTCAGAATTTTATATGAATGGAATCATATACTGTGTAGTCTTTCCATTTATTATTTATTTATTAACTTTGCTAAAGTTTTCACAGAGCATAGTGTTCTGTGTAGACAGAAGAAAATCTGGAAAAATATTTTGGTTCTGCAGCATCTTAAAAGGAGGGAGTGGGGAAGTTGCTGGGCTCATCTATAGAATTACTTTCGTCTGTGCAGAGAATGTATCTTAAAGGTGGTGAGAACTGATCTCAAGATCCAGGCACCCAAACAGCCTCTGTAACACTCAAAGGAAGAACCTTTGCACTTAGCCCTTGGCCACCTTTAACCAGCCTCGGGATCTGACCCAGGGCTGGGTAATTAACACGAGTAATTAGCTCTTGTTTAGTTATGAGAGTAGTTGTGGTGTATGCAGCATGAGGCTTGTGGAGAAAAGTGCAAATTAACTCGGCGTCCTGCTCCATAGTGGCCACCTTTATTATGCTTTATCAACATAGCAGCTGGATTAGCCCTCCATTCAGTTTGCTTTCCCTCATTACGATAATTGCCTTCTGAACAATGGCATGTGTCAGCTTGATCCTCTTTACTAGGGGAACATGATTTGTTTGTACAAGTAAACCTGCTGGCAGGAGGGGCAGCTGGCTAGGCTAATATTTGGTTCTTCAGATTGATATTAAGTTTTAAAAATCAAGTTAGATTTGCTCTACTGGAGATTCTTGGAAGGCTCATTACACATCAGGCCCTACATTGGATGTATTCACACAAATATGATTACCCCCATTTTTCAGATAAGGACATCTCTGTCTGAAGAACTCCCTTCCAGCTTCTCTGTCCCCGCAGATTTCCCCCCATCTTTGTGGGCTCTAGATGGTTTTGTTCTTCACAACCTTTGATAGAGTCTACAAAATGGCTGCCAGGTGGCCAACTTCTAGAAAATGGCTGCCACTGTGGCCAGCTTCTACCAAGAGGCAATAGATACCTCCACAGGGATCTCACACTATGTTTTGTTAAAACATATTCTCCTTGGAAACTTTCTGAGAGCTTCACGACCACTTTATGAAGTAGACAAAGGGCAGGGAAGTCAAGTCACTTGAGCTCCTCGGAGCCTCTTTAAAATGGCTGTTCCTCCAGCCTCTCCCATGGCATCTCCAACTGTTGTTTACAAGGAGGTTTAGGAAAGACTGTTGAACACTTTACCATCCTAATAAAGAAGGGAGTGGCCTCAACCCAGACTCTCTAGAGGCAACTCATAACTCCTAGCAGTGAGTGGGCCCACATTTGTGCAGCTGCCTGGAAGGAGGTCTCCTACAGCTGCAGAGGCATCTGAAACCCTCATTAGTCCCATTGCAAATGGTTACTTCAGGAGGACTGTGTGTATGTGTGTATGTGTGTGCATACCCCATGCAGGAAAGTTGGAGGGAGGAAAAATACAAGCAAAAGGAAAACAGTCTGGTTTGTTCCTTCTGGGAGTTAGCTGGGGAGCAAAACCATAGTTATCCCAAACAACTTGGTGACATAGGTCCTTAAGATGTATACACATCTCCATTGTCCTATCTTTGTAGGAGTGGGGGAAGTACTAGCAAGAGAGGAAAAACACAGGCTCTGGAGTCCCATAAATGTTGGTTCAGTTTCTAACTTTCACTTACTCTCTGTGTGACTTTGCACAAGCTCCTTAAATTCTGTGAGCCTCAGTTTCCCCACTGTGACATGGAGGATATCACTGCCCTCATAGTGTTTGGCTTCAAAATCCATGCTCTTAGGCACTAGGCAGATGCATTTACTTTTGTTTCCTTGTAATGCATAGATGACTCTGTGTGTATGCATATATTTCTGTTACAGAGCTCGACTGAGAAAGAAATCTATTTAAGGCTTTTTTTAATCCTGAGGGATAAAGCCAACAGGTTGTATGTGGGCATGCAAGGCCTTTTAACAACCGCTACTAAGTATTTGGAGTACAAGATGGCATCTTGGCTTCATTGGGGATTCCCCCTACTAGGACTGAAAGCATTGTGATTAAGTGGTTTCTAATGAACTGCATACAGCAAGTGGTGAGCATACAGTTATCTAGACTGAGTGTAAAAGGCTGACTAGGGAGGGATTTTGCACCCTAGTACCAGCCACTAGATAACAATCTAGTGGAGTTATTTCTGGTTAGTCAAGTAAAACTGACAACCCAGAGAACCATCCTTTAGGTGGTTTTGTGAGAGTAGCATGGTGTGTATGAGACACTGTTTGGGTACCTCATGTCCACCGGGATATTGCAATAAAGCAATATAGGAGCAAACAATAATTGACCTCCCCTAACCTCCCCCCACCAGCCCCCAACAGAAAACAAAACCCAAAAACAACCCTACAACCGTGAGCCTTCAATACTTGTTTATAAGGAAGCTTCCAGATGCTCATTTAAAGAATAACATTAAAAAAAGAAAGAATCACATTAAAAATTATCCAAGTAATACGTGTTAATTGTAGAAAGATGAGAAAATGTGGTTAAGTAAGGAGAAATTAAACGAAGTGTTTACCTACAAGCCTCCTTTCTTTTCCCTTCAAGATAACCATTGCTAACATTTTGGTGTGTATCACTTCAGGATCACACGCACATGTACAAACACACCCCACATGTATAGACACATGCATATGTTTGTTTATAGAAATGGGATTGCTCTATACACACAGTTTTATAAACTGAATTCTTCACATACTATCTCATAAACATTTTCCAAGTTATGAAATCTTTGAGGCACTGTATCTTTTTATAGGGGGAGCTGGCTCCGACAACAGACTTTTATGGTGTCCCTACAAAGTGCGGCCCTCTGAAGAGGCCTGGCCCCCAGGTTTGATTTGAGGAGCTCGAGTGGGCTATGGGAGCCCCACGTGCAAGAAATCAGCTTTCATAGACCCTAAATAAGAACCAGAGTTATTGTGGCTTCTTCATAAAAGTGCACTGGAATAACATAACAAATGCTGCCTGACATCTCAGCCAGCGGGGGACCCTTTGCTGCGTGTGTGCATTTGCAATCCAAATAAGGCATCAAAACCTGAGAAGAGAATGGGCGATAGAGCCTGTGAGGCCGAGAAATGCTTCCTTGTCACTTCTTTGGCAAGGGAACTCATCTTTCCACCACCTTCTTACCTCCGTCATACCATAAACCTGCCACATACTTCCCTCTGTGGACTTTTGGCAGCCAGACCTCCATCCTGTGGATAAAAGACGGGAGCTCGTTTTACCAACAACCTCTATCTTCCTCTGTTCTTCAGAGCCTTCACGCTAGCTCAGATCAGCAAGTCTAGGTGTCTTGATTCTGACATGAACTAATGCTTGAGGCTTCTGAGAAAAGGGTGTTGATGTCGTTGCAAAATGATATTAATGGAATTAACTGTAATTGGTTAACACAGAAGCAAGAGATTTCAAAGGTTGTCACTAGCAAGCAAAGATAGTCTGTTTCTGGGATGTGGGGTGTTTGCCTGCTTTGTGGTAGGGGTTCCTCTAACCTCCTAGGTGGCTGGGAAGGCTACCACCTCTCAGTGTGCTGCTCAGCCTCACAATAGGTATTCTTCATCTCTGGCGCCATCTTGTTTGTGGGCTCACAATCCTGTTAGTGGCAAATAGTACTCAGTAGAATCAGCGGGGGCCTGAGGGGGAAAGAATGTAATGGGGAGCTTCTTGTACTCAGACCACGGGAAGGACAGTGGTGTGGGGTGGGCCCCAGAGGGGCTTGGATGCCATGGACTTTGCCCCTTGTCTCTACTGCTTTCTGAAGGCCGATTTCCTTCTCTCCACAAGAATGTTTCTGCAGCTTCTGTCAGCAAGGGCCCTGGTGCTGGGATGGGGATGGGGGCATCTGACCGGCCTGACCTGTCTAGCCGTGGGAGGTGGGAGAGGGCTGATGGCAGCCCCTGTACAACTTCATGGATGGAATGCAGGGGAGGTTTATCTAAAGGTGGGGAGTGTGTTTCTCAGAAGAAGTGGGCAGACTTTAAAAAACCAGATGTCCTCAACTCTTCCCATCCAACTTTGCTTTTCAGTTCTCTCAGACATCTGCTGTCTTCACACTGGACTCTTTTTGGTCCCCCTTGTTCTCTGCCCACCTCCGTCCACGTGCTTTTGTTTCCACTGGTTCCCAGGCACATGCTTCCTCCCCTCTCCATTTATCCAAATCCTCCCCATTACCCAAAGGCTGAATCTCATCAGGAAGTTCTCCCCGACCTGTTCCAGCCTGTTTGACTCTCCTTTCCCCAAACTTGTAATGATAAACTCCTTATGTCTTCTGCTATCTTGTGTTTTCTGAGTTGAGTCTTATCGCTACAGCCCTCCCCATACCCCTCCCTGGGAGAGCTCACCACTCATTCTATCTCTGCCTTCTCGTTTCCCACGGATAACTTTAAACCATTTCCTTCTGGCTTCTTTCTCTTTCTCTTTACCAAAATGCTTTTGCTAGACCCACCCATGGCATCTGCACTGCCCATTGGCCACTTTTTAGTTTTTATCTTACTTGACCTTTCAGAAATATTGGACTCAGTTGGCCACTTCGTCATTCATAAACCCTGTTTTCTCTTGGATTTCATGACACCAAGCTCTATTTCTTTCTCCCCACTTGAGATACTCCTACTCAGTTTTTCACAAAATTTATTCTTCCGCTTGACCAAAGCTCCTGCCTTCTTTCTGTCTACAGCCTCTCCCATGTAATTTTAACCACTTCCATGGTTTTCTGTACTAGTTACAGGTCATTGGCTGCCACATTTGTAACTTCACCCAGCTCTTCTCAACTTCAGACATACACATCCTACTGTCCATTTGACATCTCTGCTTGTATGTCCCCTAGGCATCTCAAAGTTAATATGCTCCCAAATGAATTAATTTCCCCCCAGAAATGTGTTTTTTCTCTAGGTCTCCCTATCTGAGTAAATGGCATGTTCACATACCCAGTTATTTTTACCAGGTAACCCTGATACTTTTCCCTCCCATACTACCCATATCCATCACCAAAGTATAGTTCCAAAACATATAAGTTCATCTATTTCTGTCCATGTCCACTGTTGCTGCCTCGTTGTACACTGTGATGTCCTCTCACCTAGATTAGCCTCTGAACTCATTTGTTTCCCTTCACATCACCCTGCCCCACCTATTCCCACCCAGCAGCTAGGGATCTTTCCACATCATTCTGCCCCAATACTTCAATGGTGAGTTACTGCACTTATAAGGAATCCAAAATCCAAACTCTGTCCTATGGAGACCTGATTAGATTCCTGCTTCCTCTCCAGCCCTACCTTCACATCAGCCTCCTGATGACGCTCCCATCCACACCCAACAACCTTTGTGTCCTTAAGCTTCTGAGCTCCTGCAGTCCCAGGCCCTGCCACACACCTTCCAGTAGTTCCTGTCTGTACCTTTCTATTCCTCACTCGTTGTAGCCTTAAGATGACAGCTTCTACACTTCTAACAGAGGCCTTCCCTAACGTACCCAGACTAAATTGAGACCATGTATCATAGACTCTAAAATAGTGTTCCTACTTTTCTATATAATGTTTATTACAATTTTAATTATTTGTTACTTGTGTGATTGTCTGTGTCCCACTAACTGGTCTGCTTCACAAGGGCAGGACTCCCTTGTTTGCCACTGTTTCTCCAGGAATATTGTGTGTGCTCAATAAAAAAGTTTTGAATGAAGGAGTGAGGAAATAAAAATAAGTAGATTTTAATATTCCCAAAGGACAGAGTGGTTTTCTTTCTTTTCACCCTCAGCCAAGAGTTTAATAAGTACTTATTGACCTTAATACTATTATTGTGAAAAACAACAACAACAACAAGAAGGAAGAGAATCACAGCATTCTATGTGACAGTATAAAAGTTATGTGTTAAAATATAATTAGTCCCAGCAAAAAAGGGGACAGGTTTCTACCCACAGGATTCCTGAATTTGTGAAATAGCAATGTGCTTAATAATGTAAGTTTATTATATTTTGAAATAGCAGATGAATTGGACACACACATCTGGATATTTGGCATTGCATAGACAAAAACATCTGGATTATTGGCAGAATATTTCAACTTAACTAATGTGTTTTAGAGATGTGTAAACAGTCACAGATTACTCTGAAATTATGTTTCTTGGGAGGTGGCCACATGAATAACTGGTGGAGGAGATTTCTAGTTCCAGATGATGATGGACTAAGGAACTTGAAATCCCTCCTTCCACAAACACACAGAAATTCTGGATACATGTAACCCTTAAAAATTGCATAGTTGAGATCATGAATATCTGAAATGAGGAGGAAACTGGAAGAACAGTAAGTGCATGAACTGACCTGGGAATTTGCTTTTGGTCCTGGTAAACCGAGGGGCTTGGGTTTTAACACTTATTTGAGGACAGGACACAAGGTCTTGGAATCCTGAGAAGTATAAATCAGAATTCTGAAGAGCTGAACTCTCAGTGGAAAGGGAGATTCAAAAAAATCCGTCTCTTGGCACAAGGAGAAGACAAGGAAGCTGTCTCAGCTTGAGTCTAGGGAAACAGTCTCCCTAGAGAAAATTAAGCACTGGGCTTGCCCTTGGGTTTTGGGTCCAAAACATGTCTTTAATCCACTCAGAAAACATGCAAATATCTCTGCAAGTCTCAGGAAACTCCTAGCAGAGAAATAAACATAACAATCTGTCCCAAAGTGGATACCCCTGGAATGCCTGTGATCCTGAATCACCCCGAAGTGACACTCCAACAACATAGGCCTCACTGGATTTTCTCAGAAAATAAGCTCCATTAGAGATGAGCTCATGAGTTTAAAAAATTAAAAACATACAATGAAATAATTCAGTGTGAGCAACAGTCAGCAGACACAACAAACAGTAAGATTCAAGTCCCATGAAATTGAGATAACAGAAGAACAATTGGAGAGGAGAAAAATATGCTACAAATGCTTTAAAACGTAACAGAAGGAATCCAACTCTGGAGGAAAGACCAAAATACCATGAGTAAAGAAAAGAAGGTTCAAATATAACTAAATAAACTTTCTAGAAATGAGAGATATACTCCCTGAACGAGAAACTCATTTTGATGGGTTTCACAACACATTAGCACACTAGGGGAGAGAATTATTGAACTAAAGGTTAGAGGATTTTACCTAAAATATGGCAGAGAGATAAGACAGAAAATATTAAAAAGAGTTCAAGATAATGAGAAAGTCCAACATAAATATATTAAGAGTTGCAGAAAGAGATAATACAGAGAAAGGTTTAGAGGAGAATGGATGATAGTTCTGAACTGATTAAAGTCATGAGCCCTCAAATGGGAGAATCCTAAGGAATTCCAAGCTGAGTAAGGATAAAAAAAAAAAAAATCCACACCTAGATTTTTCCTAGTGAAACTATTTAAACACCAAATAAAAAGAGAAGATCTGCAAATCAAAGAGGGATAAGAGATCACATACATAGTAACAAGGATTAGAATGACAGAATATTTCTCAATACCAACAATAGAGACCAGAAGATAATATAATAACATCTTCTTAGGATTATAGTATTAACCAAGAGAGGGAAAATAATAAAGGCAGTGTAGTTAACAAATAATGTAGAGGATTTGCCACTCACAGAACTTCATTAAAAGAATTATCAAGAAATGTATCTAAGTAAGAACAAAATAGGTGGAAGAAAGGAGGATACAAGAAGCAATGTTGAGAAAATAAGTCAGAAAACATGTGGGCAGATTTAAACAAGTATTGACTGTACAGAAGAACACCAATAATAATGATATATTTAGGAACTATAACAATAAGAATTGAAATGGTAGATCACAGTAATGAGTAAGATAGGATAGAGAAGTTAAGAGTTAAGGAATTTTAAGATTCTTATGTTGCTCTTCTGGAGGGTAATGCTATCAATTAACTTTAGATCTTGTTAAATCAATGACTGTTAACAATTTAAGAGTAAATACCAATTTAGTGAAATTAGAATATATAACTTTTAAACCACTGTTGCGGGAGAGGAGATAATAAAAATGTGATTAATTCAAGAGAAGGCAGGCAAAGAGACAAAGAAACGACGACAAATCATGGTACATAGAAATTATAAAATAACATAATGAAAATAAAATCCAAATATATCACTAATCACAACACATTTAAATGGGTTAAATTCCCAGGCTTTTTTCATTTTTCATTTATTTAAGCTCATCACCTTTGCTTTTTTAAAATTATATTCACTGACGCATAAATAATCTACAACAGATTAACCAGTTTTAAACTATACAATTTGAAGAATTTGAAATGTTGTGCAACCACCAAAATCACAAAACAGGCATGACCTTCACCTCTAAAATTTCCTTTATGCTTTTTCAGTCAATACTCTCCTTCTACCCTCTCCACGCCTGGTAACTACTAATCTGCTTACAGTAACTGTAGTTTGATTTTTCTAGAATTGGGTATAAATGGAATCACATAGCACAAACTCTTTTCTTTTTTGTCTGCCTTTTTTTTTTTTTTTTTTTTTTTTTTTACCTAACACAATGGGTTTTGAGATTCATCCGGGTCATTGTATGTATCAGCAGTTCATTCATTTTTTATTGGTGGGAAGTATTCCATTTTCTTTATCCATTTACCAGTTGGTGGACATTTGGATTTTTCCAGTTTTTAGCTATTATGAATAAAGCTGCAATGCACATTACAAAAGGTCTTGTGTAAACATACAGTTTTATTTCTAGTGGGCTAACATTTCAGGAATGATATTGGTGGGTTGCACAGTAAGTTTGTGTTAACTTACGATAAACTGCCAAACTGTTTTCTGAAGTGGTTGTGCCATCCTGAATTTTCACCATTGAGGAGTACAGCTGTTCCACATTCTCACCAACAACTGCATATTCTCATGGCAATTTACTACAAATTTAGTGGCTTAAACAATGCAAATATAGTGGCTAAGAAATCTTGCTAGACTAAAAATTAAGGTGTTGGCAGGACTGTGCCCTTTTCATGAGGCTCCAGGGGAGGATCCATTTCTTTGTTCACTGCCCAATTTCTTGTTGGCTGTAAACTGATGTGCCTTCCAGTTTGGCTTCTGGCCACCTTCCTCCAGTTCAAAGCTATCAGTGGTGGGTAGAGTCCTTGTCGCATCACATCTCTCTAACCTATCTTCCATCATTACATCTCTCTGACCACAACAAGGAAAAGTTCTCACCTCCATGCATGTAGATTGGATCTACCCAGAAAGCCAGCATAATCTCCGTATCTTAACAACTGTACCCTTAACTGCATCTTCAAAGACCCATTTGCCATGTATGGTAACATATTCTCAGATTCCAGGGATTAGAGCATAGACATCTTTGGAGGCCATTGGTCTGCCTTCCATAGTGGACTCAGTACTTTCAATTTTAGCCATTCTAGTGGACATATCATTAGTGGTACCTCATTGTGGTTTTAATTTGCTTTTCCCCTAGTGACTGATGATGTTGAACATATTTTCATTTGTTTATTTGCCATTTATATATATATATTCTTGTAAAGCAGCTGTTCAAATTGTTTCCTATTTTTTGTTTTTATTGGTTCATTATTTTCTTGTTAGCCAGTTGCTAAGTGTTCTTTATTCCGAATGTAAGTCCAGCACAACAAATATTTTTCCCAGTCTTTGGGTTGCCTTTTAATTTTTTTAGTGCTGTCTTTTGAAAAGCAAAATTTGATGAAGTCCAATTTTTCAAGTACTTCTTCATGGTTGTGCTTATCTTATCCTACCTAAGAAGTCTTAGCCTCACCTAGGGTCATAAGCATTTGACCTATATTTTCTTCTAGAAGTTTGATAAATTTGGGTCTACATTTAGGTCTGTGATTCATTTCAAGTTAATTTTTGTATAAGGTGTAAAGTAAGGGTCAAGTTTCATTTTCTTGCCTACGGATATCCAATTGTTCCAGAATGATTTGTTGAAAATACTGTCTTTTCTCACTGAATTACCTTTGGTACTTTTTCTTAAATTAATTGGCCACATATGTGTATGTCTGTTTTGCAAGTTCCTATTTATTCATAAGGACATTCATTTATTCATCTTTTTTTTTTTGTCAATACCACACTGTCTCTTTAAATACGCTACATAGCAAGTCTTTAAGTCAGGGAGTATAACTCCTCCAACTTGTTCTTTTTTTTTTCCCTGAGTATATTTGACACACACTGTTAGATTAGTTTCAGGTGTACAACATAGTGATTTGACAAGTTTATACATCATGCTATGCTCACTACAAGTGTAGTGAGCATATCTGTCACCATACAACATTATTACAATGTCATTGACTATATTACTATGCTGTGTCTTTTATTCCTGTGACTTATTCATTTCCAAACTGGAAATCCTCACTCTTTTATCCATTTAGCCCATTCCTCCACCCACCTCCCTTCTGGCAATATATTGCACAGCCATAAAAAAGGATGAGATCATGCCATTTGTAAAACATAGATGGACCTAGAGTGTACTATGCTAAGTGAAATAAGTCAGACTGAGAATGACAAATATCATATTATTTTACTCAGGTAGAATCTTAAAAAAAATGAATAAACAAACAACTAAAAATCCCAGAATCAAACCTATAGAAAACCAGCTTGTTCTTTTTCAAAATTGTTATGACTACTCAAGGTCCTTTATATCTCTATATAAATATTCAAATCAGCTTATAAATTTCTACCAAAAAAAAAAGATTTCTGAGATTTTACTGAAATTGCTTTGAATAGTTAAATTCAGAGATAATTGATATCTTCACAATATTGAATCTTCTGATCCATGAACATGACATGTCTCACCATTTATTTGGGTCATCTTTAATACCTCTTGGTGGTGTTTTGTGGTTTTTGGTGCATTGGTTTTAAAAATATTTTGTTAAATCTTTTCCTAAGTACTTCATACATTTTGCTACCACAACAAATGTTATTTTTTTTATTTCAATTTTCAAATGTTAAGTCTGGTATTTTGTTTTTATTTTTTTAAATGTTTTATTTTTTGAGAGACAGAGCGCTAGCAGGGGAGGAGCAGAGACAGAGGGAGACACAGAATCATGAAGCAGGCTCCAGGCTCTGAGTGGTCAGCACAGAGCACATTGTGGGGCTTGAATCGATGAACATGAGATCATGACCTGAGCTGAAGTAGATGCTCAACCGATTGAGCCACCCAGGCACCCCTTAAGTCCGATATTTTGTATGTTGACCTTTAATCTTGACACTTCGCTAAAATTACTATTTCTGTTAGCTTTTTTTTTTTTTTGGTAGATTCTAGGTTTTTCTCCATAGATGATCATACTATCTATATACATTTTATTTCTTTTTGTTTAATTTCCTTCGCTATGTACTCCAATGTAATATTGAATAAATGTAGTAAGAGTGAACATTCTTATCTTGTTCTCAATATTGGGGGTAAAGCATTTTCTTTCCTCACTAAATGTGATAGTAGTTATAGGTTTCCACATACACCCTTTATCAGATGGATAACATTTGTGTGGTATGAATACTATTTCTTCCTTAAAAATATAGTAGAATTCACCAGTGAAACCATCTGAGGTGGAGTTTCTTTGTGAGAAGGGTTACAACTACAAATTCATTTAAAAACAAACATGTTGAGGAGTTCTAGTTATGTGTTTTTTAGTGAGCTTTGGCAATTTGTATCTATTTAATTTGTCTAATTAATTTGCCTAATATATTGGCATAAAATTGCTCATTATATTTCCTTACTATCCCAATAATGCCACTGGATCTGTAGTGATGGTTCTTCTTTCATTCATAACATTGGTAATTTATCTTTTTTCTTTTCCTCATCGGTTTGGCTAATTGCTTTTTGGTTTATTGATCTTTTCAAATAATCAGCTTTTGATTTCACTGACTTTTTTTTTTTTAATTTTTTTTTCAACGTTTATTTATTTTTGGGACAGAGAGAGACAGAGCATGAACGGGCGAGGGGCAGAGAGAGAGGGAGACACAGAATTGGAAGCAGGCTCATGCTCTGAGCCATCAGCCCAGAGCCCGACACGGGGCTCGAACTCACGGACCGCGAGATCGTGACCTGGCTGAAGTCGGACGCTTAACCGACTGCGCCACCCAGGCGCCCTTCACTGACTTTCTTAATTCTTTTAAGATTCCTTTTCATTTCTACCTAATTGATGTCTGCTCTTTTATTATTCTTTCCTTTTGCTTACTTTGGGTGTAATTTGCTTTTGTTTCTGCTTTCCTCAGGTGAACATATAGTTAATTGATTTAAGATGTCTCTTAATATAGGCATTCAATGTTACCAATTTCCTCTAAGAATTGCTTTGGCTGTATCTCATAAATATTGTTATGTTGCTTTTTCATTTTCATTCAATTCAAAATGTTTTTTCCTTGACTTATGGGTAATTTAGAAGTGTGTTCTTAAATTTTTGAATACTTGATCACATTCCAAATATGTTTGTTATTGATTTCTAGTTGTGTGAAATTATACTGTGTTCAGATCATGTACTTTGCATAATTCCATTTCTTCTAAATCTATTGAGACTTATGTTATAGTCCAGGATTTGGTTTATTTGGTGAATCATCTGTGTGCCCTTTAGAAGAATGTATAATCCTTCCATTGTTGGTGGAGTATTCTCTAAATGATTGATTAGGTCAATAGGGTTGTCAGTGTTCTAGATAACTACTGATTTTCTATTTGTTCTAATAGTCATGAGAAAGCAGTGTTGAAATCTTCACCTATAATTGTATACTTGTCTGTTTTTCCTTTTACTTTCTACTGGTTTTTGCCTCATTTATTTTGAAGCTCTGCTAATGAGAGCCTTCGCATTTAGTTTTATTATATATCCTCACAGTGAACTGACTTCTTTATCATTATGAAATGTCCCTCTTTACCTCATATAATCCCTAATAATGTATTTCTCCAAAATCTACTCTGACAATGATGTGGCCATTCCAGCTTACTTTTGATTACTGTTTGCATGGAATATCTTTTCCATCCTTTTAAAATCTGACTTTATACATAAAGTTGATTGCTTCTAGAGGGCATGTGGTTGGGTCTTGCTCTTTCTTTTTTCCCCCAATATGATAATCTCTGCCTTTTAACTGAACTGCTTAGAACATCTGAACTCAATGTGCTCATCACGTCATTGGATTTAAATCTATCATCTTGCTATCTCTTTCTGTTTGTTCTGTCTTTTTTGGGTTTATGTTTTCCCTCTTTATCTACTTTCTTTTGCATTAAGTATTTTTTAATCTGTTCTTAATTTTATTTTTTATTTAAAAAAAGTTTTAAGTTTATTTATTTTGAGAGAGATTGAGACAGCGCGAGTGGGGGAGGGGTAGAGAGAGAGGGAGAGAAAGGATCCCAAGCAGGCTCCCCACTGCCAGCACAGAACCGGATGCAGGGCTCGAAGTCCTGAAACCATGACATCATGACCTGAGCTCATACCAAGAGTCAGATGCCTAACAGAATGAGCCACCCAGGAGTCCCAATTTATTTTTATTTTTTCAACGTTTATTTATTTTTGGGACAGAGAGAGACAGAGGATGAACGGGGGAGGGGCAGAGAGAGAGGGAGACACAGAATTGGAAACAGGCTCCAGGCTCCGAGCCATCAGCCCAGAGCCTGACGCGGGGCTCGAACTCACGGACCGCGAGATGGTGACCTGGCTGAAGTTGGACGCTTAACCGACTGCGCCACCCGGGCGCCCCTATTTTTATTTTTAAATTAAACTCTGTGCCCAATGATGGGCTCGAACTCATGATCCAGCGATCAAGAGTCCCGTGCCCTACTGACCCAGCTGGCCAGGTGACCCTCGCTTAAGTATTTTTAATGATTCCATTTTATGTCCACTACTTACCTCTTTTTTGTATATGTGTGGTTGATGCAGAGTTTACGACGGACATTATTATGTGAACACTGTGAAAACAACATTAAGTAGCTTCATGTATGGTGCAGGAACTCTACAACAGTACACCGAGGCGTCCCTTCTCCGCCCTTTATGCTCTGGTTCTAAATTGTCCCACATATGTTATAAACAACAATATATTGTTATTACTTTTATTCTAATTAGTCAATTATCAATTAAAGACATTTAAACATGAGAAAAATGCCATTTATATTTACTCGTTTATTTACAATTATGGACCACTTCATTCCTTTGTACATCCAAATTGCCATCTGGTATCATTTTCCTTTTGCCTGAAGAAGTTGCTTTAATACTTCTTGTAGTGCAGGTGTGCTGACAATGAATTCTCTGTTTTTGTTTGTCTCTGTGAGGATGAATTTAATGAAAAATGAGAGTGAGAAAAGTAAATCCAAATATTTTACTAATTGTGATGCATTTAAAAGTATCTCACCATCAGATATAATATAGTGGCTCAGACTGGATTTTTAAAAATCCTGTTCTATGCTGTTTACAAGAAACATACCTAAAACATAATCACACAAAAATGTTCACAGTAAAGACAAATACTAATTAAACTGTGAAGCTATAGTAATAATAGAAAAGATACACCTTAAGGCCAAAAAAAAAAGGACTATTAAGAATAAAGAGGCTTGTCACATAATGATCAAAGGAAAATTCAACACAAGACATAATTCTGACCTTTTAAGTACCTAATAATTTAGCCTAAGATCATGTAAGTACAAAATGGACAGAAATTCACAAATCTACAATCTTGGTAGGAGATTTTAAGAACCTTTGCCTAGCCTTGATGGATGAAGTAGGGAAAAAATTTAAATGATATGGAGATTTGAAGAGTGTAATGACAAAGCTAATATATTGGCCATCTCTCTATATACCTATGTCTATATCTGTATCTGTCTTTATATGGAGAACTTCTCACTCAATGATTAAAGAAATTCACATTGTTTCATTCATGAATGTAATTTATAAAAACAGAGAAAACTTCAAAAATATTAAACATTTACTATACTATACCCCACATTCTCTATAGCAAAAGGAAAAAAGAAATTAAACACCACAAAAAAACACACAAAAATATACTTTGCTAAGTTTTAAAAACATCTTCTAAATAATTAGTGGTCAAAGAAAGAATTATAATAAAATGTAGAAAATTAATCATACTTGTGGGAGATAGCTAAAAGTTTTTTTTTAATTTTTTATTTTATTTGAGAGAGAGAAAGAGAGAGAGAGGGCGAGCAAAGAAGTGGAGGAGAGGGGCAGAGGGAGAGAGGGAGAGAATCTCAAGTAGGCTCCATGCTCAGTGCAGAGCCTGATTTGGGACTCGATCTCACAATTGTGAGATCATGACCTGAGTGGAAATCAAGAATCTGATGCTCAACCGACTGAGCCACCCAGGCATCCCTAAAACACTTTTTAAAAATAAATCTGTATCTTTAAATATAATAAAGTGAAGCAATATAGTTAATAGGAAAAACAACAACAGATTAAATACAAAGGAAGTATAAGAAGAAATCAAGAACAGAAATTAACAAAATAGGAAACAAAAATAGAATTGAAAAGATTACTAAAGCCAACAGCTGGTTCTTTGAAAAGACCAAGAATAAATAAACCTCTCGCAAGTTTTAGCTACAAAAAAAGGAGACAAATACATATAGTCTTAAGCAACATCTACCAAGAAAAATATGACAATTGAGGTTAGATTTTCTAAGAAAAATATAACTATAAAAATCTGCTCAGTAGTAGAAAACCTAACTAGATCTATAACCCACAAAGAAAACGAATTTAAAGTATCTGTTTCCCATTCTTTTATATAAACAAAATCCTTGAATTCTGTCAACACTCTAAGAGATAAATACTTTCTATCTTATGCCAACGGTTCACACAATATAGGGAAAAAAGGGAAAGACCTTCCCTCAAATTCTTTTATGAGTTAGTATAACCCTGATACCAAAACTCAAAGAAGAGTAAGATAGAGGAAAATTATTGGACAATTTTACTTATGAATACTGATACAAAATTCTAAATAAAATATTGGCAAAATAAAGGCAACAATACACATAATACATTATCACCAAACTCTGGGGTTTTCCTAGAATACAAGAAGAGTAATTTACCACATTCACAAATCAAAGGAGAAAATAATGTAATGTTTGAATAGATGCAGGAAATAAATTTTATGTAATTCAAAACCTATTCCTAATGAAAATCCTTAGTAAACCATGACTAGGAAGGAAATTACTTAATAACCTATCAAACCCTACAATAAACATTATATTTACTGGGAAAATATCAAAAGCATTCCTTTTTAAATTAGTATTGAGCTAAGGATATCTACCATCACAACTTCTATTTAATATTAATCTTGAAGTTCTAGTAATAATGAAAAGAACCATGATGACTGAAAAAGAAAAAATGGTAACCAGTAATATTTCAAGACAATATGTTTATCTGCAGACAAACTATTAAATAAACTAAGCTACAGATAAACTTCTGAGAGAATTCAGCAAGGTTGCTAGATATAAGACCAATGTTCAAAACCTAATGGTTCCATATACCACAATAAATTATTAGTAAATGGGATTACAGACAATATTCTCTGTCTAGCAACAGGATATCATGTAACAAAAACGATAGGTCTGTGTAAGAAATTACAAAATTTATTGAAAGACATCAAAAAAGATTTAAATAAACAATTAATTTTCCTTAATTGGAAAGGCTCAATATTGTAAGGCTAATAGTTCTCCTGAATTAATTTCTAAATGAATTGCAATTCCACTCCTGACTGGGAATTTTCCAAATTGATCCTAAAATTATTGTGATATAGTGGAAAAGGCAAAGGTAGCAAAGGTAGTTTAATGGAAGGCTAATGGTGGAGAGGGTGGGGGTTGTTGTAGACATCAAGACTTATAAAACTATAATTATAAAGACAGCTGAACTGGTAAGGGATAGAAAAACAGACCTGCGGGGCGGATTATTAATTCAGAAACACATCTCATATTTGGTAACCTGACATTTGATGAAAAGTTGTCATTACCAATCAACAGAGAAGACTGTTAATAGACAGGGCTGGGCCAACTGGCTGTCTATGGAGAAAAAGAAAAATAGGTTTGTATCTTACTTCTCACAAATTACAGACTTGTATGAAAGGCTGTGAAAGTTTTAGAAGAAAATAGAGTTTTAAAAGAAAATACTTTTATGATGTTGGGGGTAGAGAAGCTGTTCTTAAGAAACAAAAAGCACAAATGAAACAAATGACAGGCATGAACATTTTGATTAGATGGGTTTTTTTTTTTTTTCAACGTTTATTTATTTTTGGGACAGAGAGAGACAGAGCATGAACGGGCGAGGGGCAGAGAGAGAGGGAGACACAGAATCGGAAACAGGCTCCAGCTCTGAGCCATCAGCCCAGAGCCCGACGCGGGGCTCGAACTCACAGACCGCAAGATCGTGACCTGGCTGAAGTCGGACGCTTAACCGACTGCGCCACCCAGGCGCCCCTGATTAGATGGTTTTAATGCTGCATCACAAAAGATATCCTAGACAAAGTACAAAGAGAGGGAGACTATATCTGCAATCTCTATAAAGTGACAGAGAATGAATCCACACCATATGAAGAAATCATATAAATGAGTATAATTAAGACAAGCAACCCTATAGAAAAATGAGCAAAGGATGTGAGCAGACACTTGTGGAAAGGAAACCTAAGTGGTCAATATGGTGATCTCAGCCACAGTAATAATCTGGGAGATAAAAATTAAATTATCACTTACACTCCTCAGAAAGGCAAGGTTTAGAAGTCTGGTAAGAACTGGCAAGGATGTGGGGACATGGAAATCCCAACACCAAGTGTACATTGGCACAATCCATCCCTTGGGGAAGTGGGGTAGATGCGTGTTTGGAGATGTGCACATGCTATGACTTGGCGGTTTCCAAAGAAGCCGTGAGCAAGGATCTGCACTATAGCCAGCCTTCTGTGTAAGAGTCACCATTTCACCAGGACGATACCAGGCCATGGGGAACCTGAAACACTGTGATCTGTCTAAATTGCCAACCTGCTCCCCACCCCCAAATACATACTCCCTACTTCCATTCCTTCTTTAAATGTTCTCCTTAGTACTGGCCACTGCTGAAGTATATTTTCCATATACAATATATTTCATATACATCATAGCATATATTTGACATTTTAATCTTTTCTAGTATCTATCTCACAAGGGTAGGTTGTCTATGTCTTTTTTTTTTTTTTTTTTTTTCCCAATCCTACCACCCAGAACCTAAAACAGTGACTGGCTTATTGCTTGAAACCTATAATTATTTGTGGCAAAAATAAATGGGTGAAATCTCAAAAATACAATACTGAATGAAAAAATGAATATGTGAAAGGGTATGATACCCTTCCTGTAAATTTTAAAGCACTTGATAGTACATAGTGTATGGCTACCTAGTGGGTATGTAGTAAAAAAAAAATAAAAATAAAACATGCATATTAAGTAGTAGCTATCTCAGTGGAGAGACTGGGTAGTGGGGGAGCTTTAGGGTTGGGTTTTTGTCACATCTATAACATTTCGTTTCTTAGGTTGGTCAACCTGATATAAATTTGGCAAAATGTTAACATCTATTATCTTTAGTGTTTGAAATATTTTATAACTTAAAAAATTTGCTGGTAAGTAAAGAAGAGAAAGACTGTTAAGGTATATGAAGACCGTTTCCTCCATTTCTGATGCCAAGGCCACCTTGGATATATGGAATTTTTCACATTAGCCCTCTCTCCTTAAGTTTGCTGACACCGCCGTAGGCAATAATATGCAGGTGTTTCTGGTTCTACTTATCTTGGAAGATCTAATTTTGCTGTGTTTTATTTAATCAGGACCCTCTATTTTCCTGCAGGGAGAGGACATCAGCTACTGGAAATGAGCCCTTCCCCAGTCAGCCATAACGTCACTGTGCTCCACTCACCATGGTTGGGGAGCGGACACAGGCATCTCGGTGATCAGATGATGGGTGTATGCCAAGCAGAACAAACTCCAGGGCTGGAGCAGACGTAGACATTTATTAACACAGATAAGTTTTTATCGAATTAAGAAGGAGCACTTAGAAGGAAGACTCTAGGGAGTAAGAGGATTGAGTCATTTTGAAACATTTTTCTCCTGTCAACTGAGCAAATGAAACGCTAGTGTGGCCATCTGATTCTGATTCTCTCAAGCCATGTGGAATGGCAGCCTCTGAAGTGAAGGAGAGTGCAGTTCCCAGGAAAAGCATCTACAAATAGGAGTCAGGAACAACCTATCTACAGGACATTTCCCTGACCAAAATATCCAGAAAGTACGCTCACTACTCTGATAACAAAGGGAGGAGATGTATAAGGTACCATGGTCTTTTTTAGTATTAAAAAAATACAATTTTTAATAAAAAGTCTCGATGTACTTTCCTTCCTTGATAGGTTGCTCTTTCTAAGGGCGGAACACATATCATGTCCTCCATCTTTGCCACAACCCTATAGTGGTCATTATTATCCTCACTGTGCAGATAAGGCTGTAAAGATCCAGAGAGGTTAAATAATGCTGGTCATGGGGCAGGGTGGGGCTTGAGGTGCCACCACCTTCAACACCTGCACCTCTTTTCACTGCTTCACCGCCCCCACTGGCCACCCCCTGCCAACACACACGCATTAGAGACTTTGACGACCAAATATCTCTGGTTCACATTCTGAACATGAAATTGTGTTGTGTGAAGGATTGTTGAATGTGTTCTGAGCTGAGATTATACTGTACCAACTGCTATCTCAATTATTATATTTCTCTTTTCCAAGACTTCTGATCGGTTCTTTCCTCATTTCATTGTTTCTTAGTTTTGTTTCATAAAGGCTTGTTAATATTTTGACTAGCCTTCCTTTACATCTTCAAGAGCTTAAAATTCTCCTTTTAAGTTCACTTTGAGATTGCTTCTATTACACAAAGAGTGGTTATGGAGTTTGCGGAAACACTGTATTAGAGCTACATTTCCCGCGTCCCTTAGAACTTTTCTTTGCAAGACCACCTGGACTGGGAATTGTTCCTGATTTCTCTGTCCCTCTCGTTTCATACTTCCTTGCTTTTGTGGTTGTTTCCTGCTGCCCACCCAGGATGGCCTGTTTTCCTGACCTGGAGGTACTCCATTCCTGGGTGATACCTTCACCCAGGTGAAACTTTTCTCAGCTCCTTCTCCAGCTGTGAGGATGAATTAGGACAGCAGCCTTGCTCTGCCTTTCCTGCCCCACTCCCTTGAATCTGGCCTCCAGGAAAAGGAAGCTTTCAGTCCCAGCTCCCCCCATGATCGAGCTCTGGCCTTCTCTGCTTGGAGTGCCACAAATTCATGACATCAGCACTTAACCATTGTGTTCAGTTTCTAGTCCTTGGATATGTTTATTTTGGTTCTAATTGTGACCCTGTCTTTTTTAGGTAAAAAAAAAAAAATCATCTATAACTGCTATGCTTGCAGAGCAGGGAGAGATTCAAAGGGTAAACTCACAATATTGCTTTGAGCTGAGGCCCAAAAGCTGCTATTAATTTTTTTTTTTTATTCTTTGAACAGGCATGGATGTTTTGTTTAACTGGTTTTTTTTTCTGCCTCTTTTTATTTTTTTCACCTAAAAGTAGAATGCAGAACATTCTCCACTCCCTGTGGAAAGTCTTGATTTCTGAGAGTATTGGCAAGATGGTTTGGATTTTTTCTTTTTCAGATTTTTATGTTAGCACTTTCAGCTATAATGGGTGGAGTCTGGCCCATTCCTGTATTAGGAGGACTAAAAATTGGAGGAAGGGAGGGGGGGCGGTTAAGAGCTGCATTCCATGCCTTATCTTTAGCATTTACAAGAACCATATAAATGTATTCAAAATCCCTAAAGCAGGAAAAGAGTAGTAAAAGCCATGTGTTCATAGGAAATTCCGTGGCTGTTTGCTCTGCAGTGTGTTCTGGGAAGAGCTAAGAGGTAAATAACCAGAAGGGTGGTGTCCTGGGGGCCAAGAGAAGATGGTGAGGCCCGCTCTAGCTCCCTGCAGAGGACCACCATGCCCAGTCACCCTGGCATGGTTCTTCCAGGTTCCTGTGGATCATGGAGGCGGATAGAGAGAAGCTTGGTGAGCTAGGATGGTTTGGTGGACTGTTCTAGACACGAGCACCTGCATCATTGTGTCTCAGAGCTGAGAAGTCACAGTAACTGTCTTCCTACTTGGCTGCTCTCCACCTTCCACGATAAAACAGACAAAATGTCAGAGTCTGTGCATACAGTGTGGCAGGTAGCATGGTACAAAGGCCAGAAGCACAGACCTAGGAATCAGAAGCACGGGCTCAGCAAGGCGGCCCTGCCACTTACCTGCCCTGTGATGTAGACAGGCTCCTCCATCCCTCCAGATCTCAGCCTCCTGGCCAGCAATAAAATGGAGCTAAGAGAGAGACTCTGACTCGTGTGAAGGCTCATGTGAGTCGAAGGGAAGGAATGCATAGTAAGCACTTAGCACAGTAAGTACTCCATGCTGTGGTACTCTCTTTTGCATTATTTCATCATATGGGCTCATCAAGGCATGGAAGGCAAATTAGAAAGCCAATGTATTTGCTCTTGGGCCAAATTCCAAGGACTAAAATTCCTTCCCCCACCTCCACCCAACCTCAACTGGGCTACTCTTTCAAATTAATCTCGTAATTCTAATTGCATATCTGTGCTCCTTAAGGTTTGTTGGGTCTTGATTTCCACTCCCAGCCTATCTGGAATGTGGCTGTCTTCACAAAAGTTGAAGAATGCATCTTTCCTGGGACTCAAGTGCCTCAAATTGGAGTTGGGGGACGGGAGCTCTGAGGTCCTGGATGAACCGGAGTTTCACCCACCCCCCACCCACTCCCCACTGAAAAAGACGCCACCGAAACGAACTACTAGTAACCACTTGTGTCCATCAGACCGGTGCCACCGAGGCCTCCTGACCCACTCCCTCCACCCTGGAGGACTAATGTGGAAAACAGGAAATTGTTTTTTCTCTTCACAAATTGCAAAGAGCTGTATGCCACTCTTTTTAATATGAACCATGTTTGTTGAGGAGAATCACAAATTTACCTCTGTTCTGACCCCGGCTGTAGTAGAAGCATGAGTGGGAATATTTGTGCATGTTTTCAAGCAAATTTCATCTACACTTTCTGTGCTTCAGGAAGGTAAATAGGATTAATCTTTAAAATATGATTAATCTTACTTTAATCCATTGCATTTCCCCCATTAACTAATTATTGCTTCTCAGCATTAATTTTCTACCTCTTTTCCTCACTGAATCAACAAGCCACTTTCCCCAAACATAACACTTTAGGACTAAATTTTCTACAGCTTGCTGGAATTCTCTAATGATTTTCTGATGGTGTTATGAGAGACCCTAGGGTTCCAAGGACCAGGGGAAGTCAGAAGAGGAAGGGGGTGGGGAGTAGCCAGAGGGGTGAGGCTATCCTACCTTGTTTTAATCCAATCAGCCCATTTTATATAACATATTATATTTCTGGGTAAGACTTCGCTTGAAGAAAAAATTCTACTATTCCCAAACTGCTATTTCAATGCATTTCATGTGTGCCCACACCTCATGAATTGGTAGTGTGTGAGTGTGATTAAAATGGTGTAATGATTTTAGTCAACCAGAACTCATGCCTGAGGTAACTGCTTCACCTTTGAAGTTGCCGTGTTAAGAAATAAAGACATATCCCTATGATATTGCCATTTCTCAAAAAAATTTTTTTTGTCTTGCTTTAAGAATTGATTCCAAGGCTAACTATATATTGCTTTGGCTATTTTTCACTAGAGAAGAAATCCCATACACAAAACTATGATAAAAATAATACTTATTTCTATTGTAAGTACTTCTGTTGTCCTGAAGAACAAAGGAAATACATGTAAAATTTACTTTGCAAAATGTAAAACACCAAACAAATGTTATGTTTTTAAAAATCTCTAAGGCTGGGTTTAAATTTTTGAAATGGTCCCAAATTACTCTGAATTAAAACTATTAAAAGAGATGGGGGGGGGCACGTGGGTGACTCAGTTGGCTGGGTGTCTGGCTCTTGGCTTTAGCTCAGGCTGTGGTCTTGTGGTTCATGGGTTAGGGCTATGCTGGCGGTGTGGGGTCTGCTTGGGGATCTCTTTCTCCCCATTCTTTCTGCCCCTACCTCACTCATGTCCTCTCCCTCTCTCAAGATAAATAGATAAACTAAAAAAAAAAACAAAACTATTAAACAAGATGGATAATCAAGCTAGGTACTATAGTAAGTGGTCCAAAGATAGGAACAATTGTCAGGCAATGGGGTTAACTTTGTTGGTGGTTTAACCTTCTTTAAAGGCAATTCCAGAAAAGCAGCTTTCAAGATTAGAGTATTTTGGGGCAACACCCTTGAGAGGTACCATTGGTAGCTATACTCTGGTTGTTATCATTGTCCCATATCTGGATCTGGGGATTTGGAGTCTGGGTCCCATAAGGAAGGATTAGGATTAGGATTTCCCTAATCATCATCCCTGGAATTTAGCACAGTGGTCGGCAGGAGGCAGGTAAGGAATGGATATTTGTTTTAAATAAAGCTTTCTCAAGACTAAGTATATACAAATTTATAGAAATACTGATTCCTAAAAGATTGACTTTACACAAAACATTTTGTGAATAGCAAACTAGATTTGAAGCCTTGAATTTCCCTCACATCTTTGTTCTTTATCTTGTGTGGTTAGATGACCCAGAACAGCTCAGTGACTCACCCACAGTCACATAGCAAGCACATGGCATGGTGAGAACCAAACCTGGGGATCCTGACTCCCAGCCCAGTGCTCTCTCTGTACCCCATCTTTTTGCCCAGGCTGGCTTCATGGGCATGCCATCTGTGCATTCACAGATTGTCCCCACTTGCTTTAATGATCTACTGTTGCTGTCTTGAAATTCTTAATAATTTTTAAAGAAGGGGACACGCATTTTAATTTTCCACTGGACTCCACAAATTATATGGGTCCCACCAGTACCTTTGTGGGCATGATTTAAGGATTAGTCATGTCTCTTTGGACAATTGTATTCTCGTGCTCTGTCTTCAGGATCAAAGACAGAAGCTGACAGTAAAGGAGGATCACCGAGGACTCTACCCTTGGTTTTGACTTCTGTTTGGCATTTCATTCATGGCAACTGCTTACCAGTTGACTTGTTCCACACCAAAGCCAGCTCTTCCTGTGGTAGCTCCCTGTGCTTGGAGGTAGCTCAGTAATAATGATACTGTCAGCCAATGTCACAATAGCTGGTTGGAAAGGGAAACATCGTTTCCTTAAACATAATCACTGGATGTTTGGTACATTGCCAAGAGAGTTGAGCTATTGTTTTTGTTTATTTATTTATTTTCCTGCTGAACTAATTGATTTTTCACTGAATTGCCTGAAATGTACTGTTATGACACTACGTGGGGGCAGCTACTGGCTTTTGTTGTATGGGAATTGGTTTCTTTTCTAATGGGACCGATCAAGTCCTGTGCTCAGCTGATGTGATTAAGTGTGGAGCATGCTCACACAAGCTAATTTATCAGCTTGACCATCTTCTCCCATCCAAGGCTGGTCTTTGGCAATGCTAGGATATTAAAAATGCTTGTTTGGCACCTTCCCCCTTTCCTCTGGGTCTTCTCTGACTTAATTCTTCATGTATAAAACACTCAAATGCTCATGGCCACCACTGCCGCCCTCCCCCCCACCCTTGGCCTGGGCTATTGCTCTACATTTTCAGTGTTGTTTCTCCATCACAGTTGACCTGGGCTGGTCTCCATCAGAGCCGGAGATCATACTCTGATGCCCGACTGTGAGCAATCTTCAGCTGATGCCTTTTACCCCTATGCCTGTCTTGCATTGGCTTGCTGATGTGTCTCCGTGCTGGTACATATGCCTCAGCTCAGTTTGGAACATGTGCAGGCTGTAGCAGATGCTGCCACTGTCCTGAATCATCTTGCAGCACTGCATTGATTCTAGTCTGTGCCGACAGCAGCTGACCGCTAATACCTGCCACTCTCTGCCTGAGGACTTTCTCTCAGGTGCCCATGGGACACACCAGGGTGACATCTCCAGGAGTGAGTGGGAGTGGGAGGACAATGCCCCGGCCTTTACAGAAGATGAGGGTCCTGAAGCTCATGCCACACTGTCTCCCAGAGATCGTAGCAAGATGGAGCCCAAGTTGACTGCACTGGTAAATTGCTGTGAACATACCCTTAGTGTCTTCCCCTCGTCTCCTATCTCCCTTCCCACTCCCATGTTGGTGTTTCCTGGGACTACTTGCCAAATAAATCTTTTGCATCCAAATCTTTGTCTCCACAGCTGTTTGTCACGGAACCAGCCTAAGACTATGGGTACCAGGAGAAGTTTCAGAAGCAGAACCTCAGGACTGGATTCTGAATTACATCACTTGCTGCCTAATGGTGGTTGACCGCCAGGGTGCTGCAGAATCACACTTACTAAGGCTTTTTGCCTGCTGGGGGTTAAGATGGGCCACAGGCAGAAGGGCAGATACAGTGGCTAATGCAATAGCTTTAATGGCTAAATGTATAGGGGGAATGTCCACTTTAATTTTTTTTAAGTTTTATTTATTTATTTTGAGAGAGAGAGAGTGAGAGCAGGGAGGGGTAGAGAAAGGGAGAGAGAAAATCCCAAGCAGCCTCTGCACTGTTAGCATGGAGCCTGACATGTGGCTTGAACCCACGACCTGAGCAGAAACCAAGAGCTGGAGGCTTACTGACGGAACCACCCAGGCACTCCAGGGAATGACCACTGTTAAGGATTCATTGTAACTGCCATAGTTACCCAGAAGAAAGAAGGTAAGAGGCTCAGGTCAGGCAGTTATCACTCAGGGCGCAACGTGAACCCCAGTGGCCTCCATGGAAGCACTTAAAGAGCTCCTCATCTAGCCATGGTGGGTGCTGAAGGCCAGGCCCAAACCGAATTGTGAAGATGGTAGAGGTTCAAGTCATGGCAGGTCTCATCTGCTGAAGTCAGGACGCTGTTCGGGAAGAAGTGGAAACCAGAGACTTGTGATGTGGCATTTTTGAGGATGAATTTGACCCCCTGAGCCCTCAGGACCAGCAGAGGTGATGCCCTCCTTGTTGCTGGGGGTGAGCACTCTCCCATCACCTGCACACCACACAGAGGCTGGGAAGATGCTTACAAGGTGATGTGTATTTTCCCCAAGAACTTTCCTGCCTTCCCTCATGTCTTCAAGCCCAGTAACAAGGGTCATGACATAGCCTGGCCTGAGCAGGGAAGCACTGTCCCAGCTACTGAAAGAAAGGGGTATGGCCCCAAGTGCTGCAGGGCTGCCTGCCTGATGGTCACTGGTGGGGACTGGGTAGGATCTGCCTGGGAATGGCTCATGGATGGAGGTTGTGAGGACCGGGGAGAAAGGAATATAAGGCTAGATGGGAGTTTTCTGATAGAGCACCACACTTCTGTGGCTCAGGAATTAGCAACCTAGCAAGCACAGCCAAAGCTGGCCCTGTGCATTGCCAGAATGGCTTTGTTGATGCCCACCCCGCCCCCCACCAGAATGGCTCTGTTGATGCCCACCCTGCCCCCCATCCCCACCTCAGTCGGTGAGGTGGAGATGTTGTGATGCACTGGGATCCACTATTAGCGCATATGACACAACTCCATACTTCTGAGGCCAGATAACTGCAAGGAACTCCCATAACAGATAGCAAGAACAGAATGGCCACCGGGGAGACTGACCCACAGAAATCTGTGGTGGTGCTGAATAGGCCACGGAGCATCTGGTGGCAAGGTAGACAGGAACCCCATAGGGTGCTGCTTGGCTTATTCTTGGTGAAGTGAGATCACAAGAGACTGGGTGGAAGGTTGAGGTCAGCCACAACGGACCTGGCTCAGAAATGGTTCTCCCTTGCCCAGTGTTCAGGACTGAACCTGTTTTCAGACCCAGAGACCAGTAAAAGAGAAGCCAAGTTTCCTTGAGGGAGGACACTGCAGCAGCAGCAAGTGCAGAGAGTAGATATTCCTCTAATCCTGCTCCAAAGGAGCCTGTAGATATTTCCAGAATATACACACTGGGAGAAGGGGAACATTGAGATTTTTTTTGAGGGCTTCGGGATACACTGATCCCAGGTATATTGCTTATCTACTGCTGTGTAACAAATCACCCCAACAATTAGTGGCTTAACGTGACAAGGATCCTTTAATATCTCTTATGATTTCTGTAGGTCGGGAATTTGGTGGGGAGTCAGGGGGACTTCAGGCAGGCCCAGAGTGTCCAGGAGTCAACGCCAGGGAGCAGCCCACAGCCAAGGGCGTCGGGGAGTCCAGCCCCGGGAGTCTGTTAGCTCCGTGCTTCCAGCACCCCGTGCGCTGGTCTCTCCCTGCCCAGTCGGACTCGCCCACTTCCCTGTTGGTGCTTCCTGAAATCCCTTCCCTGATAAATCAGTCACGCTCCAATCCTTGTTTCAGGGCCTGCTTGTGGGGAACCCAGTCCAAGACACGGGCCCTTGTAGAAGAGGCCCTCAGCTGCCTGGGACCGGGACACCGTGTCTATGGGGCAAAGAAGGTTATGCTGAACTGGCTGCAGGAAGAGCCCACGGTCTTCAGCTGCCTTTTAAGAAAAAGAGTCCAAGTCAGTGCCTTCCTGGATGCACGGCTATCGCTGTGCTACTCATCATAAGGGACACCATTGCTGTCGCCTTCACCACAGGTGACAGACCAGGGATTGCTGTGTGAGTCAAAGACAGTGACGGCATAGGTTAGACACCTCAGGGGTGGGTGATGCCCAACTGCGAGTCCGTGCTCCAGACTGAGAAAGACCGCCATCCGGGGAACGTAATGCTGGCACACAAAGAGAAGGTGGGTCTCCCCGTGCAGCCTCAACACCAGCGTGCTGTGGCTCTGATTCTCCGCCAGGTTCGCAGCACAGCCAGGTGGGCAGAAGTCCTGCAGTGGGCGTGTGGCTGCAGAGAACCCTCGTCTCCTGGATCCTGTCACCTGAGATTAGCTAGGCATCTGCTGGCCTTGTGATTTCAGGAGCCCCTGAAATCCCACCACACGGCCGCCTGCGGCATGCTGGGATCATCGTGTTCAACCCAAGGTATATGATGTCCCAACTGGAGCCCTAAGACTACACATGCCCATTAGGTTCACCCCTTGGGCTCTCTCTCGCTCTCTCTCTCTCCATATACATACATATATATGTACATGTACATATACATATACATACACACACACACATATACATACATATATACATATAACTTCTCCTTTATTGGGTTTTATTGACCCTTTTTATATATATATATATATATATATATATATATATATATATTCACCTGGCTCCCAACCCCTGGAGATTCTAATTCAAATGTTCTGTTTTGAGGCACAGGCACTGGCATGTTTCAAAAACTCCTCAGGTGATTTTTAAAGAAACTTTTTTATTTTGAAATAATTATAGATTTCCAAAAAAATTTAAAAAAAGGTCTTATGTACCTTCAACCCAGCCTCCCCAAGTGGTAACATTCTGTGTAACACAATAGACTATCAAAACCAGGGAACTAACACTAGAACAATACATAAAGCTTATTCAGATTTCACCAGTCACACCAGCATCCGGCGTCCTGATGTGTGGATGCTGTGTGTGTGCATCTACGTGTGTACATGTCCGTGTGTGTGTGCGTGTGTTTGTGCACACCACCTGTCCCATCTCCTACTTTGAAGCAGCCAGCCCTCAGCTTTCCGTACCTCAGTTCTCTCGTTTCTAAAACCAGGGAGTTGAGTTTTTATGATGTCCAAAATCTCTTCCAGGTCCACCATTGACCATCAGGAAACTTGAGTTAGGCCTAAAAGAGGAGATTTGCACCTCCCAGGAATTGGGAAGGGCAGAGAGTGAACAAAGCAGGTCCTGGCTGCTGAGGGGAAGGGTGGGCTGTGTGGGGGCATCTTGAGCATCTGGAGGAGTGAGAGTGGCAGATTGGGGCTGACATTGTAAGTGCTCGCTTCCCTTATTACTGCTGCCAGATTTCTCCTCTCCCAGGACTTTTCAAACTATGGAGAATGGCCCATGCAATAGCACTGGCTAATGAACCACGGCCAGAGTCTTTGAGTGGCCCAGCAGCCAGCTACCCACCTGTTCCTGGGCAGGGCTGGGGCTGTGGTGGGGAGAGTGGAGGCTGGAGGAAAGCTGCTCTGGGTGGGTCTCTGCAGATTTGTGGGAGGGTGGGGGCAGGAAAGGTGGAAAGGAGAAGTGGGTGACTATGAAATCAGCAGTGCCTAGGGCTGAGGACACTGTAAGGCCAGTATGGGGCTGGGGAATGAATCCTAATAGGCTGGTCAGCGTTGCACTGAGCAGCCTGAGTAGAGCAGTGGGGGGTGTGTGGCTATAGGGGATTTCTGGGGCCTGGAACTTGGCGATATGGCCTTAGAAACCTATGGTTTTGACTCTTTCATTCTGTACTTGACCGAAGGGACTACAGCATCATTGCTCATTGGCTTTGTGGGCAGAGCCATTGGGTGGAGTTTCAACTCCCTGGTAAGGAATCAGGACCATGAATCTGAGTTATATGGGTCCCAGGGAGACTAGGGAATATCCAGATATTGGAGATCAGGAAGGGGCAGGGAGCACCCAAGCTTCAGGTCAAGGGTCAATAACTATGATATGAGCCACATTCCCTCCTTTGGTAGAATTAGTGTCAGAGTTTCTTTGGAAACTACTTAGAAGACTGCTTTTGGAGTCAGACCAGATTTCACAATGTACTAGCTCTGTGACATTGGGAAAGTTGTTTCATGTCTCTGGGCCTGTATCCTCATCTCTTCCTCCTACGGTTGTTGGGGCTTAACTGACATAAGACCCAAGTACAGTGCCTGGCATATAGCAAATGCCCTACTGCATTAACCATGCCTCCACCCCCCCCCTCCCGTAATCTGATGCTTTGACATCTGGGAGTCTTGCTGACCTGGCTGTCCCATGGCTAGTCAGTTCTTAGAGGTAGTAAACAACTTGCCTGCAAGCATGCTCTTCAAATACAAATCAACCAACCCAGAGCCCACACAACCAACCACTTCCTTCATCGGGCTCGCAGACTCCAGGCTACTATCTATCTGCCCTAATCACTCCAAAGCCGGCCACTGTGCAATGAGAGATAGTCCCTATGGTTCAGAGCCTGCTGAAAACTGGCTAATCCTAAACCTCTTACCCTAGCTCCCTGTCCCTTCCCATGGAAAGCACAATAAAGGCTCTTGCCCACATTTCCTCTGGCTCCCTCTGCCCCCTGATGGGTGCTTGCCCTCCACTCCATGCCTCCTCCTCTTGAGAACTGTGACAAGCTGTCATTTCAATGGCAACCATCTCCTGATCTATTGGCCTTACTGTACCTCAAATTTTCTATTAATGTATTATATTTTATTTGACTTTGTTTTTAGACCATTTTTAGATTCACAGCAAAATTAGCAGAAGGTACAGAGATTTCCCACATACCCCTTCCCCCCCACATGCATAGCCTTCCCAACTATCAATATCTGCCAGCAAAGTGGTACATTTGTCACAAGTGATGAGCCTACCTTGATCCATAATTATCTGAACATTGTATTTTATTTATTTTCTTATTTTAGAGAGAAAGTGGGCCTGCGTGGGAAGGGCAGAGGGAGAGAGAAACAATTTTAAGCAGGCTC
Source organism: Lynx rufus (assembly GCF_022079265.1). Lineage (NCBI taxonomy): Eukaryota > Metazoa > Chordata > Mammalia > Carnivora > Felidae > Lynx > Lynx rufus. Next base: position 28,608,975 of record NW_025814889.1, on the reverse strand, counting down.
CAGGATCAGCATGGATCCCAACGAGGGGCTTGATCCCACGACCCTGGGGTCATGACCTGAGCAGAGATCAAGAGTTGGACACTCGACCGACTGAACCACCCAGGTACCCCTGTACCTTATATTTTAAAACACCTGAATATGCTCAGTGATATTATTTGTGTAGTTGTTTGGCCTTGTTGGTTTGTCAGTGGATTTATATGACCTTCCTGGGCTGACAGAGACCCAAAGCAGTTATATTCTCCTTCTGGGTCAGCAAGATCAGGAAACATGAGGACCAAGTGCTATTGACAGAGGCAGAGCATGCTGGCAGCTGACACAGGGCAGCTCTCCTTCTTCTTCTTCTTCTTCTTCTTTTTTAACATTTATTTATTTTTGAGAGACAGAGTGAGATAGAGCACGAATAGGGGAGGGACAGAAAAAGAGGGAGACAAAGAATCCTAAGCAGGCTCCAGGCTCTGAGCTGTCAGCACAGGGCCTGATGCGGGGCTCGAACTCACTGACTGCGAGATCATGAGCTGAGTGGAAGTTGGATGCTCAACCAACTGAGCCATCCAGGCGCCCCACAGGCAGCTCTTCTTCAAAGGACAGACCATCAGAAAGATCACCGCCCAGTGGTAAAGGCTACAGTTCACCAGAAAAATATAACAATTTGGAGTCTTTGTACATCTATATTCACTTAACACGTAGCCTTCAGATACCCAAAGCAAAACCTGACAGACTCATAGGAAAAGTCGACAGATTCACATTCATAATGGGAGAATTTAAACTTTTTCTTCAAGCACACAAGGAACATTTTCAAAAGGTGATCACATACCAGCCCACAGCACAGCCTGAGAAATTACAACACTTTAGTACCATCCAGGCCAGGTTCTCTCAACACAGTGCAATGAAATGAGAAAATAAAATGGTAGGGAAAAAAATTTTCCATGTTCTTAGAAATGGAAATGTTCTTAGTTTCCATGCTCTTAGAAATGTTACAGTACTTCTAAATAACTGGTGGCTGAAGAAGAAATCATTTGGAAGAGGGACGGTAGGAGGATGAGTGGAGGCATGGAGACCAGTGAGGGGATAGCTGGAACAGTCCAGAAAGATGATGGAGGCTTGGGTTACAATCACCATGAATGAAAGAAAGAATTGTGGTATAGATTTGTGATGTACTGAGGAAGAAAATTGATGGAAAGAAATAAAATGCACTGCGACTCTCTCCCATCCTCCTGACTGAAGGATGGACTCTTTACCCCCAACATCTACTTTTGGTTTTCAGGGCTGTTTTTCAATCACATTGCAGGCATGCCCAGGGAGATTCTGGTCCTCTGGCATGGGGTGGGGCAGACCATCCTCGGTCCTCAGCCATGGAGAGCCCAGAGAGGGGCCCTGAATCTCTTCCCTCTGCCTTGCTGAATGCAGCTCTGGAACAGGGAGAACAAGTTTATGTGGCTGAGGGACACTAGCCCCACTCATTTCCATGGTGTATTCCTGGAAACCAACACAGAGGTGGTTGCTTAAAGAAAATCTTTTCCCCTGCTGAAACAATGTTGTAATTAAGGGCTACATCCTTACCAAAGACTTAGCAAATAACTCGTAGAGGTGATGCCCTCACCATGTAAATACTATGCAATGAATTGCAGAATTTAGATGACCTAATCCAGTCTCCTTTTACAATTAGACTAAATGTTCCATAAAGATAACCATGCTGGTTTTGCTTACTACCACATTTTCAAGATCTAGCACAAAGAATAAGATATAGAAGAAGTTCTAATTGTGTTTTCTTAGTTTTTATTTATTTATTTATTTATTTATTTATTTGGTCTATTTGGCATTCATTTATCACTGGGCCAATTATATTAACTATATTTTCTTTTCACCCTCAACTTTATTGTGGTATGATTAATAAATAAAAAAATGTACATATTTTCATATACATATACATTGGGATATGGTGACCATAATCAAGCTAATTAACATATCCATCTCTTCATATAGTTACTGTGTGTGTGTGTGTGTGTGTATGGTGAGAACACTTAAGATTTACTCTTTTAGCAAATTTCAAGTATACAACACAGTATTAATAAGCACAGTCTAGGGGCGCCTGGGTGGCTCGGTCGGTTGGGCGTCCGACTTCGGCTCAGGTCATGATCTCACAGTCCGTGAGTTCAAGCCCCGCATCGGGCTCTGTGCTGACAGCTCAGAGCCTGAAGCCTGTTTCAGATTCTGTGTCTCCCTCTCTCTGTGCCCCTCCCCTGTTCATGCTCTGTCTCTCTCTGTCTCAAAAATAAATAAAACATTAAAAAAAATTAAAAAAAAAATAAGCACAGTCTAATAATGCATTAGACCTCTATTTCATTTATCTCTGCCCTGATCTTTATTATTTCCTTCTTTCTGCTAACCTTAGTTTGCTCTTTTTCTAGTTCCTTGAGTATAAAGTTAGGTTGTTTATCTGAGATCTATTTTCTTAATGTAAGAATTTAATTCTATAAACTTCTGTCTTAGAACTGCTTTTACTACATACCATAAGTTTTTGTATTTTGTGTTCTATTTTCATTTGTTTTGAGATAATGCTTATATCCTCTTGATTTCTTTTTTGTCCTATTGATTGTTCAGGAGCATGCTGTTAATTTTTACATATCTGTGAATTTTCCAATTTTTCCCATGTTATTGATTTCTAGTTTCAAACATTGTGGTATAAAAAGAAAAAATACTTGATATAATTTCAACCTTCTTAAATATTTTAAAACTTGTTTTGTGGCCTAACATAAGGTCTATTCTGGAGAATATTCTGTGTGCACTTGAAAAGGATGTGTATTCTGCTGCTGGTGTTTGGGATATTCTGTTTATGTCTGTCAGGTCCATGTGGTCTAACGTGCAGTTTAAGTCCAATGTTCCTTATTGATTTTCTGTCTAGATGATCTATCCATTGTTGAAGTAGGGTATTGATGTTCCCTACTGTTATTATATTGCTGTCTATTCTCCTTTTCAGTTCTGTTAATATTTGTTTTGTATATTCAGGTACTCCAATGTTGAGTACATATGTATTTATAATTGTTATATTTCCTGAATGAATTAATCCCTTTATCATTATATAGTGATCTTCTTTGTCTCTTGTGACAGTTTTTGACTTAGTCTATTTTGTCTTGATATAAGTATAGCCATTCCTGCTCTGCTCTGGTTACCATTATCATGGGACATCTTCTATCCCTTCACTTACAGCCTGAAGAATGTACTTAAAGCTAAAGCCACTCTTTCATAAGCAGCACATAGTTGAATTATGTTTTTAATCCATTCAGTCACTCTATGTCTTCTGATTGAGAATTTAATCCATTTACATTTAAAGTAGTTATTGATAGGTAAGGACTTATTGCTACTTTGTTAATTGTGATTTGATTGCTTTGTAGTTCCTTTCTTCTTCTTTTGCTGTAGTCCTTTGTGATTTGACGATGATGATGATTTTTTTTTTTTTTTTTTGGTAGTGGTGTGCTTTGATTCCTTTCTCTTAATATTCTGTGTATTTACTATAGGTTTAGGTTTTTTTCTTTGTGATCACCCCGAGGCTCACATAAAACATCTTATAGTTATAATAGTCTGTTTTAAGCTGATAACAACTGAACTTCAACCACATACAAAAACTCTACATTTTTACTTCTCCTCCTCCCACATTTTATGTTTTATGTCACAGTTTACATCTTTTAATATTGTGAATCCACTAACAAATTATTGTAGCTATAGCTTTAGTAAAATACTTTGTCTTAACTTTTACATTAGAGTTAAAATAATTTATGCACCACCATTACAGTACTGAAGTATTTGAATTTGACTGTATTCTTACCTTTACAGTGAGTTTTAGACTTTCATATGTTTTTTATGTTATTAATTAGTATTTTTTCATTTATAGCTTGAAGAACTCCCTTTAGCATTTCTTGTAAGGCAGGTCTACTGGTGATGGACTTTTTCAGCTTTTTTTGATCTGATAAGATCTTTATCTCTTCTTCATTTCTGAAGGCCAGCTTTACTGGGTATAGTAATCTTGGTCTACAATTTTTTTCTTCAACTCTGACTGTATCATCCCAGTTTTTCCAGGCCTATTTCTGCTGAAAAATCCACTGACAGTTTTATGGGGGTCCCCTTGTATTACAAGTCACTTTTTTCCTGCTTCTTTTGAAATTCTCTCTTTGACTTATGAGAATGTGATTATAATGTGTTCTGGTGACAATATTTTTATGTTCAATCTATTATTTAACTTTATTTTTTAAAGGTTATTTATTTATTTTGAGAGAGAGAGAGAGAGAGAGAGCGAGCAAGCAGGGGAGGGGCAGAGAGGGAGAGAAAATCCCAAGCAGGCTCTGGGCTGACAGTACAGAGCCTGACATGGGGCTTGATCCCACGACCCTGGGGTCATGACCTGAGCTGAAATCAAGAGTTGGACACTTAACCATCTAAGCCACCCAGGCACCCCTATATTTAATCTATTTAGAGTTCTTTGGGCTTCATGGATCTGGATGTTTAAGTACCTCTTCAGATTTGGGAGGTTTTCTGTCGTTATTTCTTTAAGTTTTCTTTACCTTTTTCTTTTCCTGCTCTTCCTAGGTCTTTAACAATGTGCCTACATCTTTGACTTATGACGCGGTTATGTACCAATAAACCCATCTTAAGTTGAAAATATTTTAAGTTGAAAATGCGTTTAATATATCTAACCTACAAAAGCATCATAGCCTAGCTTACCTTAAATGTGCTCCGGACACTTATGTTAGCCTGCAGTTGGGCAAAATCACCTAACACAAAGCCTATCTGATAATAAAGTGTTGTTCTTCATTCTGTTTGATTGAGTCTACTGTTAAAGCTCTCTTGAATTTTTCAGTTCAGTCATTGTCTCCTTTAGCTCCTAAAATGATTTGGTTCCTTTTTATGGTTTCTGTCTCTTTGTTGAACTTCTCATTTTGTTCATGTATTATTTTCCTGGTTTTGTTTAGTTATTTATCTGTGTCCTCTTTAAGCTCACTGAGCTTCTTTATTTTGACAATTATTTCGAATTCTTTGCCAGGCAGTTTGTGGGTTTCCATTACTTTAGGATCAGTTACTAGAACATTGTCTTATTCCTTTGCTATGTCATAGTTCTCTGATTATTCATGATACTTGTTGCCTTGTGTTGATGTCTGTGCATTTGAAGAGATAATCACCTCTTCCAGTTTTTACACATTGACTTTGGCAGGAAAAGCTCTTCAGCAGTCAGCCTGTTCAGAAATTCTGGATAGATCAGCCTGTGGGGGCCATGGGCTAGTTTGGTGCTAGATTCCTCAGTGGGTCTGGGCTTGTGCCTGGGTCAATGGGTTAGTGAGCCTGGTGCCTAGGTCCACAAAGGCACACCTGGAACCTGAGTATACTGGGGTGGGTGAATCCTGGATTGGCAGCGGCTGGCCTGACACTAGGGTCCAAGGGACACGCCTGGAGACTAAGTCTGCAGGGATGTGTCTGGAACGTGAATCTGTGGGGGCCCTCCTGGTGCTGAGGCAGGCTTTGAGCTTGAGTCCTCAGGGGCCAGCTTGGTACTGGAATGGGCTTCTTGCCTGGATCCACAGGGATAATACTGGTCCTGAATCTGTGGGGGCTGGCTTGACACCAGGGTTTACTGGAGTGGGCCTGGTGCCTGGATCCATGGAGGTCAGCGTGGCGCTGGGATCAAACTGGAGCTTGAGTCTCTGGGAGCTACCTGGAGCTCCATAGGGGAAGGAGGCCAGGGGCTTGGGGTAAGGGGATGGCTTGGCACTGGGGCTGCATAGACCAGCCTGCTGCCTGGATTCACTGAGGCAATCTTGATGCTGTGGTCTATGGCAAAGATGGGTGCTCATGTCACTCTTCCCCCTGCAAACAGTGGGTATCTTTCTCCATGCTTCACTGTAAAGAGTTGGGGAGGGGTGTTGTGGTGTCTTAGTCCATTCAGGCTATAACAAAATACTGTAGACTGAGAGGATTATAAACCGAGGAATTTATTTCTTACAGTTCTCGAGACTGGAAGCCCAAGATCAGGCTACCAGCATGGTCAGGTCCTGGTGAGGACCTCTTCTGCATTGCAGAATTCTGACTTCTCACTGGTAAAAATGGCAACAATGGTTTAAAAAAAAATGGTAAATGGTTACAAGGGCAAGAGAGCTTTTGCGGCCCTCTTTTATAAGGGTACTAATCTGATTCCTGAGGGCTCTGCTTCCCAAAAGCCTCCCAAAGGTGCCATGTCCTAATGCCCTCCCAGGGGACATTGGTTTCAACATATGAATTTTAGGAGAACACAAACATTCAGACCATAGCACATGGGTAATGTGAAACTGTCCTTCCTGCCCTCTTCAATGCATTTTCTTATTTCTGCGCTTCCGTGCTCTACTCAGGTGCTGCAAACTCTTCACTGGATTCCTCGGCTCTTATGGAGGTGTTTCCATGGGTGGATGGTTGTTCAAATTGATGCTTCTGTGAGGGAAACTCCTATTCTGCCATCTTGCTGATGTCACTCCTATTAAGTATATTTTCGTATTTTCTGCATTCTTGATACACTGGCATTTGGGGATCTTGCAGACTCTGAGAGAGATTACCCTTGCCAGGACTAGCCAATTCTTAGAGTTAGCACACCACTTGGCCAGGAACACCTCTCTCACGTGCAAAACAGACAGTCCCAGGTCTACAGCCCTCACCACTGCTCATTGAACTCCCGCACACCTGGCCAATACTTCCTCTGCCCTACATCATCCCAGGGCCAGTACCAGGTAACTAGAGACCATCCCTATTGTCCAAAGCCCACTGTAATTATTCCATCTAGTCTATACTAAGCCCTTTAACCCCACCCTGCTTTGCCTTTCCTGAGGAAGCCTCAATAAAGACTCCAACTCAGACTTTCCCATCACTTTTGTCTTCTGTCTCCTCACCATCCTGATGCTTCCCCTGTGGCCTTGCTTGGAGTCATGTGTTCCTTTCTCTTGAGAAATAGAATTAATCCTTCTTTCAATAGCATTGGCTTTTATATGTCACCTCCATAAATTAAAATCACACAGTATACACTTTAGAACAGAAGATGCCTAATAAATTTTTGACCGTCTTAATGAAAGAATGAATGAACTAATTAAAAATAATCTTTAGTTATCTAAAGTGGTTAACCTAAATTCACCAGGCTCGGCAGCAATAAAACACTGAAACCCTTAGTCTCTCAACTTTTATTTATTGCTGCCTTCCTTTGGGAATCTCAGTGTACTTGCCATATCGGTATACAGGAGCTGGTATATAATCTAAAGAATACACAGGGCCGACACAATAAAACTCTGTTGTATCATAAATTGGACGTCCCAAACTATCCTTTCAGGCTGTTGCAAATAAAATATATATTTCCTTCATAATTGTATTTGTTTTTTCAGAATCTTAGAGGGTTTTAGGGATGATTACCATTTTTTTTAAAGCTGTTTCAGGGAGAGCTGATGAGAGCCCTATTTTCTGGTATTAAGTTGCCCCCCAGGAGCCTTCCAGAACAATCTCATTGATCAGCCTTCTCCAGGCAGTTATTGTGTCTTCTGAGTTCTTGAAGGCTTTGCTAAGGGATCTTAGCTGGGAAGCCAAGGAATGAATTTAGGCCTTTGGGAACTGGTCTTTTATGAGATAATTTGACAGTATTGGAGGATGAGAATAGTGAAATGCAACCTAGAATCAGGACTGTGTACATACTGTGATGGTTCAGAGAAGAGTCTTCAGGCCAGCCAGACTTGGGTTTGAATTCTACCTGAATAGCCTGAAATACACTGATTAATCCTCAGTATGCTCATCTGTAAGATGGAATAAAAACCAACCAAGTTCCTAGCTTATTCTCTAGAATTAGATGACATAGTCACATAGAATCAATTAAGTACTCACTAAAAGGAAGCCATTGTTGCATTTTGTAAGGCAGGCTATGGAGAAGTGATGATTTCACAGAAACAGCCTATGTCTGTGGTGCTAATGTGAGGGAAGCTCTTACCCTCCAAGTGCCCAATCATCCTAAAATGCCCAGGCTCACAGACTGAAGGGAGGAGGACATTGCAAATCTGGACAAATCTGCACAGTCCCTCATTCCCTAAGCTGGGAGATCTGTTAGTGGAGGCCCAGCAGAGGCTGATCTCATCTGTGTCACCGGCCAGCATGACAGTAAATGGGATGTGCTCAGTTCCAGGAATTTGACAGTCAACAAACCAATCAGACAAACATTGAACAGATTTTACTGATCACCTACTGTGTGGAATGCACTAGGCTTAGAGAGTCTATTCTTGTTCTTCCTCATGAACCAAATGAGAAGCTAAACTTCCCTGGAACTGAGCAGGCTGGAAACCACCTGCTCCTGTCAGGGGTTGAGGTTTTCCAGAGCACTGTGGGAAAGAGTCATTGTTGACCTTAAAGTCGGTGACTATTTTGGACTTTCCAATACAATTCAACCAAAGGCCATTGCAAAACTTAAGGAAGAAAAAGTAGAGCAATGTGATTTTCAAAGCTATGAGTTTCTGAGAATTAAAAAGAGTAACAATTCAAGGGTAATTTTTAAATGATAGTCAACATCCTGTTGAATGATCCCCAACGTTTAAAAATAATTTTATGTCTTATCTTCATTAATGTTTATTTTTATTCAATTATAGTTGACATACAATGTTATATTAGTGTCAGGAGTACAACATAGTGATTTGACAAGTTTATACATTATGCTATGCTCACCACAAGTGTAACTACCATCTGTCAGCATACAACACTATTACAATATCATGACTATATTCCCTCTGCTGTGCTTTTCATTCCCATGACTTATTCATTCCATAACTAGAAGCCTGTGCCTTCCGTTCCCCTTCATTCATTTTGTTCATCTCCCCCTCCCCCACCCCCCCAGTAGCCATCAGTTTGTTCTCTGTACTAATGGGTTTGCTTTTGCTTTTTGTTTCTTTGTTCATTTGTTTTGTCTTTTAGATTCCACATATAAGTGAAATCATATGGCATCTGTCTTTCTCTGACTTATTGTGAAATTTAACATAGTACCTTTTAGGTCCATCCATGTTGTCACAAATGTGAACATTTCATTCTTTTTTATGGTTGAGTGATTATATATATATTAATGTTTATTTTATTTTTTACCAATGTTTATTTTAAAACTTTAAAAATAATATATGTGCTCTTATTTTACATCATATACAAAAAAGTAACTCAAATGGGTCAAAGACCTATACATAAGAGCTAAAATTATAAAAACTCTTAGAAGAAAATAGGGGAAAGCTTCATGACGTTGGATTTGGTAATACTTCTTAGATATGACACCAAAGCATAGGCTATAAAAGAAAATATAAGAAAGACTTCTTCAAATGAAAACTTTTGTGTATCAAAGGATACAATTAACATAGTGAAAAGGCAACTTATGGAATGGGCAAAATACTTGCAAATTAAATATCTCAGAAGAGATTAATATCTAAAATATATAAAGAACTCCTATAATTCAACAACAACAACAAAAAGCAACTGATACAAAAATGGACTTGAAAAAAGGGTTTCAGTAGATATTTCTCCAAAAAAGATATACAAAGAAGATGTAAAAATGGTCAATGAGCATGTGAAAAGGTATCTAACATCACTAGTCCTTAGGGCATTGCAACTCAAAATCACAATGAGACAATCCTTCACACCCATTAGGATGGCTGTTATCAAAAACAAACAAACAAACAAACAAGCAAACAAATAAAAACCCAGAAAATAGCAAGTGTTGGCAAAGATGTAGAAAAATTGGGACCCTTGTGGATTACCAGTGAAAATGTAAAATGCTGTGGAAAACAGTTTGGAAGTTCCTCAAAATGTTAAACATGGAATTACCCTATGATCCAGCAATTCCACTCCTAGATAGATACCCATAAGAGTTAAGAGCAGGGACTTGAACAGATACTTGCACACTAATGTTAACAGCAACATTATCCACAATAACAAAATGGTGGAAGCAGCCCAAATGCCCATCAACAGATGAATGGATAAAGCACATGTGGTATATACATACAATGTAATATTATGCAGCTTTAAAAAGAAATGAAATTTTGACACATGCTACAACATGAATGAATCTTGAAGACATTATGCTAAGTAAAATAAGGCAGACACGAAAAGACAAGTAGTGTATGAGACTACTAGTAGGAGGTACCTAGAGTAGTCAAACTCCTAGGGATAGAAAATGAAATGGTGTTTTTCAGGGGGTGGGATGAGAAGGCATGGGGAATTACTGTTTAATGAGAATGGAATTTCTGTTTGAGAAGATGAAAGAGTTCTAGAGATGGAAAGTGGTGACGGTTGCACCACCATTTGAACGTACTTAATGCTACTGAGCTGTACGCTGAAAAATTGTTAAAATGGTAAATTTTATGCCTATTTTTCCACAACAGAAGAGAATGAAATTCAGACACATGATACAACATGGATGACTTTGGAAATATGATAAGTGAAATAGTCCAGATACAAAAGGACAAATATTGTATGATTCCACTTAAATGAGGCACTGAGAATAGGCAAATTCATAGAGACAGAAAACAGAATGTGGTTACCAGGGATGGGGGGAAAGGCATAATGGGGATTTATTGTTTAACAGGTTCCTGTTTGAGATGATGAAAAAGTTCTGGAAATGGATAGCGGAAGTGGTTGCCCAACATTGTGAATGTACTCAATGTTACTGAACTGCACACTTTAAAATGGCTAAAAAGGTAAATTTTATGTCATGTATTTTACCACAATAGAAAAATTAGTATGCGTGCAAGTTAAAAGCATTGCGTAATATAAAATAGCATAAAATGAGAAGGGAATTTCTCCTCCTCCTAATAAACACTTTTAAGTTGTTTCTAGTGGTTGTCTCCATAATTCTAAATCACCCGTGTGTATACCTGTGCTTTGACCCTCCCACTGTAGATAGCGTCTGGGGTCTCCTCTTAGGGATGGATGAGGGATCGAGGGTATGTCCACTAACTCCTATCAACCCTCTGCCTCTGTCTCCTGATTGCAATATTTACATTATACTTTTGGAATTTCTAGTGGTTAATTTTTAGCTTTATTTTTTTTAATGTTTATTTATTTTTGAGAGACAGAGAGCTCACAAGCGGGGGAAGGGCAGGGAGAGAGAGGGACAGAGGATCTGAAGTGGGCTGTGCACTGACAGCAGCGAGCCCAATGTGGGGCTTGAACTCACAAACTGTGGGATCATGACCTGAGCCACTGTCGGATGCTCAACTGACTGAGCCACGCAGGTACCCCTAATTTTTAGCTTTAAATAACACACTTAAAACTTTATCTTCTGAAACCTTTTTAATATGGAAATTTTCAAACACATATAAAAGTAGAGAGAAGAGTATAGTAAGCTGCTATACCTAGCACCTAGCTTCTGCTGTGAACCCATAACCAATCTTGCTTCATCCACATCCCCACTCACTTCCTTTTACTGATTATTTTGGAACAAATCTTAGACTTTGTATCATTTTACCTGTAAATATTGCAGTATGTATTTCTTAAAAATAAGAATAAAAAAACACAATGTAACTGTAATGCCATTACGACACCTAAAAAAATGAACAATAATTCCTTAATAGCCAGTTACTGTTGATATTTCAAAAAAAATGTTTTTAATGTTTATTTTTGAAGGAGAGAAAGACAGAGTGTGAGCAGGGGAGGGGCAGAGAGAGAGGGAGACACAGAATCTAAGGAAGGCTCCAGGCTCTGAGCTGTCAGCACAGAGCCTGATGTGGGGCTAGAACTCACATACCATTAGGTCATGACCTGAGCTCAGCTGATGTCTGATGCCCAACCGACTGAGCCACCCAGGAGCTCCTGTTGAGATTTTAATCATTTTTCTTTTTCAATTTATTCAAATCAGGATCCAAATACTAGAAGATCTTTATACTACAGTTGGTTGACATGTTTCTTTAGCCTCTCAATCTATTGGTCCCTCACCCTGCTTTTTCTTCTCATTGCAATGTAATTTGTTGAAGAAACCGTGTTGTTTGGTTTGTAGAGTTTCCACTGTCTGGATCGTCATGATTACATCTTGATGGTGTCATTTAATGTGTTTTCCCCTTGCATTTCCTTATGTTTCCTGTAACTTGGTAATTAGATCTGGAGACTTGCTCAGATTGAGATTTGATTTTATGGCAAGAGCACTTCATACATAGTTTTATTAAATTCTGCCAGACGGTATATCATGTCTGGTTGTATCTTTCTTCATGATTCCAACAGCCATTGATAACTATTGTCTGGATCCTTTAATTCGTTAGTGGTAGTGATGAACTCTCAGTTTTTCTTCACTGAATAGTTGGAATGCTTCTGTAAAAAGAAATTGCCCCTTTGGCTATTTGATAATCTGAAGATAGAGGAAAAGTAGAAATGATTGTTTGACTCTTAGGTTAAAACTTGTTTAATTACCAGTCCTGAAAGTGGTGAGTTGATTTCCTAACGTCCTGTAATGGTTAACATTGGCTTTCTTTTTCTATTGGCATCATGGTGAAGCCATACTTGATATGTTTCGAGTCACCGTATTTCAATTCTTATTGATGTTGAAACTGTCTTGTTTTTGGCCAATGAAAGCCTCTTCAAATTTACTCCTGAATCCTCTTGACCTGATTCCAAGAATCTTCGGTACTCTCATCATTTTCTAGGGAGTAGAGGTTCCTGGCTCATGTGACACATTTGCTGACCCAGGCCTGGATTAATTATTTCTCCAAGGAATTCTGGTTGCTTTCAGTAGAAAATGGTATTTGGAGATCACAGTTTGAACATTTGAATGTTCATTGCTATTAGTTTGGTCATTGTTAAACTTTTTACACTTTTTATTATTTTTTAATTTTTTTTAATGTTTATTTTTGAGAGAGAGAGACAGCATAAACACGTGAGGAGCAGAGAGATAGGAAGACACAGAATCAGAAGCAGGCTCCAGGCTTTGAGCTGTCAGCACAGAGCCCGATGCAGGGCTCGAACTCATAAACTGCAAGATCATGACCTGAGCCAAGTTGGACGCTTAACTGAGCCACCCAGGCACCCCAAAGTTTTATTTTTAAATCCATAAAATTCAGACCATATTTCTTTACCCCTTTCCTCCAGTAAATGAGAAATTTAGCACACCTTCATTTTTTTCCTACTTTTTCCTTCAACTTTCTCAATTTCTGTCAGCTATAACATTACTTTTATAAATCTTCAAGACCTAACCTTGACATTATAAGGTTCTGTGACTATGATTAATCTTCCTGACTTTGTCTATAGACTGATTATTAAAACTATAAACCAAAAACCAGCATTTGTAAAATTATAATTATATAAATATCGTTTACTGATGAGCCTCAAAAAATTATGACTAGATCCATAGCAAAGGAAATGTAATCTTATTCTACTACCCAGAACCACTGTAAGGAAATCTTTGTTAACCTCATGGCCACATGGATTCTGTTTTATTTACAATTATGACTATTTGCTCAATGTTGTGCCACCTTTATTCTGTTATATATTTATATATATATATATTTTATTCTGCTATGATGTTGTATGGCTATTTATTTTCTCTGGAATTTATAGCTGTTTTATTTGTTGCTGTTGTTGACAGAAGCATATGCTTTTATCTGATTAAAAATTTCTAGGTTCCTCATCATAGAACTGTGTAATGAAACCATTTGGATTTTGAAGACATACGTGGTGGAGTCCTTTGATACATCTCATTTTAATTTTGACATTATTTGACATTAATTACAGGCCTGTTGCAGAGTTTCAAGCTAATTTCAAGCTTATTTTTATTGCACTCTTGGGTTGATTTCACTTTTTTCTGGATCACAGATACTCCTCTTTCTTGGATTCCTATTTGCTCAGATGGACTACATCTTCTAATGGTGTCTTAATTTTTAGAAAAGTTTATATAAGATGATTCTGATTCCTCCTTACCTAAAGCTTGCTTTATTTTATTCCTTACTTGGTTGAAAGTTTGGCTGAGTATAGATTTCAGGTTTGAGATATTTCTCACCTAGAACTGTAAGTGAATTTCTCTTCTGTCTTCTGTCATTTAGTGTTGTCATTTACAAATCTCATAACTATCTTAATGACAGCTTTTGGTAGTAGGCTACAAGCCTAGTTCTTCTTCGTTTCTTCTTCCTTCCTACCAAACCTTGATTGTGTTCAAGAGTCAAGACCATTACTTAGAAGGAGGAGGCTTCTCTTCCCCGATGCTAAGGAGGGACTGATGATTCATTTAAGACAATTATGACAAAGTCATTCTTCTCACCAGTGATTGATTTAGGAATAGGTTTTTGGATATTTCTGCTTGAGCATTAGTGAGGTTAAATTGTTGCAGCCAAGAGACCATTGGGAGAATGGTAAAATGTCAGAGCTAGCAGAGTAGAAAAACAGAAAGAATCCAAGTTATTGATGCTATCATCGCACAGGTGAATTAACCAACCCTAAAGCTAACTACCTTACACCGTAGAATTCTCCTCTGTAAATAGATTTTAGAGAGTCTTAGATGGTGGTTCACTTTGCTTCACTTTGAGGAGATTACTTTTATCACTATTTATAACTCTTATTTTGAATCACTGGCACCTTGACACGGCTGACTTTTGTGTTAAAATGATTCAGGCCTGATGTTTCTCTATTCTCCACGGAAGGGTAAGGAATTTTTTTTAAAAACATCTCTATAATAAATTTGATAGACTTACAGAACTGAAAAGGCTGTCAAGAGTTAATTGAGTCTATTGCCTTGACTCTAAGCAGGCCTGATGAGAAACTACCCCATAAAATTGTTCATATGCTTTTCATAGACACAGAATGTCATCACCTCCCTTGCTGTGGTGCATTCCAGCACATCGATGCCAAAGAAGGAGGCACGACATCAGAGTTTTATCCTGAAATAAACGTGGTGGCTTTTGTCCTGATAGAACCCAGTTTTCTTGACTGTGTGGAGGCATTTGTTGCTGCAAGAAAACAAAGTAATGTGCAAATTGATAAAATAGATTCAGGGAAGTGAGAGTTTGAACTGCAAGAAACGGCTTTGTTTTACAGTTTCCTAGAGTGTTCTTTTAAACATAGAGTTCACCAAATGGGTTAAAACTATAACTTAATTTCAAAATACTACGTATCTAATGGAGAATTTATTTCAAGTGCTAATGCTGTCAAATTTACAAAACCCCTCTATTATGTAGTAGCTATGCGGAAGCCTCTACTTGGGAGTGACATTTGCCTTCTCTCCACCGGGGACTTTCCTAGGGTGGGGTCATGCTCAGTTACCCTAATTCCTTCCACATGGAGGCTATGGACATCTGCAGTTGTAAACCACGATTCTTTGACACGCAAATCCCAGATGGTGCTTTGAATTTAAGGCCCATATTGCATGCAGATTTCTACCACATGTGGTTTAATTTTTTTTTTTTTTCTTATTGTTAACCCAATGCATGTTCAACTCTGGGGGGAAAAGTAGATAAATATATAACAAAAGGAAAAAGAAACCTCTCATAGCCCTATGATTGTTAATGTTTTGAAATTTATCCTAGATGTTCTCTGGGCATATTCATTGATATGTATAACTTTAATTTTTCTTACAGAAATGGTATTGTGCCCTGCCCAGTGCTGGGCTGCTTGCATCCCGTACATTCATGCTGTGGATGCTGTGGTTCACAGGTGACCTGGACGTAGCCCTCATGAGCTATTGCTCAAGAGCCCATGGACTTAATATCATAGTTAATTGCTGTTCACCAACAGGAAAGGAGGAGCAAGGGGGACATTGGACCCCAGAGCTATCATGTGCTGAGTGTCTACTGTTTGCTAGTTGAGACTCTACATGCATTATCTCAACTTCTCATACCTACCCTCAGGGATGGTTTTCACCTACTACCTCTTTGCAGGTGAGGAAACGGACACCTGGACCAGTCAGATACAGCTCAGATTGATTTGGCTGCAAAGCCAGTATTTCCTATGGCACCGCAGTTCTTCCAGCAAGGCCGCTGTGATTACCTTCAGACCAGAGGAGGCAGGGAGGGGAAGATGTTGCTCCTGGAAGAAGACGGAGATGGGGATGACTGGAGTTTCCTCTGATGGACTGAAAGGGGTGCCCAGGGGCCACTTCAAGGTCAGGAGAGGACGCGAGTGGCTAGGATCAAGCCTCAGTCGGAAGGGCAGGGTCTAGGATAGACGAATCAGGAGGCATAATGAGTTGCTTCAGGCAAGGTTGGCCCCGGGGGAAGCCGTGAGGCTGAGAGAGGTTGGTTTTCACCCATCTATGAAGTCCTCAAGCTCACCAGGTGCCTGCACCCACTCAAGGGCCCCAGACCCTATGCCTGCCTCCCAGACCTCCTTGGGCAAGACCATGTCACAGTGCACGTCTCCTTCCTGTCATATCCAAACTGTCACATGTAGTTCTTGAGCTCTCAGAATGCTTCCCTGCCAGAGCTCACTAAAGAATAGCATTCGTGTTGTTAGGTTTGTGCATATTACTGGCTCAGTGGGTTTCTCTTTCTCGAATACTTGCACTTTAATAGCATTGTAGGCACCAGGTGCTGGCAATACAAAGATGAAGCTACTTTCTCCTAAGCAGCTCATTGTAGTGAGGAGACAGTCACTTAAATAAGTGAATATGACACAAGGGGATATGATAGACGTATGTGCTGGGGATTATGCTGTACTTTCTCCCCTACAGATGGGTGGTTGGGTGTAGTCTTGGAAGAGACATTCGAATGTGGCTTTGAGGGCTGACTATGGGGTGTATCCAGGCCGGATGGGGGTGGGCTGGCGGTCACTTAGCAGGGTAAGCAGCACTACTGATGCAGATGACCTCTGCTTGGCTAGATAAAACAGGAAGAGGCCAGTGGGCTGGGCTGCACTGCAGAGGGCTTCCCATGATATTATAAGACATTGGGGCTATATCCTATGGGCAGCTGGCCCCATCAGATTTAAAATTGTTTTAATCAGGGGAAAGACTTAATCTGATTTGTGTTTTGGAAAGATATTCTTGGTAACAGTGAGGAGGCCAGATGAGTCACTTGGAGCAAGGGAGACCGTATTCCACAGAGTTCAGTAATACAGGCATTTCTAGCAGATGGAGAGGGTGAGTTGGGTCAAGGAAGCCTTTTCCCAAGGTCCCAGTGAGGGAAAGACTAGCTCTGGCCTCAAAAAATGTGGCGGTACTGTCTGGTTTCTGGGTAGGTGAGAGGAGCGACGACCCACCCCCCAGCTCCTCGTTTTCACACTGAGGGGCTGCAGGCACCTGATGCTTGTGGCCAGGGGTTGGGGGGTTGGGATGGGGACTGGCTTTGCAGAGCCTTTAAAGAAATGAAGACTTCAGTTATTTATGAATCCTGATAAATCCTGGGACTGGCCAGTGGAGGCCCTGGATACCTTTGCTGTGCTTGCTTTTTAACGGCGACCAAGTTTTGTAAAACTCTTCTGCTTCTGGAGGCGGGGAACAACACAGGGTTCTGGATGATTCATCAGGCCTCTGGCTGGGAAGTGGCTTTCAGGTAGGCAGGAGGGCTCCCACCTGGAGAGAAAGCCAGTCAGACTTCGGAGAGCCAGTGCAGGCAGGGTGTGGTCTGCCTCTTGGGCAGAATAGTTCGTCCTAAAATTCACTTAAAGAGACAATGGAGTTTCCTGGTTAAGAGCAGGGACTCTGGAGTCAGCCTGTGGGCTCAAATCCTAGCCCCTCCACTCCCTTACTATCTTCCTTGGGAAAGCCACTTTATCTCTCTGTCCCTCAGTTTTCTCATCTGTAATATAGAGGCAATAATGATACCCATTTTCCAGGTTTGTTGTGTGGATTAAATGAGGTAATATGCCTACAGGATTTAGAGCAGTGAGCTCCTCGTGAATACCATACATACGTTTGCTTTACTGGAGACGCAGGGCGGTCTAAGCTCCCAGGAAGTAAGCCTGCCCAGATTCACCCTGGCCCCCTCCAATGTAGGCAGCAGCTGCACCCCGAGACACCACCCTTCTCTCCTCCCAACTTCCCGCAGATCCAAGGACCAACTGATGCCCAGACACACCCAATTAGGGGGCAGGGGAGGGGCGGCGTGGCACCTACCAACTGTCCAGAGCCCAGAGCGGCCAGGGGAGGAATCTTCCCCTGCCCAGACTGTCCAGCTGTACCTGGACCTTGCCCTGCCAGATCACCCCTTGCCTGGAGCTTCAAAGTGGTTTATTTTTTCCTCTTGCATTTGGATTCCAGGAATATTTAATGGGGTGTGTTAGAGCAAAACAGCCGTAACTTGCAATCTTTCTCTCAAGATTAAACAGGTGCATAATCCTTCTTTAGCCAAGGTCGTCAGCTGCAGCAGCTGGGAGCTCCCCATGTCTGTGGGCCTCTGTGGTTGTGCCTTCCTCCCGTCTTTGGGGCTCCCCAAATGCTCCTCCGTTCGGGGCCTTCCCGACATTCCCCAGCTGTCCTGGCCCAGTACAAAGCATTGCACTCCCGCATCGTAGCTGTGAGAGTCTGAAGTAAAAATGAAAAATATTTTTCTGTCAGCAGGTGCCTTTGGCTGAATTCACGTGATTTTGGAGGTGGGGGCTGTTAAGCTCAGTGGAAACCACACCGTGACAGGCATGTGGAGCCGTTTAGGTGAGCTCCCCTGCCTCCTTCCCCTCCAAGGTGGCTCTGGCTCCCACGTTAGGGAATGTTCCCGGCATGTCCTCAGGGACAGCCTGGCAGGGGCTCAGCCCACAGCCCAGGCCTTGAAGCGGTTCTGCCTCCCTGCAGGCGAGGCAGCTCAGCTGGCCTGATGGGTGTGCTTTCTGCCACCACTCTTTTTTCTGGAAGTTTCACAATCGTGTTCTAATACAAACAATACTGTCGGAGAGTCCGGTGGCCCCTCGGGAATTCCACTGAGCAGTGATTGATGGGCCCGAGGACAGAGCCGTGGGCCCACATCGGTCACACCTCCCGCCTGGCTCCAGAACTGGCCTGTTAGCACAGCCTGACTTGGATCATTTGTCTCCAAGTACCAGGGGATTTTCAAACAGCTGTGGAGCCAACCATTTCAAAAAGGAACATAGTTCTGGTTTGTGGTAAGAATAACACACACCGCATGTGCTCCAGAATCCAGGCCTCCGAATTCCTGGAGCGCTGGGTGTGACGGCCTTTCCTCTTTGGGCCTGCCGTGTCACCGCTTCACCTCAGTGCACAAATGGTTATGCCATTTAGGGCCACCGTGGGACTCAAACTCAGGGCACGCGGACATGGAGGACATTTTCCTCTCTTCTCCTTTCCCTGTGACCTCATTTCTGTCAAACCCCAGAGGGGAGTGGTGCCTGTTGCCAAAACCTGGGCCAGGAAGGACGTTTCTTTCCACAGATGCAAAACTATATTCCTTTCCTCTTCTGTCCTCTCCTTGCTCCTAATCCCTTAGTTGTGCAGTGTTAGTATGAAAAAGCAAAAAAGGAAGTGCAGAGAGTCAGCAGGGTGTAAGAGGCCACTTCCCCTCCTTTCCCTCGGCAGCCTAGCAAGGGAGCCCCACAGGATGGAAGGCCTCCTCCCTCCATGTCCTTCTGCTTGGAAGTGGGCCTCTCTCCTGCTGGGAGAGCTGGGGGAGCAGCAGCGTGGGTCTTTGACCCACGGGGCACAGGTTAGCCTCGTCTGCTCCAGGAGGGCTGGCACTGGGTTCTCAGAGGGGATGATGGACCGAGGCTGGCAGTAGATACACAATAAAGATGCTAAGAAGGAGAAAGAGAGACCAAGAAAGGGAAGACAGCATATCAGAGGCTGATAATCAGCAAGACACAATGACCTGAGGTGGAGAACAGAGAGGGAAGTGAGAGCAAGAGCAGAGGCATACAGCCACCCTCAGCAGGAAGGAGAGTAGAGCAGCGAGGTCTCCAGAGCCCCACGGACTGTCCCGTACCCCAGGCCAACCTCATGGCTGTTTGATGGGGCTGGGACTCCAGGCGGGACCTGAGACTGGGATCCCACCCCCTTTATTTCTTCCAGAACTGCCAATCCAAGTTGAAAGGAAGGGAGGAGAGACTTCCCCATCCATCCTGCCCACCCCCGGGCTGGCTTGTGGGAAGGGTGCCTCTGAGAGCAGGTGCAGCCTCCTGAACCTCACCATTTTTGTCCAAGTGAGCTGGAAAATTCTGGAGCCCAGTGGACTCAGCCAAGGGACCAGCCAGCCAGCAGACCAATGCCTTCCAAAGATGCTGTCTTCTTCTCGCCTGATGTGGGGCCAAGTGATTGGGACACTGGTGGACACTGAAGGGCCATGGGAAATCAGGGTTTGTAGATCCCAACAGTGTCTGTGATATTGGAGTGGCTTATCTACAGGATGTCATGGAGAACCCAGTCAGGGTTTAGTTCTTTTGTCTGCTTCAAAGCTATCTCTACAGGGAAAAAAAATATCCAGTCTTGGAGGTGTTGGCCCAGGCATGATCCTCACAGATGACATAAACAAGCTACCTGGGGACATGGGCAACCCTTACTGTGACTCCTCTGCTTACCCTCTAGCAGGGGAGTGACCAGCATTTGCTGAGCCCGGATGATCCTTCTCCCTTTCTCATTCCTCCACCTCTACTCCTACAGTGTGTGAAGAGAGGACTCAGCACATAAGTATCCTACTTGCACATGCATATACACACACAGACATATTCACTATGAAAGTAATCATAACCACTTACAGAACATTTGAAAACAGAGAAGGAAAAAAAATCCCCATGATCTCACTTAACATAGCAGCTGTGACAATTTGAGGATTATTTCTATTTACCTTTTGTCATATGAAAATGCTAATTTAAACACAGTAGTTTTATTCTCAGTATGATTGTGCCCTCCTTTTCTCATTTAATATTTTGTCATAAGAATTTTAGATGTTGTTTTATAGTCTTGACAGTTATCAGTGAACATGAGAGATTAATATTCCAGGAAATGGATGGACAATGGACAAGAGTCCCATGCTTTGTTTTGGATATTAGGTGATTCCTGTGTTTTCAGTTCTCTGCAGTATAGCCTTTTCACAGTTTGGATTTGTCTCTGGGAGAGATGAACCACCAGTTTTGCATTACGTTAGTCCAGCACCATAGACAAGGGTCACCATTTATATATATATATATTTATATTTTTATTTTTATTTTTATATTTATACATACATATGAAATTTATTGTCAAGTCAGCTAACATACAGTGTACATACAGTGTGCTCTTGGTTTTGGGGGTAGATTCCCGTGATTCATCACTTACATACAACACCCAGTGCTCATCCCGAAAGTGCCCTTCTCGTGAAGGGCTGCCATCTTTTGACCCTGTGCCATTTGCTGCAAAGGAAACTGTGTCAAGAGTGTGGATGAGTCAGTGCGCATCCACGACCATTGCTGGGCTGGCTCAGGCCCTTCTGGGTAAAGGGTGCCACAGATTACTACTATTGTTGTAGTTTCTAAGTCAATGGATCAATTGTTGGAGTAAAGCAAGTTACAGGCTCAGAGGTCTCCAGAGCCTGGTTGCGTGGGCTCTGGAGAAGTGGCCTTAGCTGGGACTACTGGGACAGATTTTAGGGGACATTTGTGGCCCTTTTGAAATGCACCAGGTGCCTCTCAGGGTGGGCCACCTGTCCACCTCCCCCCAGTCCTGAGCAGGAAGCAAAGTTATCCTGACAAAGGTGCACCCACCTCTTCCATCCCTGAGGGAAGTACTTACTGCTTCTCATTTGCCTGAAGCTCTAGGATCCCACCCTACAATGTCCCCATCAGCAGTAGTAAGGGCACAGATGGGGGTGGGGCAGGCTATGCTGTGTGTTTCTCAGCACCACCCTTTCATTTCACTGAATTAAATTCAAGGAGATGCAAATCCCAGGAAATGTTGTTTGTAAATGCAGAAAATTTGAAATACACAACTATCGAAGAACAGAGCACATCATTTATCAAAATAATAGCATAGAAACTATGCTATTGATATAGGATGCTATTTGTAATGCATATTTGTGGGGAAAGCATGAGTCCAGGTTTTTTAAAATTAATTAATTTATTTTGAGAGAGAAATTCAGAGGTGTGTGTGTGCGCACATATGCGTGCGGGGGAGGGGCAGAGAGTGGGAATCTTGAGCAGACTGCACTGCCAGCACATAGCCTGATGCAGGGCTCTTACACAACCATGAGATCGTGACCTAAACCAAAGTCAAGAGTCAGACGCTCAAGTGATTGAGCCGCCCACGTGCCCCTATAAAGGTGCATATATCTTTTTTTTTTTTTTTTTTCCATGCTGGGTATGAAGCCTAATGCTGGCCTTGATCTCACAACCCTGAGATCAAGACGAGAGCTGAGCTCAAGAATTGGATGCTTAACTGGCTGAGCCACCCAGGTGCCCCACGATCTCAGTTTTTACTGAATAAATGACACACACACACATACACATGCAAGTTTAGGATGCTAAAAATATACACTTAAATGTTAAAATGCTATTTCTGGATAGTGAAATGATGGGTGAACTTTACTGTCCTCTTTTCACTTAATTATATTTTCCACTTTAATATAATTAGCATACAATAGTTGTGTAATTGTTAAAAGGTGCTCTTTATAGTACAAAAATATCTGTCACCCACATTTCTTTTCACTTCACAAAGCCTTTCATAAATACTATTGTATTTGATCATCATGGCAACACAGGAATAAATCAAGAACAGTATTAAATAAAATTTATTCAATAAAAATGTATTAAATAAAATAAAATTCAGTAAATCTCACGCCCCATTTTACAGATGAAGAAATAGACGTTCTGGGGGCTCTCACGGTACCGTGTTCTTTCAGGATGGACTCTCCGTTCTAGACTGTCAGCTCTCTGCGTCCAACAGGCAATCTCTGAACTGCATTCCGCTTAAAACAAAACAAAACAAAACACAACACAAAAAGGTCACTTGCCTAACTTCTTCAATCTGGGCAAGAGAGCTAAGAACACAGCTCTGATCATTTCCCGGCCCTGCCCAGAACCTCCAGTGGCTCCTCTTGACTGCAGGGCAGGGGTCCTCAATTCCGGACATTCTGGGCTGGATCATCCTTTGTTGTGGGAGTGTCCTGTACACTGTAGGGCTGGGAGCAGCATCTCTGGCCTCTTGGTAGATGCCAGTAGCACCCGCCCCGACCTCCCCCGCTTCCCTCAACACATACCCAGTTGCATCAGCCAAAAATGCCTACAGACATTTTATCTCTAGACAAAATTGTGCTCGGCTGGGAACCAGCCAGCATCCCTGAGCCCCTACCCAGGCCTCTGGTGACTTCTGTACCAACTCCCTTGCCAGGGCCTGTCTCACAACCTCGGCATCTGTATGATCCCTCACCTCCGCCTTCTTCACATCTGACTTCTCGGGCAGGTGGAACCCGTGTACCCATGGGGGCGGGGGGCTTCCTCTGTGGCCTCACGGCACCCCGTGCTAGCCCTTCCTGTTGATGTGTGGAAATCCCCAACTGCTCGTCTGTCTCCTCAGTGGAGTGTGAGCTCTCGAGCACAGGGCCTGTGTGGCGCTCACCTCCTAGACCCTCGTGCCTGGGAAGGAGACATGGCGCACACTTTATAAAATACTTGGGCTGGAAGGAAGAAGAGAATGCAAAAGGGAACAAAGTTACTTGCACTTTCATGATCCAGCAATCTCATTTTATTGTATTGTTCGAAAGGTCCGTTTATGACTTGTCAAGCCTTGTTGTGCACTGGAAGAGGACTGTACACGCAGTCACAGCTGAGCTTGTCCTTACCAGCCCGGGAAATGGAGAGTTCCGATGAGTGGCCTTAGAGAAGCAGCAGCAGGAGCCGCAGTGACATAACACCAGTGGATGTGAGTTTCTCAGGCCTCTACCTCTCTGAGCCTCAGTTTCCTACTCTGAAAACGTGAATCATAAAAATGCCCGCCTCGGAGTTGAGAGCGGGGATGCATTGAGCTGGAACACGTGGCTCCCCCAGTGGTCCCAGGTGTGTAGAGCGTTCAGCCCATGGTAATTGAATCAAAGTTACAATCTGACTTGTAGCATCTGTAGGACCCCCACCAGGGCCATGATCTGACACTGGAACCGGCCCTGAGGGATTCCCTTTCTTGTCCCGGCCTCCTGAAGCGAGCTGACAGGACAGCCTTTGATGGCTCCCGTCCTGTCCTGTGATTTGCATTTTCCAATACCTCAGAGGCATTCACCGTTTTCTACCTGTTCCCTTTGGGTTATTCCCTGGTTGTCGGGGCTTTCTCCCAGGTTACTGAACGCTCCATCCCTGGCTGGAGCCTGGAAACTCAGGCTCAGGACAGATGCAGCTTCCAGTTGGGAACAAAGCTCCCAAGAGCGGTGTCCCTGGGCAGCACTGAAGCCCACTGAGGCTCCTCTTACTCTGGGGTTTGGCTCCAAGGAAGTGGCAGCAACGGTAGAAGGCAGGATGGCCCTTTCCATGCAGCAGGGCCTTGTGATGCCTTTGCGGTCCTGCCCTCAGAGACTACTGCTGCTGTAGGTTTGGGATGTCCAGTGTGGAGTGCAGGGACATAAACACGAAACCCACTGATAGTAATACCACATGGTGCTCTAAACCATGGTTTATTTTTGTCCCATGGGTATCATGGCAATTCATTATTTCCTTCATTGCTTAGGCTGCTAGGTAGCTCAGAGTCCAAATCGTGTCCTGTCTCCCTGCACCTGAGGCAGATCGTTTAGTGTGCACATTTGTGAGGTCATCTGACTTTTCTTTTCTTATTCACGTCTCCCTTCAGTCACTCAACAGTTCTTATTGTTATTATCCTGAATAGAACCTTGTGTGAGGTTCACAGAATCATGTCTCGACAACCAGGGTGCTGGACAAAGGACACACCGGTCCCCCTCTGTCCCGTTGTCTGTGTGCAGTAGCCAAAGGCTTCAGGAGTCAGACCCCAAAGAGCTGGGGTCACTTCTGTCGTAGGTTGTAAGTTCATTGAAAATCCTGCCCTGTCGGTTTATTTTCTTTCAGTCCCACGTGAGGCAGTGCTAGTTTTCACAGCTCTTCACAGGACTCAACACCTGATGCTAAAGACGAATTAAAGTGGGTCCGCGTGCCAGGCACATTTTGGTTAAGTCAGATGATTTTCAAAAGAAATTCTCTGAGACTCCTCACAGCCTTTCAGGAGATGTCCCTTCCACCCTTCCTCTCCCTCTCCTCCCCACCCCCACCCCGGCTCTCTCTCTGAATCTCCCCTCGTCTCACATGTGCCCCACTCGCCTTTCTTTTCTTCCATCCAACATACCATCACTAGCTAAACAAGTTACTTCACTTATTTGAGCGTCAGGTTTTTTTTTTTTTTTCAATCCCTAAAAGAGGAATTGAAAAACACCTCATAGGAAGATTGTGTGAATTACATTAAATTTATTTGTGTAAAGCACTTAGCATATTGTCTGACACAGGAGAAGTGTAACAAACGCTATTTTTATTCAATCATTCAACAAACATTTATGATATACCATATGTTGAATGCCGGACACACACAATTAGATATTTCTCAAGGGAAAAATAATTCTCTTTATTTAAATACACACATACGCCATAGTAATCTGGGGCAGAGAAGCACTGAGACCCCACTAATGGTGTATACTGTGAAAGTCCTAGAAGAGGCTGGAACGGCACATGGCTTCATCTTCTCTGGAAACCTTTCCTGGGTTGGTGTCAGCAGTTCTTGTCTCCTTCCCTCGCCTCTCCCTCCTTTGGCATCTGAGACCCTCCTTCTCTGGTTCAAGGTTACCTTTAGGGCCCCAGCTCCTGGCTGCACTTTAGGCCAGGCAATTCCAGGACTATACTCCACTGTCCAGACCTACTTGGGCTACTTCAATTGCCACTATCTTTATGCAAATTAGCCCCCAAAAGAGGAGTCTTAATGTTATATTTGCTTCCTCCCCTTTTTTTTTCTAATCACGGCCTGACTGCTTTCTGTTTCCCTCTCTGCTTTTGTGAACCTGTTGTGCCCGTGGCGCTCACAGGCTCTAAACACCGTCCATTCAGTGATGCCACGAGTGATTAATCTGTGGCTAGTTTCCTTCCATCTTCCCCAGAGCGTGTGCAGGGCCCATTCATCAAGATGCCCAGATAATTGAAGCAATCCACCTTCGTTCAGGGCCACGCTCTGGGCAGTGATGCTGGCCCGGAGAGCTGTTGTGTTGCATGTAATTACTCTTCCCGCCTGAATCCCCGGGGCCCCTCTCTGCCTCTTGCAGATCCCCATCACCTTGAACGGTGTTTCTGCACATGCCTCTCTCCTCCTCTCCACCAAGTCCTTCTGTGGACTTTCATCCCGGGCTGGCTTTCACGATGTTTTACCCTGACCCTGAGAAGAGCCGTTGGCATTGACAGAGCAGGCAGACGGACTCACTGAAACTGCGGTTAGAGGGAGCTGAGTTGGCCACTGGAGAGAACTGTCTTCCCTGAGGTTTGGAGAAGCAGAGATCCACCACCATGGAGGTGGTGTGATGTTTCTCAGAGAGCTCGAGGGAAAGGACAGAAAGGGGATCTCTTTTGACAGATGACTGGCGAACTGGACGTCCTCCCTGACCTGTGTCCAGTGGAAGGAGAGCTGTTAAGCTCAGAGGCGGCCTTAGCCACTGTCTGCTCCAGCTGCCCTCACAATGCCAACCTTGGGATGCCTTTTCTTAGCACAGATCTTCTTTAATTATTCACTTATTCACTCATTTACTCAACTCACAGATATTTGGGATGCACGGCATTGCACTGCCATACCCTTGCTGTCCCAAGCACGATGTGGGTAGAGGTGACGGCAACAAAGTGGTGTCCCACTAACCTGGAGGAATGAAAAAGTTGTATAAATATCATCAATATTGTCTCCAGACTGTCAAGTTGATAAAAGCAACAAACATCACCAATTGTTTTAGGGGATATTCTGCAAGGGAGGCTTTGCATTCAAGAGGATATTATTTCTTCCAACCAGTGCCAATCAACAATGGCAACGAAACAAAGAGGCATAAATCACTGCAATAAAGAAGACTCTCGTGAGTGTGACCTTGTAGCTGTATGCCGCAGCAAAGGATCTGAAGCCCAGGATTAGACTTAGGGGTGTAACCTCAGAGACCCAGAGAATGTGAGGTTGTCATTGTCCTTGAAGCCCTGAAGAGTCTGACTGCCTCACTTGGAATTCAAGTCTCCCAGAAGGTGGCCCCAACTTGATTTTCTCCTAACAAGACCTTTAGAGGAAGAAGCACTGTCATGATCGTGGTGTCTCATTTCTACTCTCCACAGAAGTGAATATACGATATTAAAAACCATAGAATAAGTACAAGGAACACAACTCTAATTTTCTCCATAATGTTTTCTTGATGCTTTTTAAAAAATAGCAAGCAACAGATTCTTAAGCAAAAGTTGGTGTCCTTGCTGTGTTGATGTCTTGCGTATGTGCTGAGTTTGATAGAGGGCAACCCGTATTGTCCACTTTGTCCCCATAAGAACCCTCCATTCAGTTGGCTCTGATCTCGATCCCAAGCTCAGGACTTTGTTTTCTGATGAACTTCCTTTGTGCCAGAATATTTCTTTTCTTCTCTGTCTACATAACTTTTTACTTTTCATCTACAGCCCTGTTTAAATTATGGCCCAACCCTCCCAAACCGGGAAGTCTCCATGGTCATTCCCATACAGGGAAAGCTTTCTTGCCACATCATTTAATAACACACCACTTTGTGACATGTCCCACATTGTTATTTCATGTGTGTATTTAAGTGTTCCTGTGTCCATTTCCTAATGAGCCTATGAGTTTTTGAGGGCAAGACTCAGGTGTTACATTTCTGTCTCGCCCTTTGATGCTGCTGGGTGATAGACAGCACTCACATTTTAAGGAAGCTTGTTCCTTGAGTCAGTACTTCTCAATCTGAGGAGCAGAGAGACTCACTTTAGGAGTAGAAATTCTCTGAGACACTGAGAATACATTGCATCCTGAAAACATTGCGCTAAAAGTGGGTGATCCCTTGGTGCCAACGGAATGGTAAATTAAAATGCACAATCAAGCACTGATTAACATGAAGTGAAAATACAAAACTTAAATGTCATTAAAACGTCAATGCTTAGGGAATATATCCCTAGCACCCTCTTCCACCCCTATCCCTGCTCTCCACCGTCTTGTTCCACTACAATCCGTGTGCACCAGGGGAGCAGGAACAGGCCAGTTGCATTTCTATGGGGTGAGAAGCTTGGAAAAACCTAGAGCTTTAGATCCTTAGTACATTTAGATTCTGGTATAGCATCTTCAGGTCAAATTTCTTTGTGTTAGAGCAAGGACCAGGAGAAAAACCATCAAGGTAAGTGCAAGATTCGAGGTAGAGAGAGGGGTTGCTGATGCCAGGTGCTGCGGGTTAAGTGGCATGGATGCAAGGAAGTGGGCATAGTTTGCAATATATCGCTCATGAGGAAAGAGGTATAAAAGGATTTCAATCTAAAATGGAACCACAGGATATGAAATAAAGAATCCCATGCATTTGCCCTCAGAAGAATGGAATTTCAGAACCAAGATACTGCTGTAAATGCTTGATTTACAGAAGAATGAGCCTCATCTCCTCAGCAAGAACGTCTGTCAAGAATCCCTTTCTATCTTCAAGTCCATGAACTTCCTATACTTGGACTTTGGCCGGACTTCCCCCTCTTTGCACTCCTTGCCCATAAATATAGCCTGCCCCAAAACCTCAGTGGACTTGCCTGTAGCTTGCTAAGGAATGCATTTTCTGAATTTTGGTTGTGCTGTTATTCCCAAATAAATCTAAATTCTAGTGATTTGAGCTTGCCTCAGTTTACCTCTTTATTTAGGTCAACCGAGGGAAGATGAGAGGGAGCCAGACTATAGCAGTAGATTGGGTATTGTAGGAGGTAAGAAGGTGAAGGCAGAAGGGAAGGGGCTGGAAACTTGAGGAGGAGCAGAGATGAAAGAAAGTCTTTATTATTTAGTTTTTTAATATGGAGATGAGCACATTTATATTCCCTGTAGGTCCTCATCTTCTTCAGTCTGATGGGGAAACAAAGCAGACAGCTGCAGCCACGGGAGACAGACTGGACTGACCCTCTTCACCCCAAACCCAAAATTCCATGGAAAGGTTCTCACTGACCCAGCTGAGTCTTTAGGAGCCCAACTAAGGGTCAAAAATTTTGTATCGAGGTTGTGGGGAGGAGGTCCTACGTAAGTACATGCCAGCACCTATGGGGGTCATGCAGATGGAATGGAAAGGAGAGCAGTTTTCAATGAAGAGGGGTGTTCATTAATGTGTGTAGTTTGGAAGTGGAAGAGAGTTTAGAAAATTTGAGAAGCTCATATCTCAAGCTTATTTTGTTTTGTTTTTTGTTCTTGGAGACGTTAGGGCCACTGCAAAGAGTTAGGGGGTCGATGGAGATTTGAGTTACCGAGGGCTTGGAACATTACAATGCAAAATGAGAAAGCCAGCAGAGCAACTGAGCGACTGGGACATGCATTCAAGGGTAGGAAGCATCGTTGTGTCATGGCATCAATACTGATTTTTTCACTTAATGGACATTATTGATGACAACCTCCATTATCTCCCAGCATCCTAAACATAGATGGCACCAACAAAAGCAGATAGTTGGGCTGATCCAGGGTTGGAGA
This sequence comes from Lynx rufus, assembly GCF_022079265.1. Taxonomy (NCBI): domain Eukaryota; kingdom Metazoa; phylum Chordata; class Mammalia; order Carnivora; family Felidae; genus Lynx; species Lynx rufus. The sequence continues at coordinate 28,579,439 of NW_025814889.1, read as the reverse complement.
GCGGCAATATAGATGCATCAGGAAAGGAGGCAAACCAGTGGAGGAGAGGGGAAGGGCTGAAGTAAGTGTCCACACAAGAGTAAGTGTCCACACAACTTGGTATACAGACCGGGACTGATGTTTTGTTTTTCATTTTAAAAGGGAGTATTTGGGGCGCCTGGGTGGCGCAGTCGGTTAAGCGTCCGACTTCAGCCAGGTCACGATCTCGCGGTCCGTGAGTTCGAGCCCCGCGTCAGGCTCTGGGCTGATGGCTCAGAGCCTGGAGCCTGTTTCCGATTCTGTGTCTCCCTCTCTCTCTGTCCCTCCCCCGTTCATGCTCTGTCTCTCTCTGTCCCAAAAATAAATAAACGTTGAAAAAAAAATTAAAAAAAAAAAATAAAAGGGAGTATTTAATTCAACATAGCAATGAGAACTGAACAGTATTAAGAACAGGAGTGGCTTAAAATGCATTTTAATCTAGTTTCCTTTGGAGGAGTTTGCTAGTTCTCTACAGCAAAAGGATGCTAGGAAAATGTCCGTAGAAAACAGAAATTCTCTCAGGATGCACATCTAAAATTCTTAAAAGGGCTTAAAGATTCAGGGAGGAGCTAACCAACTGTTGTGTTTCAGTAGTGCGTCTTATCATGGCCCTTGCAAATGGAAATGACCCTTCAGGTAAGGCGGGCACATTGTGGTTTGCTGAGGAAAGTTCCATGTAATTATCAATGGCACCTCTTTTCACTATTGAGAGGTCCCAATTTCGATCTTGGTCGGCTCATACTTGGTCAGGTCTGAAGTGACTAGGGCAAGTGGTCTCTCAGTAATGTCACTTCTTTGTGTGTGGTGCCGTAGGCCTGATGATCTGGAAGGAGTAAACTTTGGCTCTCAAACTGCTTCTCTCTTCTTGGTGTGAATGGAGACTCCTGGAAGTCACCAGTGCCTGCAGATCTGGGGTCCAAAGAGAAAGGATCAGTGATAGAAACAAAGCTACCCTGTCCTGCTGGTTCCCGGTAGGGGAAGCCACATAAGCAAAGGCTAGAGAAAATGGTTACATTCTTTGTTGGCAGATGGCTTAGAAAATACTGCCCATACTGAACTGGATTCCCCTAGGCCATTTGATACACCCAGGGTGCCTCAAGGCAGGAAGTCCCAGAAACCACAGGCAGTTTGTGACCGCCCACTTCAGCTTTTTTCAGCATGAAAAAGACATGGGCCATGCAGGAATCATCTTTGTTTCTTGCCACAGTGAAGACCGATGATGTCTTGCATAAAGGAGATTCTCAATACATACGTGACTGAACGCGTGTCCTCTACAGAACAGACTGGGGTTGTTCTGTCTTAGAGGTGCCTCAGTTGGTGGCCTTCAACTTGGTATACAGACCTATATGTGTACAATGCAGCACAGAAGATGGGGCAGGTGAAGGTGGGGAAGAAGGCTGGCGGGAGCTGGGATAGATTTTTTTTCCTGAGCCCAGCTGGTGATCAGCTTATACCCTAAAGCAGAAGGATTAATAACCAGAGTAATTTTATCCCCATCAGAATGTAACTACAGATGTGGGCTTATTGGGTGAAACAGCTAATCCTTTCTACATTTGGCTCACTCATGAAATACGATGCCTGGGGTTGTCAAAAGCACTATTTCCACATGGGCGTGCTGCTGGGTGTGCAGCCCTCCTGGGCTGTGTGGGCAGCTGTCGACTGTCTGTGCTCTTGCTGTGGGTGAACTGACTTCTCACTGGACTGATGGAGGGGAAGGGAACAGGCCTGTGTATATGTGTGGACACTGAGAGGAGGGAGGGCGTGGTTGAAGGAAAATGTCAGGTGTTGGAGTAGGTCGGTGCGAAAAGAGGCTGGAGGGAAAAAGACTCTTGGAAAAACCTAAGCTTCCTTGCAACCCTGTCTTACAGCGTCAGGGATAGGGAGGCAGCAGGAAGAGGGAAGAGGGCTGAGGAGAGGGGGTGCGCCTGGGTGTACACGTGCTCCAGATCTGAGCCAGCAGGCACCCAGGGATTTACAGCGTGGCAATGGTTGGAGGCTCCAACGCCAGGAGACTCAATTAATCAAAGAGCTGCTGCTGATGGAGCAGAGATGAAAGGGTTTCCAGGCCAGTCAGTGATATGCTTGGAGCTTTTCCCCGGGCAGCCACCCTGGGGTGAGTAACAGGAGACAAGATTCTTTCTGAGAGCTAAGGTCTGCGAGTTCCACGCCGCCACGGAGGGAGGCACCCAGGCAGCCAGTGGGCGTTAAGCGGGCGTGGTCAGGGCGACGGGGCGTGGCCCCAGCACCGGGGCGGCGCGCGTGACCGCCCCCACCCCGGCCGGCTCGGCGCACCACCTCCCGCTGGGCGTGGGGGCAGGGGGCGGGGAACGACGGTGGTCCCGGTGGGCCGCGTGCCTCCTACCTGACCCCGGCCGCTCCCTGCGCGGTGATCCGGGTCCCAGGTTGGGCGGCGCAGCGCAGGGCGCCGAAGGCGTCGCCCTCCCTTCCACCCACCGTTACCGGGCTCGGCTGGTCGCTCCGACCCGCTCGCTCCCCCGCTTCTTTTCAGTCCCAGGCTGGAGGGGCAGGAGAGGTTAAAGCTTCATTCCAGTGAGCTACGTTCCAGAACCTTTAAAAAATGCCCCGGGGTTCCTGGAAGACGTTGAGAGGAAAGCAGAGTGTCCGACGTCCCCACCCAAATGCTCCTGATCCAGAGAGACCGCCTTTGACTGAAGAGTCCCGGTGGGTGGGAGGAAAGGGCAGAGTGGCTTGTAAAAAAAAAACAACCTTCTTATCCATTCGTCTTCCTTCCCCTACCTTCTTCCCTTGGGTTCTTAATTAATGTCTCCCCTTCCCTCCAGCCCAAAGAATCTGGAGCCTAAAACCCTTCTCCCACAGGGCAGGGCGGGCCCACCGAGGCCGCCCTTAGCCCGGGAGTTCAGGCGGGGCCGCGCAAGGAAGGATTGCGCCTCCCGGGCGGGTCTCGGGGTTGGAAGGCTCACATCACCATGGCAACGAGGTCCTCGCTTCCCGTGGGAATGACGAACTCCCGAAAGTGCAGCAAATTGGAAAGGGACCTGCTGAGTGCCAGCTGGGGCTCTAGGCCCGAGGGGGGAGGGGAGGTGGTCTGCAGAGGGCGGGCGGGAAGGGGGGGGGGGCGGGGTACGACCGGGCCTGAGGGGCAACCCCAAGCGTGGATGCCGGGCTGCGCGTGTTTCCTCTGAGTCAGGTGGGGCCGCACATGCTGGACACGTGACACGCCGTGCTTCCCGGGGCGCCAGTGAGCAGATGTAGTTGCTGACTTGCTTAGAGCAGTGTCCTGGCTCTGGCTAAGTGGGACGGTTCCCTTCTGTTCTGGCTCGCGGCTGAATTCAAGTTCTATGTGGCTGAGGCCATTAGTTTATTTTTTACAATTTTTTTTTTATGGAGTTTTAAAAGTTGTTTTAGTGGTAAAAAGAAAAAAACATTTTTTAACCCATCAATAAATGTGTAAAGAAGGAAATGAAAATGATCCACAATCCCCAATTCTTACACCCAAAGATAGCCACTATTAACATTTTGTTGTCATCCTTCCAGATTCTTCCTGCACGCGTGTTCGCACGTGAATGTAGTATTTACAAAAGTAGATTACTCTGCACATGATGCTTTGTCACTTAATTTACCACAGACAGGGAAAGCAGGAAGAAAAATCGATTTATTATTTCTAATGGCAACATAGGATTATCATAACTTATTAAGCATTTGCTACTGCTGGAAGTTTAAGTTGCTTCCCAATTTTTACTCTTCTTTTTGGGAATAAACATCCTCACACATACATTTTTGCATACAGTCTGTTAGTTATTTTAAGTTAAGTGAAACTTCTAGAGTTACTGGGTCAAAGAATAGGGGCATTTGAGATTTTGATGTACGTTTCTAAATTCTGGGTCTCTGGGTTGTTTCAGAAGCAAGTGGGCTTTTTTTCTCCTCCGTTGGTACTAGGAACAACAGGGTGAGTTCCTTTATAATATGGTGTCTTGGTTCCTATTCCCGCCAAAGCAAAATCTGAAACAAGAATAGTATGGCGTGTGAATATTTATTATATCTACTGGGTGTGAATAGTTTTTTTTTTTCAGAGGTGATCCCAGAAGCACACTGAAAGGTGAGCAATTAAAAGTGCACTAATGAAGGGGTTACTGCTGTGGGCAACTGGGGGGCCCAGTCAGGCTGGGGACCCTCTGAGAGAGCACATAGAACACTCCTCGGAATGGATCCCCATTTATTTCTGCAGGACATTAACTCTCCAGATCACCCAACCTTCCCCTGTTTGGAAAACGTCTGCAGGTGAGTTCTGAGGTAGGCCAAGGGGATATGGCCGAAGCGTCTACGGCCTCAGCCACAAATGAATTATTACAACTTGCCCTGAACCCAGGCCAAGGGATGAGGTTAATGCAGGATAAAATTGCGTAATGGGCTCCGATTTTCCCCAGCCCCTCCACCTTCCCTCTCTGTTCCCTAAGCCATCTCTCGGTGCCAACTTCAGCTGCCCAGGGCTCCCAAAGTATTGAATCCTCTAAGGCATGTCAAAGAGGTCTTCTCAAGGACTTGCTCTAGAGTGTTAGAGACCAAATCTGTTACTTTTCCAGGTACATTTACATTTTAAGACAGAAACCAGAGGGGAGAATAATTCTTCACCGGAGGAACTGATGAGAATGCTGGCATTTCAGGCACTGTGGCAGCTGGAAGATTCTCTGGCAGAGGCAACCGAGGCCGAGGCCGTCCAGCAGAGGAATTCTGTGTGTCCTCTCTTGACCTGCAACAGGTGAGAGGCAGTTGGAAGGCGGAAGTGCAACAGGAGAGAAGAGTCCAGAGTCTTGTTTCTCTCACAAGGATGACACTTACTGGCCTGCAAATTTAGAAAATGAGGCGGGAAAGAGGAAATACTGCTGAATTGGCTGGACAGACTAGGGGAGCAATGAGCCGCCAAGGCAGGTGTAGAGAGAGGAAGTGGCCCCCCTTGGCTCTGGCTGAAAGGGGACACTCAAATGAGGGATTCGGCCTCAGTTCATATCTTCCCTACGTAGGGTCTTGCCTGTCCTCCTTCCCCTCTGGCCACTCTTTCTGAGTGTCATTAGGGGTCCACTTGTTTCTGCCTGTCCCGGACATGCGGGTGCTACTTAGAGATCTGTCCTGTACTCTGTTTTCTACTCCAGCAGCACACGGTGTTGGGGAGGTCAGCATCCCTCTGGGCTTCCACTGCCATCACACACAGATGCCATACAGACGGCTGGCCCAGCTCTCTCTCAGGAGCTCATGTCCCACCCCCCCGCCCCCAGATGCTGACAGAAGTCATGGCAATGGGTGGCATCTTGGGGTAGACGCGTACTCCTTCCAGGCTGTATGGTCTCTGGTTGTCACGTTTGAAAACCAGTGTCCCTAATTAAGTTGTGAGCTGTGTGAGGCCGAGTGCTTAGCCACACGACGTGGCCATCAGACAATGGCTGAATTGCCTGCTGTAGGAGTTTCTCCACCAGCACCACTGCGGGATCACCAGAGCAGTCCTGCTCTATGTGGGCACCTTGGTTTCTCCTGACACAGTCCCTGCCCTCAGCCATCTGCCCTTCTGGGAAGCGTCTGCTCACCAAATCAGTAGTGCTTCTCAGCTCATCCTCCTTGTCTGCAGTATGTGGCACTGTCTGCCCGTTCCACAGTCCTGAAACTCTACCCTTTCTGGGCCTCCATACATCACACCCTCTCAACATTCCTCGGCCCGGTGAGCTGTTTCCTTTTGTCCCCTAAGATACCGTGCTTTGGAGCAGCATGAGGGAGTGGAAAGAATGTAGGTTTGGGAGCCAGAGTGACTGTGTTTGAATCATTTATTAGTTGGGTGACCTCTCTGGCCTCCATTTTCTCACCTGTAAACTGCAGATAATCGTGGCGTTGGAAGATATAGGAAAAGCGCCTGACACAAAGTAATTGCTAAATGCACAGCAGTTATGGTTGTTCTTGTGAGACTTTGCCAAGCATTACACAACCCCGTGTTGACTCATGCTCACCTCTGGGCTGAGGAACGCCAGCACTCTCTCACCATCCCCGACTGTTCTCCTGCGTCTGGTCTCTGTCTCCCCATATCTGCTAAGTATTTCCACTTTTGATTTCCTGCCATGACCTCAGTATCAGCCTGCACAAACCAGTCTTGTCTCTTCTCCAAAGCTTTTCCTGCTTCAGGATTTCCTTGAGTCAGTTGTCCACAAAGACTCTTGGGCTTCAAAAGCTTGGAGGTGTCTTCCTTTGCCTTTCTTATTTGGAAATAATGATTATTATTGGCAGAGGGTCTTCACATGACTTCTGGCTTACCTGCAACAGTATTTTGAAATAGGCTATTCTACAAATGACGCCTGGAGAGGCAAAAGCATCTGCCTACGGGGGAATGGTAGAGCAGGACTCAGACTCAAATCCTGGGCTTATCCCATGTCTCGGAGATTCCCTACACTAAACGACTGGTAGCCTGGCTGCTCCCAAGTCCCACTGACCCCAAATGCCGAAGTCTGTCCATCCTAAAAACAAGCTGACAAGCCTTTCCCAACATCTCCCTTCAGCTCCAAGTTTTCTCTCACCTCTCCTCAGAGACACACTCCTTTAAAAACTTATACGCATCTACTAGTTGGATTTATCCTCTTCTCTTTGAGTCCTCAGTGACTGCAGTCTGGCCTACAGTGCCCCTGGATTGATGCTTGCCAGGGTCATTAGGTCACTTTGCCCTTTCACCGTCCCCCCCCAAACATCCTTTCTCTTTAGTGTCTCCCCTGAATTCCCTTGCATCTTTCTGGCCATTCTTCCCTAGTGTCTTTGGCTCAGTCCATCTCTTGAATGCTGAGAATCCTTAAGTTTTTGTTTTAGGCTGTCTTCTCTTTTTAAACCACGTGACCTCCCTGGTTATTTCATTTACTCCTGTGGCTTCAGTTATCATCAACATGCTGGTCACTCCCCAGTCTCTGTCTCTTTCTAGCCCAGATATTTCCCCTTACTTCAAAATCTTCATATCCATCTGACAATGGAGTTCACATCCTGATCCACTATTTACCAGCTGGGTCACTATGATGGTTATTTTTATGTGTCAACTTGGCTGGGCCACAAGGTGTCCAGATATTTTATCAAACATTATTCTGGGTGTGTCTGTGAGGCTATTTCTGGGTGAGGTTAACATTTGAATACACTGAGTAAAGCAGACTGCCCTTCCTAATGTGGGTGAGCCTCATCTGATCACTTGAAGACCTGAAGAGAACAAAGAGACTGATTGTCTGTGTGTAAGAGAGAACTCCTCCTCCCTGACTGATGAGCTGTGACATCATTTTTTCCTTGCTTTTGGATTCCACTTGAAACATCAGCTTTTCTCAGATCTTGAGTCTGCCAGCTTTCAGATTGGAACTCGTACCATTGGCTCTCCTGGGTCTCAGACCTTCAGACTCAGACTAGAACTATACATTAGATCTCTTGGATCTCCACCTTGCTGACTGCTGTATGAACCAATTGCTTATAATAAATTATCTATCTATCTATCTATCTATCTATCTATCTATCTATCTATCTCCTGTCCATTTTTGTGGAGAGCCCTGACCAATACAGTGATCTTTGATAAGTTACTTCTTTAATCTCTCTGTGCCTTTCTTTCCTCATCTTTAAAATAGGTATAATAATAATTAACTTATAGTATTGTTGGGAAAAATTAGCAAGTCAAGCTTAGACTCAGTGCTGTAGAACTTGGTAAGAGTTCCATAAATCCTCACTATGATTCAGATGATTATTAATTTTATTTGAATGTGTCATAGGCACTTCTACTCAGTTGTAAACTGAGCTCATTCCCTTCTATTTCTGTCTCTGATTGGGTTCCCTAGAAGCCGAATCCGAGACAGGGATATAGGTGCATGAGATTTATTGAGGGAACATTCCCAGGAAAGAGAAAGTGAAGGAAGAAAGCAGGATAGGGCAGGGGAAAGAGCTAAGCATGGATGTGATCTCAACTGGAGTCTAGATTCATTCTACAGGGAACTCTGAAGGATGAATTATACCATGGAGGTGCTTCCACTTTGAGACAACATTTCATGAGGCAAGATTAGACTTTTTCTTCCTCCATTAGGTCATAGATGTGAAGCAAAGGAGAGACATTGTTACAGCAATGTTTCTGTTTCTGTTTCCCTCTCTCTTCAAAAATAAATAAACATTAAAAAAAGTACCTAATTCAGGCTATGTAGCCACTTGATGGCTCATCACCAGATGCTCAATCTGTGTAATTTTTTTTATTTAATGTTTATTTATTTTGAGAGACAGAGAGAGAGAGAGAGAGAGAGAGAGCGAGCACATGAGCAGGGGAGGGGCAGAGAGAGAGGGAGACACAGAATCTGAAGCAAGCTCCAGGTTCTGCACTGTCAGCACAGAGCCCGATGAGGGGCTGGAACTCACGAGTTGTGAGATCATGACCTGAGCTGAAGTCAAACGCTCAACTGACTGAGTCACTCAGGCGCCCCAGCAGATGCTCAATCTCTGAAATATAGTATGTCAGAAGCTGTTTTTCAAATGACGTAGAGGTCATTGCTACAGAATGCATGGCCTTTCTCCAGATCTCTAGGAGTTATCAATATGGTGGATAAACACAAGGTTCTATGGAAGGTTCAGATGGCCCAGGTTCCTGTAGACTAAGCCTGTAAATGTATACTGTTTTTCAGTCTGTGTGAATGTAAACTGTTTCTGATTCTCCTCCTTCAAGGGTACTGGAAATAATACATTTACCAGACCAGTAACTATATCCCATGTACCAAAGGCTGTGTTAATTTGTTCTGGAAAAAATACCACACAGCTGCTGCAGTTGGAGCTCCATTGTCAGCTGTTATCATACATCCAGTTTTTGTAGAGACCAGATAGTGAGTTAAATAGAGATATAATAGGGACCATCCCCTTCAAAAGACCAGTTCATTAAGTTTTTGAACATAGTGTCATTCTCTGCCATTCCTCTCAGGATGAGATTCTTAAAATTTACTATTTTGGCTGAGCAGTGGGGTCACATTTATTGGCTTATACTTGGGTTTTCTTACTATAATAAAACTTACTCTACAGATCAAGAAACCAATTCTGTTGTTTCCAGAACTGTTAGCAATTGTGTCAACTGCTAACATCCACTCCCATTATACATTTGGGAAACCGGGAAACAAGATTTGTGGACCTGTCATGAGGCAGTTGTGGGCCAACAGCCTCTTTATTACTAGGCCCTCATGTAACACTGTTGTAGCAGGGGACCATAATGGCATGTGGGGACCCAGGGTACCTGCATCAACTCAGATCCTGTACCCAACTGTTCTCAAAATGTCTGGGTATTCCGCTTTCCCCACTGTATAGTTATCTGGGTAAATGGCCATAGGTCCCTTTGGAGGAAAGACACTGCTGACCCAGACTTTCCTTTAGCTGATGGATATAGGTCTGAAAAATGGCTCAGATCTGAAAACTGGGGAAAAGATTGTGATTTTTCACTGGGGCCGTCAACGATCTTCTGCTTAGCTATTTTTGATCTCTTTTGCTTATATATACATTAGGTAATACCTTTGTTGGTTGTCCATCTATCTTGCCTCTGGGAGCATCATGTTTTGTTAGTCATTCCCATAGCTCACTACAGATTGGAATCTCTGGTTGCCCTTCCATATTTGCTGCCGTTACAATAAGAATATCTATATTACTTCTGGTGGCTTAGTGCTGCCATTGGCCTCGGTTATTCTGGAATCTAATATCATACTCATTACTACCAAAAACCCCAGTCTGTGGGGAAGTAGGTGAGGGAGATGGGGGAAATAGGAGATGGGGATTAAGGAGTACACTTGTCGTGATGAGCACTGGGTGATGGATGGAATTGTGGAATCGCTATATTGTACACCTGAAACTAATATAATGCCATATGTTAACTCTACCGGAATTGAAGTAAAAACTTAAATGAAAATCCCAGCCTGTAACCACATGTCTACACCAGCATTGGACTGCAGAGGAAGTCAATACTAACTAAAGTTTCTTCATGGTGATGGCGCCTCTCTCAACAGTGCTTTTCTTAGCACTTTGGCAGATGCTTGTCCTCTGAGACCTTCTGAGGGACAAAGTCAGCTGGTGGGTTTTCTAGTCTGCAGACTTGTTCTAGTACATCTACTTCTATGGCCTTTTGATCCCTTCCTCTGTGGTTGCTCATGAGGATTCTGGCATTGCCTTTTCTAAGCCCCTAAGAGCCATTCCAGTAACATATCAGGACTTCCTTCATTTATCTGCCCTTAAACCCTTGCTGTGATGTTACATCCATGTTACAGAGAATATTTCCATAGCAATAAAGTTGCCTTTATTTAGAGTTTTCCCTTCTTGATCCAGCACTGTTGAGATGCATCTCAGTCATATACCTCTAGTTCCTGCCAGTACACGTTAGCCCAATCCCACAGCGACCTTGGTATACAATTCTTTTGGTTCTATAATTCTTTTTTTCCCTTAGCAGGCCCAGCACTTAGTCACCCTGAACATAGCCCTAGTCATTGGTCTGGTGGCCAGGCAGAAAGGGAGGAAGGAATATGCTAAGAGAATAAGCATGATATGATGGGCATTTGCCTCATTTGAGGCTGCTGCAAAATGTTCAGTTAAGGGAAAGCTGCTCTCCTCAGAGTGAGACACTTCTATCCATTGAAAAAGTTCAGAGGAATCTGGCAACTGGAAGGTTCTCTAGCACATTTACCCAGAAACACCCAGTCCACATCTCAGTCCCACTCAGTCCCTTCCAATCTGTATTAGGCCCTGACGGATGTAAGAGATCTGCTTTACTTAAAGTCTTGAGAATTTGGATTACAGCTGGATTAGTTTCTGAGTAAAGGAGATATTTTTTTATTAGTTTATTAGTTTGTTTGTTTAACATTGCCAAGGAAGCCTCTGTCTCTCACATGTTGCTTTGAATTGGTAATTGATTGCCTGAACCTGTCATTTTCTCTCTTTAATCCATTAATGTTGATCAGCAATAACCACCAATTCCACAGCCCTTTAATTATTATCTGTCCCATACCTCTCAGGCAGCAGAGATATTGCACAAACCAGTGCATCTCCTTCAATTTGTATCCCTTTCAGCTTGCCACAGGTGAAAACCTCAGCAAAGGTACTGCTACATCAGGCCAGGTCTTTCAAATCTGCCGCTCTTACCACCAACAGTGAGGTCCTCATTGCCAGCTAGTTGGCAAGTGATCAACTCCAGAATCTCATCTTTATAATTTGCTCTGAAGAGTATTCTTTGTACCAACTATCTAGGGTGGGTTTCCTAAAAGCAGAGTTTGAGATAGGGATTTGGGCGACTGTGATTTACTGAAGGAGTGCTCTTAGGAGAAAGGAAGTAAGAGATATAGGACAGACCAGAGGAAGGACCTAAGCATAGAGCTGGGGTCTAATTATGGCTTCATTTCTCAGGTATCCCTGGAGCATGAAGGGTCCCACAGAACTAGTCCCACCTTGAAACAAAAGAGCCAGCCTTTTGTACCTCTATACCTGTTGGTCATTAGTTGCAGGTCTGGGGGTGTGACCTCCTGCCTGAGGCAGCTACTGGATTCTATGTGGCTGAGGGCCATTTTCTGGTATTTGGCAGATGGGTTTAGTGGCCTGTAAAGTGATCCGGGCAGGACACCAACATCTTCGAAGACTATTTCAGTAAGTAGCTCCTCCGTCCACCGGTTGCTAAAGCTAGGAACCTGGGAGTCATGCTTGTCCCCTTTCTTCTTTTCCAATTCTGATTCAGTCAATTCAGTCTCCAAAACATGTATTCAATCTCCTAATCACTCCATTTACTTTTTCCATTTTCCCTCTCACTACCCAAGTTGACGTCACCACCATCTATCCTCTTTATTACTGCAATAGCTCCTAACAAACCTCTTTAGTGTATTACCTGCAAGACAGCCAAAGTAATCTTTCTAAATCCCCATCTTTAACATCACTTCCCTTATTAACCCTTCAGTGGTTTTCCATTGCTCTTATGATAATTTCAAACTGCTTTATATGACTTACAATATCCTGCATGACCTTGGTCCTACTCATATTTCCTGGCTCATCTCTTACTACCTACAACCTCAAATGGCTGGCCCAAATGGGCTTCTTTTAGTTACTTGAATATACCACAGTATCTCTTTTTTTTTTCAATATATGAAGTTTATTGTCAAATTGGTTTCGATACAACACTCAGTGCTCATCCCAAAAGGTACCCTCCTCAATACCCATCACCCACCCTCCCCTCCCTCCTACTCCCCATCAGTCCTCAGTTTGTTCTCAGTTTTTAAGAGTCTCTTATGCTTTGGCTCTCTCCCACTCTAACCTCTTTTTTTTTTACTTCCCCTCCCCCATGGGTTTCTGTTAAGTTTCTCAGGATCCACATAAGAGTGAAACCATATGGTATCTGTCTTTCTCTGTATGGCTTATTTCACTTAGCATCACACTCTCCAGTTCCATCCATGTTGCTACAAAGGGCCATATTTCATTCTTTCTCATTGCCACATAGTACTCCATTGTGTATATAAACCACAATTTTTTTATCCATTCATCAGTTGATGGACATTTAGGCTCTTTCCATAATTTGGCTATTGTTGAGAGTGCTGCTATAAACATTGGGGTACAAGTGCCCCTATGCATCGGAACTCCTGTATCCCTTGGGTAAATTCCTAGCAGTGCTATTGCTGGGTCATAGGGTAGGTCTATTTTTAATTTTCTGAGGAACCTCCACACTGTTTTCCAGAGTGGCTGCACCAATTTGCATTCTCACCAACAGTGCAAGAGGGTTCCCGTTTCTCCACATCCTCTCCAGCATCTATAGTCTCCTGATTTGTTCATTTTGGCCACTCTGACTGGCGTGAGGTGATATCTGAGTGTGGTTTTGATTTGTAGTTCCCTGATGAGGAGCGACGTTGAGCATCTTTTCATGTGCCTGTTGGCCATCCGGATGTCTTCTTTAGAGAAGTGTCTATTCATGTTTTCTGCCCATTTCTTCACTGGATTATTTGTTTTTTGGGTGTGGAGTTTGGTGAGCTCTTTATAGATTTTGGATACTAGCCCTTTGTCAGATATGTCATTTGCAAATATCTTTTCCCATTCCGTTGGTTGCCTTTTAGTTTTGTTGGTTGTTTCCTTTGCTGTGCAGAAGCTTTTTATCTTCATAAGGTCCCAGTAGTTCATTTTTGCTTTTAATTCCCTTGCCTTTGGGGATGTGTCAAATAAGAAATTGCTGCGGCTGAGGTCAGAGAGGTCTTTTCCTGCTTTCTCCTCTAGGGTTTTGATGGTTTCCTGTCTCACATTCAGGTCCTTTATCCATTTTGAGTTTATTTTTGTGAATGGTGTGAGAAAGTGGTCTAGTTTGAATCTTCTGCATGTTGCTGTCCAGTTCTCCCAGCACCATTTGTTAAAGAGACTGTCTTTTTTCCATTGGATGTTCTTTCCTGTTTTGTCAAAGATTAGTTGGCCATACGTTTGTGGGTCTAGTTCTGGGGTTTCTATTCTATTCCATTGGTCTATGTGTCTGTTTTTGTGCCAATACCATGCTGTCTTGATGATTACAGCTTACCACAGTATCTCTTGATCCTTTGTCTTTGCACATATTTTTTTATCTGCCAGGACAGCTTTACCACTTCTCATGTGATTGCCTCTTGTTCATCTTTAAGGACTTGTCTAGTTAGTTATACTTGTCCCTGAAAAGCCTTCCTTGCTCATGGCCTTTAGACTCCCATAACACCTTTATTTTTCCCCATCATGTCACTTACCACATGAAATTGCCATTGCCTCTTTATTTAGTTGCCTGCATCTCACTACAGTGCTATTTCTCTACTAATTTCCTCATTCTGTTCTCACCCTTCTTCCTTTCCTGTATTTTTTAAGACAAATTTCCCTGGACTTTCTCTTCTCTAGTCATTTGGCAGTAATATGTCTAATTTTTACACTTCAGTGGTTTAGCATGAACGAATCTCTACTTAAATTAAATTGTAAGTTCTGTGGGAGCATGGATAGTGCTTGCATTATTTATCACTGTATTATCATGCTTGGGGTATGGATGGAATTCAATAAATGTTTATTATATGAACTAATAAATGTATAAAAATATTTCATTTCTTTTTTTTTTCATTGCTGCTCTAGGTGCCAGCACCTGCAATTGTGCCTTGCATATAGTAAGTGCTTAATAAGTATTTGTTAAATTCAAAAGTGAACTTAGCCCTTCCTTTCAATTTGCATGATAGCTATCCTGCCTAATTTAGGTCCTCAGCGTCTGTGTCCAGAGTCATGCAGCAGAGACTGATACCAGCAAAGTAGAATACTAGAAAACTCCTAGTCCTCATTTTCTTTAAAAAACATAAAAACAAAGCAAAACAAAAACCCAAGCTATCTTAAACAACTTTGTAGGAACTCTGTAAAATGATCAAAGTCTGATAGCAACCAAATAATGCCCAATCACGAAAAAAACATGTTCAAAATGGTAGGAAATTTTGCAGTGTTTTTACTCACGCTTGCTTCAGCCCACCTCACCCTTCCCAGAACAGTGGTGATTTTGGTTTTAAGCAGGTGGCAGCCTAGCTCCCAGTTCCCCCCACCAGAGGAAGCAGAGCAGAATCTTATTTTCTAATTACTGTGTATGTCTGTTCTAAATAGTCTGGGGATACCTGAAGGACTAATGCTAGACAATAGCCCTGTTCCACAGAACTTGGAATGCAAGTAGGAAAAGCAACGGGCACTGCTTGTAAAAGCTACAAGGTGGCTACAAACCTACAGACATCTGGAGTATGAGATTCTGAGTGGAAACATGCAGCAGACCATCTAAGGCTGGGAAGATAAACTGAGGTGAGATGTTTGGGGGAATTAGGGCATTTAAAAGTAGCCATGTATACAGGGGAATTTATAAATACATGTTTATGCCAGGGAAGATGCATGCTAAGAAAAATCCTGTGAACTTAATCTTCCACATTGAACTAATCCCTAGGCTCACAACAAGCCTACCTAAATGGTGAAGGGATGACACTAGGACCAACTCTAGGACCAAACCATTCCACAAAGACTGCAAGTAGTGGGTGTTCTCTCATTTTGATGTGTGTGTGTGTGTGTGTGTGTGTGTGTGTGTGTGTTTTAGTTCCTAGCATTTCAGGAAACCTCTATCCAAACACTACCTAAACACAAGCTAAAGGAATAGAAACGTCAGTGATTACACATGACAAGATATATCATCTTTGCAAAGACAGCTTGGAAAAGTTTTGAAACAAATGTATTGCTGCAGCCTTCAACAACAACCACCACCAGAAAAAAAAAAAAAAGACAAAAGAAAGAAAGAAAGAAAGAAAGAAAGAAAGAAAGAAAGAAAGAAAACTAGCAAATTCTGGGATAGGGGGAGAAGGAGAATCTGATTTCCAGAGTTACCAGTTTATGATAGTCAAATGGCTAATTTTCAACCAAAAGATTCCTAAGGCATATAAAGAAACAGGAACATATGTTTCATTCAAAGGAATAAAATTAATTGACAGAAGCTCTCCCTGAGGAAACCCACACATCAGAATTACTAGAAAAAGGCTTTAAGCCAACTATATTAGATGTACATAAAATGCTAAGGGAAAACATGGACAAAAAGCTAAATGAAATCAAGAAAACAATATATGAACAAAATTAGAATATCAACAAAGAGACATTATAAAACACAACTAAACAGAAATTATGGAGCTGAAAAGCACAATAACTAAAATAAAAGTTCATTAGAGTGGTTCAGCATCAAATTGGAGCAAGCAGAAGAAAGAATCAGTGAACTTTAAGATAAGATAATTGAAAGTATTGAATCTAAGGAGCAGGGATAAAAAAGAATGAAGAAAAGTGAACAGATCATAAAAGACTTATGGAACACCATTAAGTGGACAAACTTATGCATTATGGGAGTTCCAGAAGGAGAAGAGAACAAAAGAGGTAGAATAATTGTATGGAGAAATGATGACCAAAAATTTCTCAAATTTGAGAAAAGACATGAATCTACAAATCCAAGACACTCAATAAGCTCCAAATAGGATAAACCTAAGGAGGCATATAATCAAACTATCAACAGCCAAAGACAAAGAGAAAAATCTTGAAAATAGCAAGAGAAATGTAACATGTCACATATAAGGGATTCTCAGGTGATTTCTCATCAGAAGCCATGGAGATCAGAAAGCAATGGTATGATTTGTTTGAAGTACTAAAAGACAAACACCTGTCATCCAAAATTTCTTTATCTGGTAAAACTGTCCTTCAAAAAATAAGAAATAGGGGTGCCTGGGTGGCTCAGTCGGTTAAGCGTCCGACTTCGGCTCAGGTCATGATCTCATGGTTAGTGAGTTCGAGCCCCGCGTCGGGTTCTGTGCTGACAGCTCAGAGCCTGGAGCCTGCTTCACATTCTGTGTCTCCCTCTCTCTCTGCCCCTTCCCTGCTCATGCTCTGTCTCTCTCTGTCTCAAAAATAAATAAACATTTAAAAAAAATAATAAAATGCCAAAAAAAAGAAATTGTTTATGTTTCATGCAATAAGAAGTTGTTTATGTGACTTTTCATGCATTTCTGCCCAGAGCTGCACATATACAATCATGGAGGTGCTTAGTTGACTTGTACTGCATATCTGGCCTCAGGATCAAAACTGGCCCTTCTGTTCCTGTTGCCAAGAAGGATTAACTTGCCTTACCTTGAGCCAAACCAGGCTGGCCCCCTGGAATGGATCAGGGAGGGGAGAGAAATATGGTAACTCCCAGGCTTCTAAGATTGTGAGATATGATAAGAGAAATAGAAAAAACAAAAACAAAAACAAAAACAGTTTGCTTGGGACTGCACTTAGGCAAACTTAAACCATAAATCACACATGGGTAGTATATGAATTGCCCTGGCGGGAATAGCTAGTTGGAAGTTTTACCTGAGAGAAG
This sequence comes from Lynx rufus, assembly GCF_022079265.1. Taxonomy (NCBI): domain Eukaryota; kingdom Metazoa; phylum Chordata; class Mammalia; order Carnivora; family Felidae; genus Lynx; species Lynx rufus. Next base: position 28,562,557 of record NW_025814889.1, on the reverse strand, counting down.
GACACTCCTCTCAGAACCCTCAATAGGGACTCCAACCAGGCTGTTCACTGCCGGGCCTTTCCAGCCAGAAAGCTGGATGTTGTCAGTACTCGATTTTTGTATTAAGCCCTCTTTGTTCTTCTCTTTCTCCTTATTTATGTTTACTACAATTGTTTAATTCCTTATATTCCCTTTCCTTTATCATTAATAAAATCTTCCTCCATGAAACTGAAAGTGTGGCTGTTGTGAATTACTATTATTAAGAACAGGGACACAATGTATAAAGGTGTAATTTGTGACATCAATAACATAAAGAGGAATGATGAGGCTGTATAGGAGTAGTTTTGTATGTGATTGAAATTGACATCAATTCAAATTAGATTGTTATAACTATAGTATGCCATAAATAATTCCCAAGGTAACTACAAATAAAATATAAACATACACAAATGAAATGAGAAGCGATTCGAAACATGTCATTACAAAAAACAGTCAAGTAAACACAAAAGGCCTTAACAGAAGAGAAGACCAATAAGGCATCTGGGGGGGCAGGGGGAGGGGAAAGCAAAATGGCAGAAGTATTTCCTTGTCAGTACTTTAAGTGTAAATGGATAAAACTCTCCAATGAAATGCATATATTATGTTACACAATAAAGAAGGACTGGGTGAAAATCTGTCATACATCTATTACAATATGTCCCCACTCTCACATTGTAAAGACCCTAAGGAAAGAAAATAAAATATAATTATTGGAAATGTGATAACACATTAAAATTAAAGATACTTTTTTTATAAAAAAATAAGTTGTCAGATTGTTCAAAATAGACATGAACAATATGCGATCTACAAAGTATTCATTTTATATTTAAAGGAAAAAATGGGTTGAAAATGAAAAAATGGGAAAAATATCCCATGCAAATAGTAAACAGAAGAGAGCTGGGGTGGCTATACTCTTATTATACAAAGTAAATGTGAAGCCAAACACTATTGTAAGAGACAAAAAAGTCAATTCACAAAGATGATATGCAATTATAAATATATATGAACCAAGCATCGAAGTCTCAAAATATATAAGGCAAACATTGACAGACTGAAGATAGAAACAGAAAGCTCTGCAGTAACAGTAGATTTTTAATATCCTATTTTCAATAATGGAAGGAGCAACCAGACAGAAGATCAACAAGAAAATATAGGACTTAAATAACAAAATTAACCAACCAGATCTAACCAGATCTAAAACACTCCACCTAGTAACAGCAGAATACACATTTTTCTTAAGTATACATGAAACATTCTCCAGGATAGACCATATGTGAAATGACAAAACAAGATCAATAAATTAAAAAAAAATTGAAATCATGCAAAGTATCTTTTCTGCTCATAATTAAATAGAACTAAAACTCAATTACAGAAGGCAAATAGACAAATCTGCAAATATATGGAAATTGAATAACACACTCTTAAACTATCAGTGGATCAAAAAAGAAATCACAAAGGAAATTAGAAAATACCTTGAGATGAATACAAACAACAACACAATACACCCAAGCCAGTCATCTTCATTTAAACCAGATTGTCCTGGGCAGGGCTGGGAAGGAAGTGAGTTCTGGGGTCTTGCAGACTACTGCTTAGCCCATGGGCTATGGATTACTAATGTCATCTCACTGGACCCTGACCCTTTTTTTTCCTAGTGTAATCTTTCTCCAAACTGCTACAGGATTATTTCTGCAGACATTGCTCAAAAAACCACTTACACATAAGTCTAAGTGGTACCTGTGCTTCTGATAGAATATGACAAAGGTAATGGACTGCCACTCCCATGATTAGATCAGATTATATAAGACTGTCTCTTAGCAAACTGGGGCTAGACACTCTCCTTATGAGCTTAATGAATGTTGTAGTCATTTTGGAGAAGCTCACATGTCAAGGAACTGTGGGCAGCCTCTAGGACCCAAGGGTGACCTCCAGCCAACAGCTAGCACATAACCGTTGGCTATACAGTCACAGGAAATGCATTCTGCCAACAACCTGAATGATCCTAGAAGCAGAGTCTTCCCCAGTTGAGCCTTCAGATGAGAATGTGGCTCAGCCACCACCTTGACTGCAGCCTGGTGAAACAGAGGACTCAGTCCAGAGTCAGAACCAACAGAAACTGAGATAACAAATGCCTGTGGTTTTAAGCCATTAAATTTATGGTCATTTAGTGTAAAATGTAGGGAACCAATACAGAAAGCATTCAGCTAATACAAAATAGCTGAGAAATGGAATGTCCTTAAAGAAATCTGATTATACTTTCCAGGTTTACCTTGGAACCCAAGAACCCTGAGCAGGTGGTTTGCAATGGGCCATGTTCTCATGGTTTTTGCTTTCTAACTATGATCTGATCTATCTAAAATTCAAGTGCATAAACACACAGAAAGACAAACTGCATTGATGGGTAGGGGTCAGAACAGCAGTTCTTGTAGAATGGGATGTAATGAAAGTCCAGATATGGTCCTCCCTTCTCATCCACAAACATACTCTGGCACCAGTTTTCCAATGGAGTCTCTAGGAGTGATGTTAGTGAAGAACATCTTAATTTCTGTCTTGAATCAGTGATAAAACCAAATAAAAAAATTTCTTAAGTTCTGTCTTAATATGTTCAATCAATTAAAACAAGATGCAACATTTAATGAATTCTTGTTAGACTTGCTTTTATAATTAGGTAAGCACACTTTGTAATTAGCATAGTACTTGCTGATATTCAAATGGGAGCTTGAAGATTTTAGTTTTTTTAAAGTAGACTAAACATCATCATATCTTCTTTAAATTATTATTTTGTGTTTCAAGAGATAGATGTGTCCCAATGATAAATAGCATTACCCCTCTCTTAATAGTCACAAATGTCAAATAAGTTGGATACAAATGATCAAACTTTTACTCTAGGCTGGAAGGACAGACCCGAATCCCACTGTGCCTCTCCAGGGCCCTCAGCAAGGCTGCTGCTGGTCACAGAAGGGGGAAGGACATGTGTGTGTTCTTCATGGAGAGCCAGGAGAGAGCCTTGGGCTGTCTGCCATAATCGAATCTAACATTTCATCTTTCTTCTCTTGGAAAGCCCTCAACAAGCAGCCCCACAGTCCATGTGGGGTGGATGTAGGACTTGGGGGTCCCAAATGGCATTAGATTAATCAGATTCTTTCCAGAGAATCTTGAAGCTTGACCCCAAAACCCAAGTTAGTCAGAAAGTGCTGGCAATTGGAGTTAAGAGGTCACATTCCTTGACTAAGACAGATGAGGGAGGGTGATTCTGGGTTCTGGGTCTTGGTTTGTTTGATGGATGAGAATGCTTCCCCTCCCTTCTTTCACTGTCATCCAGAAACCACATAGTACAGAGGGCCCCACACTGTTGCTGTTGAGCAGGGAGCAATATTTTGCCTGCAGCATCCAAGTTAGCAGCTTTCCTTGGGAAAGAGTCCATGTCTTCCCCCAGACTTCCCCATGGCAGGGGTGAATTACAGCCAAGAGAGGAGCTAAAGCTGTTTTTGTCAAAACTCACTGCAGGACTGCCTTTCCTTCCAGAAGGTCTGACCTCCAAGGTCAAGGCACTGAACTATCAATGGTAAAATACTGCACTTTGTCCAGAGAAGCAAGGGAAGGGAGGCACAAAAGAGTTGCCACCCCACCTAGACTCGCACTGGGAGGACCGAGCAGCCCATCCATGCCCAGGACTGCCTCTCTTGCAGGGCCCCTTTTTGGCCCCCAGACATTCCTGAGGTCACCAGGCTTGTCCTCCTGGAAGGTCCCGTGGTAGTGGGAACTGAAGGCAGCACAGCTCTGGGCCAACTAGTATTCCAGCAGAGAGAATCCTGCATCCTGGGCCCGTGTGCCCCACTGCTAGCTGTGTGACCCTTTAGTGAATCTCTGAGCAGCTCTGGGCTTCAGGCTTCTCTCTCACCTGTAGAACATGGCCTGTTCTCTGCCAGTGTGTCAAGTTCCTGGATGTGTTCCCATGTGTCCCCGAGTGGGGCATCACGGCAGAATCACTAATGATAAGGATAGGAGTCCAATTTTCCCATTTAATTTTTTAAAAAATTTTTTGGTAATGTTTAGTTATCTTTCAGAGAGAGAGAGAGAGAGAGAGAGAGAGAGAAAATGATTTGGGAAGGGGCAGAGAGAGAAGGAGACACAAAATCCAAAGCAGGCTTCAGGCTCCGAGCTGTCAGCACAGAGTCCGACGCGGGGCTTGAATCCACGAACCGTGAGATCACTACCTGAGCTGAAGTTGGACACTTAACCCACTGAGCCACCCAGGCATCCCTCCCATTTCTTACATTAGGGAGGATTTATTTGCCTGTGTGTAAAAGAGATCTCAAATAACAATGGCTTAAACAAGATCAAGTTTCTTTCCCTCTGATGTAAAAGTCTGCATGAAGGCACATGAGGGCAGTATGTATGGTCTCCAAATCAGGCTCTCCAGGCTGCCGACTCAGCCATCCCAAGGGCATGGTTGTGGATGCCTCCAGGTCCAGAATGAGTCAATGCCCCCAGAGCAGGATGCAGGACACAGGAAGGAGAGGCATGACCCTTTCTTTAAGGGATCTTGTCCCAGAGGTTCCAAACATCCCTTCTTCACACTCCATTGGCCAGCAGTCCCTGGCTACAGGAAGGCAGAGAAAAGTGACCACAAACCCAGCTGAATATTGACAGATCTATTATTGTGGAAGAAAGAGTCAATGATGATTGAGGGGACAGCAATCAGCCTCATTTTTTTCCCATAAAACTTAGTACTACATCATTTTTTTAAATTGAAAATACTTGCTAATAACAAATTAAGTGATCCAAAGATACGTAAAAAAAAACCTCTATGCACCACCCTCTCCCCACTCCCACAACCTGAAACTAATAGTTCCTGTTAATAGTAACATTTTGATGTGTATTCTTTCGTGCCTTTCTTTCGTGCAAAGCTTTCTGTGTCTCTGCCCACTTCTAATTTTTAGTTTTTATTTTTTAAAAAATGTTTATTTAGAGAGAGAAAGAGTCCAGGTGGGGGAGGGGCAGAGAGAGAGGGAAAGAAAGAATCCCCCCTCAAGTTCCACACTGTCAGCGCAGAGCCCTACTCGGGGCTCGATCTCACCAACCGTGAGAACGTGACCTGAGCTGAAATCCAGAGTTGAACGCTTAACCGGCTGAATTACCCAGGCGCACCCTCACTTTTAATACTTTAAAATGAGATCATCCTACACACAATATTCGCTACAATTTGCTTATTTCTAATTTATAATGAATCTATTTACTATATGTGGCTCTAACCTGTGTATTTTAATAACTGCATATCTCATAATATAGAGTTCTTAGTTGGGGTCACTATAATTTCTTCCACCACTCTCCAATAGAATATACATGTTGTTTCCTTTTATTGTCACTGTAAATAATGTTTTAAGAAACAACCTTGTGCACATATCTTTAGGTATTTGTTTTTGTAGGATACTTGATTAAAGGATATGTACAATTAAAATTGCAATAGATTCTACCTGGTCACTATGGATTGTCATAATCTGCAGACTGGCCAGTCACAAATGAGAATGACGGGCCCTTGATAGCACTCCCCTTTGCTGCTGGAAGGAAGAGGAGAAAAGGGGAGAAGGGTATAGAGCAGACAGCGTGATTTCCAGGTACTGGTTTGTTCCCTGGTCTAGTAGCAGAGAATGTGCTTCATTCCACCTGCTCTTGGAGAGAAAGGGGCGAGGGCACCTCTGCTTCCACTGAGAAGCAGGTGGAATCACAGTGCCTGCCTCACAGCAAGCCACCCTGCCCTGAGGAGGACTGTAAAGAGGATTCACAGGTAAGGAGAATGGGTCTGGGCACCCTACAAGGGACGTGAACCCTCCCAGCCCCGTGGCCAGGCAGACAGAGCACTAAGCCTGCAGCCCTGACTCACAGAGCCATTTTCATGGGCCATGTCCCCAAGGCCAACTCCCCATGGTCCAGACAAGGAAACTGAGGCTCAGGGAGAGCATGGCTTGGCCAAGTTCACTGAGGAAGGCTGAAGGAGGGTCTGGGGACTAGCACCCACTACCAGGACCCCCGAACTGTTCCCATCACCCACATTCCCGCACTTGGCTTTATCTCTGAGCTTTTTGGCTTGGGTTGTCCTTGCTGGTCCCAGTGTGCAGCCTGGAGAGCTCATGGGGTCACCACCCTGGCTTATGATTTGTGGGCCGGCAAGGGTGGTGGCAAGTGGAGGAGAGCTTTGCAGGGTTGGGGTGGCTGGGGGTGGAGAAACAGGGCCTGCTCCCTCCTGCTCCCCTCTTCCTCCTCCATCTTCCCAGCATGCTAGACACTGGGGCCGGGGGGGGGGGGGAGGGGGCGTGCCCAGCTGGACAGGATGACAGGCATCATCCATCTCCCAACTGGCCAAGGCAGGGAGAAGGCTGACATGTCTGGAGATTTCAGCCCCATTCACAGATTGGGGACTAAGGACTAAAGCCTGATAGCTAGGGAGTGACAAAATGGAGTGCTGAGCCCAGAATCGACTCACCCCCCCGCCCAAACCCTTGCCTTCCCCTCCAGTGCCAGGGGGGCCCCTGTTTCCCTTTCACACAAGCCTAGTGCTCACCCCCCACCTATATTCCTTCTGTCTCAGCAGAGGAAGGGGAAGGATGTTGGGGACGACAGGCTAACACTTGTCCATGCTCAGCACTTTGCAGGGCATCCTGTTTTGCTGTTGGGGGTGTTCGGCCCGCGATGAGGAGGGTTGGTGCATAAGAATCTCAGGTCGGCTCCTGGCAGGCAGCCACACCCCCTTCAGAAATCACTTAGCTTCCTGGATTCCTGGAATCTCCACTCCCAAGGTCTCTACCTCCTGGAAGGATGCAACGCGCCCCCACGCCACCTCCCCCACACTTACAGCTGTGTCCCAGACATATGGAATGACCTGACCATTATCCAAACAGTTTTACTCACAGCCAAAGAGAGAGAGAATGATCCATGCAGTTGGAGAGAGGAGGGCAGTTTCTTTCCTGTCTAGGGATCCTGTGCATCTTGGGTCATCTAGTAAAAAAAACTGCTGTCATTGGGCACAGACAAATCAAAGTTATAACTAAATAACTTCAATTCCAGAAACTGCCTTCCTCACTTAGGCCTGTCGGCTCTAACTGGTCGTCAGCTTTGCTCGGCCTGGGTGTGCCGGTCTGTCCAGCCCAGCCTGCAGGGCCAGGACTGGGAACCAGCCTCAAAGCTCTTGGGTCTCACCCTTTTATCTGCCAGTGACTTTTGCTGCATGGGGACGCCTCATTCCCATCAACCTACCCTTTGTTACTCGGGAGCTTATATTTAGCTGTTGTTTTTCTCACATTTTGGGAAGTGCTGACTTTGTGCATACAAGGCCAGAGACTGCCTTGTATGTTTTGCTCAGCAGCTCAGAAAGCTCTTATATTTGGGATATTCTGAATTTGGAAGAGGAGGGAAACAAAATCCTCCAGGGTAGCCCTCGATTGTTGTGGGGCAAGAGCAGCAAGAGATTGTTATGAGGGATTGGAGTCTGAGCTCCTTAAAGGGCAGTGATGGTGTCTTCATATTTCTGAATCCCTAGCACCTATCAGGGGCTGGCCCAGAAAGTGCTAGATAAATATTGCTGGGCAAATGTAAGGAGACCCTGAGCTCACAGACAGGTCACAGGTCAGGAATGATTGTGCCCAAGAACCCAATGTCTTTTGTGATAGGGGATCCAAGAGGGGCTGCAGCTCAAGGAGAAGGGGTCCACGAGGCACCCTGTCAGCCCCTGGGGCAGGCTTTTGGAGGACATGGGGGCATTAGCTGCGTGTTTGCCCCACGACTTGGACACGAGGGATGAGAAGGCTGTGCATTGTACTAGGTGAGCAGCTGTGCCCAATGGAAGCCCCATGTGCTCTGGGGCAGTGGGCCGGGAGCCCTGCACCCTATTTCTGTAGCCCCAGTTCTGCTCCAGGGGATTGCAATCTGCTGGCTGGTCCTAGCAACAGTTACTAAGATAAATAGCAGAGGACGCCTGGATCACAGCTTGCTCCCTTTTGGGGATGGCCCTGAGGGAGATGTGTCGGGGCCCCCCCAGATGGTCTTATGGGGGTGGGTGGAGGCAGGAAGCCCACAGAGGACTCTGGGGATTGCTGCACACCACGGAGATGAACACAGCCATTTGTTATGTGTAATTAAATTGAGCTAATTTCATTCTGTGGCACAGAGCCGGAGAATCAGGGTTCTCAAAAAATGTTATTATCTTATCTCATTTTGTGTAAATGTCATCATGGCGCAGCTGGAACGGGAAGAAAGGACATTTTTGAGATGTTCCTGGTCCCCTAAATGGATTGCGTTCTGTTCCTTCAGCATTAAAGTCAATCTGATGCCAAAGCCTCCAGGAGCTGATGTAGATGAAATGTTACATTTATATAATCATTCCACAGATGGACAGGAAAGCGCTTTTTCTGGATAAATCTCAGAACTGAGGGAGGGAGGCTGAGAGATCAGAGGCTCGCAAACCCCCTGGGGCCCCTGGCATCTCTGCTCCCGAACCAGCTACAGCCACTCCGTTTTCTAGGTTTGCCCCAGAGGGGAAATGACTGAAAGAAATGGAGAAATAAACCCAGGCAGCCAACTTCCCCTTTTAGTCTTTGTCCTCCAGCAGCTCTGTCAAAGTAGGCAGCCCTCAGGGACACGGCTGGAAAAAAGTGAACAAAAAAGAATAACCACACGGTTCTTTTCAACATAAAGATATGAGATACAAACCAAACTTGTGACATGTGCCGCAAAAGGTCAAAATCTGGACGAACTCAGTCCACTCTTTCAAAGAGTTCGAGGGAAAAGGCCCACGTAAACAAAAACAAGATGGAGAGTTTCTTTCCAGGGGGCCAAGCATCTTTTGGCCCTTCCCGCCCACGCAGCCCTGGCAGGTGGGATATGGGCAGGTGTCCAGAGCCTCACTGACTTCCCTCGTTGACCACACCCTCAGCCTCAACACTTTTTAGGTCCCTCTTTTCCACTTGAAACCACTCACTGCTGTCTTCACAGAGGGGATAGCTGTTGAAGATGTAAAAGTGTCCTTCGAAGCAGAGTTTGCCTGGATCGGGCTCCCTACAACCACAGCCTGGCTGGAGGGACCGATGGCCATGCCACCTCAGCTGGAGCTCAGACACACCACTGCGATGGCCTCCTCAGAGCCTCCCATTCTTGGCTTGTCTGTCCTCGGGCTCTCCATGGCGACGCTTCCTCCCTCAGTGCTGGGAAGTTTTGGAGGTCGGTGGCCTTTGTGAAGGTCTTGCTGTGAGAGACGGACACGCAGAGTGTCTGATGTGTTCCTGTGCTTCAAACATGGTGGCCACCCTGTGGCTCTTCATGGCAGCCAGCAGTCACAATGTACTGGTTTCTGATGTTGCTGTGCTAGAAAGATCAATGATGGATTCAGGTCTTAGGGGTGAACCAGTCAATAGGAAAATATCCCCAGGTCCTCAAAGAGGTGTCTCAGATGCTGAGGACCGCACATGGCATTTTCATGATGTGCTCACATTTCTCCATGGGGCCACATCACCCTTCGTGATGGCCATGTGCTTGCGTCCTTGGGAAGATGGCCTGTCGACACCCAGCTCCTTCCTCCTGCCATGCTGCCCACACCTCCTCTGCCAAGTCATCAAGTCACAGGCCTTTCTGAGTCTGGATTTCACAGAAACATAAAGCTTAGGACTGGAAGGGACCTCAAAAAGTACTTTATATTTCTGTCATACTACTGATTTCACTTGCTTTCATATACATTTTCTCATTTCCTCATACAGACTGTCATCTTCCCCATGCAGAATACAAACGAGGACACCGAGGTCTAGAGAGGTTAAGTGGCTTATTGAAGGTCATGCTGATCCTACTGGGTGCCCACCTTGAAGTTTCAAATCTCGGTGCCTCCTCATCCATATCCTCCTTGGACTTGCCCTAACCTCTGGTGTCGAGTGGACCACATCGCACCATGGTCCAGCCTCAGCCATCTTAGCGGACGGGGCTTCTAGGGACAGCAGTATGCCCCAAAGCCTCTGAGATTTGAACTGAGGAGCCCTGTCCCAGGTGGGAAGTCTTGAGGCCCTGGCCTAAATGCCCCACCATGGGGGGCCGGGCAGAGTCAGCTCAAACGCAGACATACCAGAGTCATCTTGTGACACGGGCCACCCATGAAAAGCTGGACACCTGCTGCACCACGAGTGAAGCCCTTATTACCCTAAGTGTGGTCGTATCTCCCTCGTCGATGTCCCGGGACCCCTCCAACCCTCTGCCACCGACAGACCCTCCTGAGGGCTGTAGACCTTCTTTTCAGCAAGGTGTGCACTCTGGATTTCCTCCCCAAACAGTTTGCAGTCACGAGGATGAAATGCCCAGGACTGCGCTGCTAAATGAGAATCTGAGGGGAAAGGAAGTTTCTTGGGATTCTCCACTGTGGTGTCCACAAACTCGAGATTAAAAGGTCACTTGTTCCTCCAAACCGGATCACGAGGGGCCATCTGCTGCTCATGGTTTGGCCTGCACCGAGTTCAGCCTTCATGAGTCTCTCTGCTGTTCCCCCTGCCCTTAGGTAGGCTACTCACAAGTCATCACAGGCAGGCAAGCCTGACCTAGTTTTTAAAAAAAGGGTTATTTATTTTTGAGAGAGAGAGAGAGAAAGAGAGAAAGGGGCAGAGAGAGAGGGGGACAGAGGATTCAAAGCGGGCTCCACACTGACATCAGCGAGCGGGATGCGGGGCTCGAACTCACAAACCATGAGATCATGACCTGAGCCCAAGTGTGAAGCTCAACCCACTGAGCCACCCGGGCGTCCCCTGACCTATTTTTTTTTTTTTAATTTTTTTTTCAACATTTATTTATTTTTGGGACAGAGAGAGACAGAGCATGAACGGGGGAGGGGCAGAGAGAGAGGGAGACACAGAATCGGAAACAGGCTCCAGGCTCCGAGCCATCAGCCCAGAGCCCGACGCGGGGCTCGAACTCACGGACCGCGAGATCGTGACCTGGCTGAAGTCGGACGCTTAACCGACTGCGCCACCCAGGCGCCCCATCCCTGACCTATTTTTTAAGACCAGTTCGGTGAGGAGGTCCTTTCATCCTAGGACACTGGTTTGTGGCACTGTTTCCATGTGCCCCTCAGAGCTGGCAGTTCAGTGGAGGGACCCCCGGCCTGGGGGTGTTGTGCCCACTTCCTGGGGTGGAGCAGGAGGGAGCCACTCAGTGAGCCCCACCTGGGACAGGGGAGCCGTTGAGGAATGGGGAGCTTCCACCGGGGTGGAGGAAGTGGGGGGCAGAGAGGGGCATCAAAAGTTAGCACTTTGTCCTGAAGGCCCCAGGGAACCTCTGAGCAGCTGAAGCCGGGCAGTGACATCCGGGCCATTTGTCCTTCACACTGCGCTGCGGCTCAGCAGGGTGGTGGTGAGGGTCCTGTGACAGAGCTGTGGCAGCGTGCTGAAACACAATCCTTAACTCCAGATTTAGAACATATGAGAGAAGCCACTCTCCAAGGGAAGACACCTTTGCCCATCAGAAGCCTCCCCCGCCTCCTCTCCCCAAAATCCCATCCCCTGCAGTTGTGACCTGAGAGGCTTTGACCTGAGAGAGGGCTTCTTTCCCTAGTAAAGAGAAGGTCCCAGGAAAAGACCTCGCTCCACTCTCATGAGGCTCTGCCGCTTGGCATGGGAGAGTTTGCATGAGACTCTCCTGAGAGAGGTGTGCACGGTGAGTGTGGGAAGGCCCCAGGGTGCTGGACACCCCAGGGAGGAGGTGGGCGCTGCCCCAGGGCTGGAGGAGCAGAAGGAAAGGGCCTTAAGCTCCATCAGCTTCTCGGGCTGTCTGGGCAGACGCTCAGGATGTGGTGTCTCTCCCGGGGCCCAGCAGAGGCGGGAGGGGATGACTCCCTCACCTAGACCTGCCTACATCCCTGGCCCGGTTTGAAACCCCAAAGGGACTAAGTTGTTCCAAGGAAACTGCACAGACAGTCCTCAGCTTAGACCCAGGGTGTGCTCTGAACAGTCTTTATTCATTTGGTTGTTTCCCGGCATAAACAATGGTCTGCTCACTGGTAATTTAGGGTCTTGGGTCGGCCCACGAAAGCTTGACTGACCCACAAGGTGGCCGGGCACAGTACTAATAGTGGCCTTGGTCCCCAAGCTTTCTTCAGGAGCTGGGTGCTGATTCCCTCTGAGGCAGGGTGGGAGCTGGAGACTTGCTGGAGAAAGCTGGGGTGACAGAGACGGGGGGAGGGAGGAGAGAGAAAGGGCAGTCTCTTGTGAGTGTGTGCGTGTGTGCGCATGTTAGGGACTGGGCTGAAGGGGCTATGGAGACAAGGGGACAGATTCTCACGGCCATCTTTGACGCATGCTCCAGGGAGGAACAGGACTCAGCAGGCACAGAAGTGGACGCTAGAAGGCGCAGGGCAGCAGTCAGACCTGCTGGGGACATGGGTGTGCCCTTTGGTGCCTCAGGATTTGACAACCCTTCAAGCCCAATGATTTTTTCTACTAAGCATCTACAGAGCATGAACGGGGGAGGGTCAGAGAGAGAGGGAGACACAGAATCTGAAGCAGGCTCCAGGCTCTGAGCTGTCAGCACAGAGACTGACTTGGGGCTCAAACTCATGAACTGTGAGATCATGACCTGAGCCGAAGTTGGACGCCCAACCGACTGAGCCACCCAGGCACCCCTACTTTTTTTTTAAACTGAGGTTCAATTCACATACAGTAAAATGAACCCATTTAGTGGGCAGTTCTGTGAGCTTTGGCATAACGTGTATAGTTGTGTAACCACCATCTCAATCAAGATATAGAACATTCCATCACCCCCTCCTCCACCTCCTGGACCTCAAAATTTCCCTGAGCCCCTTCTCCCCACCACCAGCTCCCAGAAACTACTGATTCGCTTTCTGTTCCTACAGTGTTGTCTCCTCCAGGAGATCATATAAATGGAATCATCGGCTTTTGAGTCTGGCCTCTTTCTGTTAGCGGAATGCATTTGAGACTCATTTATGTTGTTCCCTTTTCTTGTTGATTACTATTTCACTGAACGGATGAACCACAGTTTGTTTCTCTTTTCCACGACTGAGAGACACTTGGATTGTTTCCAGTTTTTTGGCAATCACCGACAAAGCCTCTAGAAACACTTGCGTATAGGATTTTGTGTGAACACAGGTTTTCATTTCATTTGAGTAAATGCCTGGGAGTGAGAACACTGGTGTTACCGGCAAGAGTATGTGTCACTTAATGAGAAACCACCAAACTATTTTCCAAAGTACCATTCTTGCACACCCACAGCCGTGTGAGATTTCCAGCTGCTCTCTGTCCTTGCCACCACTTGGTGTTGTCAAGTTCTGGGTTTCCCCCCTTCCTTCTAAATAAGTTTGCAGGGGTATTTCAGCATTTTGTCGTGGTTTTAATTTGTATCTGCCTAACGACTAGTGATGTTAATCATGTTTGTATGTGTTCATTCGCCATCTTATTCCTCTGGTAAAGGATCTGTTCACAGAGACATTGTCTATACTTTTAAATTGGGTTGTTTTGTGAGTTTTGAGTTCTTCCGATATTTTCTGCACCGGTCCTTTATCAGATACATGATTTGCAAGTCTTTTGTCCCAGTTTGTGTCTTGTCTTCGTATTTTCTTAGTGATGTCTTTTAAAAGAGCAAAGGTTTTCATTTTGATGAAATCCAATTTATCCGTTTTTTTTTTTTTTGGATTGGTCTTTTTTATTTTTATTTTTTTAATGCTTATTTATTTTTGAGAGAGAGAGATGCATGAAAGAGAGAGAGGATCAACTTTCTTTTAACAAAAATTGTCTACAGTAACAATCATTTAAAAACAAACCAAACAAAAGCAAAAACATAAACAAAACAAACACACAAAGAACAAAAAATGTAGACCAAAGGGCTCTAATTTGTGTCCCTTAATGATCGGGCAAGGCCACTCAGCACATCTGTCAGACCCGGCTGCAGCTGGGCTCCAGCCTCCCGTACAAAGGGTTGAATCGATCGCACTCAGTTTAGGGCATGCTTTTATCATCAATCCATGCAAAGCCTATTGCCTGACTTTTCTCTTCCTTCATGCACAATCCTACCTCCTAATCTTGCATTCGTCATAGACATGCACTCTACTATATTTGACATGCCCATAAACACACAGTGTGTCTATAAAGTCTAGACACATAATTAAACTCACATAATAAATGATTTATTGATATAAAAAATACATGGTATGCTTCAGTCTGTTACCCCTCCTTAGCAAATTTATAGTTCAATACAAAATCTCAAGGAATGCCCGTGGCATTTTATCAGTCTCTGCACCTGTGTCCATCATGTGCTGGCTCTGATGACTTATTTATACTTATACTTATAATGACTTACTTATACTAAATGAACTTGTGCCTTTATTATACTCCAGGAAAAATAATCAAGGGGGTTCAATTTGCAGAAAAATAAATTATTATTCATGTTTTCAGGTTTCATGGCCACTCTATATAGGCATCTTTAAATTTTCATTTATTTATTTATTTATTTTTTGAGAGAGAGAGCACATGAGTGTGTGCCTGAGTTGGGAAGGGGTGAAGGAGAGGGAGAGAGAGAATCCCAAACAGGTTCCATTCCCAGCTCATGATGGTGGATCATGACCTGAGCTGAAATCAAGAGTCGGACGCTTAACCTACTGAGCCACCCAGGCACCCTTATGTATGCATCTTTATAAAATCTATGAAATTGTGTGTATTTCTGGTTCTATTTCTTTTTTTTTTTTTTCCTGCTCAACACTGTTTTTAAGTCCTCCTCCTGTTGCTGTAGGCAGATCAGTTTTGTGGCTTCTGATGCCCAGCATTAAACAGAGAGTATTTCACTTATTCTCATAGTGATCGACACAGATTTCTGAGATTCCTGGATCACAAACAACGCTGAGAACTGCTTCTTCCCCGCCACCAGCAAAGACCCCTGTGAGAATTTCTCTGCGTTTTACACTCAGGGGTTGCACTGCTGGGTCAGTAATATGGGCATACTTAACTTCACTACGCATTGGTAGGATGGCTGGTCTCGTTTCCTATCCCATCAGCTATAAAGGAGGGTTTCTGTTTTTGTTTTTTGTGGTTTTTTTTTTCACATTCTATCATTTGATTTGATCCACTTTAATTGACTTTATCCTCCTCATCAGATGAATGCTATCTTTTTGTTTACATTTGCATTTTTGTGTGTGTTTGTGCATCTCTTCATATTTTTCCTAGTCATTTGGATTTCCTGTTTGCCCATTCATAGTCATTTCCAAACTTTTCTATAGGATTTTCTGTGTTTTTTTTTCTTGTTGATTTCCAGGGATTTCTTACATATTCTGGATATTAATCTCCTATCAGTTTTAGATAAAGAAAATATCTTTTCCTAGTCTGTTATACGTTAATGAACTCTGATTAGGATGTCTTTTATGATAAAGAAATCTTTACTTCTATATAGTCAAATATTTCAATTTATTACTTTATGTTTTACTCTTTTGGGGTCCTGTTTAAGTTCTTTTCTGCCCCTATATCAGAGACATTTTCCTGCATTTTCTTCCACTAGCCTTACAGTTTTTCCACAAAATTCAATGGTCTTTAATTCCCCTCGATCAATTTTTATGCATGATATAAATAGGAGTTTAGTTTTATTTTTCCATTTGGTGACCCAATTTTCTCAGCACCACCTACTAATCTGCCCTCTTCCCATTAACTTGTGGTGTCAACTTTATATTGAATGTGCACACATACGCACTGTTAAAAGATAAAGGCATATAAAAAGGCTAAGTTTATTTGAGCAAAAATTGATTTTAATAGGGCAGCACCAGGCCAGAGGGGGTAGGGGCACTCTGCTGATAGGAGCCAGGGGAAGGGCGTAGGTTCAGAAGCAAAGAATGGAAAATATTTGATTGGCTATAGCTTAAAGCCTAGTTCACTCTTTGTGATTGGTTGTCCTTAGCATTTCAATTTCATGACCTTGAAGTATTTATAGGCTTAGGTTTTGGTTTGCCTAAGTAGGTGCCAGCGCATTACATCCACCTCAGCCTAATGGCCTCCCTGTTTAATTAATCTGCTGTAGTTTCTTCTACTGCCAAATTAGTGAATAGTGCTAAATTAATACAAAATTGGTGAGCCAGGGAACCACTGTTCCTAGGGGAAATTCAAGGTCAAGTTTCTTTGAGCCTCTGATCACAAGGTTTTCATCAACCAATCAACACAGAATCTTATACTGTAAGTGTTTCTGCTTAAACAAAATCTTTTTAATGTTTATTTATTCTTGAGAGAGAGACAGCATGAGCAGGGGAGGGACAGAGAGTGAGGGAGACACAGAATCTGAAGCAGGCTCCAGGCTCTGAGGTGTCAGCACAGAGCCCGATGCGGGGCTTGAACTCCTGAACCGTGAGATCATGACTGAGCCACCCAGGTTCCCCTAAGTCTTTCTGTTTAAAGACACCTTGTTTAACATATACTCTCACAAATAATTAAATTCACTGTCTTTGAATATTTAAAGCCAGAGGCTTTGGAGGCCTCTCACATTCTATAGGTTCATTTACCAAATCCTTGTAAAACAGGACAGTTTCATCAGCATTGAGAACCTGCTCTTCCACATACAACTCTTTTCCAGCTAACACTTTGCAGGTATTTTTAAAATTCTTCTGCAGCCTCTTGATCTACAGAACCTCCCCTCCTGCAAGTTTAACATTTTTCACTCGGTATTGCTTTTTGAAACTTGTGAGCCAGCCAGAACCAACCAAGAAGGATTTAGCATTCCCTGCCTCTGGGTAATGTGATAGTAAATTTCTTTGACTTTTAGCTTCACAACAGTGCTACTATGCTTTCTTTATGGGTCGTCATTGCATGAGTCCAGAAATGTGGCTGCCTTCCCTTCTTCCATAGCTTAATCATACACTCTGGATGTTACTTTAATGCTTTCCTGAGCAGCCTGGTGTACAGATTAACAAATTTCCTTGTCCTTTTTGTGGTTGTATTGTATTGTTGGACCTTTAACATTGAACTCATCATGGCCAACAACAGCACCTTCACACGTATCTGAAAAAAATTTACCAAAAAGATGTATTTTTTTTTCGTAAGGTATATCACAACTTTCTTAGGAACACTAGACAGCACTATGGGGACCATTTTAAACACTGAAATCACCAAAAATACACAGAAATGTGAAAAATGTGGCACTGAATAAACCACAAAAATGTTTGTTTACAATATGAAACAAGAAGACAGAGTGTTGCCTTGTTTGCCTCAGCTAGGAACACGTACATCCAGTGACTCAAACTTTTCACCACTCTGCGTATGTTCCCAAATGACCGCATTGTGAAAATTGATTTTGGGGTTATAAATAAATTTTAGTGAGTAGGAAAATTTATAAATATGGAATCCACAATTAATAAGGATCAATTACATTTGTTTCTGAACCATCTTTCATGGTCCCTTTGTCTATTGGCATGTACCTGTACCACCACCAAAGTCTTATAGCTGTTGTTTTAGATTGTGTCAATGTCTAATAGGATGGATTCCTCAACGATTTGTTCTTCTTTTTCAAGACTGACTTTTCTAACTGCACGCTTTAATATTTCTGTAAACGTTTTATAGTAGAATCTTTGAACCCCTCAAATAATCCAGTTGGAATTTTATTAGGCATTCAACTTATAGATTAATTAGAGAATAATTGATTTTAACGTTAACTCATCCATCCATGAACATAGTATATCTCACCATTTACTTGGATTTTCTTTTGTATCAATTAATATTTTTTTAATGTTATTTACTATTTTAATTCCTAGGTACATTATAGTCTTTCTAACTATTGTGAATTCTACCTTATTTTCTACCTTATTTCTAAGTTGGCTACCATAAGTAAAAAACAATATTAATTTTTGTGAGTTGATATTTTACCTTGCAATATTGATAAATGCTCTTATGATTCATCTAATGGTCCTGTTGGATAATCTATGTAGATTATCAAATGTGCAAATAAAGATAGTGTTATTTCTTCTCTTTGAATTCTTTTAGCTCTTATTTCCTTTTTTTTTGGTCTCAGAATGATTGCCAGTACCCCAGGATTTATATTAAGTAGTAAGGATGAAGTGAGATGCTTTTGTTGACTAAATATTTTTTTTTCTGTTTAGATTTTGTCAAAATAAGGAAGTATTTTTATATTCATAGTTTTTTGAATTGTTTAAAAATAATCACTAACAGGTGTTGAATGTTACCTCGTACTTTTCTACACATATTGTTACAATATATTTTTGTTTTTAGTCCTTAGTACCTCAGTTCTTAATGTGACTGCTTTTCTGATGCTAACTCATGCTTAAATTTCCAAGATAAACTTTTTTTGATGCTGCCACATTGACAACACCCATCGGACTTTGTTGGCTAATATTTTGTTCAGGTTCATGAATGGAAACAGCTGTTTCTTTTCTTGTGCTTTCCTTATCCAATTTCAAAATCAAGCCTACAAGAGGGATGATCTATTCCTCTGATAGAATGCACTCATAATACCTGCCTAGTTCAGGCTGCTATAGCTACAATACCATAGACTGGGTGGCATAAACAACAAATGTTTATTTGTTACAGTGCTGGAGGCTGGGAAGCCCAGGATCAAGGTGCTAATAGATTCACTGTCTGATGAAGGTCTGCTTGCTGGTTCATGGACAATGATTTTCATATTGTACTCTCACATGGCATGAAGAGAGTAAGGGAACTCTCTGGGGGGGGTCTCTTTTATAAGGATACTAATCCCAACATGAAGGCTCCACCCTCATGACTTAATCACTCTCCAAAGGCCCCACCTCCAAATACCATCACACAGGGGGTTAGGCTTCAACATAGGAATTTTGGGAGGATACAAAAATTCAATCCATAGCCATACCCTGTGGGTCTGGGTACTTTTTGGAATCTTTCATTTAATTTCCCTAATAATTATTGGTCTACTCAATATTTCTTCTTGTGCCATTTTTTTTGTAATTTATATTTTTCCAGAATTTATTCATTTTGTCTAGATTTTCTACATTTGTTAAGGCTGGATTCTTAATAATTTTCCTTCTGTTATATTTCTGTTGTGTCATAGTTAATCCTCCTTTAATTCAGGATTTGATTTACCTCATCTCTTTTTATCTTGGATGGTTGTGCCAGAGGTATGCGTACCTGATTAGACAGACTCATCTTCTAATTTGTTTGCACCAGCCAAAGCAGAACCAATTTTCTTTAAAAATCAGCAAAACCTTTCCCACTTACGGATAGTTCTTGTTCTCTTTTCAATTTTCTTTGGGACTTTTCCAAACCAGATAAATTCTTGGGAGTCGCATTAAAGGTTTTAAAGTATATAATTTAAATGCAATCTCATGTAATATGTGACAGAAGAGACAGACCAGATCTCTTATCTCAGGGAGACTAGGGTCTAAGGGAAATCAGGCTACTATTAAATAATCACATGAAAACAAAAATTACAGATGTGGTGAGTTTTAAGGAGCAGGGAAAGGCTATGAGAGGTGATGCAAGGGGCACTACTCAGTTATGACAGTAAAGGAAGATTTTTCTTTGTAAATGATAAGACTTAACCTGGGGAGGAGGAGAAAGAATAGCATTTTATAAAGGGGATACAGCATGAACAAAGGTCCTTGGGCAGGGAGCCAGTGTGACTGAATGAAGAGAAAGAAAAATAAATATATCCAGGGATTCCTATACTCAAGTCTGACACAGTGAGGTTGGTTGTATATTTAGACAGAGTAGTGTTGAGAATGCGCACTAGGTTATAAACTAAAACAGGTATGAAATACAGTTGGAAAAAAACAAAAGACAAATTGAGAGATATAAATCTTATTTGCATCCCGAGAGGAACTACAGAGACAGATTTTAATAAGTGAACATACCCTCAGGAAATACTTCTCTCTCACTGCAAGTGCCATAACAAATACTGTCTTCAGAAGAGTTTGAAATCGTTCCTACATTGATTTGAAATAACTAAAACTCAAAATGGTGGTTTAAAATAAAAGTATATTTTAAACTTAAAATGATTCTTTGAGTGAAGGGAGTCAAAAGGTACAAACTTCCAGTTATAAAATAAATGTCATGGAGATGTAATGTACAACATTATGATTATAGTTAATAGTACTGTATTGCATATCTGAAGGTTGCCAAGAGAGTAAATCTTTGTGCGGGTGTATGAATAAACACTTTATTATTTTTCTACAAAATTATTTTTAATTTAATTTAAAATTCCATTGTAGTTAACATTCAGTGTTATATTAGTTTCATGTATACAGTATAGTGATTCAATAATTCCATCCATCACCCGGTGCTCATCACGACAAGTGCACTCCTTAATCCCCATCACTTATTTCCCCCATCTCCCCTCTTCCCTCCCTTCTGGTAACCATCAGTTTGTTAAGAGAGTAAATCTTGAAAGTTCTTATCACAAGAAAAAAAAAGGTTCTTTGGGATGACATAATCCAAAGGAACACGTTATATCTGGATTAAAATTTGTTCAATCTTTCCCATTTCCCAGTGTTGAAGATTGATATATTTTCAACTTATAAAATAGCCTTTCATTTAATTTGAGTGAAAAGGTGCTGGTTAGGAAATTTTCCAGTCTGCAACCAGCAGCATTTCCCAAGAGTACAAACTCAGCAGCAATGCATAATGATGCTGTACCTTGATTTATCCAGGAAGTGGTGTGCGCACATTGGCACTTCTGTGTACCTCATGCCATACACCAGCTTTTTGTTTGAAAGATGATATCCACGATTGATATCTCTTGAAGTGAATAAGCTCCAGGTTTGCTTAAAGGATACAAACTTCAGCTGTGCCAAATATGTGAGTGTAGGCTGCAAATCTGAGCCAAAAATGAGCCAAGAAATTGAGAGGATGTGATTTACGGCTTCTGTTCGAAAGAAGTTGATACCAAATAATTTGCTCATCCTAATAGGGTTTTAATAGATTCTTTCCCATGACACTTACTGCAAACTAGAACAATAAGCATAACAGAAGCCTTATTATGACTATGGATTTAGTAATGTGACAAACAAATCGCCTTGGTTATAAAACCTGAGATTGCTTCATTTGGTTTTGCAGCATATGGAATTCTTCCTAGCAAACCATTACACATGTAGCATGCCTTTCTAATTAAAACCAATGATTCCCTTTGTCACCATTTATCCCATTGGTTCTGGGTAGAGAAATCTTCACAGCATCATATGTAAAGGCCAAATACCATAGTCTGAAGTGTGACTCCTCCACGACCTCTCCTGGCCCTGCCACCCATCAGGCTCTTATAAGAACCTTGGAGATAAACAGTCTTCATGCTCTTCCCTGAATGAGACTTCTACCTTCCTGCCTCTGTAGTTTATGAAATGCTGCCTGGAAATCCTTGCAATTCTTTTAGAACCAGCTCATATGTTCCACGCCTTTTGGAAACTTTATGTGGTCTACATAATTATGTTTCCCAATCTCAAAACACCAATCTTCTGTCATAAAGACTCTGCTTTTTGGAGTCACAGAAGTAGCATCTTAAATGCTCTGAGAAGTCATACAGTAAACACATCTGTTAATTTTTGTTCAGCTCAGCAGGTCCTAAACTTATTTGATCATGGAATTCTCTCCCACCCCAAACCACATTCATTAATCCCAGAGAGCACACTTTGAGAAACGTCTCCCTGCTATACTGCGTTCCCTCTTCTTACACCCTTATTTATTCATTCATTCAGCCAATATGGTTAAACACAAATAGGCCAAACAGGTAATCAGTGTTGTCCTTTTAAGAAAGATTAATAGGTAGCATGTGAAGATGAATAGTCAAAAGAGAAAATCTACGTATTCAGCGTCTCCTATATGCAGCACATGCTCAAAACACTTGTACACATTTTCTCATTTAATCCCCATGACAGAGTATATTAAGTACATTTTACAAATGAAGAATCTGAGAAGTGATTCCTAACATTCTGAGAGTTAAACATATGTCTATATGACTGGGAGAAACCAAAGGTCTTTCTGTGATAGGGTAAGAGGTTATAGTATTACTTAGCCATCAAAAAGAATAAAATCTTGCCATTTGCAGCAACATGGATGGAGCTAGAGTGTATTATGCTAAGTGAAATAAGGCAGAGAAAGACAAACACCATGATTTCACTCTTATGTGGAATTTATCATATGTGGAATTTAAGAAACAAAACAGATGAACATATGGGAAAGGGGAAAAAGAGAGAGAGAGAGAAACAAGCCATAAGAGACTCTTAGAGAACAAACTGAGGGTTGATGGAGGGAGGTGGATGGGGGATGGGCTAGATGGGTGATGGGTGTTAAGGAGGGCACTTGTTGGGATGAGCACTGGATGTTGTATGTAAGTGATGAATCACTTGATTCTATTCCTGAAACCAGTAGTACACTGCATGATAGCCAACTCAAATTTAAGTTAAAAAAGGAAGGAAATATTGAGTTACTGCACAAAGACAATGGCCACACAATCGAAATTTATACTTAGAACACAAAGCCAATGCTTATTACCTGTTGTTTTGATCTTTTAACTAATAAAGGAAATGGAGGTTATTTGAGGTTGACATCAGAAAGGATAAGTTTTACAATTTTTATAAATATACCTGTGTAGCCAACACACAATCATGTTATACTTAGCATATCTGCTTTTAGACTCAGCCATGTGTTTGTTGTTTTTTATTGCGGAGTGGTATTCCATTGTGTGAAAATACTACAGTTTGTTACTAATTCAATGTTTTATAGATATTTGGGTTATCGTCAGTGTGGCTATTATGACTAAAACTGCTATGAACATCTTAATACAAGTTTTTGAACATATGTTTTCATTTATCTTGGGTAAATACTAAGGAGGGGATTTCTGGGTATGTTAAGTATGTGTTTAACTTTATAAAACACTGAGAGACTATTTTTAAAAGTGGTTGTTTTATTTTTTTAACATTTTTTTTTTTGAAAGAGAGACAGAGCATGAGTGGGGACAGAGAGAGAGAGAGAGTGGGAGACACAGAATCTGAAGCAGGCTCCAGGCTCCAAGCTGTCAGCACAGAGCCTGACACGGGGCTTGAACTCATGAACGGTGAGATCATGACCTGAGCCGAAGTCAGACGCTTAACCGACTGAGCCACCCAGGGACCCCAAAAGTGGTTGTACTTTTAAAAATCACCACCAGCAATGCATGGAAATTCTGGTTGCTCTATATCTTGGTCAACATTCGGTATTACTGATAGTCTTCTATTGGGTGTGTAGTGATAGCACATTGTGGTTTTAATTTGCCTTTCTCTAATCACTAATGATGTTGATCATTGTTTCATGTGCTTATTTCCCATCTGTACACCTTCTCTGGTAGAATTATCTTCTCAAATATTTTGCTCACTTAAAAACTGGGTTGTCTCATTATTGAGTTGTCTAGTTCTTTATATATTCAAAACTTATATACATATATTTTTAAGTTTTGTTGAGATATAATTCACATACCATAAAGATACCCATTTAAAGTATACAATTCCATAATTTTTAGTATATTCATAGACTTGTGTAAATATCATCACAATCTAATTTAGAACACTTTCATTATCCCAAAAAGAAACCCACACCCACTAGCAGTCACTACCCAATCTCTCCGCACTCCCAAGCCTAGACAACCACTAATTTATTTGCCTATTTTGGACATTTCATATAGTGGAATAACAGAAGTAGTTTTTTTGTAACTAGCTTCTTTCATTTGCATGAAGTTTTCAAGGTGCATCCATGTTGTAGCATGCATCAATACTTCACTCCTTTTATTGTCAAGTAATATTTTGTTGTATGGACACACCATGAATTTACCTGTTCATCAGTTGATTGACAATAGGGCTGTTTCCAGTTTTTAGCTATTATAAATAATGCTGCTATGAACAATGTATACAGGTTTTTGTGTTGGATGTATGTTTTCATTTCTCTTGAGTATAAAGATACATATTTGCAAATATTTTTTCCCAGTAGGGTTTTCCATTTTGATTTTCTTAAGAGTATCTTTTGGAGAGCAAAAGTTTAAAATTTTTATGAAGTTCAGTTTGTCAATCCTTTTCTTTATGATTTGTTCATCCTTTTTGTATCTTATCTAGGAAATTTTTTCTTAACCCAAGGTCACAAAGAATTTTTCTTCAAGATTTACAACTTAAGCTCTCATATTTATGTCTATATTCCATTTGGAAACAATTTCTGTGTATGGTAGATGAAGATCAAGTCCATTTACCAGCACTACATTTTGAAAAGATGGGTTATCTTGGCATCTTTGGCAACAACCAATTAACTGTAAATGTGTGGATGTTTTCTCAACTCTTAATCCTGTTTTCCTGATAGTCTATTTTCATGCCAATACAACTCTGCATTGACTACTATAGCTTTATAGTAACTCTAGAAATCAGATAGTATAAATCCTCCAACTTTATTCCATTTCAAAATCGTTTTGCCTACTTGAAGTCTTTTGCATGTCAATTTCTACAATTATGTGGATAGGACTTTTACTAAAATCATACTGATGAGATAAATTTGGGGAAGACTGACAGCATAATGATATTGCAGTTTCCTGATTCATAAATAAGGAACTTTTTTGCATCTTCATTTTCTTTGCATCTTTTCTTTCAGCAATGTTTTATAGTTTTCAGGGCACAGGTTTTGCTTTTTTTGTGTGTGAATTCTGTTAAATTATCCCTAAATATTTCCTTTTTTGATGATACTGTTTTTTAAATTTAAATTTCCATTTTTATCATTATTATGTAGAATATTATTGAGTTTTGTATAACGAGCTTATATCCTATAACCTTGCTTTCATCTTCTCTAGTTGTTTTGTAAATTCTTTGTTTTCCACATAGACAACCAAGCTGTCTGCAAACACAGTTTTACACTTGTTCCCACCTGTGTTGCGTGGCTTTCATTTCTTTTTCTTGTCACGTTGCACTGGGTGTGACCTCTGGGGCAATGTTTAATAAAAGCATGAAGAAGACATTCTTGCCTTGTTCATAATTTTAGGAGAAAGCATTTTTTATAATTGAGTATGACATTAACTATAGGTTTTTTTGTAAGAGACTTTCATCAGGTTTAGGGAATTGCCTTCTGTTCCTAGATTGCTGAGAATTTTTATGACTTGGTGTTGAACTTTGTCAGATGCTTCTATACTTATGAAGATGATTATATGGGCTTTCCTTTTGCTCTGTGAAGATGATGAATTACATTAATTGAATTTTGAATTCAATTCAATCAACCTTGCAATTCTGGGATAAATCCCACTTGGTCATGATTTATTTTCCTATTGATACACTGTTCAAATTGATTTCCTAATATTTTGTTAGAGATTCCTGCATCTATATTCATGAGAGATGTTGGTGTGTAGTTTTTGTGTCCTGTAATTTCTTGGTTTTGGCATCAGGTATATGCTGGCTTCACAGACTAGGTGGGGAGTGTTTTCTTTCTCTCTCTTTTTTTTTTCCTGGATGGGTTTATGTAGAACTGGTACAATATCGTTTTTCGATGTTCAGTAGAATTCACCAGTGAAGCCATCTGGACCCGGAGGCTTGTTTGTGAGCAGATTTTTAACTAGAAATTTAACTTCTTCGACTTTGGACTGTTCAGGCTATTTCTTCCTTAGTGAGCTTTGGTATTTTTGATCTTTCCAGACATGTGTCATTTTCATCATAGTTGTCAAATTCATTGGGATAAAGTTCGTATTTCCTTTTTATCCTTTTACTCTATAGGATCTGCAAGATTATTTTCTCTCTCATTCTTGATATAATCTTGTCTTTTTTTCTTTGATCTGGCTAGAAGTTTATCAATTTTATTAATCCTTTCAAAGAATCTGATTCTGATTTCACTGATTTATTTTCTTTTTCATTGATTCATTATTTTTCTGCTTCCTATGCCATTTATTTATATCTTTATGCCTCCTTTCTGCTTGGCTTGGGTTTAATTTTATTCATTTCCTAGTTCTTAAGGTAGTTAGATACTTAAGTCCTCTATTCTTTTTAAATATAAGCATTTAATGCTATACGTTTTCTTATAGGTATTGCTTTGCTGCACACTACAAGTTTTGATAAAGTGCATTTTCATTTTTATTTAGTTCATCTTATTTTATAATTGTTAGTTTCTTTTTTTTTTTTTGCTGAGGGGTTACTTGGAAAAGTGTGGTCTGACTTCCAATAATTTGGGGGATTTTCCAGACATATTTCTGTTACAGATTCCTGGTTTAATTTTTTTGTAATCCAAGGAAACATTTTATTTGCAATTCTTTTGAATTGAGAGTTGGTTTATGGCCCATATTATGGCTTCTCTTTATGAATATCCTATGTGCCGTTGGGGGAAAATGTGTGCTCTGCTGTTGAATGGAATGTATTTATCCATGAGAGGAGGGGAGCTTCTGCTGTCTCGTAAGGTTCAAAGTCCATATTGTGATTGTCCTAATGTGCCCTCCCTTTGATCTTAAGAGGAGAAATCTAAGTATACAATTTCATGTTCTCAAGGCTAATTTTAAGTTTGCACACAGATTTGAAAAATCTCATGCCCCTCCTTTTCTTTTTCATCATGTTTTGAAATGTATATTGGTCTTGCTGACATTTTCTTCTCACAATTTTTAAGGCCAGGTTTGAGTTTAAATGTAGTGTGAACTATTCTTACACAAGATACGACACAGGCTTGTTAAGAACATGGATTTAGAGTCAGATAGGCCTGTGTTTAAATCCTTATTCTGCTACTTAATACATACATATGTGTGTGTGTGTGTGTGTGTGTGTGTTCATGGGCACATGATTTTTATGTGTATTTTGTAAAAATTAATTTTGATAGTGAAGCACCTGTGCATGGCACAAGTAAACAACATATGGCCCTATTGTTATGTGGTTTGAGAAAATAGTGGGAAGTGTTCACATGTTAATAATGCCTAGATTCCTCTGTTAGCCATTTATCAGTATGCACCAAGCACCGCCTTCTTTGAGCTTCTTATTACAGTGATTGCAGTACAAATGCCTCCTAAGAAGGGCTATTTCTTAATCCTATATGGTCAATTTGTTTATCGGATAGCTGTTTTTAGTGACAAGAAATGAAGCATCATGATGTTAATGAGTACTTAGGAATGCGGGGCCCTGAAAAGGGAAGTGGGTCCTAAAATAGAGTCTCCTCAGATTGGTCATGTCACCCATGCTGGAAGCAGTCATATCCACAGGCCTTGAATGCTTATGTCATGTACCACGAAGGTAAGCATCAGAAAGACACCTAGAAATGAACTCAAATCAGAACAGGTCAGGCAACAGAAAAAGAAGGTACAATTTACTGTTTGTTTACGATGCCAAATGTTTAATAGGACCCGAGTAAGAAAAATACTAAATTTCTGGACTTATTTAATATACATGTTCTTAGATTAGAAGCAAAAGAGTAGTAAAGACATAGCCGAACTCTGTTAACATGCAAAGTGTATTTTCACTCAACAGAATTTGTTGTACCTATTAGTGCCAGGCACTCTGCTAGGCATTGGGGATGTGAGAGTGACTCTGGCAGATGCGGTTCCTCTTCCTAGTAGGGAAGGAATATAAATAACCACGAGAGCTATGGCAAGAAAGGTACAAGGGACGAGGAGTGTACAGAGGAAAGGCATCTAAACCCAGGCTTCCCTGCAGTGACCGGAGGGTGAGATGTCATGGGATCAAGAGTGGGGGTGGTGGTGGTTAAGCGTTTCAGGAAGAAGGAGCAACCTCTGAGGAAGCCTTTAGTTGCCAACTCTGACCTTCCCAGAAACACTTAGCCAAAGGGAAACCCACGATTTAGTGGTGAGTGTCTAAAACATTTAGTTTCTTACCCAGATTCAGCCCAAGGTAAATCAAGTGCAGGATGACAGCGTAATACCCCACTTCACAGAGAGATTTCCAAAGAAAATCTTGATAATAATTAAAAGAACGACAGCAGGTCAGGCTTGTTGATGCATTTTATTGTGAGATGGGGGAGTCTGGTAAAAAACTAGAAAATGACCATGGTGTAACAAGGAACTTAAAAATGAAGAATCAGATTTGTAACTTACATACATGAATACAGGAACAAATTGGCACAAAATGTTAAACATTGTTCCCAACACTGTTTATATAAGGTTATCCTAATTTGGCTTACTAAGGAAATGAGAGTTTTATGGTTAGGCTAATCTCTTAATAAAACTGCAGAGCATCATGCTATTAGTCACACAGTGAATTTCAAAATTTAAGAGTTTTATATTAAAAACTGGGTAAAGGTAAAATGACTTGATTGTAGTTGTAAAACTAATACATTCCCATTTAAATTCTGTTCTACAGTCCAAGGCAAGTATAAATGTTAACATAACACTGTTAAATCAAATCTCAATGCAAGAGAACCAATTGCATCTCTACTTTAAATCTTATCAACTTTCCAAATTTTCATACTAAAATATATTATTGTATTAATACAAACTACAGTATTATACACTACACTGTGTAATAAATAAAGAAATATAAAAATAAGACACATAAATATAAAAGTTTTCTAAAACTAAAAGTACATGTCAGTAAGAAGGGTATTAATACTGCCAGGTTTGAAGACGTACAGTACAAAAATGTTGCACAGATCTATAAACTAAAAGAAATAAAATAATACTGATAGGTAAAAATCAGCTAATGTTGTTAATAAACTGGGTCCATAATAACTAACATTTGGAAACAGTTATGAGCCAAACAATGATGGCATGTCCATGTCTGAAATGCAAGTACATGGATAGAGCAGATTAGAAAATTTCCCTTTCATTTCTGTAGAGAAATTTTGAAAGTCAATTAACACAAAATGGATGCTGAGGAATTAAAGGGTGAAATGTCCCAGTGTTTAGGTTTCTCTGACAAGAGTCAGTGGTTTTAAGTTTTATTTGGAATTTTGATACAACAAACAAATCGACAAATGCTAGTTATTGTAGGCCACACACTGAACGAAGGCGGGTTAGAGCCTTGAAAATACTGATAAATGGCACTTACAGCACACAGGTCTTGCTTAAGGCCAAAGGAGACACAAAGCTTCATATCATATCCTTCATATTTGTCACCACATATTCAAAACACGATTACAGACACTGATTCTGACGACTCTGCTGCCCTTCCCAGCATTAACACTGTTAGTCCCTGCAATCAGAACTCAATGGCAATCTTCTGAACTCCATTTGAAACCACATGAGTAAGAAACTTCAGTTCTTCTATCGGCTGCTTTCTTAAGGCTAACAATACACTTTAAATGATAATACTCCACTATGACATCTAAGTATTAGAAATTACTACCTTCTAGATTGGATTTATAAAAGGTAGCTAGCATGGTTTGGAACTGCATTATACTTCTCTGTGAAGGGAATTCTGTAGTGCAGAAGTTCTCACATTTTAAAAAACATAATAAAATACTGAAGCGGATTTAGCATACGTTTACCAATAAAAAATTATAAAATTTCTCCCAATTGTACAGCTTAAGAATAAACCAACGTAAGAGTGATAATACTGACAAAAATGAAACAATGCCAGATGCTTACCTAATTAATCAGTTTCCTTTAACCTGTTCAATCTTTGCTTTCCGAGTCATTAAAGTTTTCTAATCTGCTTCGTGTTACAAACTTGTTCCTAACTTTGAAAAATGCATGAAAAATTACTAGGTCTGAGATCAGGCACACCCGGATTTTTTTTTGTGTGTTTTTTTTTTTTTTTTTGTATTTTGTATTTTTTTAAATTTTTACTTTACACAGTAGTGAACAGAAACCACAGTATACGGGTTACTGTGTTTCCATGAAAAGCATGTATAATATAGAACAAACTTCATTACCAATTAGAATTTATTTTCCTTCTAGAAAAACTATTAGGCTTCATTTGTTTTTTCTTCTGACACCTGCTCACTATTCTCGCTTACTTTTTGTTCTAAGCTGCTTGCTTGATTTACAGCTTCATCATCCTTCATCAGACCTTCAGTTTTTGCCTCTTCTCCCTCATTCTCTGCCTCTTCTCCCTCTTCTTCCTCCATCTCGTCTTCCTCCTCCTCCTCTTCCTCATCCCCTTGTGGTTTTTCACATTCTTTTTCTTCCTGCAGTTCTTCCATCTCTTTGTCCTCCTCCTCCTCTTCCTCTTTGTCACTATCTTCATCCTCTTCCCTTGTCAAACTCTCTCTCTCATCTGAGTCGGCCTGTGAGGGGGACGCCTGAGCACCAACGTGCTCACTCCTCAGGACTTCCGGTCCCGCCTCTTCCTGCTCGGTGCTATCGCGCTCTTCCGCTTCTCTCTTGCAGTAGGAGTAGCGATGATTCATGTGTTGCGAGTAAGACCCAGAGTGTGAGAAACGCTTGCCACATTTGTCACATTGATAGGGCTTTTCTCCAGAATGCAATCGCATGTGTTCAATCAAATGATGTTTGTGTTTAAATGCCTTTTTACAGATTCCACACTCGTGAGGTCTTTTACCTGCAAAATAAGAACACAGCCATGAAACAATCCTCACAAGGATTTTGGGGGCACTTCAGTTTGGGGAAAGCACTGCAGATTCACTTTTCAAGTCATCAGGTTCATCAACATACCTGTGTGTTCATATTTATGTCTCAATAACGAGCTACTCTTTTGGAATATCTTATCACACAAATCACAAGCATACATTCCATTTTCTGTCTTCCGCATTTTCTTTTTGGGTGGTGTAGAGTCAGAGTCATTCTGATCCTCTACATTTGATACTCCTTCTGAGCTAGTGTCTTGCCTTTCATCCTAAAGGAAGAAAAGAAGATAAAATTTAATTTCTACTTAAAAGATAAACAAGAGACCTATATAAAAGCATAGGTTAAAAGAAACTACTTAATTAAAAAAAAATCTTTTTACTTTAGAGCAAGAGTGCATTGCATCTCCCTCACGAGTGGGGGAGAGAGAAGAGGGGGGCGAGAATCCTAAGCAGGCTCCATGCTCAGCCTGGAGCCAGACATGGGGCTAGATTCTATGACCTTGATACATGACCTGCACCAAAAAGCAAGAATTCGAGGTTTAACCAACTAGGCCACCCAGTGCCCCGATTTATACTTTTAATAATTTGACCAAAGCAAGCATACTACTCATCACTGCAGATGGGCTCCAAGGGTGGGGCTAGGTGACAGGTGGGGGTTCATATAGACAAAAGGGAGGTTGGGGGCAATATAGTTACAATGATGACAAAAACAAGTGATCAACTGATGAAAAGAAAGGACACCAAAAAGAAAGAATGTAAAATGCATAGTAACCAAATTTATTTGGTTCCAAATAAATAATACCTTTATGAGAAATTTGCCAAAAATATTAACTTAAGGGTTTGCTACATAATCACTAATTTCCAACTGCATCATTGTTTTCATTCTGGGTTTTACAGAGCAAAAGTTAAGATTCTATTTTTACAAAGTGGTCTTTGAATTGTGTCCTCCAGAATTTCAGAGTTCTATGAACTGACCTCCCTGGTTTTTTTTTTTTTTTTTGAAAAGAGAGGTCTGCTCTACTACTTTTCTAAGGAACAAGATGAAAAACTGTGCAGGAGAGTCTGCATTTTCAAACAAGAATACTTGCTGGTCAAAATAAATCTGCAGACTTTCAGTGGAATAAAATAATTTCAGCAGTCTCAGGGAGGTACTTTTGTGCAGGATGCTCATGTAGGTAAACAACGATTGGTAGAGGAATTGGGTTCCTCAAGATCCTCTCATCTTTCCTAATGTCTTCCGTTCTATTGTCTCTAAACCCACAAATTTTCTGAAAGTTCAAAGGTTTTTACAACATTTCTTCTAGTTCTGCAAGGTGGGAGAGGTGCAGCCATTTGGGTCATTTGTGAGCTGCCGGTTTGCACTGAAGTAACCTGACTACTTTTATTGCTATTTGATCTGGTCATATGATTAACTGAAAGGTTAGTGGGTCTCCCTTTATTCTTCAAAGGTGTACACAGTGTTTTATACACCAAGAATCTAGGTGAAGTCATTGGTCATGTGAGAATTTTTTTCAAGCGTAATCACAATGGCAGGAAACCCAATCAGTAGCAATATTTAAGGGGGAAAAAAGCAGCAAATACACATTTGAACAGGATATTGTAATTATGTTCATTGCACCTACTTATAGCATGAATTTGGATAAAAGATCAAATTTATCCTGGTATTTGGTTGATTCAATCAGAAATTGATGAAAAAAATTGGGGGGGGGACATCAAGGTTGGTGACCTAGAAAAAGTCTGGACAACAAGCCACACAATAGTCACACAAAATGGTTCTATCTAAAACCACATCATGGATTTTGGGGGGAAAGTAAGGAGGGAAATGTATATATAGATTCACAACAATGCTTCCTCATATATATTAATTATGACTGAATACTGTTTTAGTTCACAGCTCATAAAGTGATCAGCACATTCACTAGATGGGCTCTTTGTATACTTAATTCTTATTTAATTAAAGCCTTTAACAAACATAGGTGTTAACACATAAAAAGTAATAACTAAGTTCTGCTGGGGTGAAATGTCTATGAATGGCAACATGGTTTCATGTGTTAGTTATCATAAGGCAGAAACCGTTACTAATTTGGGAATATAACTATAAAACCAGGAATCCAATTAGTGAGTATTCCAGTATTTCTTTTCTTCCTTCAAATAGTCAAGTTTTTAGCTGAGAATTCTCATTATCAGAGTAGAATAACAATTAAAACTGTAGTTGATAACTATCCCTTGGATTAGTAAAACACCGAAGACGGGATGCTACAAAAGTTAAAGCAAACATTCATCTATTTCTTTTCAAAAATGATAGTCTGTATCAACCTGCTTGGCTCTACAGAGACTGATTTTTATTAGAAAAATTTCACTGAAGGGGTGCCTGGGTGGCTCAGTCAATTAAGCCGACTCTTGGTTTTGGCTCAGGTCATGATCTCTTAGCTTTGTGGGTTCGAGTCCCACTTCAGGCTCTGTGCTGGCAACGCAGAGCCTGCTTGGGATTTTCTTTCTCACACTCTCTCTGCCCCTCCCCCACTTGCGCGCGCGCGCGTGTGTGCGTGCGTGCGTGTGCGCGCGCGCGCGCGCGCGCTCTCTCTCTCAAAATAAATAAACTTAAAAAAAAAAAAAAAGGAAAACTTTTACCGAAATAGGTCAAACTAGCATTTTACCAAACAACTTCAGGATGGGGAGGACTTTTTTTTTTTTTTTTTTTTTTTTTTTTTTTTTTTTGGTTACCTGATTCCCATTTGGCTGGATCACTTTCAAGGGTGGTTCCTGGACTGCAGGGCTGACGGTAGTAGAGTATGTGTAAGCCACCTGGGGAATCAGAATAGTCTGCTTATTGGCAGCTAGTGCTCGCAAGCATGGAACACTGTTCTGGTCAGCAATGGCCACGATTGTGGGTAACTGGGCAGTGACTGTAGGTATAGCAATATTTATGGGGTTGGCACTTGGTGGGATTACATTTACAACTGGTTCTGAGTCTGTAACACAACTGTCCTTTTGTGGCTCCTTTTTTGCACAAGATAAGTTCAAGGGTTCTTCCTGGACAGAATAAACACTGTTCTGGTAAACACTAGTGATAGTTGACCTTTCCAATAATTCTCCCTGTTGCTTTGGTAGTGAAAGATCAAGAGGTTCTACTTGTGGTTCTTCCTGTGCACCTTCCGCTGTGTACAAGTAACCCTGTGTATTTCTGGATGAGGAAAGGTTTAGAGGTGAGGGGGATGATGGACTACTTCTGGAACCATTGATGGCTGATCCCGCTGGTAAAACTGGAGAGTTAGTCATCTTCAGGGGGCTTTGCAGACTTGCTGTGCTGTCTGGGGGTTCATTTGCATTTGTAGATTGAGGCTGCTCATCGTTCTTTGCAGGGATATTGACTTTGCCTGGTTCAGGAGAAGATGGTTCAGAAGACTGCACTGAGATCTGTCCAGCTTGCATCTTTTCAAACCACTTTTTTACTACATCCAGTGGTAGGTTTACTGAATCAGCAATTTTTGAGAGCTCTTCTGCACTCGGTTGTGCATTCAAAGCATAATACGCTTTTAGAAGAGACAAAAGGTTCTTTAAAGGTGGCTGACTGGGAGACAAATTGCCATCTCCACTTGATGAAACAGAGGACTCGGGCTTCTCAGCTTCTGGTGCAGGGAGTGGAGGGGGCTGAGCAGGCTGCTTTAGGTCATAGTGCTTTAATTCTGGAAGTGCATTAATATCTCCTGGACATTCGTCACACAGAAGGCAAGTGCTATCGCTCACTCCTCCTTCAAAGCTTTTGTCCTTCTCAGATTTAACAGTAAGATCTTCGGGTAACTTTTCACTTTTGCAACTGTTTGTGGGGACCGGATTTTCTTTTTTTAAATTCTGAGGAACAACTTGAAGTTGGCTAGGCTGCTCAAGACTGTAGTTAATGATAATTTTGGTTGTTCCATCTTGATCAACCAAAGGAAGACTGATGGCGGAAATAACAGAATGGCCACCTTGCTGTATGGATGAAGCATTGATTGTTTCTTGTTCTTTGGATGCAAGATTGGCTTGATTATTCTCCAAAACTTGCCTTATTACATTACCATCTACTGCCACTTTAAGTACATTCTGAATATCGCTTAAATTGATACTTATGGGAGACACCAAACCAACTGTTGGCAGAACAACAGCTTGCACCACACCCTGAGGAGAACTGGTTGCCTGTAACGGGCCACCACCACTAAAAACCCCATTTTGTAAAGGGGTTGAACAGTTGATTCCTGAAGCAACCACAATGGGTTTGAATTCATAATCCACAGGTTCAGTTTTAATTTGGTTTATAGAAAGTTGCTCTTGAAGGGGTTTATTCTCTATCTTTTGCCTTATCTGTGGTCGTGTGGGACTGCCTGGTGAGGCCGAAAGAGATGGTGAGGAACACTGAGACGTCTTGAGTCCTGTTCTTGGTCGCCCATTCACAGGCATCAAGCTGATACATTTCTTGCTGCTTATGTGTGAGCTATAGGAACCAGAATGGGAAAAACGTTTCTTGCAGTTTGGGCATTCATATGGCTTCTCTCCTAAACAAAATAAATTACATTCACTGCATTATTACACATACATTTTTATGTGTCCACATTTTCCTTTAAGCAAGCAGTATCAATTTAAAAAGAGGTTACTGTGGATCTTGTGATACAATTTTATTTAGAATCGTCATTTGCAGTTCAGAACTGACATAAATGCTATGAAGACTAATAAAACCTTAGTCTGAAGTACATGTGCTAGCCAATCAGGGAATCTTTGCAGCATATGTATGTAATATTTCTGCTAACCTTTAAACCTTCAAATAATTCTCAAATAATTACAGCTGACTCTTGAACAACATGGATTTGAACTGCACAGGTTGACTTACACGTGGAAGGTTTTCAATAAATATAATACAGTACTGTAAATGTATTTTCCTTATGGCTTTCTTAATAACGTTTTCTTTTCTGGAGCTTACTTTATTCTAAGATATAAAATATGTATTAATTGACTATTTATGCTGTTGGTAAGGCTTCTGGTCAAGAGCAGGCTATTAGTAATTAAGTTTTTGGGAAGGTCAAAAGTTGTATGTGGATTTCTGACTGCACGGGGCACCAGCACCCATAACCCCTGCATCGTTCAAGGGTCAAACGTACATCTGTTCTTTCAAATCATTTTTGTTATCTTATTTCACCTCCCTATGTTATTTTCTCTATTTCACTATACTTAACCATCCATAGGAGAAATTATTAGAAGAAAAGTAAGTAAAATCTCCCATAAGACTTAAGTACCAATATCTATCCTTGACTGTATACATCATACGAATACCTACACTTCCCATATCCACAAGGTTTTAAGGTTTCCTTGAAAAGATCTCAATGGGAAGAAAACTTTAGATATGAGGTACTGCTAGGAGCGACGGCTTATTAAACTAGGAGGTATGTACTCCTGGAGACATAAGGCAATGTTCTAATGGGTACGCAAAACTTTCTTATAGTTTCAATTTTAGTGACAGCAGTTATGGTAATTTAAAACATTGCAATATTAAAACACAGATTACACTATGGAGAATAATAAAACATTTGTGTGAATTGTTAGGAAAATAACCACAATGTCAAAGAAGCACCTTGCTTGTACAGGCCTTCATCAAGTTGCTTCCCTAGACCTTTGGGGGTACAAGGCATTTATTCTTCTTGGCTGTTAGGGATACTTTGGTAGAAAAATTTGAAAAGCATGAAGCCAAATGGAATATTTTCATACAAACCTAATTTTCACTTTAATTTTAATTTATAGTTCATTAATTTGTAATTTATAGTTTTCAGACTGTGAGTCTCAATAAGGTGGGAACCTGAGTCTTCTGTGCCATTTATCCTTTGTGTAGGTCACAAAAATGCTCACTAAACCTTTTCGAGATGAATGAATGGCTAATTGCAGAATTATGAAATACGGTGATGCTAATTTATCTACTCAGTATCAAAATAAAGCTCTTTCTTTCCTCTGTTCTTTTTAAGAATTAAAATGGAAGCAGTGGGAAAGTCGGTGTAAACTCTTCTAACAATGTAATTTCAGTGCAAAGTTTTTAAAAAGTGACTTATATTTTCTCAAAGTATAATTACTTGAAGAATCAGATATTAGAACTGGAAGTGATCTAAGAGGCCCTCTTATTCGGTAAAAGAGTTCATTTTATATCCTTGCAATAAAAAATTCATTTTATATCATCCTTGACTTTGGCTAGTCTCCTGCTTAAGCCCCTTTATTAAAAGAAAGTTATTACCTGCTGGACAGCTCTATGAAAGATGGTCTAGTCTGGTTCTGCTGAGGATCATGAATTTGGGTTCAAAACCTGGCTCTGTCACTTACTATTCTCTAAATCTTTCCAAACTTCAGTGTTTTGGTGTGTAAATAAATGTAGATACATCCTCAATGGACTGTTATAGCAGTTACATGACATAATATAACAAAACTTTTTGTGTGGTCTTAATACATGTTAGTCATTCTTTTAAAAAGTAACTCTGGGGAGCCTGGGTGGCTCAGTTGGTTAAGTGTCTGACTTCGGCTCAGGTCATGATCTTGCAGTCCGTGAGTTCAAGCCCCACGTCAGGCTCTGTGCTGACAGCTCAGAGCCTGGAGCCTGCTTTGGATTCTGTGTCTCCCTCTCTCTCTTCCCCTCCCCAGCTCACACTCTGTTCTCTGTCTCTGTGTTTCTCTCAAAAATAAATAAACATAAAAAAATTAAAAAAAAAAAGGTAATTCTACTGAGAGCTAGGTTGAGTACTAAGCCAGATTTCCCTTGTTATAACAGCCTACTTTCCTGCCCACTAATGCCACACAGAACAAGTCTAACTTTTCTTCTGAAAGCCAGATTTTCAAACTGATGATGAGCTGTCATCTGCATCCTTAAACTTCCTTTGTGTGGATTAAATATACCGCAGTCCTTCAAAGACTCCTCATAGGACATGGTTTTTAGAACCCTTACCCACTTGTTAACTCATCTCTGGAAATTCTCCAATTTATCAATATCTTTCCAAAGGGATGCCTGAAATATGATTCAATACTCAAAATGTATCAGGAAAATTTCCAGTGGGGGTAAAATGAGGGATATGTTTTAGTATATCTCCATTTTAACATTTTAAATTATTGGATAACATTTTAAATTATTGGTAACATTTTTAGATAAGCTATATGCTTGCTCTCTTGCTAGAGACACTCAAAACATAGGAATCTATAATATAGATTATTTTTATCTTTACAAACAGGGAGACAGAGGAGCACAGTGGCTAAGGCAACCACTTTGGAGTCAGGATACCTACACTGGGGCTCCGGCTTTGCCATGAAGAGGCTGAGTGACTTTGGATAGGTTAATTAAGCTCTCTGAACCTCCATGTTCTCATCAGTAAAAAAGGAGGAAATAATAGCATCTATCTCATAAGGCCGTGGTGAGGACTGTATGCATTTATGTACCCAAATAACTAGAATGTGGCTGTAAATAGTTAAGTATTCAATAAATACTAGTTATCATTATTATTGTCGGGAGTTACCTGATATTGTATCATCACCAGAACAAACGTTGTAAAGCCAAATCCACTATGTTTGTTGGAAAACCTCTTGTTTCTAATTTCCTAGCTTTACGGTTTATAGCTAAAGTATATCACCTAATTCATCTGTCCTTCAACTGTTAAACCCTGGAGGTGGCATCAGGAAGTTGTGCTGTGAAAAGTCAGATGTCCCATGAATACTGATTTCTTTTTTGTAATGGCGGAAGTGGGTGTTTGGTTGCATCTGATGTAAAAATTTTCCAGGCTAAAGGTCTAGGGCTATCGAAAAAACCTAAATTATTTTCTGGAGAGGATCACGGGCTGGGAGCAGGAGCTCTTTTGCCTCACCTCTGAGTGGAGGGGAGGTGATCTGCCCCTCATCATAGCTCAGCTCCCACAGGCAGAGTTCAGATGATGGGCAACACACATGACTCTGCAGAGGGCTCATTTTAATGGTATCAGAAGAGAGCAACAATTCTGGTAAATTTAGGGAGTATAATTTGAAGGCCCTGATTAAAAACACAGCTGAGAACAAAATTACAGAGGTTTCTTTAAGGCTATGAAGCTCATCCATTGCTAGATACTCTAAACAGTGCTTTCAAAACTATCTGTGGTGAAGGGTGGGGTTTTTTTTCTTCATTTTTTTTCATTTTAAATTTCCAATCTAATATCAGATTGATATTGTATCAAATATAATAAAATTGTCACAGCGTTTTCTTTGTACAATAGTTTCTGAATGCTTGCTCTCAATTTCTGTAATTTGCCTTTGCAAGACCCAGTCACCACATGTTTACAGATTGGTACCAGTCCCGGGAGGACATTGAATAGCCCCACTTGGCTACCTTCCCTTGGAATAAACCAGACCATCAGAAAGCTGTACACTCGAATTGTATCCAAGTGGCTGCCCTGGAGACATGCTTTTCCTGAACTGCATTTTGGTGAAATATCACTGGCCTCCTATTGGACAGTCTTGTTTTAAAAAGAAAACCCTATCAAATTCTCTGCTGTATTATTTTGAGGATATTTGGGGGAAATGACATAAAACGTATTTTGTCCTTTCCTGTTTATGATGCTCCAAGGAACAGCTTTCCCTGTGGACTTACTTAGTAGCAGCAAGTGATGCTTTTTCTAGTCACTGATTCCTTTTACTTATGGACTGTCTGGGTCTCAGTTACTGACGTAGTTTTCTTATTTCCCAAACCTTAGAGTCTGATGTGTGGTCCACCTTCAGCACGTGCGTGGCATTTCGTGGTGTTCATTTGTTTTCATGCTTACTTCATGCTTGTGCTACTTTCTTTACTTTACTTTCCTAATATATTTTTATAAATTAAAATTTCCTGCTGTATTAAAGGCATACAAGCCTCATATTAAGACAGGTATAAATACGTAAGGAATGGACTGCGCACAGCACAGAGGGTGCACTGTGAGCCGTGACGCGGCCTGAATTTTCACTAGCTACTTCAGCTGCAGCAGCAGCGCACTGCTAACAAGCTTATCGGAAGCTCTTGACCATCCAGACTCCTAACATTTTTCCAGTACAGACAGTAGTAGCTCCCCACTTTCTACTTGATCAAGACTGCTTTTTGAAGGTCAATGCAGAGTTTTGTGATTAAATATCAACTTCCTGTTTCTAGCCCTGCAATTTTAATTTTTGGTGTGACCCATGCTTCCCAATTTTGTATCACCTGCAGGTTCGGTGAATCCTCCTATGTAAGTGCAACAGGACCATGTGACATTCATTTTGTACGTGAATCTTACTCTAAATTTTACTTTTTCCTTCCTTTACCCCCGATCTCAAAATTTAAGAAAACTCTCTTGAATTAGCTATATCTCTATCAACAACTTCAAATCATCTGTGGTAAGAAAATAATAGGTCATTGAAAATGTATTCTTGATGGAAATTTTTCAATTGCCCGCGAGCTTCTCTATGAAATAGGATCTTGTGGCAACTGCAAAAGACAACAACCTCTAATTTCCAGAAATATGAAAGTGTGAAAATATTTAAATGTCTATGCAACAATCTTGGTTTCAACAAAAGTGGTAACTTTAACATTATTTAGCCCTCAATGAGCAAGACAGTAAAACTTCTAGAAATGCGGTTCCAAAATAAAACACAGATATCACCAATCACCCCTCACAGGGCCACCCGCTGTACTTTTTTTGTAGGATATCTGTAAGATGTAAATGTCAATACAATAATTTCCACGAAATAAGCCATGTGCAGACATTCATAATTTCTCGTGAATTAGAAAACAGTTCTTTTTCACTAAAACTATTTAAATCTAAAATAACATATCAAAATTAGTCTGGAGATGAACAGATTTCATAGTGCCACGTGGGACGCTACCAAGTTTTCTTTATAGCTTTTGTTGAAGTGGCGCCGTTAAAGAAATGCAAATACAGTTCTTTGTGTTTAGAAGTTTCTAAAACAGACATATTTTTATCATGTAGTATCATTTTATAAGTAACAATTTAGAAAGTGATATGGAATAGAAAGGTGAAATGATAGGTGAACACATTTTTCTTTTCAATTCTCAGTGCTGCCTTGTCTGGCTAGCTCCGCATCACCCCACACACCATTTTCTATCTGGAGTTTCCACTTCTACTTCTCTCATGTTAAGAATGTCTCCATCTTACTTTCTGGTGCAAACTGTGACTTGTGAATCTTCTTTGTCCTTCCCTAGCTAACTGTGCAAAAGAGGCAATGAAATTAACATCCATCAGAAAGCTAAAGGAGGCTGTTCTTCTTGTTAAAACATGCTATATTCTGATTAGGAAATTTGGAGTATGTCATATTACATTAGCTTAACGTGCTTCAGTTAGAGATTAAGACTCCAAAAATGTCACTTATAAATAGAAAATTTCTCCAGATAAGTCTTTACCCTAAAAGAAAAAGCAAGATGCTCCTGATCATGTGTCTAGACCACATGTTATGACAGATTTCTTTATTACCACATATGCTATAATATTCAAGATGTAGAAAGAAAACAAATATTTACCACTGTGGATTCTTAAGTGCTCTTTTAGATGATGTTTGTATTTGAAAGCTTTTCCACATTCAGTGCACTTGAATTTACGGTTACCCCCAGACTGTGTCACATGTCTCTGTAAGAAAGAATTGATAGTTTAATTATAAGGCAAAAAAGCTTTGGACATAAAAGAACGGCCAATCCTTTAAAAGTATTATTCTGGTGAATTCTGCTTCTCAAAGGCCTCAAACTGAGGCAGTCATGAAAATTTAACACTTGGAATATTACCAAACGAAGTGCGATAATGGGAACAGAATTCTGACACAGAGAAAAATCTCCACTTGCTCATTTAGAGTATTAGAATCATACTTTATTGAGTAATACAGTATTTAGCACAAATAAGATAATATATTTTACTAGGAACTAGAGATTATCTTTTCTGCAGGCCAGACTTTTTCAAGTAGTTTATCCTCTTGGACGCTTGATATTTCCAAAATGTACTTTCATCTGATGATTTAAAAATACTTCCATCTTTTCATCCAGATATGGATTATAGTAGCTTTCTGTCTGGTTGATCAAATTTCCACTATATATTTCAAATATATTCTGCACTTTTAGATTTTTTTCCCCCAGGTCCCATTACTTTATTTATTTACTTTTATTGATCCATCATTAAATTTATTTATGATTTAAATTAAGTAAGTTTTTCAGTGGAGTATAGCTGACACACAATGTTACATTAGTTTCAGCACACAACACAGTGATTCAACAACTCCATGTGTTACGCTGTGCTCACCACGAGAGTCCACCATCTATCACCACACAACACTATTACAATACCATTGACTATATTCTCTATGCTGTACCTTTCATCCCCATGCCTGGTTCATTCCATAACTGAAAGTCTGTGTCTCCCACTCCCCTTCACCCATTGTGCTTGTCCCCCGCCCTCCCCTTTGGCAACCACCAGTATGTTCTCTGTGTTTGAGTCTGTTTCTGCATTTTTTGTTCGTTAATCATACAAAAGTGCTGCTTGAATTGAATTGTATCATAAACCTCATAAACCACAAATTGCTCATAAATCTCCAAAGGCTCCCCATTAACACCTGAATATAGATTCTGAGTCTGTACATTCCAAGTTTATAGCTCCTCAGTTTCCAGGCTTATTCCACACCAGCTCTCTAGAAGAAGGTCATCCCTCAGTCACTTAGTGAGTTTCGGTGTTGGCACATATACTGCTCTTCTCTATCTCCTTCCTTTGGTTTATACTATTCCTTATTTCTTGGCTATACTTCCCCACAATTATGACTATTAAGATTCTACCCATACTTCAAAAGCTCAAGTCAAGTACTACTTGCTTCACTCTCACCCTCGCTAAAGTCTCCCTTGTGTTTTTCATACAGGAAGGAAAGAGAATAAGTACTTACTAGGTATCAAGTCCTACTTCATCCAAACCCATAGTTGTCACATATGGTGACAACTCCCAACAGTTTATCTCTACACCTCTTAACTCCAGGCTCTCACGGCCAACTGAGTCCTTGATATTGCCAGTTGGAAAGCAATGGGCATGTGAAACTTTACATGATTTACTGAACCCTTAATTTCTGAGAATCAGCTCCTCCTCTGGTGTTTCTTGTTTTTGTAAATGATGCCCTCATTTATTTGATTATTGCTTAGGCTTTGAACTTTAGAGTAATCCTTGATTCCTTGCTTTCTTTTACATTTTACACCCTTACTCAATCCATCAGCAGGCCATCTGAATACACTCTGAATCTAACATTCATCATTATGTCATGTCTGTCACCACCAGTGAGTTCAAAGCCACCACCACCTTCGGCCTGGATTATAGCAGTATTCTCCAAATAGTTTCCTTGCTTGTAAATGATCTCCCTGCTTTCATTCTTGTCTCTCTTGATCTACTCTTCACCCAAGAACCACTGTTCCCTTAAAAATAAAAAAATAAAGATAAAACTCAATATCCTTCAAAGGCCTCCTGTCACTCTGTAGAATAAAATCAAAAGTCTCTATCATGGCCTATAGAAGGGGGTACATCATCTGGCCCCTAATGCCTCCCTGGTCTCACCTATCTTTCTCGAGAACCTTTTATTCACACTGGCCTCCTTGCTGTCCTTTGGTGATGCTGGGCAGGCTTCTGTCTCAAGGTCTTTTTATGTTTCCCTTTGTTCCCTTTGACTGGAACACCCCTTCCCCTCCCCCCCCCCCCCCCCCGCCCAATCTTTCCATGGCTGGCTCCATCCTTTCATTCAGGTCTTAGTTCAGATGTCCTATTCTCAGAAAGTTCTCCCTATCTTAAAAAAGTAGCAACTTTCTTCACTTTTTATCCTCTTACTCTACCTTATTTTTCTTCATACTATCTGTCCTTACATTTTATATCACCTACTAATATATGCTCCCTATTGTCAGGATCTTTGCTTGTCTTTTTCACTATTGTGCTTTTAACATCTAGAACAGGGCCTGACATGTGACAGAAACACAAATATGCATCTAATGAATAAATTAATAAGACATGGAAATGCTT
The DNA here is from genome assembly GCF_022079265.1 of Lynx rufus. Taxonomy (NCBI): domain Eukaryota; kingdom Metazoa; phylum Chordata; class Mammalia; order Carnivora; family Felidae; genus Lynx; species Lynx rufus. The sequence goes on along the minus strand of NW_025814889.1, from coordinate 28,519,092 downwards.
ATTTTTAAGTCATGGTATGATTTTCAAAGGCAGCAAGATAGACATTGTACTCAGGTTTGCTGACCCATAACCTAAATTGTATCCAAGATATCTTGGTAATATTGCCTCACATTACTGGTCCCTGTATTAATCACAGTGCTTTTCTGACCTTCCTCTGACCACACGCTTCATATATAAGACCTATTACGTTTGAACCCATCAGAAATATCACCACAAAATTGGCTTTTATGTTGCTTAGAGATATTATGATTTGTTTCTATAATGGTATCTCTTGCTTTCACCAATAGTTCTACCTGTGCTTTGCAGATCCTTTTCTTTGGCAAGGGCCCTTGGTATAGAGAGGATATGGGGGCAACACTTGCAAGTTTGGCTCTGCTCCCCAAAGGCTTGTCTGTCAGGACTCCCAGATGGAAAAGGCATTCTTCCGCATTGTCCCTGATAAGACTTACATAGGGGCAGATGTAGATGGATGGTCTTTGTCTTCAGTAGTTCCTTCCCTGTATCAATTTCTCCCTTCTCTTGGTATTCTCCCCAATTTCAAGTGTTCCTTCAAGGACTTAACCATTAACCTAACTAAGGAAAGGTTGGTTCTATACTTCCTGATTGCCATCCTCTCCCCCTTATTTTGTGATTTTGTGAGCATCCTTGCCAAAGTCCTGAGAAGACAGGTTAGTCCTCGATGATTCTGTTTCTGCTGTATTTTTTTGTTTGTTTGTTTAGCCATCATCTTAGAAAGGGTCTAATTTGTTCTCTATGAGATATGTGACTTCTATTATGTCCACACAGAGGGCAGAGTTCTCACGCATTCAGGTTTATAGATATTCGTAATCCTTTGATGTAAGAAACTGGACATGTGCCCCAACCACAACACAAAACTTTCAAATATCCTGTGCAGTTGAATATTTGATTTTTACAGTTAGAATTATGTTGATATTAATGTGATTGTGTAGAGTTGACACTTCTCAGGATCTTATAAAAGAAGGATAACTGGCAAAAGTTTCTTAGCCTTTAATCATTAAGTATAGAGCCAACAGTTCAAATGTAATTTATAGAACAGTCTTGGTTTACACATGAAAAACTGAATCAAAGCAACACAGAAGGAGAAGAAACCATATGAAAATGGAGTCTTCAGAATAAAAATGGTTAGAATCTAAACTTTAGGTTCTTAGAGGAAGTCACTTCCCTTACTAGTGTAAACAGAACACAATAACTTAGAGTAAGCAGTCATTGGTTCCCAGAAAAGTGTTTTTATTATTATTTGCTTTCCTTCCTAATTGGCTAGTACTTAGTCATATGGTTTATGAAACCAACATTTATCTTTCCTACACTGAGCATTTCAGTAGAATGCATTTTGAAATCTAGTTCTAAACTTAAGGGAAATATCTGTTATGGTATAAGCAAAACAATTACATTGAGATGAAAGGGATCTTATCTAAAAAAGAAAAGAAACTTACTTCTAAAATAATGTTTATACGCGCTTTGTAACTCAGAAATGACAAGATAATTCAAATAATCTCTTTAATTTGTATAAGGCTGCAGACAAGACACTGTCTAGTACATTCTTTTAAGTATATTGGAACTGTTGCCTTCTGTGGAGGGTTGAGAGTGAACTCTCAGTCATTTCACTTACTTGATCTCTTCCTGATTTATGTGATGTCATGTGACGTTCAAGTTGGGTTCTGTATGCAAAGGTGTAACTGCACAGGGAGCAACTAAAGTTATCTTCATTCTTTTCATGGCGATATTTAATGTGTTCTTTCAGAGAGGTAAAGCGTTTATAGCCTCTATCACAATATGGGCAGGTGAGTAACTGGGAAAATGCATCTGGTGTTCCTGTAAAAGAAAGATCATATATTTCTACTTTAAAACATTCAAAAAATATTACCAAAGGTACCTACCATTGAGTCTCTATGCTACATGCCAGATATTATGCTACCCACTTCATATTGATCCTTAATACAATGATATTCATGTCTATTTAATAAAAGAGAAAACTGGAGGCTCAGAAAGGTAAAATAACTTAAAAGTCACATGGCCAGGAAATGATAAAGTCAGGATTCAAACATGTGCTGTCCGACTTCAAAGTCCCCTACCTTTTTGCTAACCCGAAAATATTCCCTTCTTTTTGTATGGTTAATTAGACAAAGAAAACAAAGGTAAAATCAGAATATAGGTTATATTTGTAAATGTATACATATTAAAGGGGACTTGTACATCATAATAGAATCTTTCTATTGGTAACAATGTCATCATTATTTATTTAATGCTCATTCTTTCAAATTTGGAAATGACACTATAAAATGATTATCATCAGATAGGAAGTAGTACATAATTAGACTATGTTTCCAAGACACCCCTGCAGTTAGGTGTGGCCATATGACAGAGTTCAGACCAAAATAGCTGTGTACTGGGGGGAAATGAGGAGCAGAAGCCAGATCTAGGCCTGGGCCCCAAGGACCTCCCATGCATGCTTCTTCATGTTCTTCTCCTTACTGAAATACAATGATACATTTTCTGTGGAATTTTATATGGATAAATATAGAGGATGGTTTCAAAAAATAAAGGCAATATGGGAAAACTGGAGTTCATGGAATGAACCATATTTTTACATATGGAAACATCTAAGCCTAACAATCCTAAAACATGGTACCATTTTGCCAATTAATACTGTTTAACTAAGAGTGGTTTTCCATATTTCTTTCTTTAAAAAGTTTCCTAAATGATAATTTATTGTAAATAGTATTTCTATCTTCATTTTGAATTTCTTATTGAGAAAAGACTATCAAAGAAAATTTCACTACAGTCTCAAAATCCTTCATAAACATATATTACATTTATTGAAATTCATGTCCATATAAATTAAAAGTCTTGCTCAATAACCAGCCTTCAAATAGACTGACCACCTGACCCCACACAGCTTGTTAATTATGTTGAAATACGTATCAAATATATGAATAAAATCAAACAATCAAACCCCTCAAGTTTATGATGGTATCTTTATTATCAGCTAGCAAGGCAACTGGAATCAGAGACCCTTCTGTTGGTGATGTCTCTAAAATGACCTACTTCTGTGAGGATTAGATTAGCCGCATGAAATTGTTTTGGAAATCATGTTATGTTTTGTCTAGTATGAATTTCCTACTTGTACAGACAAACAGGAAATCAGCATTTGGGACATTCCCCTTGCCACAGTACCTAGGCCATAATATTGATGTTAGCTGGTTGCAATGGCAAAAGTCCAAGTCAGCCACTGCAGGTGCTTCATTATTGGCACCAGAACCACAATGTGATTTCCATTACTTAAGCTGCTCATACTCCATAGCGTAATACAGCTGTCTGCTCTCATTATGTTCTATTTTCTTCTCTGCCTTCATCATTAATAAAGAAGATACTAATGATTTTTTAAAATTATAGGTTGCTCATATTTTACCAGCAAGTTATTACTTTCATGAGTCAGGATCTACTGAATTTCTCACACATAGGAGACATGAATTTACTCTTTTAGGTACAAGCATAAAACAGTGAAAAGTAAATCTGCATATTTGACATACTAAGCAAATGACAGAATGAACAGGCTTGATAGTTAAATAAAAACTTTTGTTTGTAGTTTTGAAAAATACTGGAGATATATATATATATATATATATATATATATATATATATATATATTTAATATCACTTGTTAGCAATGCAGGCTTGTCATGTAAGGAAGAAAATTTTCTTCTTAGAATTCTTATAATAAACTTAAGGTAGCAATTCAAGACAACTAAAAAATCCAACCTAGGTCTATTTTTTTGAATAATTTCCTTATGTATCTGTGACTAAGAATATGCTTATTTAAAAAAGATTTAATTTTTGTATCCTAAACTTCCCTTGCTAGGTAGCGAACACTTCAGACAGAGTAGTACTTGATATAAAACACTTTGAAAAATCTTCTTCATTTGAGCCCCAATGATTCAGAATTTGTGATACTTCAACCTGCTGGAGCAAAGTTTGCCCTTTCAGAATTTATGAAGTGCAGGAGAGCGTGTTTAATCCACTAAACCTTTAAAAACTTAAGGTCTTCTGAGGATAATCAGATAGCGCTGGTGTGAAAGAATATCTACTGTGAAATACTTTATTAGCAGTACACCTGAAAGTAATGAAAACCTGAATTAAAAACATATTCTGTAATTCAAATGTTTTACTAATTGAGAAATGGTTAGGGCACCAACTTTTATGGGATTTTAACATGTTGATTAGTAACAATGGACTTTACAACATTTCACCTTATTTGATCTGTGCAATGGAAGATTAGTTTTCATTATTTTCTTTTGCTGAGGTTTTTTAAAAAAAACTATTACATAAAAATTTACATATATATACATATACATTAAAAACTTTACTTCCTTTTCATATTTATTGCAACCTATTGCTTCTTCAGGTGAAATGTTAACAAATTTTTTTTTTTTTCCAACGTTTATTTATTTTTGGGACAGAGAGAGACAGAGCATGAACAGGGGAGGGGCAGAGAGAGAGGGAGACACAGAATCGGAAACAGGCTCCAGGCTCCGAGCCATCAGCCCAGAGCCTGACACGGGGCTCGAACTCACGGACCGCGAGATCGTGACCTGGCTGAAGTCGGACGCTTAACCGACTGCGCCACCCAGGCGCCCCAAATGTTAACAAATTTTAAGGAAAAAAACCCCTGAAAAATGAAGGTAGAAATGGTAGGGCCCTATAGGATTATAATGCCTATAACTCCAGACTCTCCAAATATGCAAACAGATCAATAGAACACTATTCATTAAGCTGTGACACTGTGTCCCCAGGGGCAATAACTATAGTCTTCAAAAATGTGTCCTTTTGGCACACTGGAGGAATGGGTTCTAGAGTGCCCTACTTCTATTTCCTTTGTCATTGATTTGGTTACAGAAAATTGTAACTATTCTGAGGTGAATTTTCTATTTCTGCTCTTTTTCCTAGCTGATTCCTGATTTAAGGAAGGTACAGTTGACTCTCTGCAATGGAATCGGTTTTGTTTTCTATACCATTCTTCTCAATTTCCTTCAAATATTTTAAAGGTGATTGACACAATAACATTGATTTAGCACCAAAAAGTTGAAATACTTAGGTACAAATCTAACAAAATATGTATGAGATTTATATGAGGAAAACTATAAAACTCTGATGAAAAAAAATCAAAGAACTAAATAAGTGGAGAGACATTCAATGTTTAAGGGTAGGAAGACTAATATTGTCAAGATGCCAGTTCTTGCCAACTTGATATTTCCAACTTGATTCAATGCAATTCCATTCAAAATCTGGAGAGTTATCTTATGGACACCGACAAACATTTTAGTGTTTATATGAAGAGGCAAAAGACCCAGAAGAGCCAACACAATATGGAAGGTGAAAAATAAAGTTGGAGGACTGATAGTACCTAACTTCAACACTCACTATAAAGACATAGTAATCAAGACAGTGTGGTATTGGTGTGAGAATACAGAAAGGGACCAATGGAACAGAGAGCCAAAAATATCCTCATAAATACAGTCAACTGGTCTTTGACAAAAGAGGAAAAACAATACAATGGAGTAAAGACAGTGTTTTCAACAAATAGTAATGGAACAACTAAACATCCAGGACACGCATAAAGTGAATCTACACACAAGGCCTCACACTATTCACAAAAATTAACTCAACATGGACCACAATCCTAACTGTACAATGCAAAACTGTAAAGCTCCTAGAAGACAACAGGAGAAAACCTAGATGATCATGGGTATGACAATGCTGTTTTTAGATACGACACCAAAGGCACGATCCATGAAAGAAAGAATTGGCAAGCTGGGCTCCATTAAAATGAAAAACTTCTGTTCTGTGAAAGATAGTATCAAAAGAATTAGAAGACAAGGTACAGACTGGGAAAAATATTTGCAAAAGGCACATCAGATAAAGGACTATTACCCAAAGTATACAAAGGACTCTTAAAACTCAATGATAAAAAAAAAAATCAAATAACTTGATTAAGAAACAGTCCAAAGACCTTAGCAGACACCTCACCAAATAAGATATACAGATGGAAAATAAGTATGAAAAGATGCTCCACATCATATGTCATCAGGGAAATGCAAATTAAAACAGTAAGATACCACTACACACCTATCAGAATGGTCAAAATCCAAAACAGTGACACCACAAAATGCCGGCGAGGATGTGGAGGAACAGAAACTCACACTGCTGGTGGGAATGCAAAGTGGTACAAGTGGTAAAAGGCTCTTTGGAAGACAGTTTGGCAGTTTCTTACAAAACTAAACATACTTTTATCTTACCATGTGATCCAGCATATGCACTTCTTGGTATTTACCCAAAGGAGTTTAAAACTTATGTCTACAAAAAATCTGCACATAGATGTGTATAGCAACTTTATTCATAATTGCCAAAACTTGGAAGTAACCAAGGTGTCCTTCAGTAGGTGAATGGATAAATAAGCTGTGGTACATCCAGACAATGGAATATTATTCAGCACTAAAAATAAATGAGCTATCAAGCCATGAAAATACATGGATTTTCATGTACTTACATGAGTATTACTAAGTGAAAAAAAAACACTTAAAAAGCTGCATGATGTAGAAGTCCAACTATATGACATTCTGGAAAAGGCAAAACTATGGAAACAAAAAGATCAGTAGTTTCCAGGGGTGAGGGTAGGTGGAGAAAGACGAACAGGCAAAGCATGGAGGATTTTTAGGGCACCAAAAATATTCTATAAAGGTATTACAATGATGGATACATGTCATTATACATTTGTCCAAACCCAAAGAATGTACACCAAGAATGAATCTTAAGGTAGACTATGGACTTTGGGTGATTATGATGTGTTAATGCAGGTTTATCCTTGGTAAAAACGGTACCATTCTGGTCAGTTATGTTGATAATGGGAGAAGCTACGCATACCGTAGGGGCAAGGGGTGTATGGGAAATATCTGTACCTCTGTCTTTTGTTGTAAGCCTAAAAATTCTCTAAAAAAGTCTTTTTAAATAGGTGATTATTTAAATATTAATTTATATCTATCCTCCAAACTGGGAACCCTCCCAAAATCAAACCAGATTTAGAATTTTAATACTTTAAATATCCTTAAACATTCCAAGTAACTTAGTTCTTGGTGTAGATCTTACATAAAATTTCTTATAGGAATATTTGCATGCTATTTGCATCTGTTTCTACTGGATGGAAGGGAAGAATGACAGCTTATTTCCTTCCAGGGGAGTATGAACATAATTAGTATTGCATTTTGCCACTTAAAATGTTTATTTATTTTTGAGAGAGAGAAAGAGAGAGACAGAGAGAAAGAAAGGGGGGGGAGGAGCAGAGGGAGAGAGGGACAGAGGATTTGAAGCAGGCTCTACGCAGACAGCAGAGAGCCCGATATGGGGCTTGAGCTCATGAACCATGGGATCATGACCTGAGCCAAAGTCTGACGCTTCACCGACTGAGCAACCCAGGTGCCCTGGCACTTTACTATTTTTTATACACTGGCTGTTTGTATCAGAATGAATAGACTAGAGCAGAGATAAAAAACCCCATTTGTCTCCAAATCAGTATGTTTTGAACCAGATACCCACGGTTTGCTTGCTAGAATAGTGGGAAAAAAAAAAAAATCAAGACGCAGTTAAGGGTCATTCTAGCTACCTCTAACTTGCTGCCGTGTGAGTGAATGGAAATCAATAACCAGGCACTGTTCTAAGCATTTCACTACAGTGGTGTTATCACTATATACATGAGATGCCATTTATTTAATACTATACTTCTATGATAAAAACGTTCCAGTCATTAAAGAGAGAGATTATTTTCTGTAGGCACCTGCAATAAATAAATTCTAGTTTTCAAAAGTGTTCCCTAGAGTAGAGTAGGTTCCCATTGTAGAATTATGGAAATAATCCTTTAAAGATGAAAGCGAAAACAACTGTGAAGCACCATTTACCATTTTCATCATGACCACTGGCTTCTGGTGTGCCCTGCCTCTGGTCCTCTTCAGGTGCCTCAGGGTAAATGACAGCAGTGTCTTGTTGTTGCAGGAATTCTTCAACATTAGGATCATGGTTTTGTTCATTTTCTGCATCTGAGTCACATTCATCATCTTTTACTAAAAGAAATGCATACTTTATAGAAAGCAATTCACTGCCAAGTTGTTACAAAGCTTTTCTAGATAAGAAATTATTTACTTTAAGAGAATACATTACTGTTCTCGAATTTGTAGGAAATATTTACCAAAAATTAAAAGCAAAACTCACTCATTCTGTTGTCCTCGATTAAGAAGTATTTTATTTTTTTAAAAATATTTATTCATTTTGAGAGAGAGAGAGAGAGAGAGAAAGAGAGAGAATGAATCCCAAGCAGGCTCCATGCTGTCAGCACAGAGCCTGATGTGGGGCTCAATCCCATGAATGCAAGATCATGATCTGAGCTGAAACTGAGTCAGGTGCTTAACCAACTGAGCCACCCAGGTGCCTCTATTGAGAAGTCTTTTAGAAAGTGTTACAATAAAAGTTTTGAAATTTTCACACTATCCCTTTTAAACTTGAGAGTTGTACTTCTAGTCCACCTTACTGATAAACAAGACACAGAAAAGCTAATATAGCTGACTGAATTCTTAACTTCTCAATGATCATGCAAGGAAAAAAGGAAGAGAAAACCTGAGCTCTCAAACCTTAGTCCCTCCTAGCAACCTACTGGATGTTAGAGTTGTAGCTTAAATCTGAATCATTCTCAGTATAAACCACTTTGAAGTTCAGTTCTGTTATGTGATTTCTTAGAAAACACTGGGGCGCCTGTGTGGCTCAGTCGGTTGAATGTCCGACTTCGGCTCAGGTCATGATCTCTCAGTCTGTGAGTTCGAGCCCCGCGCTGGGCTCTGTGCTGACAGCTCAGAGCCTGGAGCCTGCTTCGGATTCTGTGTCTCCCTCTCTCTCTGCCCCTCCCGCGCTCATGCTCTGTCTCTCTCTGTCAAAAATAAAATAAACATTCAAAAAAAAGAAAAGAAAACAGTGTTAATAGCTATCTGTAGTTAGAAAATTTTTTAGCAAGACTCAAAGAGTGTCAAATCCTTAAAACTGCTTATTTCCTTTAGTATTCATATGTATATACAAAGCTATTCTTTCTCTATTTCTGCCTTAATAAATGTTTAACAGTGGGATTAGGCAGAGGCATTTTTTTTTCTTCAGTTAGAAAGATTCAGGAGATAATGGAATGCTTTCAACTTTGCGACGGTACTCCAGAGTGTTGCTGAATTTCTAAAGCAGGATTGCTGCGCCATGGTTTTCCTCCATCTCCTCCACTGGCTCCAGAGGACAGTGTCTACTCCATGGTGGTAATAACTGTAATGGGTTGTAGGTTTCCCTGGTGTCTCATGGCTGACTTCTTTATACACTTCAGGCTGAACTGTCAGTTCCAAATTTGTAAAACAGCATTTCCCAGCAGACTAAAATAGGGCCCAATTGAAATGCTGAGGTAGGGGCATGTTTTTGTTGAACACTTGTTGAAAGAGTCTTGCTACATGTCCTGCACAGTGGTAGCAACTGAACTCCTCATGGAAGCTGCTGTTTAAAACCTTAAAGCCAATGACATAGTAATCGTGGTGATCCACCATTTTTTCCCCTCCTTTTTAATACAGCCAATAGCTATCAGTTATTTAGCACTGGGTTACTACATTCAGGGATAAGTGAAGGCTTAAGAGGTAAGCTGGTCCTGTGGGTTTTAAGGGAGTTTGTTTCTAAATCCTCAACTTCTGGGTATATTTTTTCTTACAATCCAGAAGGTTCTTCCCTCCACTATCCGCTTTTCATAGTATCCTTTGCTTCAACTTGTTAAAAAATGTTTCTTCATTTATTTTTGAGGGGGGCGGGCAAGGAAGAGGAAGAGAGAGAGGCAGAGAGAGGGGGAATCCCAAGAAGTCTCTGCACTGTCAACGTGGGGCCCTACGTGGGGCTCTATCTCACGAACCGTGTGAGATCATGACCTGAGCCAAAATCAAGAGTCAGATGTTTAAACAACCGAGCCACCCAGGCACCCCCTCCTTTGCTTAAACTTAAAAGGAAGAGGAGAAAAAAGCATATTTGAATACATTAATATGGTGCACTGCTTTGGAATATAAAAACCTCCAGGTTGCCAAAGGGAAAAAATCAAAATACTGATTGGGGAAAACTTTATTGATTAATCAAGGCAACATAAAACCACCGCAGGCCTTCTAGTTTTTCCTGTTTACATGGATTTCTATCGGGAGTAAAGCCTGGTGACTGAAATAGGGATATTTTGGCTCTAGTTAGGAAGCTCTGAAATCAAATATATAATAGTAAGGCCAAAGGGATGGAGAGTAGTTTTCCTTTAATTACCCTACCTGTTCAATTCTCTAATATTAAAAAATTTACTACTCTTCAGGAACCCTGGTCAGAGCAAAGAGTATTTTCAAAAATCTTTCCTACATTCTGTCAACAGCTGGAAAAATAAGCATTTCTGAACAGCTAACTCAGTACAAGTCCATGTCACTGAATCTTTTCAATGTAACTGCAAGTTTTCAAGTTAAACTAGATTATACTCATGAGTGAAATTTAAGTTTTATGTGATTTATTGATTCCATATAGGTTACAAGATGCTTAAAAATATTTTTATTAAATTATATTACATTTATTTCAATTAAAGTCTTCACTTATACAAAGTTTATTTTTCTATATCCTATTATGTACGTGTGTGTGTGTGCGCATGCACGCATCTAGGCTAGATGCTAGAATAATGAGTTTTAAATCGTATACATTTTGCAGAATTATACAGTCTGTATTTTATACATTAAACTTGCATCTTGAGTAAGTTATAAGCTTACCTATATACTGACTGGTTCTAAATTACTACTCATTTGGAGACAAAAATTTTTATAACTTATAGAAATTACATTAGATATAAATAACCTCACTACTGAATAATCTACTTTTTTAAGAAAATTATTAAGTTTTTAATTTTAATTCCAGTCTAGTTAACATACAGTGTTATGGTAGTTTCAGCTGTACAATATGGTGATTCAACACTTCTATACATTACTCAGTGCTCATCATGATAAGTGCACTCCTTAATCCTCATCACCTATTTAACCCATCCCCCATCAACCTCCCCTCTGGTAACCATCAGTTTGTTCTCTATAGTTAGTGAATAATCTATTTTTAAAAGATATGTTTATACTTTGTATGTTTCTCTGTTTCTCATTACTTAGAATTTATACGTTCCTCATAGGAGACATTTTATAAAATTTCTCAAATAGTGTACTGGCAGAATTATTTGAATTAGAAAAGTGAAAACATACTTTTTTCCTGACAGAAAGTCTGATCTAATTGGTATAACAGTGATAACTGGCTTTGCTAGTTAGGTGATTAGGTACAAAATTTCCAGAAACTGAATGAACTAAGTTTGTAGCTCTAAGGCATTGATGAAAATATTGTTACCTCATGTGGTAAGATAAAAGGATTTTTACAAAAAAGTACTGGCAAAATGTACTGAAATTAACATTATTCAATTTCCCCAACCATTTCTGAATGTATTAATCAAGGTGCCTCTAAATGAGAGGGAAAAATAACAAAAGCTAAGAACAGATATCATCAGTCCTTTGATCAGTAAGTGTTGGTAAAGCCTTTTTGGTATTTGTCCCAGAGAATCAGGGAGTGGATGATCCTAATGACTGGGAAACAAATTCTTGAGCAAATTAGGTAGCTTTGAGTTTTTGCTTTCAACAGAATTGAAGGAGCATTTAATAGAATTGTCAGTTAACCACACTAAAAATACTTTATTGGTATGTAACCATAACTCTTTGCACATAACTCTAAAGATGTATAAAGAATCAAGTGAATCAGTTATCACAAAAATGTACTGCACCCCTTTATTTATGAGAATAAGGTTATCTGAGTGCTAAACAAACCATAGAAAAAGAATTAATGCTGAACATTTTTTCCTCTGGAAATAAGTAACATTAAACCGTTGATAAATGAACTCATCAAAGAATACTTCGGCTCCTTTAATTTCATTTCCAGTAGATTTTTCTTTAATAATTATTTATTAGAGTTTTTAATGTATTTATGCTGTAGTCAACTGTGTAGTACTGATAATTATATGATAAATCCATATGCTAAAAAAATTTTTTTAAGAGTCTTATCCCTAGAAATTAAAAAGAAACTTAAATTTCAAGTTATATGCATGTTTTTCTTATAAAGAAATGACAACTGATCAAAAATAACTTCAAATAGGAAATATATACTACATTAACATCAAATTCTATATCATGAGTAAACACTATAAAATTTCTGACTCTTAACGAAGAGCTTACTCATATTTTTAAAAATTGAATGATTAGCAGGTATTAAATTGTTTGGATTTTACATAGAAGAGTGATATTAAAAATGTTCTTAATATTCCAGAAATTAGATTGTAACTACTTACACTTAAAATGAAAAAAATTTAAATGTACATTAAGAAATATGTGAGACAGTATATAATCAATCTACATGATATAAAATTTGGGAGACAGTAATAGTACCTCTTAGGGTGGTCGTGAGAATTAAATTAATATAGTATGTGTTTAGTACTGTATCTGCACATGTTAAGTGCTATGTATTGTTAGCTATTTTTCTAAAAGCAGTCCTGTAAGGTTAGCGTTATAATTTCTCAACTAAAAGTTTTCCCAATGAAAATAACTAGGATCAGAAAACTTAGATACATAGTAAAAAAGTGTTACCATTAGATCAAATATTTGGTATTAGGGATGTGGTATCAAATTCTGGTCTTTCCAACTAAACTATGCGGTCTCTGTGAACCTGCATGTAACCAAAACAATTTCAAGCTGAAACCAGAAATTTTGCAGTTTTACACACAAATTTATTAAGTGTTGGGAAGTGCACATTGTAAAAAGCCCAATTTGAAAGCAAAATTTCTAGTCTTAATACTGATAAACTTACAGATTTAAATAGTAGACAGGTGAGTAAGTATATAGAAACATAATGATAATTTGGCTGTCTTTAGATATGACAAAACTCAGAGCTGACTGTCAAAGTATGGAATTACTTTGGATCATAGGACCATATGACCATAACCATTTGCCAAAGTGTAGAATTACAGTGTAGAGTTCGTGATTATAATCATGAATTAGATCAAGGAGAGAGGGGCAAATATTTAATATAAAGATTAAACATTTTTATTTAGCTATCAATAATTTCCATTGGAATAAAGTATCCTTCGGCTTCTTCCTATCTTCCATTTTTTTCAAACTTGGCAAAACTATTAACTATATAAACAAAAAAGGGATGCTCAGAAGGAACAAAGGAGGTTTTGGGTGAATTTTTCACTCTCTGAATACTAAACTGAGACTTCAGTTCTCTTAACTTCATGAATTGCAAAAGGAAGTCAGCTGAAGAAAGGATCTGACAAAGTTCTGAACTAATGATGATGACCTCTGTACAATGTTTTTGTTTACTTTGTCAGCACATTATTCCCTAGAAGTCAAGGAAGTAACAAAAGCAAAGGCAAAACATAACTTTAAAGTTTAAGTGCTCAAAAGTCTCAGATGTCTAATTTTTACCCTTCTTTCCTTACAACTACACTTTTCAGGGCTTTATTAAATGTTTGCTTGCTCCTAACTCCCCACGTTCCAGGGAAATAAAGCTGCAGGGATCACCTTCCTCTGGGTGGAGGGACCGTACATTTCAGCAATAATTTAAGTTAGTACAAGGTTACCTTAACTTCCAGATGTGACTTTGCAGAGAGGGGGAGGGGAATTAAGGGAATTTATATACTACTCAGTAGTTCCAACTGAAAAAATTCATTTATTTTTGTAGGGAAGAGCAAAGTGTGAGGTGAAATACTGACACTCGGAATTGTGAATGTTTGTTTTGATAGCATTTTGCCTAAAAGGGGGAAAGATGCCCTTAACTCTGGTAATAGAAGCCATTTAACATTCAGTAAAGGAGTAATAAACAGCATTCTTTTGTGTTCATTAATACTATTTACTAAAAACACATATCTAGTTTAAATATTTTATATAATGTGTACGTTAGCATGACAAATACTTGATGACATACATATTGAATACATTATTCATGCAAGTTAAACACAACCAAGTTAAAGGCAGAATATAAAATCTTAGGCAGCAAGTACTGTAAATCATCACATACTCCAGTATTATTTAATTAATTTGGAATGCATCTTTAATAACAGCACAAAGATTTACTCTTGGTTTTACAGAACTGCCAAGTACGGCAGTGCTCGTTTATATTATAGATGAAAATCTATTTTTGACATATTATTATGAAATACACTCATCTTACATAATGGAAGATAATTTATAGGGCTCTACGGAATATTACTAAAATGCACTGCAAAACTAGAATTGTTAAACCAAAAAAAAGAAAATACAAAATTTATTTAAAATTATATGATAGAAATTTCTAACTTAGGGTGGAATATACAAAATACAATTATACTACTTTTAAGTACAGTATTTTTTTAAGATAGCATTTTCTTTTAAAAATTTTTTTAAAATGTTTACTTCTGAGAGAGAGAGAGAGAGGAGGTGGGGAAGGGACAGAGAGGGAGGGGAGACACAGAATCCAAAGCAGGCTCCAGGCTCTGAGCTGACAGCACAGAGCCCAACACGGGGCTTGAACTTGCAAACTGTGAGATCATGACCTGAGCTGAAGTCAGACGCTTAACTGACTGAACCACCCAGGCACCCCTACTCTTTTGCTTTTTAAATCTGATTTGAATCCATTACAGAGGAATAGGCTTAAGTCTCAGGGTGTATGTATTTTTAGTCATCTAGAAGCAAATTTCTTTGTTTACTATAATTTAACTTCATCTTGGCCTTTTTCAATCACAGAAGTTACAAGAAAAAAATTTTGATTCTCTTGTTTTCTGTGACACATTTTCACTCAACTCATCAATATTCATGATTCTCATCCGGTTTATAGATAACTCATGACATTTGCTTATTCTTCTCCCTTCTGCTTTCTGTCTTGTGGGCAACTCAATGCAGATCCTGGTAACTAATAATGAAACTCAAAATAGTTAAATCTGTGTTTCTATAGCTTTGGTAAAATTTTTGATATGTGTTCAAATCATCATTTAAACACTAATTTTTTGGATGGAAAAATATGCTACATATAGTGCCCTATATGCCTGGGTACTTAAACACTGAAGGAGGTCAAGATGAAAGAGGAGGAAACAGACTAAATTCACGACTCACAAATGCAAAAACCAGTGACACAAAAGACTTTGTTCAAAGGCTGCAGTATGAAAGAAAATAACAAGAGAGTACCTGCACATCCCGCTTCATCTGCCTGAGCTTCAGGCCCCAGGATTTCTTGTCCTTCCTTTCCTGCTAAAATCAAAGTACAAAAGATTAAAATAGATCCATGCGTCACAAACATTTTTAACATCTAGAAATCTGAAAAGTAACTTTTAGATTATATTCAATTTGGATTTTTTCCCTTTTAGAAGTAATGTGTCCTTGAAAAGTAAACTTTTTAAAAGAAATTAAGCTGGCAGTTTTACCACACTCACAAAGGTACATTAAAGAGCAAAATTAGTGAATGTTTACATACAACCCAGGAATTATATATACATTAGTATTATAAGCATACTGGGATTTTAGGGTTTCTTTGGGAGAGGAGTTCTACCTGTAGGTAGTGGGGTTCCTTTTTTTGTTTCTTCTGCAAAGCACAGATTTCTGTTTTAGGCACTGTGCTAGATGCTTTATAAACTTATTTCTTTTAACCTTCATAACTACCTATTTTATAAGTTAAAAAAAAAGACAACTGAAACTTGAGGCTTGAAGAGGTTAAATAACTTGCTCAAGGACACACTGCTATTAGATGGTAGAGGTGGAATTTTAATTCAGGTCAGAATGGCTGCAGAACGTACTTTCTGCTACACTGTATAACCAGAGTCCCAGCCAACTAGAGAGAAGACTGTACTAAACTTCACTGTGTCCAGTGTCAACGCCTAGGGCACTGTACTTTCTCTGCCACTCTATTCATTGTTCTAACCTCTGGTAAATCATAATCACAGTACTGGTAAACATTTTCAGATGTTACTTTATCTCCCTTTGCCACCTAGGCTTATAGTGAGCTGACTGTAGTATTCTATACAGAATAAGATCAGAGTAAATATGCATATTATTTTGACAAGCAGAAAGTACATTTTTGTATATTCATGTACATTGTATTGATTCTAATAGTGTATTAAGAACATGTGCATATATAGAAGACATGATGGAGTTAAAAATTGCTTTTAAAAAAAGTGGTAGCAGAGTACACATAATTATGATCAGAATACTAATAAAGGCATGCTAAAACATCACATCATGTACTTATCTGCACCCCAATCAAGTCCCATTGAATATGCCAGTCAAAACTCTTGATTTAGACTTCCCCTAAGTTTGATAATTGAATTGAGAAATGGAACACTAATCAAGAAAAATCTTAGCGCACATAAAGCACGTATTTCTGTAAGTGCCTTGGCTTATCAGATAGATTTATTCAGCAGATTTTCTTTACTCATTAACTTTTATATTAGTACTTAAAGATGATCGCTATGTGAAAAATAGTTAAAATATGCATAAACCTCTTTAGAGCGGCATAAAAAACACTGTCTACAGTAGGTAATAATGAGATTAACTTCCAATTAACTTGTATCTTCATTTTATACTTGCCATCAGCAAAATGACAATTTAAAAACCTTTGCTAAAGTGTTTATAATGCAGTAGGATAAACACCAGTGTTTGCAAATCTCTAACATCTTTTTTTCTTCTCTCTCTGAAGCATGTACTTAAATTAAAATAATAAACAGTATGACAATTGTATAACTATATGATAGTACTATAGTTTTTTATTGTAGATTTATATGTGCCCTTTATTTCTCCTCAAATGAAAATCAAACCACAGTTATTATTTACTAAGACAGGAGATGACAATGATATTAAAAGTTAAAATGATATTTTGGACATTACTAATTTTTCTACTTATAGTTATTATAGCTAATTAAAAACATGTCTGCAATTCAAGTAAATGATTTATTCACTTCTTCATTCTTTCATTTCTGCTTGGGATAAAATCAAGGCTCCTTAGGAACATTTAACATACTTTAGAATCTGGTCCCCCACAATTTACTGCGATTTAAAAACTGGAAGTCTCCATTCTTTCCCTCATTATTGGGGCTGGAATTTTGAACTAGAATCATATTGCCTAATGAAAATAGAAAATATCCTACTGCTGGTCTGTAGCGTGAACACACTTCTTTCACTACAGAGGGCTGCTAGGAACGAGCTCCTTCCTGCTTCATCCATGGACTAGCGCGAGGGTGTACTGGGAACAGCTAAATATTGTTCAAGCATACTTCTTCCTCATGTGTTCTGATCTTACTTATAGTTTAGAAAAGATAAGGGTAGTAAAGTAGTAGAATTTCCTTGTGCACAAGATTTTCTCTCCTGTAAGACTTACTAATGTCAACACATTGTGACTGATGAACCAAAATACAATTTAGAAAAGTAAACTGGAATACTCCTACGGCTTTTGCTTTAGCCCAAATTCCAAAGCAAATACACAAATGAGGAAAAATTCCTGAGTAACAAGACTTTGTTTTTTCAAATAATGGCAAGAGATAGCTGAAAAATAGGTCATGAAATACTTCTCAGCAACAAAAGGGACAATTTACTGATACATGCAGCAACTTAGATCAATCTCTCAAGAAATTATGGAAAGTCAAAAAGCCAATCCAAAAGATTACATGCTGTATGATTCTATTTATGTAACATTCTTGAAATAATAAAATTATAAAAATGGAGAAGAAATTTGTGGTTGTGAGAGGTTAGGGTTGGGGCAGAGGGTAGGGGAAGGCGGGTGTATAAAAGGCAATGAGGGAGCTCTATGGAATTGTTCTGTATCTTGTCCATATCAATGTCAATATTCTGGTTGTGATACAGTACTACAGTTTTACAAGATGTTACCATTGGGGGAAAAAGGAGTAAAGGGCATATAGGATCTGTGAATTATTTGTGAATCTACAACTATCTGTGAATTATTTGCAGATCTATCATTGTCTTAAAATTAGAAGTTTAGGATGCCTGGGTGGCTCAGTTAGTTGGGCGTCTGACACTTGATTTCAGCTCAGGTCATGATCTTATGGTTCATGAGATCAAGCTCTGCATTGGGCTCTGTGTTGACAGCATGGAGTCTGCTTAGGATTCTCTCTCTTGCTCTCTCTCTCTCAAAATAAACAAATATTAAAAAACAGTAAAAAAAAGTTTAACTGAAAAATAAGTCAATGGCAGATAGCACAAATTTAGAGAGATAGGACATATTTACTTTGCCATAAGATGTAATTCCTACTAAGGAAAAGCAAGGATAGCAAATGCAATTCCTGTTAACCAAAAATCCAGAAGACTTAATGTCAATGGCAGGATAGACCAGTTCAAAGTACAGGACTGATTATTAAGCACATGTACAAAATTCTAAAACTTTCATTTTGAATTCATACCAATGTGTTCCTAACCATTTCAAATGTGTTTGTGAGAAGATTTTATAGCAATTTCTAATATGGCACAAGAAGCAGGTAACTGAACCAGATTTTCCTTTCCTGCTTTCATCTCTTCCTCTATAACGCACATCCACACATGCCATGCACATTTATACCTGCCTTTTCTCAGACTGACCCCTCTGCCTAGAATGCTGTTATCTATTCCATCTGAAAAACTTTTACTAATCTGATTCTTTAAAGATAAGTTCACATTTCTCTCATTCTGTAAGTCTTCCCTGACAGTGCTGTGAACTAAACGCCAATAGATTCCTGAAGTTAAACATAAAGGGTTTAAACTTTAATCAGAAATGATTTTTTTTACTGTGTGGTTTTTCTGAGTATTTCCAGACAGCTTCACTTTTCTTTCATACATGTATCCTCTAGTTTCTACATATATGCATATATTTTTGGTATAACTGTCCATCAAAGTCACAATAAATGTAATTCACAGCCTCCAAGAATACCTGTTAACTTAAACAAAAGTAAAGAAATATATATAGCTAAGGTCAAATTTGGTTAAGATGAAATAAACACAAACCACCCTGCGTGTCCCATTGAATACAGCTGAAAAAAACCTGGGGAGAATGCATGGAGGAGTTATTTGAAGACTCTAAAAGGTAAATCATACCAAGAAGACTGGGGAAGAAGACATGACAAGAATTCAAAATACTATTTAATCACTTTCCTACTCCCTGGCTTGGATTCAAGGCAGCCTAAACGTAGAAGTAGACACTGGGGCATAGCAGAAAAAACTCTATGGAAAGCTCTCTAGTTTAGGCTCAAGGAGTAGGAAAGGACTCAAAGAAGGGGAAAACCATTTTTTCCCCTGGATTCTCTTGTGTCCCAGTCCCTATATCATCCCAAGGTAGCAGTGGAGATCATGATGATGGCAAGAATGTAAAGGTACCTAAAACTCCAAAGAAGGGGAAACTTTTTGTCCAGAGGAGCTGTGGCTCCAAGAGGATGGTACAAACTTCCATCAAGTTCTTTCTCCCTAACTTCTTGCAGCCCTTCTTCCTGCAGGCATAGTGGGAAGTATGTGGCAAAATATGGCCAAGAAGTCCCAGAATTTTGGATAAAGAACTGGAAAGGGAAGTCTCAGGGAACTGAAAGTACCCGGGAGATCATAGAAATGGAGCAGTACAGGAAACTAACCATATAAAGCTGCTTGTGAACTTCCCATGTGTGGATCTGACCATAGGTTTTGAGAACTAAAGTAAGGATAAAACCGTTAGTCATGTCCCAGAATAGCCACTGTATGGCACACAGATCCAAAAAGCATTGCAAATGCTTTGAAAACCGAATTGATATTGGAACCCATAGAAAATTGTTTGGAACTTATAGCCTGATACAACTGGATAAGTTGCCTGCTAAACCCAAAATATCAAAATTCTCCACAGGATTTAAAGAAGACCAAGAGTCTCATAAGATGATATTCAAAATGTCTAGGATACAATCCAAAATTACCTGGCATATGAAGAACCAGGAAAATCTCAAATTCTAAGACGGCAATACTGAAAAGACACAGATGTTGAAAATATCAAAGACTTTAATCAGCTACTATGAAAGTACTCCAAGAGCTAAGGATGAACACTTGAAAATAATGGACAGACAAAAAGTCTAGGCAAATTCTTATCAGCAAACAGAAGATATAAATAAGAACCCAAAGGAAATTTTAGAACTAAAAATACAGTAACAAATTTCTTTACAAAAATCACCAGATGGACTCTACAGCAAAATGGGGGTGAAAGAGGAAAGATCAGTGAATTTGATGGTACATAAATGGAAATTACCCAATTTGGACAACAAAGTGAAAACATTAAAAAAAAAAATGAGTCCCAGGGATGTGTGGGACAATAATGAAACATCTAATATTTGGTCATTGGAGTTCCAGAAGGAGAAAAAAAAGAGTATGGTGTGAAAAAAAATATATCACGAAGTAGCAACTAAAAACTTTCCAAATTTAATAAAAAACACACCAATAGATTAAAAAAGTTAACTTAATTTCAAATAGGATAAAGCCCCCCAAATCCAAGCCTAGACCATTAATCAAACTCTGAAAACTAAAGATAAAAAAAATTCTGAAAAGAGACAGAGAAAATGATACACAACTATATGGGAACAATAACTTAAAAGAAGGCAGATTTATCATTAGAAATAAAGGGCTTCTGGGGCGCCTGGGTGGCGCAGTCGGTTAAGCATCCGACTTCAGCCAGGTCACGATCTCGCGGTCCGTGAGTTCGAGCCCCACGTCAGGCTCTGGGCTGATGGCTCAGAGCCTGGAGCCTGTTTCCGATTCTGTGTCTCCCTCTCTCTCTGCCCCTCCCCTGTTCATGCTCTGTCTCTCTCTGTCCCAAAAATAAATAAACGTTGAAAAAAAAAAAAGAAATAAAGGGCTTCATAAGGAAAAAGAACATTTTTTAACAAGTGCTAAATGATAAAAACCTGTCAACCCCAAATTCTGTATCCAGGGAACATATACTTTTGAAACAAAGGTAAAATAAAGATATTCTCAGATGTAGGAAAGTGAATAGAGTGCACAGCCGGCAAACCTGATATAAAAGAACTGCTAAGGAAGACCTTCAGAAAGAAGGGTAAATGATATTAGAGAAAAATTTGAAATGTCATGAATGAAAGAGAACAAAAGAAATGATGTAGTATATATGACAACTACAATATAAAGGAGAGAAGGTAATGGGACCCATATGGATGTAAAGTCTGTACATTTTACTTGAAGTGGTGAAATACTTATTCTAAGTAAACTGTGAAAAGTATGTAAATTCTCATCTACAGAGCAACTACTAAAAATTCTATACAAAAAGATATAGTAAAAATGAAATAAACAAATGAAACTACAATGCTAAAACATATTCAAATGATCCAAAAGAAGGCATGAAAGGAGAAACAGAAGGACAAGAGGGAACAAACACAAAGCAAATAATACAATCGTAAACCTATATCCAACCATCAAAACTTACATTACATGTAAATGGTCTAAACGAAGCAATATAAGGGGATACAGATTGTTAGAAGAGATTTAAAAAAAAACCAAGCCCCATTTATAGTACTCTAACAAAAAAAATTATTTCAAACACAATGTTATAGATAGGTTAAAAGTAAAGAAGTAAAAAGGAAAAAGATACACTATGTAAAGACTCATCAAAAGAAAGCTAGAGTAACTATTTTATATCAGACAAAGTAGACTCTAGAGCTAAGAAAATTACCAGAAATATAGAGAAACATTATATAGTAAGAGGGTCAATTCACCAAGAAGCCATAACAATCTATAAAAGAGTATGCATCTAACAACTGAGCTTCAAAATATGTAACCAACAGAACAGAAGTAGAGAAGAAAAATGCATGTGTACAGTGGGAGAATTCAATGCCCCTCTCACATTAACTGACAGGACAAGTTGACAGAAAATCACAAGGATATACACAAACTGATATTTGTATAACATTGCATCCAACAATAGAGGACTACACATTTTATTTATTTATGTATTTATTTATTTTTTTGACTTTTATTATTTTTTAAAGTTTATTTATTTTGAGACAGAGAGAAGGGCAATGAGGAGAGAGAGAATCCCAATCAGGCTTTGCACTATCAGTGCAGAGCTCCATATGGGGCTTGAACTCACAAACGATGAGATCATGACCTGAGCGGAAGTCAAGAGCTGGATGCTTAACTAACTGAACCACTCAGGTGTCCCTACACATTCTTTTTAAATGCACATAAAACACTCATGAAAACTGACCATATTTAAGATCGTATAACAAAAAAAAACTTAAAAAAAAATCATACGAAGTATGTTCTCTGACCAAAATAAATTTAATAGCTATTAATAGCAGAAAGATGAGAAAATCTCCAAACCCTGTGAGAACTGAGTACCGTGTTTCTAAAGAATCCATAGCTCAAACAGAAAATGAAAAACAACACATCATAATTTGTGGGATGTACGTAAAGCAGTGCTTAAGGGGCAATTTATAGTATTAAATGCTTACAAAAAAGTTCTCAAATCAAAATTCTAAACTTCTGTGTTAAAAAATGGAAAAAGGAGCAAAGTAAGTCCAGAGCAAGCAGAGTGAAGGAATAAAGAGCAGAAATCAATAAAGTTAAAGACAAAAAAAAAAAAAATAGAGAAAAACAATGAAAAAGAAAGCTAGTTCTTTGAAAAGATCAATAAAATGGATAAACCATTAGTATGAGTGACAAATAGAGGGAAGCCACAAACTACTAAAAACAGGAATGAAAAGGGAGTATCGTTATAGAGCTAGAAGATATTCAAAAGATAGTAAGGGAATACTCTGAGTTCAAGGAGTAAACATTACAACATTTTGACTCGTAAAGAAGAGATCATTCTTTTTATTTTTTAAAAGTGAAAAATTAAATTGCTATGGATCTCAATATAAGAATGTCAAAATGTCAATATTTTTAATATGCCAGAAGTTAGAGTGTGTGCAACTATTTACATTTAAAATAAAAAATTTTATGTCCATTAAGATACTTGTAAGGCAGTACATAATCAATTAATTAATTAAATTACAGAGAGAGAGTGAGCAGAGGAGAGGGTCAAAGGGAGAGTCTTAAGCAGGCTCCACGCTCATCACAGAGCCCAATGTGGGGCTTGATCCTGCAACCTTGGGATCATGACCTTGAGCCTAGATCGAGTCAGATGCTCAACTAACTTAGCCACCCAGGCGCTCCCATAATCATTTTACATAATATAATACAAATTTGGAGGATAATAGTGCCTCTTAGGGTAGCTGTAAGGATTAATATGTGCTTAGTATTGTACCTGGCACACTGTGAGTTATATTTAATTGTTAGCTATTTTCCTTATTAATACAGTCCTGTAAAGTAAACATCTCTACACAAATAAACTTGAAAACTTTGAAATACCAATTCCTCAAAAAACTAGAAACTATTACAACTTATCCAAGATAAAAAGTTAATGTGAATATTCCTATAACTGCTTCAAAAGTCGAATTTGTAGTTTAAAACCTTCCCCCAAAACAAAACAAAACAAAACTCTGGGCCCTGGTGGTTTCCATTGTAAATTCTAGCAGACATTTACAGAAAAACTACAACTAATTTTAAACAACCTTTTCAAGAAAATAAAAAAAAAGGAACACTTTTCTTTTTTTTTTTTTTTTAATTTTTTTTTTCAACGTTTATTTATTTTTGGGACAGAGAGAGACAGAGCATGAACGGGGGAGGGGCAGAGAGAGAGGGAGACACAGAATCGGAAACAGGCTCCAGGCTCTGAGCCATCAGCCCAGAGCCCGACGCGGGGCTCGAACTCACGGACCGCAAGATCATGACCTGGCTGAAGTCGGACGCTTAACCGACTGCGCCACCAGGCGCCCCAAAAGGAACACTTTTCAATTCAGTTTATGAGGCTAGCATTTCCCTGATACCAAAACCATATAAAAATAGTATAAAAATAGAGAAAACTATAAACCAATATCCCTCTTGCACACTGACTTAAAAGTTTTCAACAAAGTATTACCAAGTCAAATTGAGCAACATGTTAAAAGCAAATGACTAAGTGGGGCTTTCCAGGGAATCCAAGGCTGGTTGAATATTTGAAAATCCATTAATGCATTCACTGTTATTAACAGACTAAAGAAGCAAAACCACATGATCACATCAACTGACAGAAAAACCATTTGAAAAAATTCAACATCTATTCATGATGAAAACTCTCAGCCAACTAGGAATAGAAACTTACCCAATTTGATAAAAGGTATCTATAACAAACCAAATGCTAACAATATACTCAAAGGTAAAAGACAATATTTTCCCTCTAACATTGGGAAAAAGGAAGATGTCTACTTTTACCACCCCTGACATCTTGTAATACGTCAATAAACAGGGATAAAGGTATACAGATTAGAAAGGAAGAAATAAAACTGTCCCTATATTTGAGAAGATTGTCTACATAGAAATCTGACGGAATCTACAAAAAAATCTGAGAATTAGCGAGTTCAGAAGATATAAGGTCAACACACAAAACTCAGTAATATTGCTTGCTATATAAGTGAATTTATATAAACTGAATTAAAACAAAAATATTCACAATAGTTTCTCCCTTTAGAGAAGAAATACATAGGTGATAAATCTCATAAAACATGTATAAAATCTGTGTGTTTGAAACTACAAAGACACTGATGTGAGAAATCAAAGAGCTATGCAGCATAAAAAAATTAACATACAAAAATCAGTTGCAATTCTATATACTAACAATGAACTATCTGAAAGAGAAATAAAACAATCTCATTTACAAGAGCATCAAAAAGAATAAAATGCTTAGAAGTAAATTTAACCAAGGGGTGAAAGATCTATACACTGAAAACTATAAGATACTAATGAAGGAAACTGAATGTGATACAAATAAATGGAAAGATATTCTGTGTTCATGAACTGGAACAATTAATATTGTTAAAATGTCCATACTACCCAGAACCATCTATAGAGTCAATGAAATCCCTATGAACATTCCAATGACTTTTTTTTTTTAACAGGAATAGGAAAAAACAATCTTAAAAGGCCCTGTATAGCTAAAGCAATCTTGAGAAAAAAGAACGAAGCTGAAGGCATCACACTTCCTGATTTCAAACTACACTGCAAAGCTATAGTAATCAAAACAGTATGGCACTTGCATAAAAACAGATGTATAGATTAATGGAAAAACTGAACTCATAGAAATAGAGAGGAGATTGGTGGTTTCCAGGAGCTGGGGAAGTGGGAGAAGTCAGAGATGGCGGTCAAAGGGTACGAGTTCCAATGATGAGATGAGTAAGTTCTGGGAACCTAATGTATAGCATGGTGAATGTATTTAACAATACTGCATTGTATGCTGAAATTTCTACGTTTTTATTTATTTTTGGGACAGAGAGAGACAGAGCATGAACGGGGGAGGGGCAGAGAGAGAGGGAGACACAGAATCCGAAACAGGCTCCAGGCTCCGAGCCATCAGCCCAGAGCCCGACGCGGGGCTCGAACTCACGGACCGCGAGATCGTGACCTGGCTGAAGTCGGACGCTTAACCGACTGCGCCACCCAGGCGCCCCATATGCTGAAATTTCTAAGAGTTCATCTTAAATGTTCTCACCACATACCAAAAACTGGCAACTATATGAAGTAATGTGTTAATTAACTTTACTGTAGTAATAATTTCATAATACAAAAGTATATCAAATAATCACATTGTACATCTTACACTTATACAATATTAAATGTCCAATATATCTCAATGGAGCTGGGGAAAAATAGATTTTCTCACAAGCCCCCACCCCCAACCCACAGAAAAGATCTAAAAAAATGGAGAGATATACCACATTCATTCACTGGAACATTCCTGAACATAATAAAGATGTTAGTTCTCCCCAAATTGATCTATAGATTTAACACATTTTAAACCAAAATCCCAGCAGGAGGTATACAACACAGATACGATTACTCTAAAATCCACATGAAAAGCCAAAGGAACTTTAATAGTGAAAACAATTAAAAAAAATTAAAGTTGGAGGAACATTATCTAATTCTAAGACTTATTACAAAATTATAGTAATCAAGATGCTGTGATACTGGCAAAGGAATAGACACACAGATCGACAGAACAGAACAGAGTCCAGAAACAGACTCTCACAAATACTGACAATTAATTTCTGACAAAGGTGCAAAGGCAGCTCCATAGAGAAGGGACAGTCTTTTTAACAGCATTGGAACAACTGGTCATCCAAAAAAATGAACCTTACCTCAACCTTGTATCTTACAAAGATTTTAAATCAAAATGGATCATAGATCTAATAAAAAAGTAAAGCATTCAAAGGAGAAAATTCTGGTGATATTGGGTTAAACAAAGAGTTCTTGGACATGACACCAAGAACATGATCCATTTAAAAGGTAAATATGATAAAACTGACCTCATCAAAGTCTAAAACTTTTGCTCTGTGAAAGCTTAGGATCGGAAAATAAAGAGACAAGCTACAGACTAGGAGAATATCTACTACAATTACAATGAACACTCAAAACTTATAAAATAACCTGATTAGAAAATGCACAAAAGACATGAACAGACACCACACGGAAGAGGCTGTACAGATGGCAAATAAGCACATGAAAAGATGTTCAGCTTCAACAGCCATTAGAGAAATGAAATGAAAACAACACCTAGTATAAAAACACATCTATTAGAATAGCTGAAGTGAGAAATAACTGACAAAATCAAATAGTGGTGAGTCTGTGCAGAAATTGGATCTCTCATACAGTACTGATGGGTCAGAACAGCCACTCTGGAAAAACAGTTTGGCATTAAAAAACAAAAACAAAAACATTAAACACACATTTAATGTATGACTCAACAATACTACTTCTAGATTACTTAAGAGAACCAAAAACCATGTTCATAATTAACCACATATACACTAATGTATATAGTAGCTGTATTAGTAATCTCCATAAACTGTAAATAATCCAAATGTCCTTCAGGGGGTGAATGGATAAATAAATTGGTACATCCATACAATGGAATACTACTCATTGATAGAGTCAAGCTACTGATCCATGGGACAACTTCAACAAATCTTAAAGGCATGCTGTGTGAAAGAAGCCAGAGACAATATATTTCATACTATATGATTTCATCTGTATGACATTCTCAAGTAGGCAAAACTACAGTGACAGAGACCAGATCATGGTTACCAGGGTTTGTGGTGAGAGGGAGGTGTGACTAAAAACAAGTAGCATGGAGAAGTTCTCTTGGGATGAAACTGTTTTGTGGAGTCTTTGATCCCATAACCAAAGAAATTGGATTTTGCCAATGCCCAAATAAACAAGGAAATGAATCTTCTCTTAGAATCTCTAGAAAGATATGTAGCCCTGTCAACACTTAGATTTTAGCCTAGTGAGATCTGTGATGGACTTATGACCTACAGGGCTGTGTGATAAATTTGTGTCATTTAAGCCCTTAAGTGTTGTGGTAGTTTGTTATGATAGCAATAATCAAGTGGTTAAATAATTTTAGACCAAGGAGAAGAATGAGGATAACAACTATTTGTTGACTATCAAAGAAGACTGCTATGTAGAGTTCAATACTGTTTCCTTTTTTTCTCTTTCGGTTTTATTAGATACTATGAATCTGAAAAACACTAATCCTGTTAGTAATTATGGCATCCTAGCCCTGCTGGTGGCTGTGGGAAATTCAAAAGGAATACACGACCTGGTATTCTTATGTGAAGATGTTTACAATCCAGAGAGATATGTGACTTGCCCATGAAAATAAGAGATTTGAGGTTTTCAGCTTTAAAATATAAAAATTAAATATGAAATATAAAAATAGAAGTTTAATTTTAAAATTACAAAATATAAAAATATATTTTATTTTAAAATAAGATTTAAATTTTGAGGTCAATTAGAAAACGGAGCATGAGATAGAAGAGTTCAGTGCTAACAGAAGCACCACAAAAGGAAAGATCTATATGGATGGGCACTGATACAATGAAAAAACTCTCTCCCTATTGCTCTTTATATGTATTTCACGTATGGATGTTAGATTCAGTGTGTGTATAATGTATATATATGTATATAATGTGTGTGTGTGTGCATGTATATATTATATTTACAGATTCTATTGAATCTGTAAATAAAACAATAGCATGCTTTGGAGTCAAAGAGACCTAGTTTTGAACCTTGGCTTTCCATATTTAATATGTCATCTTGGCAGATATTTAATATTGCTGAGCCTCAGTTTCCTTATCTACAAAATGGAGCTAATCTTACAGAATTGTTGTAAGAATAAAAAGAAATGATGTATGGGAAAGCAGTTGGCACTAGGTACACCCACTCAGTGTTATTTTACTTAGCTAATATGTATGAGTTGGAATTGCAACTGAATGCTCATTTTCTGTGTCAGCCTTGTCAGTCCCATAGTTTTTCCAAAAAGAGGCACGTCTCTCAAAACCTAAACTAGATCTGAAAACTCCTAAGGAAAGGCAAAATTAGCCTGATTTATCTTTGTCCCCAAAGTTCAAGGTATTGGGACCAGCTTTGAAATGGTGGGAAGGTAAGCTGGCACCCTGCAGTGTGGAGAAGACCAAGAGGGGTATGAAGACCTTGCCTGAGTCTTTTAGGGAGTAGCTTCAGGCATTCTACTAGACAGGCTAAGGAATGGGACAAAGGCCAGGGAATGAGCCAAAGATCTGACAGCAGATGCACTTCATAAACTGAATTATCATATTTAAATGGTCTTCCTTTTGTTCTATTATTATTTATAAAGACAAATATTTTTGAAAATAACTTTTTTTTTAAAGATATACTAAGATACATCTTTTTTTTAAAGATATACAAGAAAAGGGGGTTTTACTTCCTTTTATTCAGGATTTAAAAAATCTTTTTAAATTTAAAATAGTTTTAGACTAGGGCGCCTGGGTGGCTCAGTCGGTTAAGCATCTGACTTCGGCTCAGGTCATGATGTCGTGGTTTGTGAGTTCTTGCCCTGTGCTGGGCTCTGTGCAGACAGCTCAGAGCCTGGAGCCTGCTTCAGATTCTGTGTCTCCCCTCTCTCTGCCCCTCCCATGCTCATGCTCTGTCTCTCTCGGTCTCTCAATAATAAATAAACGTTAAAAAAAATAAAATAGTTTTAGACTTACAGAATAGTTGTAAAACGAGCACAGACTTCCAGTATACCCTTCAACCAGCTTCCCTAAGGGAGAACATCTTACATAATCACAGGTCTACTATGGAAACCATTATATTAATGTTAATACAAAACCATTAAGTAACATACAGACCTTATTTGACTTCTGCCAGTTTTCCCACTAATGCTCTTTTTCTTTTCTAGTTCAGAAACGAATTCTGGACCCACAGTGCATTTAGTTGTCAGGTCTCCATAGTCTCCTCCAAAATTTACAATCCAATCAAGTGTCTGGCAAGTTGCTTTAGTCTTTGCTTTTTCATTACCTTAACATTATTGAAGAGTACTGATCACTTATTTTGTAGAGTGCCCCTCAATTTGATTTCCCTGATGCTTTCCAATGATTTGATGAGGAAATACTTTTGAGCAGGAATACCACTTAAGTGATAGGCCTTTGTTAATATATCTTACAGGGGTATATAATGTCACTATCTCTTATTTCTATTAACCTTAATCACCTGGTTAAGAAGGTGTCTGTCAGGTTTCTTTATGCTAGTTATTATGTTTTTAAGATTAATAATTATCTGGTGAGGAAATACTTTGATATTATGCAAATATCCTTTTGTTCCACATACTTTCATCCATTAATTTTAGCATTCATTGATGTTTCTTGCCTGCAACAATTATACTATGGAGTTTGCTTACAGCAATTTTCCATTTCCCTAATTACTTCTTAATTTATAACTGAAACTCTACTATAAGGAAGAACTTTCCATTCTCCCCCATGCATGTATTTAAGTATTTATATAAGTACAGATGCATGGATATTTATTTTATTCTACAGATTATTTATAATCCAATACTATCATTTATTTATTATGCTGCTAAAATTGTTCCAGATTTGGCCAATGGGAGTTCTTTCAAGTTGGCTCTTATGCCCTTTTGACAGGATGCTTTTTAAAAAATACTTTCTTGCTTGTTGTTCCAGGCTTAGCTTATATTTACCCTACCTCAGTTCTAGAATCAGCTATTTATGCAAAGAGTCTTAGTACCTTTTTCTTTTAATGTTTACTTATTTTTTGAGACAGAGAGGTAGAGAGAGAGAAAGAGAGAGAGAGAGAGAGTGCAAGGATGCGTGCATGAGTGGGGGAGGGGCAGAGAGAGAGGGAGTCACAGAATCCAAAGTAGGCTCCAGACTCTGAGCTGTCAGCACAGAGCCTGACGTGGGGCTTGAACCCATGAACCATGAGATCATGACCTGCGCCAAAGTCGGATGGTTAACTGACTGAGCCAACGAGGCGCCCCAGCCTTGGTACCTTTTATTGAAGAATGTTATTTGAATCCTAGACCTGGGTCCTAGGTATGCTCATTGCTACCAGGTATCTTGTTTCCTGAATTCTCAGCAGACAGAGCTAGGAAATATATGTATGTATATACTTTATATGTATGTAATACTTTCATACATCCCATCTATATTTTTGTATCTACCTATCTGTATATATACAGTAAAACCTTGGATTGCAAGTTACTTGTTCTGCAAGTGTTCCTCAGGATGAACAAACATTTCTAATAAATTTTAACTTGATAAACAAGTGATGTCTTGCAACACCAGTAGTATGTGACACCGAACGTCACATGATCACAACTCATCATGGTCCTCTCTCTGCGGGATTGTGGGTGATCGTCTCCCATGCTCAGGTGTTTGGTCGCAGGCCATGGTGTTTAGCAGAAATCAATGATTTTTCAGAACATTGGAAAGGTGCCCACAACTGACACTAGTATATTTTTTGTCACTTCAAAGCACCTATAGACAGTTCTTTGCTTTTCCATATAAGAGTAAGCTCAGGAATGCTTCACTTCATTCTAGGTCAGGCTGCCTGCAGATATAGACCCTTTCACTTTGCTGCCTTATCGCCAGTTACATTAAATACAGTATAGGACAAGAGTTTATTAATACTGTACCATAGTCAACATCTGTGGGAGCGTATACAATGGCTCCCATGCAGAAAAAGATTCCACGGAGTCAATAGAGAACAGTGATTCTGTTAGTGATAGTAAAAGTCATCTTATACAATAACCCTCCTCTCTCATCTCACTCACACTAACCATGAAGGTTTTCAAAGGTAAGTGTGGGTTAATTTGTTTATTTTTCTTTATGTATTTATTATTTTGTATTGTATTACAGTATAGTAATCATCTTTATATGAGTATTTTTGGGTTGTAGAATAAATTATCTGAGTTTCCATTAATTCTTATGGGGAAATTTACTTTGATACACAGTGCTTTGGATTACAAACATGTTTCTGGAACGAATTATGCTCATAAACCAAGATTTTACTGCGTTAAGTTCATACTGACACATCTGATCCCAACAGAAAACCACAGGATTTATTCTAGCCTTCTCACTTTTCTTGATTTGTAACTTCTTTCTCTGATAGTAAGAAATCTGGGGCTCATTACCCTGAATATATTTACTTATTTGTTCAATTAGAGCATATACAAAAGTAGTTTCAGAATAAACCATAGCTTTGTAAGAAACAAATTTATTAACTAGAGGGAAAATGGGGTGGGATAGTAGGCTTGGGGGAGTACAGCTTACATATGTAACCATGAAAATGCTTCCCATACACAAACACAAAAATAATTTATATACTATGCAGACAAGGACAACGGAAAAATGAAATACAAACAATGACAAACAGAACTAACTGCACTAGAAATGAATTATATAACACACTGAAGGGAGTGGGAAAGACAAGAAATAGCCTACGAAACTTTGGAAAAACAACATGTTGAATATACACTATAAGGCTAATGGCAAAAAGAACTGTGTACAACACTGTAATTTAGGTAAGCAAATTTGTTTGGGATTTTAAAGAGAAGAGAGTGTACAACTGAGGTTCAGCATTGTAGGAAAAGTCCAAATTCCTTCCTTAGTGTCATCTCTTAATAGTTGGACATTTAGAGGTAATTAGATATTAGAGGTGCATATTTAGTACAAATGAAATTGGATTCTCTTACAAGCACAGTGAAAGAAATACCTCTGTGTTCATCTGGGCTGGTCTTTTCATATCATAGATGCAAAAGTGGAACTCAAGAGACACAGTAGTGTGATGAAGAGTAGGAACCATGTGCTGAGCTTTTTCTACATCTCACAGTACCTTTGGTTGAAAAAGGTTCTGAAGAGGAGGTTAAACTGAGTCTTGAGAGAGAAGTATAACATGGTTCAATGCTAAGTTATATAGTAATTGATGTATTCTTTGCATAGATTACTTACAGTGTTGTGTTATAACCTATGTATGCCAAGGAAAGCCTTCTTGCTATGGGTAACATCAAGATTTTAAATATTTTTATTACAAGGAAGTTTTCATTGCTTGGCATTTTTGTAAACACGTAAATTTCTATAGAGTTTAAGAAACTTCAAGTCAGAAAAATGTTTAGGTCACTGTTGCTTGGGATCATTCTTTCAGATCACCAATTAAAAAACTAAGGAATGACTAACATACTAAACAATATTTTATATTATCAGATTAGTTTTATATACTTTTGAAAAACTAAAATTATGAGAGGACTATAAAACAGGTGTCTCAAAAATTAGAGTATATATATTTAAAAACGTTTAACTGACAGAAGCATGAGAGTTTTGGGCTGCACCACAAGAAGCTCTTACGAGATGAGTGTAGATATGTTGGAGCACTGCCAAGTTATACTATCTTCCCTGCACACACAATTTAAAGTTGATTGTCTTGCAAGACAACAGGACTTAATTAGCCTAGCTTTATTTTTGAAAGTAAACATGTCCTAGTTTATTTAATATCTACAATAAAAATAGTGCTTCTTCAATATGATCCTAACTCGAGATTTCATTCACAGCTAAAAATAGCTTTTTAAAGGTACTTCTTACATAATTAACATTTTAATGGCATATTGTATTTTCAAATATACTTTAGATTGTTGATTTACACTATGCCACAGATGTGTGAATATCAGTTTCATGTGCTGGTCTCTAGCATGGCTAAATGTCACTGACCACTTTCTTCTCTATTATTTCTCCCTTTCCATAAAGGTCTTTAAAATAACTCACTGGTATAAATGGTGTGGCTTCCATTAGTTAAGTGACAGTGAATGGCCTTTGCTTCACTATTTCTTGGTCACCCTCGAGTAACTAGAAAGGAAACACTTCATTGAGGAACTTGCCTTCCAAAAACCTAAGTTGTAGCTACTCTATTTTGTAAGCAAAAAACACTGCTAGTCTCTTTTTTCAGCACCAGGAAACTTTACATATTGATGTCTTCTTAAAGTTCTTAATAGTGATATGATCAAAACACCCTACCTTTTCTCCTTGTTTTTGTTTAGTTTTCACATTGTGTAGTAGTTTATTAATGGAATGCTAAAGAAAGAACACAAGAAGAGAGAGCAGTGCAGACAGGTCTCATGAAAGAAAAGAACCTGAAAGCAACTGAAACAGTAGGGCTCTATCTACCACACAGGCTGACTGCCCTTTAGAGTAAGCTCCTCTCTTAGTACCTCAAGTTTTCTCTTTCTGCTTCAGGAGCAGGTTGGTTTGGTCAACCATGTACAATTTGATAGATTAATTTTTCAAAATCAGCCATGGGGAGTATCTTAAAACAATTCAAGGGTAGAGAAGTTCTTTGGATCTGAAGCCCCACTGCATAAACTTTCAGTTGAATGCATGACTAAGGCATAAATGCATGACTTAATGGTAACCAATTAAATGAACTATTAAGAGTTACTAACTTCGATATTCATTAATTTAATTTACTGAGGATTTTGGATCAGTATTCTAGCAAGAAGTCTTGGTTGCATCACTCGGCAGTGTTGCAGAGCTGTTGTGCACATGTTCACAAAGACATTTTAAACTCTCACCATGGGAAACAGTACTTTAACTGACAGAATGCCAGAATTATCTTGATTTGTGATTTTCAGTGGGCTGATAACAATTTTTTACTTTGGTTAAAATTGTTTATCAAAGGAACAATTTCGTGTTTACTGATTTGCTCTATTTGGACATGTAAGATTGCTCTGAAGATGGTAGGACACATATAAACTTTTCATTTTTTCAAATTAGGTGAGATAAAACCTAAAATTAGCACTTATATAGGTTTAGAAGTGTAGTTTATTTATGAAAGAAATGTATCTTCAACTGGAGTATTTCTTTTCTTTATAGGAGTTTTAAGTAGTTTTCAGTGTGAGAATATTCTCTTTAAAATAATGCATGTTGAACAATAATGCTCATATGAAAAGTTATGTTGAGGTAAGAATTAATGTATAATTTTAAACATCCCATGACTTGGGTATCAACTTTACCACAAAATTTGGTTATATATAGCTTTTTATGTAGGTTGTACATAAAACAAATTATAATTATTATGTAAATTGTAAGTATTAATATTTACCACGTTTCATTAATTATTTATACCTATACTTACAATCTATTTTGTTTCATCATCATACATAATTAAGAAAGCCCTAGGAGCAAATTATATTGTATATACCCACATTTTTACCCCTTTCCGTGTTCTTCCTTCCTTCCTGATATTCCAAGATTCCTTTCTTTACCATTTCCTTTCTGTTTAAAGAGCTTCTCTTAACCATTCATTTAGGGTAGATTTGCTGGTGACAAATTCTCCTTGTGTTCCTTCATTTAAAAATATCCTCATCTCTTCTCCATTTTTGAGGGATATTTTCTCTGGATATAGAGGTCTAGGTTGACAATTCTTTTCTTTCAGCATTTGAAGTATCCCATTTCTGACTGGCTTTCATAGTTTCTTATCAGAAACTGTTGTCATTCAAATCACTTTTCCTCTATAGATAAAGGTATCCCTTCTCTCTCTGCTTTCAAGATTTTTTCTTTGTGTTTAGCTTTTAGGAGTTTGACTATGATGTGTCTTGGCATGAATTTCTTTGGGTTTATCCTGTTTTGGGGTGTAGGTTGATGTCATTTGCCTAATTTTGGAAATCCCAGCTATTAATTCTTTGAATACTTTTTCAGCCCCATTCTCATTCTTTTCTCCTGGAATTCTGATGACATAAACTTATATCTAAACAGGTTGCTCAGATTCTGTCCTGTTTTTCCAGCCTATTTTCTTTCTTTTGTTCATATTAGGTAAATTCGATCTCCAACTTCACTGATTCTTTCCTCTGTCCTCCATACTGCTGAGTCTGCAAACAGAATTTAAAATTTTTATTTATTATATTTTTCAGTTCTAACTAAATTACCTATTTGATGTTTCTTTATGTTTTCCATTTCAACAAATAGACTGTATTACTGTATCTTTCTCCATGTTTCTTAAGTACAGTGACACATTAGTTTTAGGTACACAAATGATTTTTGATACCTATGATCATCACATTGAGAAATGACCACAACATTAAGTCTAATTACCATGTGTCATCACGCAAATTTGTCACTTTTTTCTTTTGGTAAGAACTTTTAGATTTACTTCCTTAGCAACTTCCAAATTTATAATACATCATTGACTATAGTTCCCATGTTGTATCTTATATCCCTATGACTTACTTTATAACTGCAAGTCTGTACCCCTTGATCTCTTTTACCAATTATGACACCCCCCATTGTTCTTGCCTCTAGAAACCACCAAACTTTTCTTATATCTGTGAGTTTTGTTCATTTTGTTTTTTAGATTCCAGATGTAAGTGAAATCATATGGTGTTTGTCTTTCTTGGTCTGACTTATTTCACTTAGCATAATACTCTGACGGTTCATCCATGTTGTCACAAATGGCAAGATGTCATTCTTTTTTTTTTTTTTATAGTTGGGTAGTATTTTATTGCATATAGATACACCACATCATCTTTATCCATTCATCTATCAATGGACATTTAGATTGTTTCAGTATCTTTACTATTGTAAATAATGCTGCAATGAATCTTTTCAAATTAGTGTTTTCCTTTTTTTCAGATAAATATCCAGAAGTGGAATTACTGGATTTTATGGTAATTCTATTTTTAAGTTTCTGAGGAACCTCCATACTGTTTTCCATAGTGGCTGCACCAAATTACATTCTCACCAACGACGACTCCCTTTTCTTCACATCCTTCACAAACATTTTTTGTCTTTTTGATAACAGTTATTTTTACAGGTATATAAAGTGATATTTTATTGTGGTTTTGATTTGCATTTCCATGATGTTTAGTACTGTTGAGCATCTTTTCATGTGCCTATTGGCCCATCTTGAGATCCTCTGCCCATTTTTAATTGGACTGCTTTTTTGTTATTGTTACTGAGTTGTAGGAGTTCTTCATATACTTTGGATATTAACCCCTTATTGAATATATAATTTGCAAGTACCTTATCCCATTCAGCAGGTTCCTTTTTTATTTTGTTGATGGTTTCCTTCACTGTGTAGAGACTTTTTAGTTTGATATAATCCCACTTGTTCATTTTTGCTTTTGTTGTCACAAAAGTATGTTTCTAGAATCATATCCAAATAGATATTATTGAGACTAACGTCAAGGAGCTTACCACCTAGGTTTCCTTCTAGGAGTTTTATGGTTTCTGGTCTTACAACAAGTCTTCAATCCATTTTGAGTTAATTTTTGTGTCATTTTAAGATAGTGGTCCAGTTTCATTATTTTGTGTGTGCCTGTCAAGTTTTCCCCACAACATTCATTGAAGAGACTATCCTTTCCTCACCGTATAATATTGCCTCTTTTCTTGTAAATTAATTGACCATCTATCTGTGAGTTTATTTCTGGGCTGTCTCTTCTGTCTCACTGATCTATGAGTATGTTTTTCATACCCATACCATACTGTTTTGATCCCTGAAGCTTTGTAGTATAGTTTCAAATCAGGCAGTATGATGCCTCTAGCTTTGTTCTTCTTTTTTCAGGCTATCTGGGATCTTTTGTGGTTTCATAAACATTTTAGGATGGTTTGTTCTATTTCTATGAAAAATTCATTAGAACTTTGATAGGGATTGCACTGAATCTGTATATTGCTTTGGGCCTATAGATATTTTAATGATAATAATTCTTTCAATTCATGAGCACAAAATAGCTTCCCATTTATTGTTGTCTTCTTCAATTTCTTTTATTATTAACGTCTTTTAGTTTTCAGCGTGCAAGTCTTTCGCCTCCTTGGTTAAATTTATTCCTAGGTATTTTTTTTTGGATGCAATTGCAAAGGGGACTATTTTCTTAATTTCTCTAATAGTTCATTGTTAGTATATAAAAATGCAACAGATTTTTGTATGTTTATTTTGTACCCTGCAACGTTACTGAATTTATTAGTTCTAAAAGTTTTTTGGTTGAATCCTTAGGGTTTTCTATATATAAAATCATGTAGTCTGCAAATAGTGACAGTTACACTTTTCCCTTTCCATTTGGATGCCTTTTATTTCTTTTTCCTGCCTAATTGCTCTGGCTATGACTTTCAATACTATGTTGAATACAGTGGTGAAAGTGGGCATCCTTGGCTTAATCCTGATCTTAAGGGAAAAGATTTTAGCTTTTTAATCACTGAGTGTGATGTTAGCTGTGGGCTCATCATATATAGCCTTCATCATGTTGAAGTATACTCTGTCTACATCCACTTTTTTTGAGTTTTTTTTTATAAATAGGCACTGAATTTTTTCAATTCTTTTTCTGCATTATTGAGATGATCATTGAATTTTTATTCTTCATTTTGTTAATGTGGTATATCACAGTGGTTTGAGAATGTTGAACTATCCTCGCAGTCCTGAAATAAATCCCAGTATTTAATGAATTATTGAATTTGGTTTGCTAATATTTTGTTGAGGATTTCTGTATCTACGTTCATCAGGGATATTGGCCTATAATTTTCCTTTTTGGTTGTGTCATCAGGTTTTGGTACCAGGGTAATGCTGGCTTTGTAAAATAAATTTGGAAGCATTCCCCTCTTCCATTTTTTGGAATAATTTGAGAAAGATATTAACTCTTTTTGAATGTTTGGTAGAATTCACCAGTGAAACCATCTGGTCCTGAACTTTTGTTTATTGGGTTTTTTCGATTACTAATTGAATCTCTTTGCTAATATTTGGTCTATTTAGGTTTTCTATTTTTTTTTTTTTATGATTCAGTCTTAGAAGATTATATGCTTTCCATTTCTCCTAGGTTGTCCAGTTTGTTGTATTTAATTGTTCATGGTATTCTCTTATGATCTTTTGTTGTTCTATATGTTAGTTGTAACTTCTTTCTTTTCTGATTTTATTTATTTGAGCCCTCTTTTTTTTCTTGGTGAGTCTAGCTAATGGCTTGTTGATTTTGTTAATCTTTTTAAGGAACCAGCTCTTAGTTTCACTGATCTTTTCTACTGTCTTTTGGTCTCTATTTCATTTAGTTCTTCTCTCATCTTCATTTTTTTATTCTGAGACTGTATTTTTTTAGTTGAAGCATGTTCATAATTGTTTGCTGAAAAATTTTGATCAAGCCTGCACTCCATGATGATCTGTGTCAAGTAATTTAACATCTTTGTCACCTCAGTATTGGTGCATGTTTACTGTTTTTTCTACTTAAGTTGAAGTTTTTCTGGTTCTGGGTATGACAAATGATTTTTGAATCAAACCTGGACATGTAAGTTATTATATAAGGAGACAAAGATATGCAATATTATTTAAATCTTCTGTTTTAGCAGGTTTCCTGTGAGAAAGAAGGCACTGTCCCATTACTGGGAGCTGTTGAGGTTTTTGTGTGTTGGCTTCTCCAGCACCAGGCTGATCTATGAGGGATGTATAAGAGGGTACATAAACAAAAAGTAAACCCTGGGAACTCACTGCAGTATTGTTCCTTGGGTCCTTTGGTCCCAAGCATGTCTGTCTTCTTCTATCTACCTTTCAGAATCTTATGTTTTATATGTAATGTTGAGATTTTGGCTGTACTTAATAGAAGGAATAGAAAAAAGTATTATCTACTCCATCTTTCTTTTTTTAAAAAAATTTTTTTTCAACGTTTATTTATTTTTGGGACAGAGAGAGACAGAGCATGAACGGGGGAGGGGCAGAGAGAGAGGGAGACACAGAATCAGAAACAGGCTCCAGGCTCTGAGCCATCAGCCCAGAGCCTGACGCGGGGCTCGAACTCACGGACCGCGAGATTGTGACCTGGCTGAAGTCGGACGCTTAACCGACTGCGCCACCCAGGCGCCCCTACTCCATCTTTCTATAAGAAGTCGCTATAGTTTTTTTTAATTGATAAAGGATTATGTGATTATGTTTTATTTCTTCCTGGATGCCTTATATAGGGCCACAGAAACTTAATCTATATTCATATTTTATATAAGAAATGTTTCTTAAGAAAGAAAAGGGTCACACAGATGGAATTTCCAAGTATCTCATATTTTAAAAGCATACAAAGAATATAAGTATACAGAGAACAGAAAGAATGTCACATAATCAAGGATGAACATATGAGTTTAGACAATGTAAGACCCAAATAGTGTCAAGAAGATAAAAAAATGTGAAAAAAAATTGAAGCTCTCAAAATGCTAAGGAAATCAAAAAGGGGAAGAACTGTTTTGTTGAAGTTGATGGTATAATTAATGAAGATTAAAAATAAAAAAAGGACAGCATCTTAACTCATCCACTCATTTGTAGGAGATTTGTTTAGGGATATAATATGGATTAAGTATTAGTAGTAAAAGACAGAGATCAATGAGATACAGTTCTTGCTCTCAATCATTATTTTAGTGAAACAGAGTGATCAATCACAATACAACGTGTAAAATCTATGAACAATTTTTGGAAAGCTAATTTTACTATGTCTATGGAGTTCAGGCAATAGAAGGAAAGGAAGAGAAGACAGAAAAGGACAGAAGGAAGAGAAGGTGACAGAAAAGGAAGGTGACAGAAAAGGTGACAGAAAAGGAAGAGAAGGAAATGCCAGGCAGATAAAACAGGATATACAAAGATTCAAAGGAATGAATGAATGTGGACAAAGGGGGTGGTGCAAAATCAAGTTTAGAAAGACAATACGTAGCTGTCATGCAAAAGCATTTAGGCTCAAATCCCAGGGGTAGCCAAGAACTACAAGAATTAGTTGCGATTTTCTCTTCCAGAAAATATAACTTCATGAAGCAAAAGAGAATCAAAACTCATGATAGATAAGTCATTATACACTTGGTCTCCTGGCTCATATAAAATATTTTTAGAAAATATAAAAGCATTTGAAAATAAATCACTGACCTGGTTATGATCTTTGAGGGAACATGGAAGATTAGGAGAGATGAACAAATGTCATTGAATTTGCACCTTCCACCTCTGATTTCCTTTTGTAAACTATAGATCAGAGATATTTGATTTCTAGCCTACAAATGTTTCCTAGAATAGATTATAAAGGCTGTGTGTGTGTGTGTGTGTGTGTGTTTAAAAAAAATGATCATGGACATCCAGAATGGGTTCACTGAAAAAAAGTCATATAAACTGGCCTCATATCCATTTTTGACAGTATTACTAGGAGACATGATATCATATGATATTTATTTTTGAAACCATTGACGGATTAAAAATAACCAAATAAATTTATTCAAAAAGTGGTGATTTATAGAATGGTGACAATAGAAGAAAGTCAGTGCCATGCCACAACGTCTGTTCTTGGCCCTACTCAAACACATTTCTGAATGACAGGAGGGACATGGACATGACAAATGACAGAATCAGAATAAAAAACAGATACAGGGACTGGTTCCAACAAGATTAAGAGTCATAAATGTCTGATAATTAGATCCCCTCCAAACATAACCATCAAATGGAGGAAACCACAGAATCACCTTAAGCTCCTCTTTCCTTCTCAATCCTGATCTAGTCCATCAGTAAATCCTACAGACTCAAAATATAACCAGAATTTGATACATTCTCACAATCTTTACTTCTACCTTCCTAATTTAAACTGCCAATTTAGATTATGGTGATAACCTCCTTACTGGTCTTCCTTCTCCTACCCTTGCCTTCTATAGTTTATCCTCAATACAGCAGCCAAAGTCATACTTCTAAAATAAAAATAAAATTATACCACTACTCTATTCAAATTCTTCTAATGCCTTCCCATTTCAATAAAAATAAAAGTATTCCTGGGGCGCCTGGGTGGCGCAGTCGGTTAAGCGTCCGACTTCAGCCAGGTCACGATCTCGGGGTCCGTGAGTTTGAGCCCCGCGTCGGGCTCTGGGCTGATGGCTCAGAGCCTGGAGCATGTTTCCGATTCTGTGTCTCCCTCTCTCTCTGCCCCTCCCCCGTTCATGCTCTGTCTCTCTCTGTCCCAAAAATAAATAAACGTTGAAAAAAAAATTTTTAAAATAAAAGTATTCCTAATAGCTTACAAGACCTTTAAATGTTCTGGCATTCCATTAATCTGCTGGCTTCATTTCTACTAATCTCTCCCTCCTTCATTTTGCTCACGAGCCTCCTGGCTCTTTCTTACAGGCCAGGTTAAATGTCACAGTAATGTCTTGAGAAACAGAATGAATTGCTGAATCATTATATTGTACACTTCAAAGTAATATAACATTGTATGTTAATTATACTTGAATAAAAAAAGAAGAAAACAACAAAAAATAAAGTTTATAAATTAGTAGGGAAAAAAAATCAAAGAGATGGCTTGTGGCTATCATTTGC
The DNA here is from genome assembly GCF_022079265.1 of Lynx rufus. Taxonomy (NCBI): domain Eukaryota; kingdom Metazoa; phylum Chordata; class Mammalia; order Carnivora; family Felidae; genus Lynx; species Lynx rufus. The sequence goes on along the minus strand of NW_025814889.1, from coordinate 28,477,258 downwards.
TCACTGATATGAAGTGATGAAAAGGGTATTTTACCATTGTGTTATTCTTTCCAAAATCCCACACCCTCAGTATAATCATGAGAAAAATATCAGACAAACCTAAAGTGAGAAACGTGCTACAAACACCTGACCAGTACTCCTTAAGGTCATGAGAAACAGTAAAAGGCTAGTCTCCTGAGACTAAAGAGACATAACTAAATACTATGCAGTTAGGCAGGAGTGGATCCTGCACAACAAGAGGATGTTAATGGAAAAACTAGTGAAATCCAAAAAAAATCTTAGCTTAAAAAAAAAGTGGAGTCTTCTAACCCATGAATTTATACCTCCATTTACTGAAATATTTGCTAATGCCTCTAATAAGAATTTATAATTTTTATATGTGGTTTTAACACAACTATTCTCATTTTATAGTTCTTACTGATGTATAAAGAGGACTTTGAATTCAGTATATTGTTACTATCTAAAAATTAATCAAATTCCCTTATTAGTCCTAATAATCTATTTGTATTCCTTTTTTATACACAGTTATATCATCTGTAAATAATAAGTTTTGTGTTTTTGCCTTTCTAATCCTTATCTTTATTAATTTATTTTCTGATCTAATTGCACTGGGTAGCAATTCTCATATAAGGCTGATGGAAAATGTGGTGGAAAGTGTGGAAGAGTAGTGATAGTGGAAATCATTACCTTGTTCTTGACTGCAAAACAAGTTTTCAACATTTTGCCATTAAGTAGAATGTCTGTGATAGATTTTATAGAAATATACTTTATTAGAACAAGGAAGTACCCTCTTTTCCTAGTTTACTAGCTTTTATGATATCCGTTTGTACGTACTAAATTCATACGTACTAACTTTGTTTTCTGTTTGTTGAGAAGAATATTTGTTCTCATTAAGTCTGTTCACTGCGGTATTTTTGAACTGCATCTCACACATTTACATACATATGTATTGTATAACTAATATTTTGCTTAATTATTGTGCCTGTATACAACTGAGTGAGTCTGTAATTCTACCTTCTTTTTTTTTTTTTTTGTAATTCTACCTTCTTATAATTCGTTTTGGTATCACGATTATGGTAGCCTCATTTAAAGAGTTGGGGAATCTTCCCATTTACCCTAGGCTTTGGAAGAGTGGTCTCAAACTGAAATTACTATCCCCTTGAATGTTTAGAAAAACTTACCAGTGATGCTACCTGGGCTAGAGTTTTCTTTGCAGGAGAGAAAAAAACATATAAATTTTATAATATATACATATATGATATATACATAATATATATCATATATCCAAATACACACACATACACACATATATAAATGATCACACAGAAAATTTTAATCTTTTTTTTCCTTTTGGTGTATGGTTCTATGAATTTTAACACATGTATAGATTCATGTAACCACCACCAAAATCAGGATACAGAACTGTTCCATCATCCCCCCAAATTCTCTAGTACTATCCCTTTAGAGTCACACTCTCCATGCTCTAGCCCCTAGCACCACTGATTTGTTACCCAACATACAGTTGGTCTTCTTGAAAATGTCAAATAGATGGAATCATTTTTCAAGTCTGTAACCTTTTGAGACTGGCTTCTTTCACTCAGCATAATGACTCAGAGATTCTTCCAAATTGTTGCTTATATTAATAGTTTGTTCCTTTTTTATTGCTAAGTAGTAGACCATTATTATACGGATGTACAATAGTTTCCTTATCCTTTCACCTGCTAAAGGACAAGGGGTTGTTTTCCGTTTTTGGCAGTTTTGAACAGAGCTTCTTTAGGCACCAGTGTACAAGTTTTTGTGTAAACCTGTCTTGATTTCCCTAGGAAAAATACCCAGGAGTGGGACCGTTGGGTCATACAACCCAACGTTGGTTAATTTTATAATAAAGTGCCAAACTGTGTTCCAGAGTGACATACCACTTACAACGAGCAATGTACGACAGGTTTTGGTTGTTCCAGATCTTCACTCCCTCTTTGTGGGAATACTTTTGACCATTATTTCAATTTCTTCAGAGGTTTTATAACACAGTTTTCCAATTGTTCCCCAGCCAGTTTTGGTTAGAATTTCTAGTATCTTGCCCATATTTTCAAATTTATTGGCATGCAGTTGTTTGCAATACTCCCTTTTACCTGGTCAATGTCTGTAGTATCTTAGTTATGTCCTGTTTTTCATTCTTGATTTTGGTTATTTGTATATTCTCTTTTTTTTTCTTGTCAATTTTGTCAAAGGTTTGTTAATAGTTTTCAAAGAACAGAGTTTTGCCTATGCTGACCTTTTGCATTGTAGGTTTGTTTTCAATTTTATATTACTTTCTTGTTTTTACATTTGAAAATCTTTTAGCTGTTCTTTTTTCTAAGTTCTTAAAAATAGATACCTAACCCATTAACTTTTAGCCAGAACTTTTTCTAAAGTATTTACTTAAGGTTCTAAGTTTTCCTCTAAAAATTTTTTATGAATATTCCATATAGTTGAAAAATATTTTGCAATTACTAAGTACATTGTTTATACACCTTATGTATATTTTCATATCTTCTATATCCTCACTGGTTTTGTGTAATTATTCTATCAATGACCAACTGAGGTGTTAAATCTTCCACAATGTCTATTTCCCTTTCTATATGTTTGAGGGCTTATTATTAGGTACAAACACATTTAAAATAATATTTTATTAGGGAACTTAATCTTTATTATTATTTTTTATTTTCAAATTAGTTAACATACAGTGTAGTCTTGGATTCAGGAGTAGAACCAGTGATTCATCTCTTACACATGACACCCAGTGCTCATCCCGAAGAGTGCCCTCCCTAATGCTGTTCACCCATTTAATCCACTCCACCACCCCCCGATCCCCATCAACCCTCAGTATGTTCTCTGTATTTAAGAGTCTTTTATGGTTTTCCTCTCCCTCTGTTTTTATCTTATTTTTCCTTCCCTTCCCCTATGTTCATCTGTTAAGTGATTTCGCTTAATCTTTCATTATTATAAAGTGATCCTATTATCTATAATAATGCTTTCAAGTGTTAAAAGTTGATGTCATCTGAAATTTAGTCACATCCACTTTTTAAAGCATCTTCATAGGAAATACTATGCGTCTACCTATTTTTTCCATATATTTGTAATCTCTGTTCTTACATCTCAGATCTATCAAGGGTTTGTTTCCTCATGTCTAAAATACATTCTTTAAAATTTGCCTTAATAAGGGTCTACTGATAACAAATTTTCTGTTTTCAAACTTGTCTGAAATCATTACCTTATTTCACCTCCTTTCATAAAAGAAATCTTTGCTAAGTATAGAATTCAGTATTGGCAGGCATATTTTACTGCCCAGCTTCCGTTGTGGTTACTAGGAATTCAGCTGTCAGCCTAACTGCCACTTTCTTAAACACGATCTGACTTTTTCAAATTTACTTTTAAGAGTGTTCTTTTGTCTTACATGTTCTGCAATTTCACCATAATGTGAATAGGGGGTAGACTTATTTATACTTCTTGAGATTTACTGGTCTTCTTGAGTCTATGGTCTTGTGACTTTCACCAACTCTGAAAAAGTCTCAGCCATTATCTCTTCAAATATTGCTGCTTCCCATTTCATTCTCTCTTCTCCTAGAATTAAGATATATATTGGACCTTCTCATTCTATTCTTCATGTTTCTTATCCTGTTTGTGTGTGTGTGTGTGTGTTTCTATCTTTATTTCTGAGTTGTATTTAGTATAATTTCCCCATTTTCCAATTCTTTAATTCTTTCTTCAATTCTGTTTACTTTTTGTTAAAATCCATGCTTTGAATCTGAATTTATATTATTCTAATTTTTCATTTTTAGTTCCATTTGGTTCTTCTTAAAATCTATTGGTTATATTTTATTCTATCAGAGCAGGCAATTTCAAATTTGTCTATTTTTTTCTTGAAAAAATGACAATCATTTTATAATCTCTTTCAGATAACTCACTACTAATTACAGTCTTTATGGGTGAGTTTCTGCTTCCTTTTGTTTCTGATAATTATCACTCATGCTGCTGTTTTCTTGGTAACTTACTTGGAAGATTTCTATAGTGCTAGTTTAAAGGTATGTTCTTCCAACAGATCTGAATTTGCTTCTTCTTGGCACCTAGAAGTATCAGCATAGATACTTTAAAGTATCTACTTTAATTCAGTTATGGCTTGAGATTTATTAGGCTATACAGTAATGTGAATTTAAGCTGTAAATCAGTGTAGGACAGCTGGGTTACTCCTTGTCAGAGACAATCCTGCATTCCCCCGACCCCTGGCCAAGGCAGTTTTGCTTGCTAACTCCTGAGGAAGGAGGGTTTACTCTGAGCTCACCATAGTGCATCATACTGTCAAGATGTAATTCATACTGGGGGAGGATCTGCTATAATTCATCCTGGGGGAGGATCTGCTATTCAACGTGGCTATTAAACTCTTAGGTGGTCCTAGGCTTTGTTTCTTCTCAGAGCCTGAAAACCACATCTTACATTACCCTGGTTAGGCAAATGTCCTTGAGGCCAAGGAGTCTTCTATGCAGTGCTCTGCTTACCTCTATGGGTTCCTGTTTTCGCATAGATTTTGATCTGTTAATGTCTCACTATCCAGTTAGCTCTTTTAAAGCTTTCAGGAAGATTTACGTATTCATTTTAAATCTAGCACCATTAGTTATTTTCAGTGAGAGAGTTAGTTCAAATAACTTATCCCAACACATTTTCAGACACAAAACCTCTTCATTGATTTTTCATCTTTCTTTCACCCCCTCTATCTCATTCTTCTATCTCCCTCTTTTCCAGAAAAATCATTGTTTTTTGTTTCTTGTTTCCATATTAACACTTTGGATCAACTATACCAATGGATCAATTCTGGCCCCAGACACAAAACATGTAAGAAATCCTTGCTCCCAGAAGTTCTGAGATCAGTATCATAGTTTAACAAGAAGTAACAGCTTTGCTATTAATGAGCTGTGATAATAAGTCAGCAATTTAATTTCTCCGGGTTTTACTTTCCAGAAGTCTAGGAGATGTCAGTCCTTCTGTTACCTTCCACACAGAACAAGCCAAATCTTATATACCTTCTACATTCCTATTAAATCTCTCCCTTTCATTCGCATTCCAAGGGCCATTTCCTTAGTTATAAAGTCTCATCTTTCCTCCATTTTCATAGCCTCCTTACTGAAGGTGCTACTGGTCTCTAGACTCTCTCCCTCCAAAATTCTTTTCCATATTGCTATCAGACTTATTTCTAAACTGTGTATCAATGATGTTCTCATAGCTAGCTTCTAGGGTAAAGTTCAAATTCCTTGACTTAGCACACATCACCCTTCACAGTCTTTGTTTATGCCTCTGACCTCACTTTCTGCAAACACTACTTGTTCAAACCTTTATGGCTCCATGTACATTGTTTCTTCTGTTTTGAAACACCTTCTTTTCCTTCTCCTTTACCAAATCAACCTCTACTTGTCCTTTATAACTCAAGACCAGCACTGCTTCACTCGGAAATTCTTCTAGGACTTATCTTCCTCTCTCTGATTTGAACATTCCTGCTTAGTGTTTCCACAGAACTTTAAATTTATACCTACATCAAACTGTAATGAATTTGTGACTTATTTATCCTTCTCACTCATTAAACTATAAGCAATACAGAGACAGTCTTATTCAAGTGTGCAATCCTATTCTTGCAGAATCTGCTTAATGCTATAAAATGAGGGGGCTGGTTACATGATTTCAAAAGTTCCTGGGGCCCCTGGGTGGCTCAGTTGATTAAGCCTCTGATACTCGGTTTTGGCTCAGGTCATGATCTCACGGTTTCATGAGTTCAAGCCCTGCATCGGGCTCTGGAGCCCTGCATCAGGCTCTGTGCTGACAGTTCAGAGCCTGCTTCAGATTCTTTCCCTCCCTCTCTCCATGTCCTTCCCCCACTCATGCTATCTCTGTCTCTCTCAAAAATAAGTAAACTTCAAAAAAATTTCTTTGTCAGCTATAAATATATCCTGTTGTAGAAATCTTAACTACTGGTCCTCTGTGCTACTATTAGATCCATATTTTATCTAAGCTTCCACCAGAGTATCCAGACTCTTTGACCTGCAAATCTGACTCATTTCTCCAGAATGCTTTGCCTGGGTTTTAATATCTTATTTAGATGACCTCCCCAAATGTGAACTCTTGCCGGGGAGGCTTCTCCTCTGACTGACCTTGAATATGATCACTTGCATGCTCTTTGCCTTTGCCAATGCCCCTATTCCTGACCTCCAACCCCTCTAATTCACAATATGTGCCATTTCCACATTCTTCTGTTTTTATACAACTGTTGTTTAAATCCTGGTAAGACAGGGTAAATAATTTAATTAGCTTATTAGGAAAAGTAGAGAGGAGGAATTTTAGATCTGAAAGAAAAGACTATATAGTCTACTTTCTTCATTTGACAGATGAGGAAGAATGTTAAATATTCAATGTAAGTTAAGCAGAGAGACTCTCTCTCTTAGAGTGACTGTCACTAATCCTTCCACTCACCCATGCTTTAGTTTAGTAAAAGTAAAAATTTTACTTAAGTAAAAATTTACAGCAAATGAAAGAATCACAGTACTTACAGGATTCTGATACAAACGGGGAAATGGAAGAGGGGGAAAGAACAGGGAGAAGGAGGGAGAGTGAGAAGCTTTCAAACACTAAAAATACTCCCATGATTTATCTGTTTTGTGGATTTTTGTTGAGTCATGTTATAATTTTACTGCACCAAAATACAATCTGTAGGTTTCTAAGTAGATTCTTCATTTGAAGTCACCATATGAAATTAAAGGTAGGTTCAATTATATCCACAGTATATGGAAAGCTGGATTCTGGTTAAAAAAAACTACTAAACCTCAATATATTATTTATATTGTACAAATAATCAGAATAGCTTTATTATTCTGTTTCATGATCTTCTTTCTGGTAAGAGGATACCTTATATTGAATTTAATAGACAAATTCAGAGATCATTTCAAACTTTTCATCAAAGTTATCTTTTCAGTTAAGATATATTTTTTAAAGACTCAAGAGGCCAGAATATTACACAAAACATTAAACCCACCGTCATCGTCCCAGCAGCTCTTAGCATCGCCTTCTCTCTCGCTGCTCCCTGGTAACACTGTCTGGTCTGTGGGCTGGTCATCTCCCGGCACGCCACCCTCACAGTCTGCTGCATCTGTGATACTTTCTTCTTCCACAATATGGAGTTTGTCTTCATCATCCGAATCTGAATTTGTTTCTACCACAGTGTTATAATTTGTAACTGTAATACAAACAAGAAACAAATAATCAAAACCAACTAGCATAAAAATCAGTTTTCATACCTCAGTAAAAAGAAATTTTAAAAAGGACTTCGTTTAAGTGTTCTATAAATAGTAACTCATTTATTCTTACAACCTTCTAGCAACACTATGAAACAGTATCTACCTGCTGTCTACTACTTATAACCCTGAAACCAGAAATAGAAACCAAGACCTAGGAAGGTAGGTACCTTGTCCAAGATCATATAGCCAGGAAGAAGTAGGGCCAGGATTTGAACTCTAGCAGTACAGTTCTATATACTGGGCTCTAACACTACATCAAGTATTCTCTCCTGCCATAATGAGTTTATCCTATGTGATACGCCTTATGTACAATTCGGGCCTCAAATCTTTAAGGCATTAAAATTAAGAAAAGAGTTCATCTTTTCTAATAAGTCAATAGTCCATCACCAAATTTACCATAAGAAAAATATGTTTAAGCTGTCAATTGGGCCTATGCATTTCATATTAATCCCACACTGAATTCAGAAAGAATCTACCAAATCAATTTAGCCAAATTCCGCATAAGGCATGATTCAAGTAATGTTTGTATGTAAGTCTGTAATTTTAGAAAAAAAATAACTGACATTCAAAAGTTTTCAAATGGCCACCCTTTCCATATCTTTAATGAATGTCAGTAAAATTTAACACCAACATTATGAAGATAAGTAAGTATTTGGAATGACCACAGCTCATAGAACCATTAAGTAACAGTTGAGAATAAAATTTTCTAAAACAAATAATATAGTATAGTCAATATTTTTCCTTCAGAGTCCTTGTAATAATCACTCTACTGGGATAAATTATTTAGTACCACATTGGGTATGGTCACTGGAATGCCTCTTTTCAATTGTTTGCAAGGTGATTCTTATTTGCTAAGCAAAGACTGGAAGGGAGAAAAAGAAATCTTTGCTTTGTTTAGATAACTAAGCAATAATTACTTTCAGTTATTCTTTCAATTTCTTCCTTAAAATTTCCAACCATTCTTGAAAGAAGTTAATAACCTGAATGTATAAATGATATGCATATATACCCCCTTCTCATATAAATACACACACACACACACCTGACAAGAAGAAGAAAGAAATACAATCAGAAGTGGAGACATATGTCAAGGTGAAAATGAGTAAGAAAAAATCTCCAAAACTGCTTTTATAAATTTCAGGAAGACACCTCTTCTCCAAAGAGTACTAGAGTTACCCTTTCCCCCACGTTAGAAATTCTTCAGTATCTTGTCAGAAGAAATATATCAAGTTTTGTTGTGTTATTAATACTTTAGTGTGAACACATTTTTCCAACTTTTTCCCAAGAGCAAACCACCTTCTCATCTCATTATAAATGTAATACATGTTCAGTTCACAAGAATTCAGATAACATAAAAATGTAAAACTAGTAAAAGCTCCCTCCCCCAAATTTTCCTTCCTTGACTCACTGTAAAGATAACAGTAACAGCAAATTTTATTAATTTATCTATGCATGAAATAGGCATGATACACAATCACTTTATATACTTTATCCTATTTAATTGAAATGCTGACCTCACCTTATACACATATGTATTTAATGTAAATTCTCTATATAAGTATGTTATGCATCTTTAAATACACACATATGGAATCACATTATACTGTTCCCTACCTCGTTTATTGTCACTTAACATATCTTGGAAATTCTTCTATTTAAGTATATGTGAGGCTTTCTCATTTTCCTCTTGTTCTCATTTCATTGTACAGACAGAATTTAACCAATCACCTATACTGATAAAATTTATGTTTCCAAGTGATGATTAAGCATTAGTGACAATGTCATAATAAACTTTCTTGTAAATATATCTTTACATTGGCCATTCCTTAAATTCATTTGTCAGATATATTAGTAGAGATGGAAGTGCTGAGCCAAAGGGAAAACGTATTAAATAGATACGGAAACATGGGGAATTCCTTGTACTCCAGCCACAAAATGAGGAAAGTAAATTGTGCAACTGTATGTGGGGATAAAGGGAATGATTCTTAAAGGCTGTTCCAAAGCTGTCACTATGCTTGGACATGGATAGTTGAAATGCTGTTTTGTGAAGAGAAGGTTTAGTGATTCTTCAGTGTCTTTGGTTGGCCACTGGTGTTATTCTTGCTTTAATACTGTAGTACAGTTCTATCATTACAATTTTGTTAGCTGTAGATTGTCCAACCATACATTTACATTTAGAGGATTTAGGGCTTGAAAATTACCCTATAATTACTCTTTAAGACATATATGCATTTTTATTCAAATATTTGCTTGCATGCTTTATAGTTTCACTAAGTTCCTTTTACTCTGAGCCACACTAAGTTCTTTTTACTTGGGTTTCTTCACCCTGTTTTATTCTGCCTGGGTTGGCTGTAGCCCTAAGTACTCTTCAAGAACACCTGTCACTTTCTAGGACTCTAGCAAAACTCCTTCTTGCCCCCCCCTGCCCAGTATGAGCTGCCATTTGGTATGGAAGATTGTAAGTCAAATACCCCAAACCACAAAGACTGCATGTAGTTTATACTTATCTTGGGAATTTTCCCAAAGCATGTTTTGAATATGTGGCATAGAATTTGAAAAAAAAAACCACTACATTTTATTGGCTAAGATGGAAAAAAGACCAATAACTATTTTCCAAGGCTTCTTACTATCTTCTGCTTCACAGTCACTTAGCTGAGAGAAAAAGCAGTGAAAATGGTTTATACTGATTGGTGTAACTTAGAAAATAGGCAAGCTTCCCTTTGTTTCTGGATCCATCCTTTTGTTGATCTACAGAATTAATTTTAAATAGAGCCTCGGCACAAAAAGCATAAAGAATAATGCAGGCCCTGATAAATCCTAGTAGCCAATGAAAATGTTCGTTACCTCAACTGTCTGTCCATCAATCTCCATTCCTCTATACTTTTAAATCTTTGGCTAAAAAATATAATAAAATATAGTTTATCTAAAGTTTGGCATATTCTTTTTTCAAAAATTTTTTTTAAATGTTTTTATTTATTTATTTTTGGGAGACAGAGAGACAGAGGATGAGTGGGAGAGGGGCAGAGAGAGAAAGGGAGTCACAGAATCTAAAGCAGGCTCCAGGCTCCGAGCTGTCAGCACAGAGCCTGACACGCGGGGCTTGAACTCACAAACCACGAGATTATGACCTGAGTCCAAGTTGGACATTTAACAAACTGAGCCACTCAGGCGCCCCTGAAGTGTGGCGGCATATTCTTAACAAACAGGTGAATATCACCTTTTAGTTCTGAGTTGTAATTAAAATAATAACATTTCAAGAAAACAAAGATAAAGGGATTGGAAAAGGTAAACAGTATTTAAAATCTTTCAGTATAATTAACAATATACAATATGAATTTAAATTTCTATAGAAAAATGGTAATACTTGGGGGGGCTCCTGGGTGGCTCAGTAGGTTAACCATCTGACTAAGCTCAGGTCATGATCTCAGTCTGTGAGTTCGTGGCCCTCCTCAGGCTCTGTGCTGACAGCTCAGAGCCTGGAGCCTGTTTCAGATTCTCTCTCTCTCTCTCTCTCTCTCTCTGACTTTCCCCTGCTCACACTCTCTCTCTCAAAAATAAAAATTAAAAAAAATTAAAATGGTAATATTTTCTATGCATTCCTGTTGTGACTAGAATGTGGTTAAGGACACAGTGACTTCTTGGTGGTAGTTCTTGTTGGTGTTACTTGCTAACATTTAATGCAGATATAACAGTATCCACTGCATAAGGTGGTTGTGAGGGTCTAATGATTTAAAACTGTATTGTGCTTAGATCAGTGTCTGGCACACAATAAAGACTATAGAACTATCTGCTATCATCATCATCATCATCATCATCATCTTCATGCTCAATCTTTACAATTCCTAAGAAGTTGGTATTGTTACATCTCTCCCTTTTATAGACCAAAACAACAATAACAACAACAACAACAACAACAACATCCCAGAGTAGCACAACCTGTTTGAGGTTATTTAGCTATTAAGTTATACAGCTGGACTCAAATCCTGGTGTGCCTGATTCCACAGCTTAGACACTTTACTATGTACAAAGCCTCCTGACTGAAAATTGTTGCACAAATGATAAATATTCTTAAATTTGTAGTTTTGTGTCTAGCCTATTCTGGGGCCCTGGCATTCTATACTTAGCAAAATGTCACTAAAACATTTTCAAATGAATAAGAAATTTTAACCATTATAATCTCATTGCAATATAACAGACAGTACACCATAGGGTAGTATCATCATTATAGTCAACAAACCTTTAAAGACTTTCACATAACATACTATTGTTAGCACTTGCCTGCATATAGTACCATATCAAACATGTAAACATGTTTCTTAAGTAATGTACAATTATAATAAAGAAATAAATTAGATGAATACAGTTCCAAAAAAGAGCAATACAATCTCAACTTCAGTCATTAAGGTAAGAGCTAGATCATCTAAATGCTTTAGAAATAAGGACCCTGCCAAGCACTGTTTACTGTAGCTCTGAACAGCAGGTTGGGCCTCACAGGGGAAGACACTGAGGGAGGGATGAAGGGAAAGAGAAAAGAGGAGGGGACATACTTAACCTGCAGGTCTTTGATTCTGGTCAGGTGATAATTGTGGCATGTGTTGATAAAAGCCACAGGCTAAGGCCATATTTCAACATATTTTCAGGCATAAAAATGCTTTTTTTCCCCCCTGGAGAGAAATTTCTGTTTAAACTATGCCATTAATACAGGCTTAGCTATGTCTCATTCTGATCAAACACATACTCATCTGCATGGTAGAAAAGAAAGATAAAATCTCTCTTAGGAAAAAGACATGACAAATATTTAAAAAATAACAGACTGCTGTACTTCTAACATTGTTCCATATATGTCAGACTAACGTAGTGCCATAATTTAGAAACAACTAGAAAAAGGAAGATCCAACAAGGTGGAGAAGTAGGTGGACCTGAAGTTCCCTCGTCCTTGCAACACAGCAGTGTGGAGGCCAAAGGACTTTGAATTCCAAGAGTACGGGCTGCAGAGCGAAACAGAGGTCTCTAGGGACCCATGAAGATAACCTGGCAGGCCATAGGTGCATGATTGTGAACTAGGAGAGATGAAATGCGCTGCGTAGGCATGGACTGGAGGGATCCCCTTCTGAGGAAAGACAAAGGGAAATGAAAGAGATGCTGGGGAAGTGTAGGACTTTATCGAGACAAGAGAAAAACCAGGGAGCAGGACGGACAAAGATCCAATCTCTAACTGCGGAGCTACCTCGGGACGGAGGTCAGCTGCCCTGTTCGTGCACTTCGGGAGGAGGGGAGCCAGCCCCGGATCAGTAACTAGTTCAGAGGCACAGTCCGCAGTGGGAGAAAGCGATCCCCTCCCTGGAGTACTAGAGGAAGAAGGTATATAACCGTCTAAAGGGCAAAGACTGCCTGTGCCCGCCAGCCAGAGGCCATATATCGGTGGCGCGGAGCAGCACTTCCCTGGAACCGGGGTGCTCAAGTGGCACCCTTTAAGACATTGGGGTTTAAATCCCAGCCGAGTGCCAGGGAGGTGCGGGAGTCGGTGGAGCAGTACAAACCACCTTGTTTGCCCCCGTGGCATTGTGAGGACAGTCTGAACAGAGAGGTTTGGGACACCCTGTCCATGGAGGAGAGAATGGGGTGTTGCCATTTTTCTCCCCATCACCATCAAGGTGGGCTTCAGGGAACAGCAGGCCCACAGTGGAGGCGGCACCCACCTACACCAATCCACGTCCCTCTGGGCCTGGTAACTGCTATCTACAAGAGCGAGATTGACGCTAACCAACCATACAGCCCCTCTTCCAGACCAGTGCTGCCACCGGTTCCCAGGCACCCAGCGGTTTTGCATTTCCTGATTTAATTCTTGGACAATTATTATATATGCATATTTTTTTCTCTTCCTTTTCCGTTCTTATTTCTTCCCTCCTCGAGTCTGGTTATTCTGGTTCTTGGTTCGTTTAAGCAGACATATTTAATCTGTTCTCTTTATACTTATTCTCTATCTCCTTCTTTATTTTCCTCTCTCTGTTTTAAGCCGTAGTTTCTCTGCCGGGTCAATTTTCTTTTCTTTTCTTTTTCCGCATCCCTGTCATTTCTCTCTTTGTAGGGGATAAGGCCTTTTCCATCAACACTGCCCCCACCCTGTTGTTTTGCTGCTGCTGGTGGCTTTTGTTTTTGTTTCTTGTCTTTGTTGTTTTTTGTTTTTGTCTTCATTTTTATTTGTTTGTTTGTTTAACAGTTTTCCAGGGCTACTTCAATGAACAAATCAAAGCACACCTGGTGGAGGGTCTAAAGCATCACTATTTAGGGAGATAAAAGCAAAGAGACTCATAACAACAGAGAGCAAATAACACACTCCAAAAAGCACCTCCTGAAGGGCCAGGCCCTGGACAGTTATGACCCACCTGTGCCTTTCACAGGTGCAGGACACATAACAAGCTTTTAAAGCACATAAGGGACAGAAAACTAGCAAAAATGAAAAAAAAAACAACAACCAGATTTCTCCTCAAAATAAATTCCAGGAAGAAATGAAAGCTAAAGAATTGATCAAAACAGATATAAACAATATAACTGAACAAGAATTTAGAATAATAGTCGTAAGATTAATCACTGGGCTTGAAAAAAGCATAGAAGACCACAGGGAATCTATTGCTACAGAGATCAAGGAACTAAAAAATAGTCATGATGAATTAAAAAATGCTGTAAATGAGATGCAAAAACTAGAGGCGGTGACAGTGAAGACTGAAGAGGCGGGGGGAGAATAAGTGAACTAGAAGATAAAATTATGGAAAAAGAGGAAGCCGAGAAAAAGAGAGTAAAAAAATTCTAAACCATGAGGGGAGAATGAGAGAGCTGAGTGATTCAATGAAACGTAATAACATCTGTATCACAGGAGTTCCAGAAGAAGAAGAAGAAGAAAGGGGCCGCAGGTGTGCTTGAAAAAATCATAGCTGAGAACTTCCCCTATCTGGGGAAGGAAACAGACACTGAAATCCAGGAGGCACAGAGAACACCCTTCAAACATAACAGGAATTGATCTTCTGCATGACATATCAGAAGATATGTCTGGCATATCTGGCAAGATACAAAGCTAAAGAGAGAATTCTGAAAGCAGCTAGGGACAAATGGGCCTTAACCTACAAGGGTAGACATATAAGGGTAGTAGCAGACCTATATATTGAAACTTGGCAGGCCAGAAGGGAGTGGCAGGAAATATTCAATGTGCTGAATAGGAAAAATATGCAGCCAAGAATCCTTTATCCAGCAAGCTTGTCATTCAAAATAGAAGAAGAGATAAAGGTTTTCCCATACAAACAAAAACTGAAGGAGTTCATCACCACTAAACCAGCCCTACAAGAGATCATAAGGGAGACTCTGTGAGTGGAATGGTGTAAAGACCACAAAGGACAAGAGACATCACTACAAGCATGAAATCTACAGCTAACACAATGACTCTAAATTCATACCTTTCAATAATAATACTGAATGTAAATGGTCTAAATGCTCCAATCAAAAGACATAGGTTATCAGAATGGATTAAAAAAACCAAGACCCATCTATTTGCTGTCTACAAGAGACCCATTGTAGACCTGAGGACACCTTCAGATTGAAAGTGAGGGGATGGAGACCCATCTATCATGCTACTGGAAGTCAAAAGAAAGATGGAGTAGTCATACTTATACCAGACAAACTTGATTTTAAACTAAAGGTTGTAACAAGAGATGAAGAGGGGCATTATATCATAATTATGGGGTCTATCCATCAAGAAAGGCTAACAATTATAAGTGTTCATGCACCCAATTCGAAGGCACCCAAATATATAAAACAATTAATCACAGACATAAGCAATCTTATTGGTAAGAATGTGGTAACTTCAGGGGACTTTAATACTCCACTTACAACAATGGACAAATCATCTAGGCAAAAAAATCAACAAAGAAACAATGGCCCTGAATGATACACTGCACCAGATGGACTTAACAGATATATTCAGAACTTTTCATCCTAAAGCAGCAGAATACACATTCTTCTCAAGTGCACAAGGAACATTCTCCAAGACAGACCATATACTGGGTCATAAAACAGCTCTCAATAAATGTAAAAGAAATGAGATCATACCATGCACATTTTCAGATCACAATGCTATGAAACTTGAAATCAACCATAGGAAAATGGTTGGAAAGCCTCCAAATGCATAGAGGTTAAAGAACATTCTACTAAAGAATGAATGGGTCAACCAGGCAATTAAAGAATAAATTTAAATATATATGGAAACAAATGAGAATGAAAACATAACAATCCAAACCCTTTGGGATGCAGCAAAGGCAGTCTTAAGAGGAAAATACATTGCAATCCAGGCCTATTTCAAGAAACAAGAAAAATCCCAAATACAAAATCTAACAGCACACCTAAAGGAACTAGAAGCCAAATAGCAAAGAAATCCCAAGGACAGAAGAAGGGAAATAATAAAGATCAGAGCGAAAATAAACAATATAGAATTCCCCCCCCCCAAAAAAAAACAGTAGAACAGATCAATGAAACGAAGAGCTGGTTTTTTGGAAAAAAAAAAAAATAAACAAAGTTGGTAAACCCCTACCAGACTTCTCAAAAAGAAAAGAGGACCCAAATAGATAAAATCATGAATGAAAATGGGACTTATCACAACCAATCCCTCAGAAATACAAACAATTATTACAGAATACTATGAAAAATTATATGCCAACAAACTGGACAATCTGGAAGAAATGGACAAACTCCTAAACACCTACACACTACCAAAACTCAAGTGAGAAGAAACAGAAAATTTGAACATACCCATAACTAGTGAAGAAATTGAATCAGTTATCAAAAATCTCCCAACAAATAAGAGTCCTGGGCCAGATGGCTTCCCACGGGAATTCTCCCAGACATTTAAAACAGAGTTAATACCTATCCTTTGTAAGCTGTTTCAAAAAATAGGGAAGGAAAACTTCTAGACTCATTTTATGAAGCCAGCATTACCTTGATTCCCAAACCAGAAAGAGACCCCACAAAAAAAAAGAATTATACGCCAATATCCCTGATGAACACGGAGGCAAAGATTCTGAACAAGATACTAGCAAATCAGATTCAACAGCATATAAAAAAAATTATTCACCATGATCAAGTGGGATTCATTCCTGGGCTGCAAGGCTGGTTCAATATTCACAAATCAATCAATGTAACACATCACATTAATAAAAAAAAGGATAGGAACCATATGATCCTGTCAATAGATGCAGAAAAAGCATTTGACAAAATACAGCATCCTTTCTTTATAAAAATCCTCAAGAAAGTCAGGATAGAGGAACATACCTAAACATCATAAAAGCCATTTATGAAAAGTCCACAGCTAATATCATCCTCAATGGGGAAATACTGAGAGCCTTCCCCCAAGATCAGGAACATGACAGGGATGTCCACTCTTACCACTGTTGTTCAACATAGTGTTGGAAGTCCTAGCATCAGCAATCAGACAACAAAATGAAATAAAAGGCATTAAAAGTGGCAAAGAAGTCAAACTTTCACTTTTCACAGACAACATGATACTTTACATGGAAAACCCAAAAGACTCCACCAAAAGGCTGCTAGAACTGATACATAAATTCAGCAAAGTCTCAGGGTACAAAATCAATTAATGGAAATCAGTTGCATTTCTACACACCAATAATGAAACAACAGAAAGAGAAATCAAGAAATTTATCCCATTCACGATTGAACCAAGAACCATAAAATACCTAGGAATAAACCTAACTAAAGATGTAAAAGATCTGTATGCTGAAAACTATAGAAAACTTATGAAGAAAATTGAAGAAGACACAAAGAAATGGAAAAACATTCAATGCTCATAAATTCCAAGAACAAATATTGTTAAAATGTCAATACAATATACACATTCAATGCAATCCCAATCAAAGTTGCACTGGAAATCTTAAAGCTAGAACAAACAATCCTAAAATTTGTATGGAACCACAAAAGACCCTGAAAAGCCAGAGTAATATTGAAAAAGAAAACCAAATCAGGAGGTATCACAATCCCAGACTCCATTCTCTACTACAAAGCTGTAATCATCAAGACAGTATGGTATTGGCACAAAAACAGACACATAGAACAATGGAATAGAATAGAGACCCCAGAATTGGACCCACAAATGTATGGCCAACTAATCTTTGACAAAGCAGGAAAGAGTATCCAATGGAAAAAAGTCTCTTTAGTAAATGGTGCTGGGAGAACTGGACAGCAACATGCAGAAGAATAAAACTAGACCACTTTCTTACACCATACATAAACTCAAAATGGATGAAAGACCTCAATGTGAGAGAGGAAACCATCAAAACCCTAGAGGAGAACACAGGCAACAACTTCTTTGACCTCAGCCGTAGCAATTTCTTGCTTGACACATCTCCAAAGGCAAGGAAATTAAAAGCAAAACTGAACTATTGGGACCTCATCAAGATGGAAAGTTTCTGCACTGCTAAGAAAACAATCAGCAAAACTAAAAGGCAACCGACGGAATGGGAAAAGATATTTGTAAATGACATATCGGATAAAGGGTTAGTATCCAAAATCTATAAAGAACTGACCAAATTAAACACCTGAAAAACAATCCAGTGAAGAAATGGTCAGAGGACATTAAGACACTTTTCCAAAGAAGACATCCAGGTGGCCAACAGACACATGAAGAGATGCTCAATGTCACTCATCATCAGGGAAAAACAAATCAAAACCACACTGAGATACCACCTCACACTGGTCCAAGTGGCTAAAATGAACAACTCAGGAAACAACAGATGCTGGCAAGGATATGGAGCAACAGGAACCCTCTTGCACTGTTGGTGGGAATGCAAACTGGTGCAGCCGCTCTGGAGAAATAGTGTAGAGATTCCTCAAAAAATTAAAAATAGAACTACCCTATGACCCAGCAATAGCACTACTGGGAATTTATCCAAAGGATACAGGAGTGTTGATTCATAGGGGCACGTACCCCAATGTTTATAGCAGCGCTTTCAATAATAGCCGAATTATGGAAAGAGCCTAAATGTCCATCAACTGATGAATGGATAAAGAAGATCGGTTTATATACACAATGGAATACTACTTGGCAAAAAGAAAGAATGCAATCCTGCCATTTGCAGCAATGCGGATGAAACTGTAAAGTATTATGCTAAGTGAAATAAGTCAGTCAGAGAAATATATCATATGTTTTCACTCATATGTGGATCTTGAGAAACTTAACAGAAGACCAGGGTGGAAGGGAAGGGGAAAAAAAAAGTTACAGACAGGGAGGGAGGCAAACCATAAGAGACTCTTAAATACAGAGAACAAACAGGGTTGATGGGGGGGGGCGTAGAAAATGGGTGACGGGCATTGAGGAGGGCACTTGTTGGAATGAGCACTGGGTGTTGTATGTAAGCGATAAAGCACAGGAATCTACCCCCCAAACCAAGAGCACGCTTTACACATTGTGTGTTAGCCTATTTGACAATAAATTATATTTAAAAAAAAGATAAAAACAGAGAGGGAGGAAAACCATAAGAGACTCTTAAATACAGAGAACAGACTGACGGTTGCTGGAGGGGTGGGTTAAATGGGTGACGGGCATTAAGGAGGGCACTTGTTGGGATGAGCACTGGGCGTTATATGTAAGAGATGAATCACTGGGTTCTATTCCTGAAGCTAATATACTGTATGTTAACTAACTTGAAAAAAAAAAGACAAAAAAAAGAAACACCTAGAAAAATACATATGTTTGGAGTCATGTTTTCAAGAGTAATCAATTACAGTTAAGTAATAGAGTATTTCACACGTTAGCACTATGCTGAGAACAATATGATTTAGGCAAGAATGCTATGAAATATGAAGGTAGAGACACTGAACAAGTATTTCCATTAGTCTCTAATATCAGTTGGGACAAAACCGTAACAAGACCACTCAACATGTTTTTCTTATCCTGAAGAGATTCCTGGCACATGACTTTCCACATAGTAGGTAGAGAATTATTTGTTGAATTGAATGTGGGGCCATATTTTTTTCTCAGTGAAGAAATAAGTCAGGAAAATGACAAAGCTGTGGGGATAACCAAAGAACTGGCAAATAAGCACACAAAATGAAAAAGAGAGGTCATTTGACAATCCACAACATCAAAGAAAACTACAAATAATGTTACAACAGGAAAGAGGAACCTATGTTTCTATAAATACTATATACCCAGGTATATTGTAAATATTTGCTAATCTGGCTTTTGATCTAACTTATAGATAATATTAATGTGTATGTATTTTACTACAGAATAAAGGTTATGATGTAATATGCATATTTAATGTAACATGTAATATACAATGTGTACATTAACTGTAACAAGTCTTTTATTGATTTATTTTTTAAATGTTTATTTTGAGAGAGAGGGAGGGAGGGAGGAAGTGGAAGGGAGGGGCAGAGAGAGAGAGAGAGGGAGAGAGAGAATCCCAAGCAAGCTCCAGGATGTCAGCACAGAGCCCTGATGAGGGGCTCAATCCCACAAACCATGAAATCATGACTTGAGCCAAAATCAGGAGTCAGATGCTTAACCAA
The DNA here is from genome assembly GCF_022079265.1 of Lynx rufus. Lineage (NCBI taxonomy): Eukaryota > Metazoa > Chordata > Mammalia > Carnivora > Felidae > Lynx > Lynx rufus. The sequence continues at coordinate 28,457,375 of NW_025814889.1, read as the reverse complement.
ATGAGTCACCCAGGTGCCCCTCCAAATATTTTCAAAACATAACTCCAGCCAAAGTCAGTGATTCTGACATTTACCTCTGCAAAGGGTTGGTGGTTTTCAATGCCTTCAGATACAAGCTATTCATAGAATGAAAACTGATAAGCAACGTCAGGGGAAAGGGCTGCCATCATGCAGAGAATCCTAGTTCTTATTTTCTCTCCTCTCTTATTACACATTAATATTAAGTATTCCTGGGATTTGTCTCTGGTGCTAAGTTCTTATTCTGGCCTCTTTCCCATGGTCCTCTGTCTATATGCCCCCAAAAGAGTCATCCCAAATTACCTTCTTATTTCCCTGACTTATCAAAGCTCCTACTCACTCAGTGAGCTAATTTCAGCCAGTGTAAGTAGACCTCACAAAGAGATAGATGAAACAATTAAATAGCAAAGTTCTTAGCAGACCAAACCAAAATCAGTCCCAGGGACAGGTGGTTCTTGTGTGTGTGTGTGTGTGTGTGTGTGTGTGTGTGTGTGTGAAAGGTATGTAACTAAAATAATTTACTCAAAATTATCAATAACTAGTATTTCCTTCACAGGTAAAATATGCATTTATAAAAAGAATGCTTTTTAATTTATATAACTTATTACTTATGGAATACAGGCAGGATGACAAAACCCAAGTGAGGTGTGAAGACTGAATAAAAATACCAATGCAGAAATTATTGAGTCAACCAGTAGAGAAGATATATAACTGATAAATCAATCCAAAAGCCAGATCTCTGAAGAATCAATAAAATTGGTAATCACTAGCCCCCTTAATCGTAGAACAAAATTGAGAGGCACAAAGTTTCAATATTAATGCAATCAGAGAAGTAATTATAGCTATAAAGGAATTTAAGAGACTTATTTACAAATATTTTGTACAAATCTAAGCAAATACATTTAAGAAATGGAATGAAAAACTTCCAAGGCAAATGTCAGTGTTTGTAACTACATTTATTATTTTATAGAATTTATACAATTATATAAGAGATGGCAAAGGTAGACAGACCATAGATAAATTTAGGAAGACCTCAAAAGTCTTCCTAACCACCCAAAAAGTGCCAGATGTTTTCTCAGGTGAATTTCTTCAGCTCCTCAAAGGACTGATAATTCTGTTGCTTTTCTCAAGGAGAGGAAAATGAAAAGAGCCTAAATTCTTTTTATGAAGCCAACATAATAGCAGTCAACTAAAATCTGAGAAAGAGCACACATACATGCATGTGAATGCATTCTCTCTCTCTCTCTCTCTCTCTCTCTCTCTCTCTCTCTCTCTCTCTCATAGACTCAGTCTCACTGGTGATCCCTGATATAGAAATGTTAAATAAAATACTAAATCCAGTGGTACACTATAAGTTAAATAAAGCAAGCATTATTCAACATTAGGAAGTATATAAGATAGTTCACTATCTTTACATAGTAAAGGATAAACAATATGATCCCTATAAGACCATGAAAGATATTTGATAAAATTCACTATTCCTTGCTGATACATTTTTATAAAAATCAAAGTGAAGTCAGTATTATGATAAATGATTATGTATCAGAGACATTTGTAAGATAAAGATGTTATTGTCATAATTACTGACAGCATTTTAAAATAATATGCTAATTTTCAAAAAGAACAAAAAGAAAAGCACAAATAGTGCAAAAAAAGAAAGCAAAAGTTTTCTTTGCAGGTGATAGTTTGATGTTTCTGGAAAAATCACTGAAAAAAACTATAGCATAGAAAATTTGGTAAATGACTAATTACAAAGTTGACAGAAGAAATCAATAGCTGTCCAATAAACCAATAATATCTTGCTAAAAACGTAACAGAAGGAAAAATCCTATTAATAATAACTCACAAGATGACCCATGAAGGCAAAAAAAAGAAACATGGAGGAACTATATAAAGAAAATTTTAGCATTCTATTGAGGGTTATAAAAATTCAAAGGGATACATGTACCCTGATGTTTACAGCAGTATTACCTACAATAGCCAAATTATGGAAGCAGTCCAAGAGTTCAACGACTGATGAATGGATAAAAGACGTGGTATGTGTGTGCATGTGCACGCGCACGTGTATACTCACACATACACACAATGGATTATTCAGCCATAAAAAAGAATGAAATTTTGCCATTTGCAACAACATAGATGGAGCTAGAGAGTATTATGCTAAGCAAAATGGAGAAAGATAAATACTATATGATTTCACTCATATGTGGAATTTAAGAAACAAACAAGCAAAGGGAAAAAGAGAGAGAGGCAAACCAAGAAACAGACTCTTAATTATATAGAATAATGTGATGGTTACCAGAGGGGAGACAGTAGGGGAATGAATTAAATAGGTGATGGGGACTGAGGAGTGCACTTGTGATGAGTACGGGGTGATGTACGGAAGTGCTGAATCACTATATTATACACCTGAAACTAATACAACACTGTATGTTAACTAACTGGATTTAAATTAAAACTTAAAAAAAGAAGATCTGAATAAATGAAAAAGACATACCTTGCATTTGGATAGAATGGTTTTATATTATAAAGATGTCAATTCTACCTAAAATAATCTATAAATTCAATGCAATTCTGATCCAGCTAGTAACATTTTCAATTCTAAATGATTTAGACCAAATGAGTCCAACATTTACAGGGAGAAGTAGGAAAACAATCTCTGGAATGAGACTGCCTGGTACAAATCACAGCTTCACCAATTACTATCCATGTCACCTTGGGCATGTTTCTGAATCTTCTCATGCCTCAGTTTCCTTCTTTCTAAGGTAGGGATAATAATAGTGTGCCCCTGTAGGGTTGTCACAGTGATAAAGATAACTATATAGTCAAAAAACTTAATACAGTACTACTGCACATAAGTGCTCAATACATATTGTTACTATTATTATTTCCTAAAAAATTAAGCCCAGGAATATTCAAGAAAATTCAGAGAAATGACAATAATGGTGGTGGCAGGATAACAGGACAAGCCGTACCAGAGAGAAAATGTATCTTGAAACTACAGAAATGGAAACAGATTTGTGCCAATACAGGGATAGGCAGAAAATTAATGGACTTAAACAGAATCCAAAAATAGATCCCTCAGACTTACGGTAGTCTTGCTAATCAGATTCCACCTCACAACTTTAACCAAAATGAAATCTACGTGTATCAAAGATTTTAATTAAAGAATAAAGAATCATAAAAGTAATAGAAGAAAATACAGGCAAATCCTTTTACAAGTCCTGTAATAAGTAAGGCTGTTATTAGCATGACACAAAACTCATGACTCTACATAGAAAAAATTTCAAGTCAAAAGACAAATGACAAACTGTAAAAAATGTTTGCAATACATGTTACCAAAGACTGATTTTTTTTTTATTATACAGAGAATTCTTACATATCCGTGGGGAAAAAAATAAAACATCCAGTAAGAATATGCAAAGAAAATTCACCCCCACAAAAATATGAACGGCCAATAAACATGTAGTAAGATGTTCAACCTCACTAATTAAAGAAATACGTACTTGGATTAAAATATACCGTTATAGTCACTTCTTGCATACACTCTTAACTCTCTCCTCCTGCCTTTCTCACACTTAAAAATCCCTATTCTGGCTAAACCCCCCCATTCTGATCAAATCTCACTTTTCCAAGTTCTACACCTCAGGCCCTTTTACTACAAAGCTTTTTGAAAAAGTTACTTTACACTGGACTCCAATTTGTTTCTTCCTATTCTCTCTTAAATCCACTCCAGTCACAAAACTGCTCCTGTCATGATTGTGAAGGACCTTTACGTTGTGAAAGGCAATGACAATGATCAATCCTCATCTTATGTGACCTATGAGCACCATTTGACATAAACTCTCTCCTTTTCAACACAATCTCTCTCCACTCCCTTGATTTTCCTAACTTACTGACTGCTGCCTTTACATTTCTTTCCTCCACCTCCTGGACCTCAATCTGTCTCATGGCTCTAAATGTCATTTAATGACTCTCTGCTCTATATCCCAGCCCAAACTTCTCTGCACTCCAGATACGTAAGCCCAACTGCCTACCTGGTATCTCCACGTGGACGTCTGGGCAAACCTGCCATACCCAAACCCAACTCTTGACCCTCTCAGCTTTCTCTATTTCAGTAAATGGCACTTCTGCTCTTCCAGTTGCTCAGACTAAAACTCTTAGTGTCAGTTTTTGACTCCTTTTCCCTCTTCTTCTCATACCCCACATCTAGAGAGAAATGCCTTAAAATTTATTCAGCATCTGGTCCCTTACCACTAACTCCTCGCCACCTCCCTGCTCTAAGCCACCACCTTTCACTGAGAGTGCTGCTATTGGTTCTCATCAGGTTTCCTTGCCTCCACTTTTGCCTTCCTATGGACAGTTATCAATACAGCAGCCAGCACAATCCTTCTAAAACATTAGAGAAATCCTGTTATTCCTCTGGTCAAACCATCTAATGGCATCCCACCTTGCTGTAATCCAAAGGCCCTTCGTGAGCTAACTCCCACTCATTCATTCTCTCTCATCTTCTACTTTATGCTTGTTCACTCCAGTCCACATATGCTGGCCTCTTGCCTTGAAGCTTTTGTACTTCTTGTAATTCCACCTGGAATGTTCTTTGAGCACGGCTCAATTTCACCTGCTTATTAGTGAGGTCTTCTATGTGCACTCCATTTAAATTTATAGACCTCCTGGGGTGCCTGGGTGGCTCAGTCAGTTGAGCGACAGACTCTTGATTTTGGCTCAAATCACGATCTCACGGTTCGTGGGATCAAGCCTATGCGGGGCTCTGTGCTGACAATGCAACTGCTTGGGACTCTCTCTCTCCCTTTCTCTCTCTGCCCCTCCCCCGACTTGCATGTGCACTCTCTCTCAAAATAAACAAACTTAAAAAAATAAATTTATAGACCTCCTTCAACCAAGAGCACATGCCACTCTCTCCTGTGATTTCTTTTTTAAAATATTTATCACCAACGGCCATAATATTTTATTTTTTATTGTCTCCTCTCACTAGAATATAGATTCCATGAAGCCAGGATTGTTTTTGGTTTTGTTCACTGCATGTCGAACACTGTCCGTAAGTACTAATTGCTCAATAAATGTTTAACAAATTAGCAAAAAAATTTCCCAATAACACAGGGTATATGCAAAGGTTCAGAAAATGAGTTCCCATTTACATGTTGTTGTGTTAACTTGTTGTATCGAAACTAATTTTTAATTAATTTTTATCAAAATGTAAAATGTTTACCTGCTGACCCAGATATTTCTTGGCATTCACAAACTGATTTACACATGTATGCAAATACAGATACATGTTTATCTTCAAGTTTGTTTTTAACTACAAAAGCTTAAATAGCCACCGAATAGCCATCCTTTTGTACTGATATAGAGAGGAGTCCTCCAAACTAGTTTGATTCCATTCTTGAAGAAAATGAAGACGTAATAGCACGCATATATGCACCTGAATAATGAATGATAGGGTCTGGAACATACAAATGAAGAAATAAGGTAATGAAACAATGACCTGTTTTTTCTATTTTATTCCTTCTATATTCTTTAACTGTAAGTATTATACTTAAAAAAGTTAAAAGATAAATTTTAAATATGCAAGGAAAAACGTGAAATGATATTCAGTATACCATTGCCAGTGGTGAACTTAAGAAAACTGAACTGGGATTGGGGGAAATATTTTCTTAATATTTTTGTTATTTGAATTTTGGTAACAGTAGATAGATAGGAGGCATAATTAGAAATAGTGATCAACACATTAAAATGAAATTTTAAAAATAAAGTTTAAAATGACATTTAGGAAGAAAATAAATACTATGTTGTAAACATACATCTTGTGGATTTTGAAATAAAACTATTTTAAGTTCCTGTTAGAAAATAATCTCTATTTTTTATGTATGAAAGACAGTGGTCTGCTTTAAAATATGAATAACACTGACCTTTTCTGCTCATAGCTTCATAAAGTATGAAGTTATGTAAAATGAAAAGGAAGGTAATACTTGTAAAAAAAAGAGCTAAGTGAAGACCAAGGTAAGTGAATTCTGCTCCTTCTTGCCAGCGCTGAGGGCAGCTGCACATGCGCCGCACAGATGCCCAGGAGGACGGCACGGTGGAGAGCATACACTTTCTCTTGTCAAAGGCAACTAATAGCACCCAACGACAGGTTAGAGCAACATACACCCCCCCACACACACACTCATATGTTTAATAGCTTCTGCTATACGAGTTGGCTTGATTCTAAGTTTTTTTTTTTTAATTTAAAAAAAATGTTTATTTGGGAAAGAAGGAGAGAGAGACAGAGTCAGAGCACAAGTGGGGGAGGGGCAGAAAGAGAGGGAGACACAGAATCAGGAGCAGGCTCCAGGCTCCCAGCACAGAGCCTGACGCAGGGCTCACACTCATGAGCAGTGAGATCATGACCTGAGCCAAAGTTGGACGCTTAACCAACTGAGCCACCCAGGCGCCCCTTGATTCTAAGTTTTTCTTAATTTACAAATAAGTTTTAAACAATAGTTTGTTATCTACAAACCTCAGAAGGCACTTTTTCCCTGACTGATTTTGAGACTCACTGATTTGTAGCTGAACTGGTTATGAAAAATAAGATGAAGGAAGAAGACAAGAATTTCATTTGAATTACTTTCATTTGGGTTTCTCAGATTCCTTTAAGCTATACTGTGTATAATTGAAAACTGTTGGCCCTGTGCTAGATACTAGTGTCCACAATGGGAACGGAAATCATAGGGGAAGTGAAAAGAAACAGGCCATGAACACCAAGGATGCAGTCTGAGGACCACTCCTCCCTTGTCTCCTTGGGAGTGGCAGTAAACAATAATCTAAGTAAGGCTAAATGGTACCCATCTGGGGCACCTCCTCTTGGAAAGCTTTCTGGAGGGCTAAATTTTAACACAGGTGTGCTAATTCCCAGAGTCTAGCCTTGTAAATAAAGTCTCTCTTCTCCTCTATGGACTAGATGTGGAAGAATAAGGATCATACTAATGAAAATTGTATTGGAAGTTATTTCCTAATGAAGCATTTATAGGTAATCAAAGTTTAGTTTTACTGAGACCTTCTAAACATCACATGTTACAAGCTTGTGAATTATCACATTAGAAGGAATAATTTAGTTCCTCTGACCTAAGTGCTCCAGAAGGTAGAATGAAGGCATATAATACTTACAGTCTCTGCTTCTGAAATACGTGTTCCATTTATAAAATATGAGTAATGTACATTAAATATTATAGAGAGAAATGGGACAATAAATAATTCAATGCTAAATTAAGAGTGATGTAGAAAATAAATACTACAGGATTCCCTACCTCATTGTGTCTAATCTCTTCTTTTATGCCTTGCTAATGTTCCAAAGAAATAAAACTTTAAATACTTTGTTTTTTTTTTTTTTAATTTGAAATATGTTGTTGGAAAATTAAATTGATTTGTAGTACCCAAGAATTCCTGGTGTTTTCGTTTACCTGATTTATCTGACAAACAGTCACAATGGTAATTCTCTGTGCATACAACCTATTCAGAAAATAAGTAATATCCAGTAAGCTAGAAGACCTTGTGAACTCACCTACACTCACATTTTCATATAAATTTTATCTTAGAGAGTAAATGGACTTAGTGGTGAAAGTGGAGATCTTGGAAAAATACAGATAAATGAAAACTTTAATTGCATATATAGAAACAAACTGAGAAAAGGGTATTTTTCAAAGTATTTCAACAAAATTCTGTTTTATCAAATTCCTACTACTGGCAGAAAAAAAAGTTCAATCAATCAATGCCGCTTATATAGCTTTGTGCGCTGCTCCGGCCCTGCTCCATGAACTTATGAAGTATTCAGTGCTTTATATGCATTCAATCGCTTAATCCTTACAAGAGACACATGAAGAATTATTATCCTCATTTTACAGATAATGAAACTGGACTTAGAGGTTATATAACTTGCCAAAGGTAGACCAGTTAGAACTGGAGCCAGGATGCCAATCCAGGCCACGTGGCTCTAGAGACCTTGCTCTGAACCTACTTCTCCTGCTTCTCTGAAGCAAACAGAATAGTACAGCCAACAAATGAGCAAAAAAAAAAAAAAAAAAAAAAAAAACCCTCAAAAACAAAACAGAAGAGAGAATTATTTAACACTTTATTGACAAGAACTTAATCAAGTCTTTCTGAACTCAGAATCTAAGAAAATAAAAATGTAAGTAGCCTTATTATTCATTTTTTTACATCAGAATGGCAATCGAATGTACATAAAGCCATAAAACCTCATTTCAGAGATTGTTTTATTCCCTTGATTTAAAATTCTGAGGGCTCTCCATTGCATATACCATGAATTCCAAGCTTCTATGCATAGCAAATAAGGGTCTCTAGACTGTGAACATCATGGCCTCAATTATCTCTACCTCCTACCCTTCTGCCCAATATATTCCATTCCTTACACACTGCTATACTTTCATACTGCCCTCCCCCTTTTTCCTCTACTGCCAAATTTCTACTCATCTTTCAAAATTCATATCCAACCCATCAACAAATCCTATTGGTTGTAGTTCCTCATCTCCAATGCCATTACCTCTTTCAAACTGTCATCTCCCCTACTCTGGGCTACCACAAATCCCACCTCATTGGTCCCTTTGTCTCCACTTACCACATAGCAGCCAGGGTGACTTTTTCAAACCATAAAGCAGAATAAGCCCCTCTACTTCCTGAAAACTTTCAGTGGTTTTTCAGTGTTCTATCATGTTTGGGCCCTCACCTTCTTACCCCTACTCTTTCTTATACATTCTCCCTAAATAATCTTTCCGGTCTTTGCCGGTGACAAGCCTTACTCTACTCTTAGCCCTCGCGCTTGCCTTTTTCTCTGCCTGGAATGTTGTTTCCAGTCTTTGAAGGACTGGCTCCCTCTTTTCCTCATGTCTACATTCCAATGTCCTAGTTTCAAAGAACCATTCCATGTCTACCTAATCAAACATGCTCCATCTTTTCTTTTCTTTCATCATCCTATTTATTTTCTTCAAAGCATCTAATCTGTAATTATCTTGCTTAGTACTTGTGTATTTTCTCTCTATATCAGTTTTTATTGCTGCTGTATAACAAATTACCACAAACTTAAGGGGCTTTAAATAACACATACTTGTTATTTTACAGAACTTGAGGCCAGAAGTCCAAGACCAGCCTCACTGGGCTAAAATCAAGGTACTGGTAGAGCTGTGTTCTTTCTGGCAACTCTAGGGAAGCCTGTTTTCTTGCCTCTTCCAGCTTCTAGAGACTGAACACATTCCTTGGCATGTGGCCTCCTTCTTCCTTCAAAGCCAGCAGTGGCCAGTTGAGACTTTACTCACATCACATTATTCTGACACTGACCCTTCTTCTGTCTCCGACTGGCGCTTTCAAGGACTCTACATTGGGCCTAACCAGATGACACAAAATCATCTCCCAATTTTAAGGTTAGCTGATTAGCAGCCTTAATTTCCTCTACTACTTTAATTCTCCTTTGTCATGTAATATAAACTACTCACAGATTCTAGGGATTAGGACACGGACATCTTTGGGAGGCCATCATTCTACCTACCATAGTTCCCTACTAAAATGTAAGTTCCATGAGGGCAAGGACATTGTTTTGCTCACTCCAGTAGTCTAAGTTCCAAACATTAAAGGCAATTTAAGATATTTTTTGAATTAATGAACACATTAAAACACTTTTGTGTTGATGATGCTCCTCTGGACTTTTTCTGACTCTTGTCCTAAATAAACTTTGTGCTCCTGTGTAATTTTCTATGGGCAATATGCCCATATCCCATCATGTCTTCATTATGTTCACATGCTTATCATTAAGTCTTTGGCCAAGTGTGAAGTGTTATGATAATATGTCAATAAAGGATTATGTGCTGTGAAAGATGTGTTGAATCAATAAATTTTGAAGTTAAAGGGACAATAAAAGGTTCCAAAGGTTTATGCTAATGATTTTATAATTGTTTTTATGATTCCTAATAAAGTGTGGAATATTCTGATAATGTTTTGGTAAAGGATTACTCTTCTACAAAATGTATATTAACTTAATGAATTTTAAACTCGGAAAGAATCTGAAGGTTAATCTCAGTTCCACATTTTACACTTGAGAAAACTGGAACTCGATGAAACTAATTTGTCTACTTACACAAAAAATTGTGGTGAGCCTGGTACAAACCCCACTTGACCTTTTATAAAAATCTACCTCCTGAGGTTGCCATGAAGATTAATTTAATGCATTTAACGTTTATTTATTTTTGGGACACAGAGAGACAGAGCATGAATGGGGGAGGGGCAGAGAGAGAGGGAGACACAGAATCGGAAACAGGCTCCAGGCTCTGAGCCATCAGCCCAGAGCCTGACGCGGGGCTCGAACTCACGGACTGCAAGATCGTGACCTGGCTGAAGTCGGACGTTTAACCGACTGCGCCACCCAGGCGCCCCTAATTTAATGCATTTAAAAGCACATAAACACAGTGCCTAGCCCAGAGCAAGTGCTTTATAAATAGGAAGCACAGTAGACAGCTTTTACTGGCATGACCATTATCTTAAACACTATATTTTTCCCATTTCTCAACAATACAAATAACTTATACAAAACAGGTACTCAATGAAATACTTGTTGAATCAATAAATCATTAAAAAGTAAAATACAAACACAGTTAAACAATTTTTAATAATTAAATAAATTAAGCAATTTTCCTAGGAAAAGCAGGTAAAAGAGAAGTAGAGCATGCATATTACATTGCTATCTATCATGAAGCCTTCCCCAACTTATTCTAGCTAGTAATTTCTCTCCTCCCTTCATGTCTATACCAGCAAGGTCAAAATCGTTTTTACATTAATACTAAGGTATTATATTATTTGCCTTTTTCACTCTTGACGTTTGCACCAATGCAAAGGCAATGGTGGGTAGAGCTGTTGGTGCCTTAGCATGATTCAAGGCCATGGCGACAAACCATATCTGCATACTTCACTGACATTCATTCCCAGTAAAAATAAACAAACAAATTTGCCAATTTCATTTAAGAATGTCCCTGATGTAGTAAAAGTTATTTTACTAAATAATGGCCTCTTAGTGCATGTCTTTAATATTCTGTGTTAGATGACAGGATGTACACATAAACCACTTCTGCTGGGTAGCAAAGCATACAATTGTTTTGAAATGCCAGCTGAACTGGCTGCCTTTTTCATGGTACACCAATTTTACTTGAAAGAACAACAACTAACCATGATTTTTCAGACTTGAGTATTTGGCAGACATTTTTCTAAAAAATAAACCAAGTAAGTCTGTCACTTCAAGGGAAACAAAACACCAAATTTGTTGCCAATAGCAAAATTTGAGCTTTCAGGCATAAATTAGAATTCTGGAAAACATGCAACTGCCACTATGAGTTTCACAGTTTGCCAATTTTAAAGACCTTTCTGAAGAAAGTGATGCTAATATTGATGGTTCTTTTGATATGGTACAATGTAATGTGTCAACATGTGAAAGATCTATACAACTAAATGAACCAATATATTCCAAATGGCTAATGCAGGAAATACAAATTCATGAGTGGGTAAAAGTGATCCGCTTAAGTATGAAATTCAAAATATGGTTTCATATTCTGCATCGCAACTAAACTTTAAAACATGCTACTTGATAAGTTTTGGTGCAGTAACCAAATAATAGCCACAATTATCTGAAAAGGCTAATTCCAAGTACATGTCTGTGTGAGGCCAAGTTTTAATATATTTCAATCATAGCAAATTACAACAGATTGAGTGCAGAAGCAAATATGAGAACCCAGCTGCCTTTATTACTGAAGATCAATTAATATTTTAAATATTTTTCATTTTTAATTGTGAATAGAGTAAATATTGATAAATATAACCCACAAAATCAAAAGCACTTTGGGGTCTTCAAGCATTTTTAAAGTGTAAAGGGATCCTAAGATCAAAAAATTTTGAGAATTGTGATGTTTAAAAAGGTGGTCACTAGTCACACATGTCTATTCACATTGAAGTTAATTAAAATTATAAATAAAATATAAAGTTTGGGTCCTCATTCATACTAGACACATTTCTAGTGCTCAGTAACCACATGTGGCTAGTGGCTATGAGATATAATAGATATAGAACATTTCTATTACCACAGAAAGTCCTATTGGACAGTGCTAGTCTATATTATATTTGGGGGGGGCAGTTAATTAGCATCTTAATAATTAACACTGGTATAATCCTACAGTATTTTATCATACCTGTTTTAACTCCTTAAGAACATATGCCTTTTGGAGGCAGAGTCTAGAACACTGATGTCTGTATCTATATATGATAATGATACTGTCGTGTATATATGACATACTGAATCCCAGGAAATGTTTTATATATATATTACTAGAAATAAATACTCTGAATAAGATGCTTGTTGAACTGAATATTTATTAACTCAATAAATATTTATTCAGGGTTTTACATGAGAGAGACATCATGCAATTATGATTATTATCTTTCATATTTCACTATATTTTGGTCTAAATTTATAAGCTCTGGGTCTCCACTTTTTCTGTTCATATGTGTTTATAATAAACTATTTGTCAACAATTTAATGCTTACACATTGCTTCAGTTCACATTTTCATAAATGAGGACTTGAAGACAATTTTCCTTTTATTATCTATTGGTTATATTACATAGGACTTCTAGTTCATAATTATGTACTACTAAGTATGACTTTCAAGTTTTCTAAAGACTTCCACACATGACATTGAAAGCAGTGTTTTAAAAGCGCCTGCCTGGATGGCTCAGCTAAACATATGACTCTTGATTTCAACTCAGGTCAGGTCATGATCTCAGGGTTGTGACACTGGGCCCTGCATCAGGCTCTGGGCGGGGCATGGAGCCTGCTGGGATTCTCTCTCTCTCCTTCTCTTCCTCTGCCCTTCCCCTGCATGTGCTCTCTCTCACTCACTCACTCACTCACTCACTCACTCTAAATAAATAAATAAATAAATAAATAAATAAAAGTTATATTAAATCTGTAAACAATAACTACATTTGTTTCAAAAGAATTAGTATCACCTGGGGTTTACAGCTTGATTTTATTTCCTATTATAGCTTTGTAGGATTCTAACTTTTTGAAATTTTAGCACCTATTATTTTGACAATTTTTATTTTTACTGAAGTAGTGAGACGAATTTGTAAAAGCTTGTTAAAATTTAAATTTAAATTAAGTTTTGTTTAAATACACTTCTGAGATTTTTACATCTCAGAATTACAAAGGATGCTGGGATACCAAAAAGCTAGGGCTGGCCTGTAGGGTTCCAGTTGCTCTCTATTACTCCTCATATAGTAGTTAGAGATTTATAGCATAATGAATGCTGCTTGTTTCCAGTGCAGTTTAAAGCAATGCTCCTGGCAAGCAAGACCCATTTATAGGAAGGAGAATAAGAGGAGAGATATGTGGGCTTCTGGCCAGGTACTTTTCTAGTCAACAACCAAGATATGTACCTGGAACTAGGTGAGAGATTAGCTGCCTGTATATACACACAAGCCCTCTGCTAATTTAAGACTATGTATCATCCTCTCCACAGAACCCTACAGATTCTTTTTGGAAAAAGAACAAAATATTTCTTCTTAAATATTCTTTTTGGATGAGAGAAGCAAAAACATGATTCACAAAACTAATAAACCATTTGTACAACATGGAGTAGGTACTAATAAGCCTATACAAGCAGCCCTACTCCATGCAAAAGAATGTGTACCATAAACTGAATCATAGGAATTTATTTCTTCAATAAAAGCAAATAAAACAATAGCTATTTAAATAAGGCAATTAAAAAATTAATGTTTATTTATTTATGAGAGAGAGAGAGAGACAGAGTTTGAGAGGGAGAGGGGCAGAGAGTAGGAGACATAGAATACAAAGCAAGCTGCAGGTTCTGAGGTGTCAGCACAGAGTCTGATGCGGGGTTTGAACCCACAAACTGCAAGATCATGACCTGAGCCAAAGTTGGACACTCAACCGAAAGAGCTACCCAGACGCCCTTAAGTAAAGTAATTTTTATAAAGTGTAAACTTTACATTATGCTAACTTCTAAAGCTTCTGTTTTCAATTTTGTCTTGCTATGTAAGTTCAGTTTAAGCAAGGTTTCTGTAGCAAAAAAGACTTATAATTTAAATAAGAGCTAACATATTTTCATAAACTGCTTTATTTTCCATACAGAATGGGGTGTGTGCCTATGAAGCAATTTATTTTCCAGAGACAATCTACAGCTAAGGGTAAAATTTTTATACTATATTTTCAGCGGTAGAAAATTTTTAAAAAGTGAAATCAGATTTATGGTTCAAACTGGTTAAACTTTAACATTGAAAAATTAGAAAATTTAGGCAAAAAGTCATTTGACTATTAAACTGAAAAAAGAGACAATTTTTGTTAAGTTCAAGTCATGTCAGTAGCAATCTAAGATACTATTAAAAGGTAGTATTTATATGGCTTGCATAAGGAGGCATTTTATTAATAAAAGCCATAATGGTATAATCTGACCATATAATAGAGGCTTTGGAGTCAGGTTGATCCGAGTTCAAATTAGGTGTCAAACACTCAATGGCTGGTTGTTCTTGGGTAAGTTTCTTTCCTACGTCTTGATTTCCTTACATATAACGTGCTAATAATAACCATTTATAAGATTATTTTAATGACTGAATCAGGTAATTTATATAAGCTGCTTAGCAGAGTAAATGATAACACAGAAGGTGATTAATAAATGCCTTACACACCATATACATACAGTTTCCCCAGGATACAACTATATTTACAAGCATTTCACCTTGATTCATTCTAGTAATCTATACCTGATATAGTAAGAACTTTTTAGTATATTATTTCAAATATCATTTAGATGTATAAATAAGAAAATTAAAAAATTTATACTTCAAAATCACATGCACAATTGCATCTAAGAACATCAAAAACAGAATCTCAGAATGCTGTGAGATTCCTCTTCCCCTCAGTAAGAATTCTGTCTATAGTATTCCTGACAGAGTCACAGACTTTTAAACAACCAGTTCAAGTACTTTGTATCTCAGATGGGGGATGAGGAGAGAGAAGTAGAGAAAGAGACAGAGTGAGCACATGTGCTTTCTTAAAGACAGAAAGACAGACTAAGAAAGAAAGATTGAGGGGCACCTAGGTGGCTCAGTCGGTTAAGCATCTGACTTCAGCTCAGGTCACAAGCTCATGGTTCATGAGTTCGAGCCCTGCATCAGGCTCTCTGCTGTCAGCACAGATCCTGCTTCAGATCCTTTGTTTTCCTCTCTCTCTGCCCCTACCCTGCTTTCTCTTTCTCAAAAATAAAATAAACATTTAAAAAAATTTAAAAAAAGAAAGTTTGAGATTGGATCTTTGAACCCCTGGATCAGTCATTACTTGAAGTTATCATCTCATGAGCCAATAAAATCCATTGCTTACTCTCCTCCTCCTTTTAGGCTATGCCTACTGATTGAGTTGGGTTTCTAAAGCTTACAACCAAATCAGTCTTTATTAATACACTAATTATGGGTGAGAATATAGCAATTAGACATAAGGGAGGTTTTATTTCCACCATACCCATTAGAATTCTTTAGTAAGTGATGGATTTAGCATTTATACTCAGGATATTGATTCCAAAGCTTGTGCCCTTAATCACTGCACTGTAGTAAATGGCAGCACTATTACATATATCCTCTTGAGATGTAACAATAGAATTCTTTTCTGAATCAAGACAAGGTTGCACACATCTATATGCATCTATTTTTTAACCATATATTTGACATTATGTAAAGAGACTGGAATAGCAACAGAGACTACAATAATGTAAATGGCATTTTCCTACTCTTAATGATTTAGATAAAAAGTATTACAAAATTCTTTCTCTTCCCAGAAAGATCTCTTCTATTTTTATAGGAAGAAGTATACAATTCAAAACCTATTTCCTCAATTATATAGAAAGACTACAGCCCTGTATTTGTACTTTAGACATGTCTTCTCCAGATCACCTGGAAATGCTATTCAAAGCATGCCTGTGAAAACATAACTAAGAATCTTTTTTATTACATAATCTTGTCTTTTTGAGCAAAGAGACTCACCTACAAGAGGTATTTGATTAGGGAAAAGGTAAATAAACTCTCAAACTAGAGACTTCTGTTGTAGAAGGTGCTATATAATCTGGCGCTAGAATTTCCAGGCATCCATCCAATTACTCACAAACAGGATACGGGTGGGATTAGCTTGTGCACTTGAACAGTCAGAACACAGGACGTCCCCAGTTGTAAAACCTAAACAACATGAGGGATCTCTGCACTACTGAAGAATTATAAAGTCTGACTCTATAATCAGAATACTGTAGTATTCTAGACTTTGGAGCGAAGTTACAGACATAAAACTGTTTCAAGAAAAGTGTTTCAGAAGATCAAAATGAATAGAAGTAAATAAATATCCATAGGGATCTCCCCCAAATTATCCTGTTTTTCTCAAGTATCTCTTAGAACAGCTGGCAACCTGAGTCACCCTGGATGGGAGGAGGGGTGGACAGTCATGCTTTCTCTTGGTCACATGTTTTGTGTTCAACTTGAATCTTCAAATTGACAAGGAGTAAAATAACATCTTCAAACTTTGCAACTCTATTGCAGTTTACAAATTGCAAACTACTCCAACCAGAGTATACTCAGAACAATACTGTAAGACTGACCGGTAGAGTTGGTACTATCATCACTTTTTAAGAAAAAGTGATATGAAGCTTAGAGAAATTAGGCAGACCATTCAAATTCACACAGAAAGTAATTAGGAAAGTAAGGATTAAAAATGTTTCTGGAGTTCCCTCCAAAGTACCATGGTATTCCAGGAATAAATGTAATTCTCTTGCTGCATGTTTTTGAATACATCATCACATTTAGTTTTACAAAACCTTTGGGCTGTATGTATGTATGCACATGCAATTCTGTATGACACCTTCAACCAGTTTTTCCACCCTTTGGTAAACACTTGTATTCCCATTTCTCAACAGATGGGAAGATGTTCAATTCTAGAAAAATATGCCCTTAAGTACCATCAAAATACAATCTGCTTCACAATTTTTCAGACTTGGGGAAAAAATAAAACAAGGGAAAAATAAAGTGAAAAAGTAAGTTTCAAACCAGATAGTGAAAAAAAAAAACTTTACAAATGGGTACAATTTACAGAATCCAAAATTTGTGGGAGACTAATGCTATAGATCACAACTGAAGAAAATGGGTCAAGTAAAGAGCTTTGTTTGTTAAGAGTTTGTTATGCTAAGAGATGGGGCTTATTTTGAATTTTTTTTTAGATTAAAGATTTCTCAGACTTATTGTGACATACATACAGAGTAATTTTTATTGTCAATTCCCTAACCATTGTTTTCCATGAAGCTTAACTTTCTCTGCTTCAGTTTTGCCAACCTCATTCTTTTTAGAAACCTAACCTCTTGGCTGGTAAGGGACAACTGACTTATAATACTAAAATGGATTTTAGTAATAAATCTTTACTGTATTTTAGAATGTGCACTGATAAATAACAAAGCACTCTGAATCTATAACAGCGAAAATTCATTAGGTTAATTATTGGTTTACTCAAAATTTTTAAATACTTTCCTACGTTTGTTTTTATTTTTAAATATTTTTAATGTCTAATCCAAATCCAATTAAATCAAATTCATGTTTTTCTGGTCTTGGCATTTAGAATTAATAAAGGTTTGCTGAAATACTCAGTATACAACTTTTTTTTGGATATATTGTGCTATTCCAAATATCTTCAGATATATTGACATTCTTCCCAAAGTAACAACTGATGAATATCAACCTACTAAACATTTTCAAATTTTCTGTAAGAAACGTTTTTTTTTCATTAAAAAATAAAATCTTGATTGCATTTATCTTATAGGAAAGCTTCAGATAGTAGGCCAGTGCTGTGCTTAAGGACCAATCCTCTGTCTATATTGGATGTTTTGATATAACCCATACTCAGGTTATAATTATTAAGCATAAAATGTTCATTCATTAAGTTGAAGAAGATATAAAACATAAAATAAATCAATAAAATACTATGACTTGGTAACCACTTTAAAGATAAAAACCTATGGAATACATTATACCAATAACCCACATGTCAAAAGAGAAATTCCCACCTTAGAAATATAAAGTACATCTGAGCAGCATAAATGTTCTAACACTAGTTTAGCAAACCAGGAGCTGTCAAGTTCCAATAACCTATTATTCACACCTCTTTAATCACTGCCACAGAGTCGATTATAAATAGCCTCATACATTTTTAAATAAGGTCATTCTGAAATGAAACAAAGAAGGTAGTAAATATTCTTGTACATAAGGAATTCAAATCCTAATGCACAACACAACTGTGTATTTCTCAAATGTTCAATATACAGAAAGCTAACAAAGTCTTTTATTAACTATGTCAGGTATGCACTCTATGAGGATTCAGTGGAATAACTAAATTGCAGCACCATTTAAACACAGCAGCCTAAAAAGAAAAAAAAAACTCTCCCCAATAAATCTCATTTATTATGAGGCATTACTTATGGTATAATAAAAATAAAATATAATAATCGATTCGTTGATCTACCTAAAACAATGCTATGCGAAGTCATGATGCAAAGACCATTCTACAAGGAAAATGTATAGTATCAGTGATGATGTCACTGGCTATTATTTACTCCATATAGCTGATAATCTGAATGTATTTCTTCAATATGAATTTATATAAACATGTTAGAGAAGAAGTTGTAGAATGTTTTAACAGAGTGGCAGAATATCCTTTAGAAAAAAATAAATTAAATTAAAATTGAGAATAAGGGGATAAAGTACCACTTAGGAGGCAAGTATCTAAAAGAATGAGCTAAAACCAACTAATCAAAATAAAACGAAGACAACACAACAAACATTAACAACAAAAACACTGTGGTTTTGTATAACATGTCCTTTACAATAACTGATCATTACAGAATCTCTAAGAAAAATCTAAATTATTGAGGTGATTCCAGAGTGGTATGCTACCATTATGGCACCTTCAAAAATTATGTTGAAATGAGAATGGCACACTACCCAAATTCCTCATTTAAGAACTAACAGAATCAAAAGACTGGGCCTGAAGAACAAGTAACTACAATCAGATTTTAATTGACTATTTTAAGATTTCCTGTTAAGTTTTCAGACTAAAAATCCTAAGGTTTTCTGGATGAACAGACTTTCTACATAACCAACTTTCCCCCATTTTTTCATTTCTTCCTACAAGTACGCCTATTTTTAGATAACAAAAGATAAAACATTACATTTTGGGAAGAGATAAATGAGAATTCTGTGACTACTTAGTTTCTTAAACACTGACCTTTATGTGTTCACATGATATAGTAACAGAACCTTGTGGGAGTATGCCTACTGCATAAACCTTTGTTATCAAAATAACTTGAAAACAAAATAAGATTGGAAAATCATGCATAATATTAACATGTTTTACTATATATATATATATATATATATATATATAAATAAATTTTTTTTTTTTTTTTTTTAAAGAGAGAGAGCGAGCATGTGTGCACTTGTATGTGGGAGGGGCATGGAGGGAGGGAGAAAATCTCAAGCAGGCTCCATACCCAGCATGGAGCCCAATGTGGGGCTTGATCTCATGACACTGACATTATGACCTCAGCTGAAATCAAGAGGTGAATGCTTGACTGAGGCACCCAGGAGCCCATGTTCTACAATCTTTTACAAACTCACATGCGTGTCCCAATATTTACTGAATCATTTATTACCTTTGCCTGGTTGTTTGAGAGCTGTAGCTTAAAAACATTATTTCTTGCACAATAAAAAGTTAGTCACCTTGTGAGCATTGTTTTCTATCCACAAAAGATTCTTTTTTAAACAAAAGCTGTTAATTATAGTCAGTTAGATACCTTCTGACAAGGTACGTACCAACAGAAAATGAAGCCCACAGAGAAAACCATGAAACTAATTTCTGCCCATATTCCAGAAGAAGAGCTACATAAAGGTTTCGGAAATCAATGAAGCATTGTTATCCATATCACACTCTCTTAATTCTATACTCCTAGAGTCCTACAGAATTAATTTTGATATTAAAAAACATTTCTAATATGGAAATTATGTTCTTCCAAGGCCACATTTCTGATGATGCTATTGTACCATCTTTTTTTGACTTATATAGGTTTATGCACAAGTGTTATTATCTGTATATTCATACTTAACATTTTCAGGTTGTTATTAACACATTTGAATAGTCCATCAACACAAGAGGCAACAATAAGGTGAAATTTTGTTAAACCCAACTCAAAAATAAATGTAATTCTAAGACTAAGACTGAATGTTGGTGTTTCTATTTTCAAAATTTATTTAAATTCAAGTTAGTTAACATACAGTGTAGTTTTGGCTTCAGGAGTAGAATCCAGTGATTGATTCATCTCTTACATATGACACCCAGTGCGCATCCCAAAAAGTGCCCTCCTTAATTCCCATCATCTATTTAACCCATCCCCCTACCCACCTCCTCTCCAGCAACCTTCGGTTTGCTCTCTGTATTTATACTGTGCCATTGTTAATGCTGCTTTCAACAAATATACAAGGATCTTCAGTGGAGATGAGAATCTGAAGATACTATCTCTGACTCAGCTCTCAGTTAAGTATGAATATAAAATTAGTCTCCTTCCTAGTCCATATATTATATTTAAAATTATTCAGCATCTATAACCTTAAGAATGTGTTGTACATTTCAAAATATGGGATTTCTGAAGGTCTTCTTTGGCCTAATCCCCAAACCTAAGGATGCTGGGATGATAGCTCCCATTCTTTTTCAGAGGCTCAGAAGTCCACTCAAATGTGAAGATGTTAATAAGATCCTTGGCTATTTGCTACACCCTATGCGAAGCACTTCCTTTTCCTTTTTTTTTTTTTTTTTTTTTTTAAGCACTTCGTTTTCCTATACTTCTGGAGTGACTTACAGGGCTTCACGACAAAAAGACTTTGTCCCAGCCATAATATATTTTTGGAAGTCTGGTCTTATGACTTTAAAACATGATGATGGTGGGGGGGAGGGGAGGCAGGGGAAGCATGGGAAGGCAGAGAATTCTAGGCCAAAGTAGCTTCAGAAGGAATGGCCAGTACTTTCATTATATATCCATGGAGCAAAGTAAAAATATGTGTATCAGGGTCAGTGTATGTATCTGAGGGAATCAGATCTGGTCACTTGAAGTCAAGTGAGTGAAAATATTATGATTTGGGTTAGTGCAATGATTTATTCATTATTTATTTAAAATATGTATAGAGCATTTGTCATGTCAGGAACTGTAGTTAAGAAAATGAATATATCAATTTCCATCCACAAGGATCTCACTAGTAGGGTGGACAAACACGTAAATAAGTTGTAATACATCATGATATATGTAACTGACACAAATTTGGTAGAGAACAGAGAAAAGAACATTCTCAAGGATGGACACTAGGGAGCAGGTTTCTAGAAATAAAAATGCTTTAGTAGGGAAATAATGTCTAACCTTTTTTTTTTTCTAAGCTGGTTTTTAACAATAAACCAACCAGATAAGAATAGAGACTAAGGTAATTTCAGAAAGAGGAAAGGGACTGCTTCTTCCAAGTAAATTCCACCAAGCTATTCCTAAATTAAGAAGACTATAGAAGACTGAAGGTCGTAACTGAGTTGTATGCAAGATACTCAATTTTGCTAGAGGACAGAGGTGAAATTCGGTTGCAATTGCTACACTTAAACTATAAGAATGTATGAACGTATCTTTTTATTAAATTTTTTTTCCTGTGGTGCCTGGATGGTTCAGTCAGTAGACCATGTAACTCTTGATCTCAGGGTTGTGAGTTTCGGCCCTATACGGGGAGTTGAGTTTATTAAAAAAAAATTTTTAAACCCATCCCCATGACCCACTTCCCTTCTGGCAATCACTAGTGTGTTCTCTGTATTTACGAGTTGGGTTTTTTGTTTGTCTTTTTTCTTTGTTCACTTGTGTTGTTTCTCAAACTGCACATTATGAATAAAATCATATGGTATTTGTCTTTCTCTGACTCACTGCACTTGGCATTGTACCCTCCAGGTCCATCTGTATTGTTGCAAATGGTTAAGATTTCATGCTTTTTTTATGGCTCAGTAATAGTGCCTTGTATACATATACCACGTCTACTTTATCTATTAATCAATGGACATTTGGGTTCCTTCCATATTTTGGCTACTGTAAATAATGTTGCAATAAATATAGGGGTAAATATATCTTTTTGGAATTAGAGTTTTTGTTTTGGTAAATACACAGTAGTGGAATTATTGGATTATACAGTAATTCCATTTTTAATTCTTGAGGAACCTCCATATAGTTTTCCACAGTGGCTGAACCAATTTGCATTTCTATCAGCAGTGTACGAGGATTCCTTTTTCTCCACATCCTCAGCAACACTTGGCTATTTCTTGTGTTTTTGATTTCAGCCATTCTGAGAGGTGTAAAGTCATATATCATTGTGGTTTGAATTTGCAATTTCCTGATGATTAGTGATGTTGAACATCTTTTCATGTGTCTGTTGGCCATCTGTATAGCTTCTTTGGAAAAAACATCTGTTCAGGTCCTCTGTCCATTTTTAAGTGGGTTATTTGTTTTTTGGTGTTAAGTTGTGTAAGTTATTTATATTAATTTTGAATAGTAACTCCTTATTGAATATATTATCTGCAAATATCTTCTCCTGTTCAGTAGGTTGCCTCTTTGTTTTGCTGGTAGTTTTCTTCACTATGGAAAAGCTTTTTATTTTGGTATAGTCCTAGTAGTTTATTTTTTATTTTTTCATAATTTTTTGAAGTTTATTTATTTGAGAGAGACAAAGACTGCATGAGTGCGGGGCAGAGAAGAGGGAGGGAAAGAGTATCTCAAGCAAGTTCTGTGCTGACAGCGCAGAGCCTGACGTGGGGCTCAAACTCATGAAATAGAGAGATCGTGAACTGAGCCGAAACCAAGAGTCACATGCTTAACTGACTGAGCCACCCAGGTGCCCCTAGTCTTAATAGTTTAATTTTGCTGTTGTTTCCCTTACCAGAGGAGACATATCTAGAAAAATGTTACTGTGGCTAATGTCAAAGGATGTATTTGCTTTTAGCAATATATTTTGAAATAACTGATAGGTTAATAACACGCTATTGCCCAACTCATTCATATTTAGTCCCTCTCAATGAATGTCATAACATACCCATATTCTTCTAAGGTACCCTGGCATAACAAGACAGTACTCCCCAATGCTACTGCAGCTACACCTTCTAGAATCAGCTGACACAACTGCCTATCTCCTGATATGGTGAAGTTTTCCCAATCATCTTCAGGGGTTTTTTCACCAACCATGAATAACTTGAGTAGATGGCACTGATACCCACCATGTTCCCTTAAACTAGGAACTTCCCCTTTCTCCCCAAATGGATGCCAGAATGATGGCAGAATAACAGATTGCTTTTATTTTATTCGTTACATGATTAATCTGTGCTTCTGCCACTGACCGGAGAAAAAAATAATCTGCTCTTAGATTTATTCTTAGTAGGAATCTGGCCCTCAGCCAGTGGGAAACAATAGATAATAGGGTCAAGAAACATATTGGATGGTTAATGGGATGTTCTGGGGAACCTCAACATTTATGAAATGGAGACAGAGAGGAAAAGAAACCATCAAAGACATGGAGAGCCTAAGAAGAGGATACCTTGCTGGAAGCCAAGAGATGTAGGAGATTTTAAAAAGAGGCGATGAGACAGGCAGAATAATTCCCTCCTCTTGGGTATGCGTGAGGACCCGTGAATATGATGGGCTACCACTCCCATTATAATGTTAGGTTATATGACAAATGTGAAGGGACTTTGCAGCTGTACTGCCAGTCTCTAATCAGTTGACTCTGTGTTTGTCAAGAAAGATTTCCTGAGTGGGCTTGGCTTAATCAGCCAAAAACTAAAAGAACCCTAGGCTTCCCTGAGCTCAGAGACTCCAAGTAGCAGAGGTTCTCTCTTTTCTGCTGTTCTTGAAGAAGCAAAGAGCCATGTTGTGAACTGCCTGTAGAGAGGGGCAGCCTTCCTACAAGCATAAGGAAATGAATTCTGTCAGTAAACTAAATGAGCTTAGAAGAGGAGACTGAGCCACATATGACAACGCAGTCTGCCTGATGCTTTGATTGCATCATTGAGTGGAGCTATGCTGGTCCACAGCTAGTCCAAGCTATGCCTGGACTCCTGATCCACAGAAAATGTGAGATAATAAATATGTGTCATTTAAACCACTAGATTTGTGGTGATCTGTTATGCAGCAATAGAAGAGTAATCCATTAAGCAAGGTCCCAGCTTTTGTAAGACTAAAGGAGAACTGGGATTCAATCTTTAGGTTGTCAGGTCCCTGACGTATGTGTTAGCATTTATGAGGGGCTGAATTTGCGGCAAAGATAAAGTAGAAACCTAGTTGTATAAATTAGTAGCAAGAGGGGGTGAGGAGAAGATGTAGTTTAATTGATGAAAGGGTCACATGGTTCATCTAGGACATTCCTGGTTCTGAGGTTGAGATAAATGGACAAATTCCATGCCACAGGATTAGGTCAATATATTGCTTGCTTTGCTTAGATCTGATTAACCAGACTAGAAGCCACTTGATGGCAGATATCATATCATGCCTATCTTATTCATTGATTCTATGTCCTCAGCCCCTCAGCTAATATCTAGCATATTCTAAGCACTCGATATTTGTTGAATACATGAATTTCACATTGGTCAATGTGAAAAAGTAATTTAAAAATATGAAATTTTTGAGGAAACATTAGCACAAATGGGCACTACTCTGTGATTTCTTGAAAATATTCAATTTAACTCTGTTAAAGTATGGATGATTTGAGATGTCATAACAGAGGCAGTGATATAGTTGTCCTCCAGCGAATCCACAAATATCTACTGACAGCCTGTGCGCCAGACTCTAGAATAAGACTCCTGTAATAGTTTCTTAACTGATGTCTCTGTATCCATTCTAGCTCTTCTTAGCCCATTTCTCCACATCAGCCAGAGTAATATTCTTAAGACAAATCATCTAATTTCATTACCCATTGAAAATCTTTTGATGGTTTCTCATTAGACTGAGGATAAAAGTCAAAGTCCTTAACTTGTCTTTCCATAATCTGGCCTCTGCCTCCCTCTCCAGCTTTACCCCTTGTCACTCACCTTACCACCTCAGAGAATTCATGCATTTTATAACCCCAGCCTAGAACATTCTGTCTTTGCCTACTTCCTCAGATTCCAGCTTCAATCTCTATTTAAATATAACTTTTTCAATGATCTCCCAATATAAATCACCCCTTCTACACAGCATTTATTATATCAGGTGTAATTACATTGTAGCATTACTTAAGATCCATCTCCTCCATTATACTAAAGCACCATGAGGTCAGGAGTTGTGTCTGTTTTGCTCAAAGAAATATCACTAGTACTAAGAATACTTCATACATATTTGTTGAATAAATAAAAGTAAAGGCCTAGGAGACCACCAACTATGAATTATGAAAGCTGCTGCTACCATCAGTTAGAACTACGGAGCCCTACCTAGTAATAATGTCACTCTAGAATACAAGCCCTAACCTCAGTGGAGTATACAGGCAAGCAGCCATGACAACTATCATCCCTACGACTCCATTTCCTCACCATAAAAAACAACAAAGTAAACATTAAACAGTACCAGAATTAAAAGCAAAGTGCTTCTCCTTTTATTACTTTTTAATACTGACCAACTGTGTAGAATTTTAAAATCCTTAAGAATTCCACTGCTAGGAAAACAAAAGTTTTAAAATCACTGATTTAAGGAATCCAAATTCTTTTTATAAAGAGTATTTTTAGAGAGAAAGTATAGAATAACATTAAAAAAATCTGACTAATAAAAGCATGCAAACTAAAGAACCTAATTGGGCTTAACACAACTCTGAAAATTAAATAGATCATGTCATTTTTCATTTGCTTTTAAAACCTTTCAGCGATTTCCCCACTGCTCTCATGATAAGAATCCCACTTCTTCACACTGTCTTAAAACCCTTCACAACCTGACTCCTACCTACTTATGCAGCTCGTCAGTGACCATTTCCCCTTCACCAACTCCTCCAACCAAATCTGCACTCTGGCCTTGGAGAACTACTCCCCCCAACTGCTTTGCTCTCTTTTCACCACTGGGCCTTGGTTTATATTCCCATTCCAGGAATACGCTTTATCCTTGTCTCCTTCAGGAGGACTTCTACTTACCCAACTTAGCTATTCCTTCATCTCAGAGGAGCTCCAGAATTTTTATATGGGAAGATTTAGTGGAGACACTCTGGAGGGGAAGAAAACTGGAGATTTGCCTTACAGCTATATTTGCATAACAAAAACACATTACTACTTGGGTGACAAATTTCACCTGGTGTAGTTTCGGGGACTTAAATTTCCTAATTCCCTCCTCGGTACTGACACTGGAAAAGTTTGCTCGACACTCTCTAAACTGAAAAGGTACAACATGCAACTGTGTATTTACTTCTATTAGAGAATTTACACTAGATTAGGGATGCCTGTCTACTTGTCTGTCTCTTAAGGGCACAGACTGTCTTTCCATGGTGATAGTCCTAAAGTCCTATCTCCTGGCATATAGTAGATTTTCAATAAATATTTTCTGACAGAATGAATCAAGTATTTTAGGAAAATCTATTATGTACAAAGTATAATGTTACGTGTTCAGAGTGGGGAATAGAGATACTTACTGCCGATTAAAAATATAAAACATGTTAAAATATTTACAATACCTTCAAATAAATAAGCAAGAGCAAGTATAAAAGACAGTAAAACTAGACATTTTTACTAACCAGCAGTCCTACACATCAACATTTCTAAGTGAAATGCCTACTATATCATCAATGAAGCATTAAATACATTGCACTGTATTTTCTTATAATGTGAATTTGACTGAATAAAGAGTGTTTAGCACTGTTAACTTATGAATAATATAAGCCACTAATTAACTAGAATACTCATATTCCTGATGATGTTTTCAAGATCCAGAATATAAGATGATCCACATTAGATGTCTAAAACAGCCTAAAACTCAAACCTAAGAAGGTACTTTGGGTTTTTTTCATTGTAAGGGAGGAGTATATCCTTAAAGAGGAAAGATACGATAGCAAAACAAGAAGTGGGATACCATGCTGAGAAGATAAATGTTACCATGAAGAAACGGTGTTGAAGAGCAAGAGTCAGTAGGATTTGGAAAACTTTAAATTCTAGGTTGAGTTTACTTTTGATTTGGTAACCAGTCAGGGATTATTAAAACTCCTAACTGGAACTGGAAAACACAAAGGCATTGCTTGAATAAATTTGAGCAGGGCAAGACTGCAGCATGAATTCCAGCATGGAAGATACAGTAAACCAGGTGTAAAAAGATGAGAGCCAGAACTAGGGTAGCAGCTGCAGAATTGGACAAATAATGGTTTTGTAAATCTAACAGCCCAAATGTTTGCACTGGAACTGATTTCATTAATCAGAGTAATGCCACAAATATAAACTTTCAGGCTGTTATGATACAATCAAGAAAACGTTTGCTTCATAGATCATTTTATTTGGCAAATACGTACCCAAATTGTTGAGTCCTCAGATTAACTATAAAACACGCACTGGATTCATTCTTTCTATGTACTTCTGTATTTCTCTCTGGTGCCCTAAAAATAAGACTTAGGTCCACCTGTAATATCTCCTAGTTTACAAGGTGCTTCGAATCCTGAGTCAAGTAACATATTTTAAAATTTATTTCAATATCTTATAGGAAAAATGACTAAAGAGTTCACTGAGGATTCAAATTCAGTCTTTTCAATTTCTTGTTTTCCATTTTAATCAATCTGGTGCATTACCATCATGTAGATAGCTGCAAGCTTATGACAAGACTAGAAAAAACATGTTACCACACCATCATATAAAAGCTAAGAACTTAAAATTTGATTTCTTAAATAAAAAATATTTTTCCCGAATTTTTTTTATTTTTAACAGCTCTTCTGAGATATCCTTGACATATAAAATTATACATACTTATTTTTTTCAACTTGTGCTTTTATATATGTATACATTGTGAGAAGAGCACCATAATCAAGCTAATTAACATATCATCACCTCTATATAGTTACCATTTTGTACGTGGGAAGATTTAAGATATATCCTCTTTGCAAATTTCAGGTATACAACACAATAAAACTATCATCACCATTCTGTACATTACATCTCTGGAATGTATTTGTTTTGCATAACTAAAACTTTGTATCCTTTGACCAACATCACCCCATTTCCCTATTCCCCCAGCCCTTTGCAAATCATTCTACTCTCTACTTTTCTTAAAAAACTTTTTTGATGTTTATTTATTTTTGAGAGACAGCAAGCGAGCATGAGCAGGGGTGGGGCATGGGGGGTGGGGCGTGGGGGGTGGGGCATGGGGGGGTGGGGGCATGGGGGGTGGGGCAGAGAGAGGGAGACACAGAATCCCAAGCAGGCTCCAGGCTCTGAGCTGTCAGCACAGAGCCTGATGCAGGGCTCAAACCCACAAACTGTGAGATAACGACCTGAGCCAAAGTCAGATGCTTAACTGACTGAGCCACCCAGGCACCCCCTCTCTACTTCTGTTAAGTTTGCCTATTTTAGATTCCTCACAGAAGTGAGATCATGCAGTATTTCTCTTTCTGTGTCCTGCTTATTTCACTTAGCATAATATCCTCCAGCTCCATCCATACTGTTCCAAGTAGCAATATCTCCTTATTTTTATGCTTGAATATTCCACTGTGTTTCTGTGTGTGTGTGCACGCGTGTATGTGTTTCCTTTATCCATTCGGGCATTGAAGGACATTTAGGTTGTTTCCATATCTTGACCACTGTGAATAATGCTGCACCAAACTTGGGGGTGCATGAGATCTCTTTGAGATCCTGATTCTATTTCTTTTGTTACATACTCAGAAGTGGGATTACTAGATCATAGAGTAGTTATATTTTTAATTTTTTGAGCAACCTCCATACTATATTTCATAGTGGGTATACTAAATTACATTCCCAACCAACATTATACAAGGATTCTCTTTTCTTCACATCCTTGCCAATACTTGTTATTTCTCATCTTTTTGATATTAGTCATTGTGACAGGTGTGATGTGAAATTACTTGGTTTTGATTTGCATTTCCCTGATGATTAGAGATGATGAGCACCTTTTTGTATACTTTTTAGCCATTTGAATTTCTTTTGAGAAGTGCCTATTAAGTTCTTTGGACCATTTCAAAGTGGGTTATTGGTATTTTGCTATTAAGTTGTATGAATTCCTTACGTATTTTAGATATTAACCTCTTATTGGATATGTAGTTTGTGACCATTTTTCCCATTTGTAGGATGCCTTTTTACTCTGTTGATTATTTCCCTTTGCTGTGCAGAAGATTTTTAGTTTGATGTAATTCCATTTATCTATTTTTTTTTGCTTTTGTTACCTATGCTTTTGCTGTCATTTCCAGAAAATAATTGCTAAAACCAATGTAAAGAAGTATTTCCCCTATGTTCTCTTCTGAAACCTTGTGATAGCTTATGCTTAAGTTTTAATCCATTTTGAGTTGATTTTTGTGGATGATGTAAGATAGGGACCAATTTAATTCTTTTGCAGGGGGATATCCAGTTTTGCCAACACCCATTTGTTGAAGAAATTGTCATTTCCCATTGTGTGTTACAGGGACCCTTGTCAAAGATAAATTGACTATAACTGCACAGGTTTCTTTCTTTCTCCATTCCATTGGTCTGTATATCTGTTTTAATGCCAGTACTGATTACTATAACTTTGTAATGTCATTTGAAATCAGGAATTGTGATGACACTAGCTTTGTTTTCCTTGTTCAAGATTCATTTGAATATTTGGGGTCATGGTTCCATTCAAATTTTAGGATTGTTTTTTGTTTCTATAAAAAATGTCTTTGGAATTTTGATATGGATTGAATTTGTTGACCAACTTGGGTAGCATGAACGTTAACAATATTAATTTTTCCAATCCATGAATGTAGGATGTATTTCCATTTGTTGTTGTCTTTTAATTTCCCTCATCAATGCTTTATAATTTTCAATGTACAAGTCTTTGTCTCTTTGGTTAATTACTAAGTATGTTATTCTTCGCCCAGCTTATGTGGATGGGATTGTTTTCATAATTTCTTTTTCAGGTAATTCCTTGTTAGTGTATAGAAATGCAATTGACTTTTGTATGTTGATTTTACATCCTGAAACTTAGCTAAATTAGTAGTTCTAGTGGCTTTCTTTGTGTGTGTGTGCGCGTGTGTGTGGTCTTTAGTGTTTTCTAAATCATTTCATCTGCAAAGAGAAATAATTTTACTTCTTCCCTTCTTGTTTGAATGCCTTTTATTTCTCTTCCTTGCTTGATTATGCTGGCTAGGGTTTTTTTTTAATGTTTATTTATTTTTGAGAGACAGGTAGACAGAGAGAGAGAGAGAGAGAGAGAGAGACGCAGAGAGAGAGAGAGAGAGACAGACAGACAGAATCCTAAGTAGGTTCCAGGATCTAAGCTGTCAACACACAGCCTGACGCAGGGCTCAAATTCACAAGCTGTGAGATCCTGACATGAGCCGAAGTACGACGCTTAACCAAATGAGCCACCAAGGCACCGCTAATTTTTTTCTAAAAAAAATTTTAATGTATGCGGTTAGGATTTTTTAAATTTCAGGTTTATTAAGATAAAATTGACATATGCCATTGTGGAAGTTTAAGGTACACAGCGTGCTGGATTTGATACACTTGTATACTGCAAAATGATTACCACAGTATAGTTAACATTTCTAGCAACTCACAAAATCACCATTTCTTTTTTGTGGGGGAGGGTATTTAAGATTTACTCTCATAGCAACTTTATATAATGCCGTATTGTTAATTATAGTCACCATGCTGTCTCTTAGCTCCCCAGAACTTAATCATATAACTGGAGGTTTGTACCTTCTGACCAATATCTGCCCATTTCCCCCATCCCTCAGCTCCTGCCAACCACTTTTCCACTGACTGTTTCTATGAGTTCTAATTTTTTAGATTCCACGTATAAGTGAAATCATACAGTATTTTTCTTCTTCTGACTCATTTCACTTGACATAATGCTTTCAAGGTCCATCCATGTTATCACAAATGGCAGAATTTCCTTCTCTTTTATGGCTGAATAATATTCAACTGTGTGCACATGTGTGTGTGCGTGCATGCATGCACACACATATCACATCTTCTTTATCTATTTATCCATTGATGGGTGCTCAGGTTGTTTCCGTATTTTGGCTATTGTGAATAGTGCTGACCACGGGAGTATGATATCTCTTGAAAGTCCTTACTTTATTTCCTTTGGATATATACCCAGAAGTGGGATTGCTGGGCCATTAAATTGCCCTAATTCTAATTCTTTGAGAAACCTCCATAGTTTTACATAGTGATTGTTCCAGTGTGCATTCCCATAGGATTTTTAACACTATGTTGCTGGTTGTGGTGAGAGAGGGCATCCTTACCTTCTTCTGAATCTTAGAGTAAAAAGCTTCCCAATTTTTTCTGATTATGATGTCAGATGTGTAGTTCTCATATGTGGTCTTTATCGTATTTAAGTATGTTCCTTTTGTGTCTATTTTGTTGAGACATTTATAAAAAAGGTATGAATGCTTTCTCTACATCTATTGAGATTATCACGTGGTTTTTCTGACTTCCATTCTATTAATGTAGCGTACTACACTGATTGATTTTCATAGGTTGAATCATCCTTGCATCCTAAGGGTAAATCCCACTTGGTTATGCTGTATGATCCTTTTAACAGGTTGCTACTAGTATTTTATTGAGGATTTTTGCATCTATGTTCATCAGAGATATTAACCTGCAGTTTTCTTTTCTTGTGTTGTCTTTGGCTTTGGAATAAGGGTAAAGTTACTCTCAAAATGAGTTTAAAAGTATTCCATCTACTTTATTTTTTTGGAAGAGCTGAAGAAGGATTGATATTAGTTCATCTTTGAATGTCTGTTAGAATTCCCCCAATGAAGCCATCTGGTCCTGGGCCTGTGTTTGTGGAAAGGTTTTTTATTACTTATTTAATCTCTTTGTTATAGGTCTAGGCAGACTTTCCATTTCTTCTTGATTCAGTCTTGGTAGGCTGTAGTCTTTAGGAATTTATTGATTTATTCTAGGTTGTCATGTAATTGTCTTAATGGGCTCTTATGATCCTTTCTGTTTCTGTGTCATTTGCTGTAATGTCTCCTCTTTCACTTTTGAGTTTGAGTCTTCTCTCTCCTAAACGAAAGGTGTGTCAACTTTGTTTATCTTTTCAAAAAACCAATTCTTAGTTTTGTTGATTCTTTTTTCAGGAGAGAGTGAGCACGATTTGGGGAAAGGGGCAGAGAGAGAGAGAGTCTTAAGCAGGCTCCAGCTCAGGGCAGAGCCCAAAGCAGACTCAATTCTAGGATCCTGGGATCATGACCTGAGCTGAAATCAAGTGTTGGATGTTCAACCTACTGAGTAACCCAGGCGCCCCAGTTTTGCTGAAATTGTAGTGTTTTTCTATTCTCCATTTCTGCTCTAATATTTATTTCATTCCTTTGCTAATTTTGGGTGCAGTTTTTTCTTTAGTTCCTTGAGTTGTATGTAATGATAGGTTGTTTGGGATCTTTCTTCTTTTTTAATCGTGGGCATTTTTTGCTATAAACTTCCCTCTTAGTATTGCTTTTGTTGCATCCCAGGTTTTGTTAAATTGTATTTTCACTTTCTTTTTTTGTCTCAAGTTAGCTTTAAAATTCCCTTTATATTTTTTCTTTCACTCAATGGTTATTCAAGAGTATGTTCAGTTTCTAATTGTGAATTTTTCTGTTTTCTGTTATTGACTTCTAGATTCATTCCACTGTGTGTCTGAGAAGATATGATTTCATTTTTCTTTAATTTGTTAAGATGTGTTTTGTACCTAACATGTGATCTATCCTGGAGAATGTTCCTTGAGCACTTGAGAAGAATGTATATTCTGCTACTATTTGGTGGAAAGTTTTGTGTATGTCTGTTAGATTCATTTGGGCTATAGTGTTGTTTTAGTCAGTTGTTCCTTATTGATTTTCTGCCTGGATATTCTTTCATTATTGAAAGTGCAATACTGAAGTCCTCTACTATTATTCTATTGCTATCAATTTTTCCCTTCAGATCTGTCAATATCTGTTTTTATATATTTAGGGGTTCTGATGTTGGATGTGTACCTATCTGCTATACCTTCCCTTTATCATTATATAATGACCTTCTTTGCCTCTAGTGAAAATTTCTGACTTACAGTCTGTTTTGTCTGATATACATATTGCCAACCCTGGTGTGTTTTAGGTTACTGTTTACATAGAATATCCTTTTCTGTTCCTTTACTTTCAGCCTATGTGTTTTTATACCTAAAGTGAGT
The DNA here is from genome assembly GCF_022079265.1 of Lynx rufus. Lineage (NCBI taxonomy): Eukaryota > Metazoa > Chordata > Mammalia > Carnivora > Felidae > Lynx > Lynx rufus. Next base: position 28,423,870 of record NW_025814889.1, on the reverse strand, counting down.
ATCTTGTAGTCAGCTTATCACCAGATTTAGTTTTTAAATTTTTCTTTCTTTTAAAAAAATTCAGTCAGTCACTCTCTTTTCATTGGGGAATTTAATTCATTTATACTTCAAATAATTATTGATAAAGACTTGACTATCTCCATTTTGTTAATGTTTTTCTGTTTTGCAGTTACTTTTATTCCCTTCCTTCTGTCGTCTTTTATATTTTTTTCTGTAGTGATTTGGTTTGATTCCTTTCTCTTTTACCCACCTACCATAAGTTTTTCCTTTGTGGTTACCATGAGGTTCATATAAAGCTTCTTTTATTTATGACTATCTATTTTAATTTGATAACAATTTAAGTTCAACTGCATACAAAAACTATATTAGTTACAGATAATTTGCACACCATCATTGGAGTGTTATGTTATTCTGCATTTGCCTATATATTTACCTTTCCTAGTGAAACTTATACTTTAATACATTTTAATATTGCTGATTAGCATGTTCCAATTCCCCCTGAAGAACTCCCTTAAGGATTTCTTGCAAAGTAGGCCCAGGGGTGATAAACTGTCTTCAGTTTTTATTTGTATGGAAAAGACTTTATTTCCTCTTTACTTTAAAACTTTGCTGGGTACAACACCCTTGATTGGAAGTTTGTCTTTTAGTACTTTGAATTATAACATCCCACTCTTTCCTGGCCTGTAAGGTTTTTATTAACAAATTCATTGAGGGGCACCTGGGTGGCTCATTTGGTTAAGTGTCTGACTTCAGCTTAGGTCATGATCTTGCGGTTCAGGGGTTCAAGCCCTGTGTCGAGCTCTGTGCTGACAGCTCAGAGCCTGGAGCCTGCTTCAGATTCTGTGTCTCCCTCTCTCTCTGCCCCTCCCCCAGTCACACTCTTGTCTCTCTCAAAAATAAACATTAAAAAAAATGATAAAAAAAAAGAAATCCACTGACAGTCATATGGGGGCTCCCTTGTATTTGACGGGTCACTTTTTCTTGCTCCTCTCAAAAGTCTCCCTTTGTCTTTGACTTTTGAGTTTAAGTCTAGTGTTTCTTGGTGTAGACCTCTTTATGTTCAATCTATTTGGGGTCCTATGGGCTCCATGAGTCTGGATATCTATTTCCCTCCCCAGATTTGGAAAGTTCTGTCATTATTTCTTTAAATAAGCTCTTCACCTTTCTCTGTCTCTTCTCCTTCCAAGTCTCCCATAATACTGATTCATTTAATAGTGTTTGATAAATTATGTAGGCTTTTTTTCATTCTTTTTCATTCTTTCTTTTCCTCTGACTAGACAATTCAAAATGACCTGTCTTTAAATTCATTCTTTCTTCTGCTTGATCAAGTCTGTTGCTGAAACTCTACACTGTATTTCCAGTCCTGGCATTGCATGTTTGAGCTCCAGAATTTCTTTTTTTAATACTTACCTTGTCGAACTTCTCTTTTTGTTTTTGTGTTATTTGCCTGATTTCAGTAAATTGTTTACTTATCTGTTTTCACTTGTGGCTCGCAGAGCATCTTTAGAACAGTTATTTTGAATTCTTTCTTAGGCAATTTATGGATTTCCATTTATTTGGGGGTAGGTTATTGGAAGTTTACTGTGTTTGTTTGCTGGTGCCATGGTTTCCTGATTTTTGGTGTTCCCTGTTTCCTTGCACTGATGTCTGTGCATGTGAACAAGTAGTCATGTCTTCCAGATTTTAGAAGCTGGCTTCCGTAAGGAATGACCTTCACCTGTAGGGTGGAGCTGAGGGGAGGTGTGTGGGTGACATTTAAAGGGTGTGTGTAAGTACACTGATGCACCAGGTCTTGTTATTCATGGAGCACCAAGTGCAGGAGTGGACAGCAGCTCCAGGTGTCAGGAGGGACCCAGTGGCATAGCAACTAGGGTCCATGACATCATTCTCTGCATGGTCCTGGGTAGCAACAACTGAGGGGTTTAGCAGTGGCTGAGAGGGCTGGTGGGGTCCTCAGCAATGCCTCCAGGTCCAAGGGTGAGTGTCCTTAGGCTGGTTCTGAGTATGTGTGTGGTGGTGGGGGCTAGCTACAGGCATGCATGGGCAGTAAGGACAAGGCCAGCTGTGTGCAGTTGTTCTCCTGTGGGGGTCATCTCTCAGAACGCATTCAGTAGTGGATCTAGGTTGGTGGCAGGAACTGAATGCAGCCATAGGGGGGCATACACATGGTGGTGGCCTCTAAGCACTTATGTGGGGGCAGTGACAGCAGAGTGTTTAAACGTGCAGCTGTGGGGGTTGACAACTAGTGCATGCATGGCAGGGGAAACCCAGACTGACAGTGGTAGCTGGGCAATGGAGGCTAGCGGCTAGGTTGCATGTGATAGCATAGGTTATTTCGTTTTGTATTATAGTAGTGAAATATAAAAATCAAAATGCTCAACATATTTAATTATACCAATTTCAGCTTAGAAGTCTACATCACAAAAAGATAGATATTAAGACATCACTTATAAATATACTTAAAAACTAAATTTGTCTCCCCTCCCCCAAATATATTAAATATTAAATTACAGCCAATCAAAAACAAGAGTATTTAGTCAAGGTAGTCTTTATAACTATGCGTTTTGTTTTATAACTATGTGTTAACAGTGAACAATACTTCATATTTAAAATCTGAGGGGAAAAAAACTCCTCAGATAATCACACTTCTGCATAGGACATAAACTATAGCAGAGGATTTAATTTCAAACATTTCAACACATTTTTATACCAGCAATTAGGTAGAGTAGAAAACCAGTAAGACATTAGCATTTACTTCTAAGATTTGTAGAAATAATTCCAGCGCTGATTAACAATTAGATATCTCATATTCTGAAGCACTCTTAAATTTTTGAGTGTCAACTTGGGTGGCTCTTAAAACACTGAATAATTCTGAATAACTTTTTTGTTACTGTTCACAGTTGAAGAGAAATGAACATTTATTGCTAATAATGATTTATAAAGGGTTCTGCAACAAAATAACCAATCAATTGTGTTTTTAAATTATCTTTCAGGAGGGAAAAAAGGCAACAAATATCTCAAATACAGGTTTTACGTTCAAATGTACTTTTCACCTTTCTATACTAAGAATCACTCAAACTGTACTTACAAAATTGCCAAAGTATGTCGAGGTACCGAGTAAATCGTAAACGGCTCTGTTAATGTCAGACATGAATTATGTAAATGGAAAATAACTGATGATACAAGCAAGTCCAAAAAGACAGGATGCGTTTTTTTAATTAAAAAAAAGTTTTAAGTACAGGAGAAATATTAACAATACACAAGAAGACATTTAAAAGAGACGTAATGCTACCACCCATAATGACTACTCCCTCCCTGGGGGATGATGAGATAGTCCTTTGTCTCTACTAGCAGTGGTACAGATATACCAGTATTAGTAGTAGCAGCAACAACAGCAGTCAGTATTATTAAGTTATCCTTGCTTAACTTATACAATGTATAGAAACATTATTAGCATTACTTCTCAGAAATGTAATTTGTTTTATACACATGTATCATGCCAGTAGTTAAGAATTTTTGACATTTAGATTTCTAGAATTAAGTGAGCAAAATCAAAACAAATCTGTTTTTATAGGACTATACTATTTTTTTCACAGACATCTTGTTCACCCTTTTGAACAGTTAATTATATTGGAAACATAGATAGACTTCAGGACATTGCATTTCACTATCAGCAATGCCTACCAGGTCAAAGGTCTTTGTAAAATAAGGATGATGGAGGTAGACAAAGCGGGTAGTAAAATGATTTTGAATGAAAAACAATATATAACTGATTAAACACTTGGATTGGGTGAAACCTAGGATTCCTGTTTCTCAACACTATTGTTTGAATAAAGTTCATCCACTCAATGTTAAGTGTCAGTTTCAATCTTTCAAGAACGGTTAAACATCGCAAAGTATGAACAATGCTTCTATCATTCTTTTGGTGGTGTTCCTTATTTAATATATCCAAAGATCCAGTCAACAATGCTACTATTTATATCAAGCGAGGACTGAATTTTACTTTGCTGGGGTGTCTTGAAACACAGAAGGGAGATAGTTATGACAGGTAAAGGCCTGGTATACACAGTATGAAGTGTCTGATACAACACCACACATGTCAAGGATATCATGATTAGATGATCTAAAATGAGTTATTATAGGTAGCAATGTGAAAACATTAAGTCACAACCTCTCAAATCACATAGTTACTGATAGAGATAAGGAATGAGAGAGGTTGCCTTAGTTTGAGAAGCAAGTAATTTCATAACTAAACTGAGAACTACGTAAAATGTGTCTCATACGGCAACCCCTCTAATTTTCAAGCTTATTTTAAAATAATTATGATTTTATGAGTTGTTTGCAAGACCATGCTATATTTGGTTATGCCCCAATTAACCTTTTAAGACAACAAAACAACTAATGTAGAAACACTCAATAGCCCTATCTAATGAGAACAAATTTATACATAATGCACTGTATAAATACAAACCAAAATTTGGGCAAACACCACAGTTCATGAAAAATTTTTCCCTGAATTACTGTATTACCCTTCCAGTAGAGTTATTATTACCAGTTGGGAAGAGGAGAAAAACAAGTAACATTTGTTGTACTAAAGCTCAACTGTTATGTGCCATGCACTACGCTGGGTGCTTTCAAATATTGACTCATGTAATTTTGCAAGTGGCGATAAAATTTATTAGCCCCAGGTTACATCTCAAAAAACTGAGACACAGAGATATTATGCACTTGAAAAAAATTACATCTAGGATGGAAAGGCAGAGAAAAGAGAAAATAAAAATGACGGCCACAAAAGGCAGTTTGGGAGGGGGTAGGGCTTTGTCAGGAGATTTCAGGGGGTGAGCATGTGGCAATGGACCAGCTTTCATGCAACAGCAGACAACCAAAAGAGCTGTTTTAGGGACAGCTGGAAACACACACTGGCACAGGGAAGAAGATATTTTATCTTTTTATGTTTATGAACATCAAGTTTATTTTAATTGCCATAAAATTGTGAAAATGTTCGATCTACAAAATTAAATGTAACCAAATCTCATTTATTTTTTTTTAATTTTTAAATTTTCTTTAAAAACTTTTAAAGTTTATTTTATTTGCTTTGAAAGAAGGAGTGAATGAACCAGCTGGGGAGGGGCAGAGAGAGGGGGACAGAGAGAGAATCCCAAGCAGGCTCCACACTGCCAGGTGTGGAGCTCAACCCATGAACCGTGAGATTATGACCTGAACCAAAGCCAAGAGTCAAAGGCTTAAGTGACTGAACCACTGAGGCACCCCACCAAATCTCAATTTTAAAGATACGAACCAGAAGTAGAATAGAATCAGAAGTTTTATAGGTAGCCTTAATAAGAGACCAGATTTCTTCGCCTTCAAACTTTATTCTAGAAAAAAGCCCACTGAAATGCCTATCAGTGAACAACTGAGCACACCGGCTTCACTCTGCATCAGCTTTATCCTCATGCTTGTTTGTCCCTTTCTCCTTTCTTCGGATAAATATGTTCAGTCCTTTTGCCCAATAGGTTTTTCTATTTCTACACCACCCCCAAGACTATAGCCTCTGATTCCTAAAGTCAGGGCTTCCCTAACTCTGTATCTAGCACCACACATTCCCTTCCTTTTTTAAACTGCAGCTTGTCAAAAGTAATTTCTCCCATCATCCACATAACGAAAATGCTACCTCTTGTGTAAAGCTTTTTTAGGCTAAAGAAAAAGATGCATTTTTTTTTGCTAGACTATTTCAGAAGAAACAAGGATTTATTATCTGTGAAGTCCAAAAAGCATTTACCACGTTATCAATATATTCTTTGCCTCATGCTATTTGTTCAGTTGCTTACATGTCTTCTAAGGGGCTGTGTTGACATTGTATATTTTAGGCTTCTGATAAGTAGACATTATATTTAACTTCATTTTTTATGGTTATTACCTTACATAATGTCATGCAAAACTAGATGCAGAACTAATGCTTCTAATATAGTTTATGTTCCATGCAATGTTATAATTCTGGATAAAAATAAATGAAATAGGGGCATCCTTGTGGCTCAGTTAATCGACTGACTCTTGATTATGACTCAGGTTATGATCTTATGATGGTAAGATGGAGTCCCACATCAGGGCTCTGTGCTGGGCACATGGAGCCTGCTTGGGATTCTCTCTCTCCTTCTCTCTCTCTGCCCCTTCCCTCCTTGCATGCTTGCATCTCTCTTAAAAATATGAAATAAAAACCATTCTTATCCATAACTTAGACTCTATGGCTATTAAAAAATATTAACTATATGACTCTCTAAAAATGTCCTCTTGCAACAGGAGAAACTATAGGGTAAGTCAGCTGGCTTTGGCATTCTCTGTTATACTTCCAGGAGATAGAAGAATTTCAATACCCTTGCTAGGCTGACGGTACTCCAGCTTAAACCTTTAGCCTGGTGCTTCCTGATAGCTCTCTTCCGAAATACTTTACAAATACAGGAGGTTAAAATATTTCCGACTGAGGACAAGGAATCCTTAAATTTATATAAGAAAGTGTCTTAAAGAAACTAATTTTTCCATTTTAAAGCAGAAATTTCACAGTAGTCATCTTATAATGGAAATTTTGGTATTCCGCCCTTCTCTAGTTTTAAAATGTTCAATCCCTATTATATTGCTAGGTAATTTATAAAAGTGGGCACAAACTTTCACTAAATTAGCCAAGAAACCAGTGGTGTTGTTATATCTCCACACTCCTATCTTTTTCACAGTTTTACTCCTAAAAGGGTAGAGTCTCATTCTAGATCATGTGATTTAAATATAATGACTTTTGGATGAGATCTGTGAAGTAGAATTAAATTTAGGCAATCCCTTCCCCCAACCATTTTTTTCACAGTTTATTAGAATAAAAGAACTCTTTCTTAAGTGAAAGAATGTAAAAAAAAGTTTGGCTTTGTTTTAGCTTTGTTATGCACCAAATGATATTAAGGTACCTAAGCAAGGAGGAGATCTGGTAAAAGAGTCTTGGTGTGATAGAAACAATAAATGAGTATATGTAACCATTGAATAAAAGAAAGAAATCAACAGGCCTCCTTAAAAACTCCTTAAAATCTGTTTGGGATTTTGAATTTCTAAATTTTAATTTCCAAAATTTTTTAAAAATAACCTTCACAGTTATTGTAAAGAAACAATTACCATGTTAGATATAATAACAATATTAGGGGGGCATAATGACCAAATAATAAATTCAGTACTATACTGAATATAAAGCATCAGGCTCTACGGGTGAAGAAAACACTACTGTGGTTTGCATAAACATGTAGTAGGTTAATTCAGGAATAGAATCCTGTACTTCCAACTGTTTTTATGTCTCAAACTATATATGCTATATATTTACTTGATAAAGTCTCTATTAGAAGTTATATTATATCTTGGATATACACAAACCTGCACACACATATACATACATACACACACACACACACACCTATATATATATGTAGGTGTGTGCAGGTATGTGTATACACACACACACACACACACACACACATATATATTTTTTTTAAGTAGGCTTCACACCCAGTGTGGAGCCCAATGTGGGGCTTGAACTCATGACCCTAAGATCAAGACTTGAGCTGAGATCATGAGTTGGACGCTTAACCTACTGAGCCACCCAGGTGCCCCTCTTTGATATTTTTATAAAAAATTTTAATAAACTCCTATTTCCCCTTACCTAATCCTTTGGTAAGTGAATACATACGTGCATACATACAAAATCACTTTCAAATTAGGCTAATATTCCACAATATTTCATGGTCTATAAGTCATACTTTAAAAATAATTCCCACTCTGGCTATACTGGGAAAAGGAATAAAGAACCAAGGAGACAGAAGAAATCTCTGCTTCCTTTTCTCCTCTGTCGTTTATTGTCTGCACAGTTATATCATTTGGATCCAGTGAGAAATGAAAATGTAGGGAGGACCCCTGTTTGCAAATTATTAAAAATGTAAAGATGGTAATAGCAAAGCATTAAACTGAAGTCCTGTGTGACTACCCAAATCACATGCCAATGAAGCTATCCTGCCCTTTTCCCTGTGGCCTTGACTTTGTTTCACACCCTCACCCACTCTTTTGTTGGAGACTTAGTTCCTCTAAAGTCAGCCACATTTGCCTTCACCTCTTAGCCACTACACAGCTTACTGGCAGAGACCACATAACCCTCTCTGATAATGCCACTATCTTCAAATTGAAATAATAAAAGGAGAGACGCATCTGAGTGTGATAAAAGGCAAGGTCCTTAGTTTAGCACAATACCTCTCAATGGTCTTTGAATTATTTTAATTGTAACCTAGTCCTTATAGGATAAGAACACTATATACTAAACCCACAAAAGGATCAACTTGCTAGAAAACTATACAAACGCAAAGTGCAGACTAACACATGAAAGTGAGAAGTAAACTTAAATATACCAAATATGTTGTGTGTGTGTTTTTTTTAACAAAGATAAAAAATTCTCTCAAGTAGGAGGTATGCGTTTGGCTTTTACCCTATCATCAGTTAAGAAGATTTTTGAACATGACTTCAAGGCTACAAAGTGGGCAACTTTTTAGTAAATGAATACTTGCTTGTACAGGTAAGTGCTGTATATACATGGGTAAGTAAAAAATGTACAAAGGCAGATAGGCAGAAGCTTGAATTTTTTATTAACAAATAATCATTTATTTATTCTTTTTGAAACAAGAAGGAGAATCACTATAATGAAACAAACTTTAGGAAGAGTAAAAAACAAAAAGGTTGTAGAAAAGGATATCTAGCAATCAGAGAAGCAATGATTGATTTTAAGATACAGTCTTCAAATATAATTGCAATCATACATTAATTTATTTCAAACACATTGTTCCTGCTCTTAAAAAGAGTATGATTTACTTTTATATGTCCAGAAAGATAATACAGTGAATCTTTTATAACTTAAGCAAAAATTTAATAAATATAGGCCGGTCTGTTCATAGTCAACACACAGCTTATCCATTTACAAATTATGTTGAATTTTCAGCAGCAATGTGCCTTTCATATTTTCTCTACGGGTGTTTTATTTTTAAATTTTAAAAGGTGTTATTATTTCAAAAAATAAGGTTTCTGCAAAAACATGACAGTTTTACCATATTATTAACATCATGTTTTATATGTAGATGTTAAGAAATACCTACTTTTAAGGTATTTTTGAAACATTTAAATAAAGTTTATAAAAGCTAAATATAAAATATAAGTGATATATTTAATAAACCATCTTGCATACCCACAATATCAGATATCTTTTAAAGGAGGTAGTGTGAACAAGATTCTGTAAGATTTTGTTTCTATTATTTTGTCAGGTCTAGCTAGCAGATTAGTAGTATCAAGTCTCTTATTTTTGAAATTTTTTTTCATATTTGTCTCAAATATTTCTATTTTTAAATTCAAGACATAGGAGGGAAAGTCATCGAATTTTACACAAATAATTCTTCTCTAAAGAAAGGAGTGATTTCTGAGTTTAAATAGAAGTTAGTTCCAACTGCCTGGAACAAGGTCATTTTTTGCCTCTATGCTAGAACCCAGTGAAAAAGAGTCACAATATTACCTTTAATGCATGCAATTCAAACATTACTAATTTTTAATTGGTTGGAGGGGGGGTCAAATAAAGCTACCTAGTTATTAAATGTAGTGGTTCACAAATTATGGTCCCTGGAATAACAACATCAGCTCCATCTGGGAACTTGTTAGAAATTTCTTGGAAATTCTGGGGCTCCTGCCCAGACCTGCTAAATCAGAAACAATGGGAAAAGGGTCTACCAATCTTTGTTTAAACAAGTCCTCTACATGATTCTGATTCAGCTTAAGAACCAGTGGCTTAAGAGACTCTTAAAAACTGAGAATAAACTGAGGGTTGATGGGGAGTGGGAGGGAGGGGAAAGTGGGTGATGGGCATTGAGGAGGGCACCTGTTGGGATGAGGACTGGGTGTTGTATGGAAACCAATTTGACAATAAATTTCATATTAAAAAAAAAGAACCAGTGGCTTAATAGGTCTTCAAAACGTATCAGAAGGTATTTGAAATAAAACTGTCCAAATTTCACGTATTTTTTTACTTATATAGTATCTCTAGACCAAATGAATAGTTTAAGTGAAGCTCATAAGAAACACAAATCAATTTTACAAATATATTAAATCTTTTTAGCAATAATACAATCAAACCATATGAGAGAGAAATTATGATCAAATGTAATGTCTTGGTCAACAACAGGTTAAAAAGAACCACTAAAAAAGCTGTAAGTGATTACCGTATAAATCATCTTAGGAATTAAGAAATCATAAGTACACAACAACTACTGAGCTCACACCAGGTACAAAATGCAACATAAAAGAGAGAAAACTACCCACTCCTTAAGGACACTGGGTCTGAAGTAAGCTATAGTAAGCAGCTTCATCAATTCCAATATAAAACAGGTCCTCTGATAACATACCATCTGGCATTAATAATATTTGCATCTCTTAGTTTTTGGGAGATTTTTCATTACTAATTTGATTTCTATACTGGTTATGGGTCTGTTCAAATTTCTTATTTCTTCCTGTTTCAGTTTTGGTAGTTAGTATGTTTCTAGGAATTTGTCCATTTCTTCCAGATTGTCATTTTATTGGCATGTAATTGCTCCACTGCTGGTGGGCATGCAAACTGGTGCGGCCACTCTGGAAAACAGTATGGAGGTTCCTCAAAAAGTAAAAATAGAACTATGACCCAGCAATTGTACCACTAGGTATTTATCCAAGGGATACAGGTGTGCTGTTTCTAAGGGGCACATGCACCCCCATGTTTATAGCAGCACTATCAACAATAGCCAAAGTATGGAAAGAGCCCAAATGTCCATCAATGGATGAATGGATAAAGAAGATGTGGTGTATCTATATATACATACATATATATATATATATGTGTATATATATATATATACATATATATGTGTGTGTATATATATATATATACACACATACATACATACATATATACATGTGTGTGTGTATATATATATATGTGTGTATACACACACACACACACACACACACACAATGGAGTATTACTCTGCAATCAAAAAGAATGAACTCTTGCCATTTCCAACTGCATGGATGGAACTGGAGGGCATTATGCTAAGCAAAATTAGTCAGAGAAAGACAAATATCATATGACTTCACTCGTATGAGGACTTTAAGATACAAAACAGATGAACATAAGGGAAGGGAAGCAAAAGTAATATAAAAACAGGGAGGGGGGACAAAACATAAGAGACTCTTAAATATGGAGAACAGAGGGTTGCTGGAGGGGTTGTGGGAGGGGGATGGGCTAAGTGGGATTAAGGAATCTACTCCTGAAATCATTGTTGCACTATATGCTAACCAATTTGAACATAAATTTTAAAAAAATTAAAAAAACACTGAATTAAAAAAAGATTTGCATCTCTATGCTTCTTTAGTATTCAACATGTCTTTTCTCTTAAAGGTAAATAATCTTTCTGCTCCTGTCATAAAATATATATTCCAAGTTTTAGGGTCTTTTAAAAATTTTCTTCTGATTTTTCACCTTTTCCTATTTTGCCTTCCTGACTAACATCTTTCTTGATAAACCGTAAAGTCATTCTCATCCATCTCTTCTTAGTTTTGAAGCTCATGATGTGTCTGTATGAACCCTGTTCCCTCACTTAACAACTTTTCCTTTTTCCACATATATTTGAATAAAGAACGTTCTAGGCTTCCTTTAAGAAGTATAAATCAAGGGGCACTTGGGTGGTTCAGCTGGTTAAGCGCCTGACTCTTGATTTCGGCTCAGGTCATGATCTCGCAGTCATGGGATCAAGCCCCAAGTCAGGCTCTGCACTGACAGTGTGGATCCTGCTTGTGATTCTCTCTCTCTCTCTCTCTCTCTCTGTGCCCCTCCCCTGCTCTCTCTCTCTCAAAATAAATAAGCTTTTTTAAAAAAAGTATAAGTCAAGCCAATGAACCACATCTACTTTTTTTAGATCCTTGAACAAATAAAATTCCTGAAAGAGGCCATTGAGAACCCCAAGAACGTTCCTCCAGTTAAATACCCAGGGCAGTTCATCTGGCTCTAGCATTAGAAATAATAAATCTGCATATAGTGTGGCAATAGTCTGTATAGCATTATAAAATATAACCCATTATCTTTAAGGAAAAGAAAATTAGCTTTCCTGATTTCTATCACAAAACATTTTGCATTGTATGTCCCAAACCCCCTAAAAAGTGTACTTCTAGTGATTTTATTGAACTATGGTCTCAATCTAACAAGTGTTCTTACAAGGCAGGCATTTAAAGGAAACAAACACTTCTTTAAAAATAAACATTATTCCATCTGAGACTTGAATATGCTAAAGCTGTAGAATAAGAACTTTTAACATAATTCTTTAGTTTTGACAAGTCATTTAAAGCTGCCAAAAAGCTGAGTATTAGAAATGCCAAGGTCTCATCCCCCATCCCCACAAACACATATGATCCTAATTACAGGACAGGAATACAGAGTATTTTATACAGGTAATATTTTGAAAAAGTATTAACTAATCAGTACATACTATAACAACAATAGCTGTTACTGATAATTGATAAAGGTCACTGTTTACTATCAGGCTCTATACTTAGTACTTTATAAATATTCTCTCTAATCCTCATAACAACTCTGCAAACTCAATGTTACTATTCCAATTTTACATGGAAAGAAGCTAAATCACCCTGTAAAATCAAGCTTTTCATTTCAACTTGTCTAAGGCAACACAGCTAGTACAGTAAGACTGATAACTGAACCCAAGCAGACTAATTCCGAAGTCTGGTCTTTTCTGCTGTGTGATAATTGCTTCCCCTAGATTATACTTATTATACTTATTTTACATATGTACTTACATGATGCTATATTTAACTGCATTACTTTTTTTCTGATTAACTTACTGGGATTTCTGGTGGTGAATAACAGTAAGAGCCCCAAAAGTATGTCTTAAAGAAAATTCCAGAGTGCTTTCTCTAAGTCTGGCCTTAATCCAATCTTCCTTGTTCTAAATTTTGATCTATGAGAAGTTGCTTCTGGCTGAGAAAGATAAAATGAAATGGCAGTTCTGCACTTCCTGTGTCAAGTGTTTCAGTATTCAGGAAAGTTTAATCTCCAACAGACTCAGGATTGAGCATTTCATGCTCTTTTCATTATAAACCAAAGCTTTTATGAAAGGTCACTAGAAAGCAATCAGAAGAAATAATAATGAAGTTCAAAAGAAACAAGAGGCACAGCAATCGTCCCAAAGTTGGGAGAGACTTCAGCAATCACTTAGTAGTCCAGTACGTGTTTGCAGATGGGAGAACTGAAAGCTTGAGAAATAAATGGCTGTCCAGGGTCCCATGTGATTAATCAAACTTTCCTGACACTCAGTCCAGTGCTGAGTTCATAACTGCAAGAATACCCTCTCTTTGCACTCACAGAGTTCTTCCTGATCCTGTATTCTTTTCTTAGGATCATTATTCTTTAGCTACTCCAGATACTTCAGAGAAATCTTGGACAAATGTTTATTTTATTATATTTATTGGAAAACAAATTTTACTGCTCATATGTGTACTTTCTTCTCCATTCTTACTACCACGCTGGATGGCAACCTCGAAAAGGAGAATAGTTTATTTATAATGAACATCAGCAATATGGTCTGTTATCAGTTGTTTAAAAAGACAAAAATGGAGACGATAGTGAAACACAGAAAATGGATGTCATAGTTAAGAATCAAAATTAAAGACATATTATGATTATAATTATTTAAAATAGTTATGCATGTAGTCAAGACAGAAAATATGGACATTTGGAAACAATAATTATTTGGTGGTTTATAATGGTTTATTTTAAAAAGTTATCTTAAAAAGGAAAAACCTTGGGGCACTTGAATGGCCCAGTCAGTTCAGTGTGCAACTTTGGCTCAGGTCATGATCTCACAGTTTGTGAGTTTGAGCCCCACATTGGGCTCACTGCTGTCGGCACAGAGTCCTCTTTGGATCCTCTGTCCCTCCTCTCTCGGCCCCTCCCCTGCTTGTGTTCTTTTAAAAATAAATAAATATTAAAAAAAATTTTTTTTTCAACGTTTATTTATTTTTGGGACAGAGAGAGACAGAGCATGAACGGGGGAGGGGCAGAGAGAGAGGGAGACACAGAATCGGAAACAGGCTCCAGGCTCTGAGCCATCAGCCCAGAGCCCGACACGGGGCTCGAACTCACGGACCGCGAGATCGTGACCTGGCTGAAGTCGGACGCTTAACCGATTGCACCACCCAGGCGCCCCATAAATAAATATTTTTAAAAATTAGTATTCATCTTAAGCTTTTTGAAGCTTGCAAACCTATAAAACAAGGGTCTGGAATTAACAACTAAAAGAAACTAAACTAACTAAACTAACTAAACTAAACTAAACTAACTAAACTAAACTAAAACTAAACCAAATTAACAACTAAAAAAAACACAGAAAAACAAAAAAAACTTCCTACATTGCACTAAATCACCAATACTTTTAAAAACAGAAAGATTCTAAGAAATTTCCACATTGTAGTATACTCAAATGGTCGTATTCAATCTCAAATAGTACTTATTTTTTTAGCATTCTACACTTATAAAGTTAGATAGGTAAATACTTTGAACAAGGATTTGTTCAAAGAAGCAAGTTCTGTATGTTACAGTATCAGTATACATGGTCATATTTCTAACGCTTGCTGTCTACTGAAACGTTTGACCACTTATTAAATGATCCAAGGGCTCTCAAAATCCCTGAATTACTTTTAAATTTTTTGTGTTGACTATTTTCTACTACATTCATTCATTCATTCAACAAATATTAATTGAGTGAATAACATGAGCCAGGCACTATACTTCTGTGCGCTGAGGACAGAGAAGTGAACAAAGCAAACACAACCTTTGCCCTTTCATTTTAGAGAAATGTGGAAGAAAATAATAGAAAAAGTAAGTAAAATACGAGGATGGTAGATGGCAATAAGGCTTACAAGAAAAGAAACACAAAGGAGGAAGGAGAATTAGGGTGGAGTGGGGGAATTTTGCAATTTTAGATTGAGTGGCTAAGGAAAGCCTAAGGAAAATAAAAATCCCAAATTGATGAAGGAATGAGCCATGGAAAAGTGTTACGGGCAGAGAAAATAGCCAGTGCAAATCTTCCAAAGCAAGAACTTGCCTGACACATTCCAAGAACAGCAAAGAGGTAAATACGACTAGAGAAAAGTGAGTCGGGGAGAAAAATAGCTGGTATCTGGGAATAACAGGGGTCCGGAGGATAGAGCCATGGTAGACCATTTCTTGGACTCTGGCTTTTATTGATTGAAATGAGAAGTTGATGGAGGGTTTCCCTCAAGGAGTGACATAATAAGACCTATATTTTAATGTAATTATTCTACCTGCTGTATTAAGAACTGATTGAAGTAAATCAAGGGCAAAGACAGGAAGACCAATCATAGGAGGCTTTTGTAAGAATATGGACAAGATGTAAAGATGACTTTGATCATAGATATAGCAGTGGAAATGGTGATCAGTACTGAATTCGGAGTGTATATTAGGGGCACAGACAAGAGAATATGATGACAGAGATGTGCGGATTTATCAGACATGGATGAAAGAAAGCTACAAATCAAGGATGACATCAAGGTTGATCAAAAGAACACAACTGCAATTTACTGAGATGGGGAAAACTTGGGAGGAAGTTTTGGTGGGGGCAGAGAAGATAAGAAATTCAGTATACTACATTACATTTTGAGAACATTAAATGAGTTCTGATCATCAGCAAATGGATGGTCATTTATAAAATTTCTTTTATGTTTATTTATTTTTAAGAGAGAGAGAGGAAGGGAGGGAGGGAATGAGCCTGGGAGAGCAGAGAGAGGGAACACAGAATCAGAAGCAGGCTACAGGGTCAGCTTCAGCTGTCAGCACAGAGCCCGATGTAGGGCTGGAACTCAGAGCACTACCAATTCTATCAATTTAGAGGTTGGAAAGTAGGGATCAGCAGAAGAGACTGAAAGTAGCAACCAGAGAAGTAGGAAGAAAAATTAGGAAAGTGGAAAAACTGAAAGCCAAATAAAGTGTTCAATGCTGCTGCCAGGTAGGTTGAGTAAGAGGAGGACAGAGAAGTGACCAGCACAGGGGTCAGTAATGGGCAATTTTGGTACAGTGGCAGGGGTTACAGAAAACGAACTCAGAGCATAGACAACTCTTTCAAAGAGATTAGCTGTACACAATAACAGAGAGAGAAGCGGAAACAAGAACTTTTTTAAAAAATGGGAGAAAAAAAATCCAGTATTATTTGTATATTGATGAAAAAGATCTAGTAGTGAAGGAAAAATCAATAATGCAGGAGAAAGAAATCAGAATTGCCCTATTGTTTTGAGACTCATTTAACTATGATATATAATAATTTTCCATTAATAATATTTCAATATTTATCTAAAAGAATCACAGTATCTCATACATTAGTAATAATATAATTAAAAAGTCAAAAATATATTTAACAGTTCCAAAAATAAGTATAAATATTGAATAAACCAATGAATAATATATTTTTTAGCAACCTCCTTGCTCAACACTTTATCAGTTAAATGTGTATTTTCTTTTGCCTTTTTACAATATACTTGCTTTAGGTTAGTGGTATTTTCAAAAGTAAGGATTATATTTTTATGTTAAAGATCGTATTTTGATATCTATCTATACTGATCTGTATAGTGGTTACTGCACTATTCATTCAAAGAACAAATCTCCTTTTATATTCACACAGTCCTCTGAAATGGATTACTAAAGCCACATTTTGTTCATATACTTTCACTGCAGAATTCAGTAAGCTGAACTATTAGCTGAATACCCTATATGAAAAATAAAATTATTTTACCTAATCAACTTTGCTTGAATTACACAAATATATGCCCAATTCCAAAAATATCCACATGTATTTGGAAGAGCTTAAAAACGGAACTACTTTTACACCAAGGGTTGGCAAGAAAACCAAAGGCCAAATAGTAAATACCTTAGGCTTTGAGGGCTACATACAGTCTCTGTTGAGTCGTCTTCTTCTTTGCCACAATCCTAATCCTTCACAATCCTTTTTGTTAATGATTTTAAAATGTAAGAAGAATTCTTAGCTTGCAGGCCATATAAAAACAGGCCAAGGACTAGACTTGGCCCATGGGTTATAATTCATTGACTCCTGCTTTAAACTGCTGTATAAAAGATTAGATATGATCCAGGTGAGTCATATCTCAGGATTAAAGTTGGACATTTATTTAAAGTGCTTTATATTCTGTAGAAAGGAGATATATATTTTTTCCCCAAAATAAGAAAGTTTTTCTTGAAATAGCAGGCTTAGCAATATGCTTATATCTAAAAAAACAAGTTAGTTCTTTTACTGAAAACCATGAAATATGTAAAGTAGCCACCATCTCTATTATGTAATCAATCCAAGTGATACACTTTTTAATCCAATTCTGCAACTTAATCCAACTTTGCAATCCAACTGAAACTATTTATCTCTTAAATACTGTACCAGTAAACAGTGAAAGAAAAATATCCAATAACATTTAATGTTTTCATTTCCCTATTGTTGTTTCTTATATTAAAAATATGTATATACAAAGCAGTTAGATTAAAAAGATTTTAAGTCAGGAGAGCAAATTCTTTTCTATTGTCAGACCCTTTCAGATTCTGATAAAGGTAATGGACCCTTCCTCCAGAAAAGGGATACATCCAAATTCTGTCTTAATTTTAGAAAGATCCAGACTCCCTGAAGCCAAGCCATAGATCCCAGATGAAGAGTCTCTTAAGTTTTTTTTTAACATTTATTCATTTTTGAAAGGCAGAGAGAGACAGAGCGTGAAAGGGGGAGGGGCATAGAGAAAGGGAGACACAGAAATAGAAGCGGGCTCTGGGCTCTGGGCTCCGGGCTCCGGGCTCTGGGCTCTGGGCTCCGGGCTGTCAGCACAGAGCCCGATGCGGGGCTCAAACTCATGGACCACGAGATCATGACCTGAGCCAAAGTTGGCCCCTTAACCCACTGAGCCACCCAGGTGCCCCAAGATTCTCTCAACTTTTTAAAAGCACAATCACTTTGCTCCTGCAGGTAATCTCACATGAGGTTTCTAAAAAGATAAAAATCTAAGTAATTACCACATGATGACAAGTGAAAACTAAATAATTACCAAATAATGACAAATAAAAGTATACTTACATAATCTAAAAATCAAGACAAGAATCCATGCTTGATAAAGTTTCAATGAAACTTTTCTGTCCACACACCAGCTTGTGTTCTCTTCTCCTGCAGTATGACCAGTTTCTCACTGGGCCCAATATGTGTCATATCTGTTTCTGCACCTTTCTCATGACAGCACCCTTCCCTACAGTGCTCTTTGCCATACCTGTTCAAACCCTACTTACCCATCAGGACCCAAATTAAATTCTACCACCTCTGTCATTTTTCCTAGTAGATCACAGCCTGTATCTTCTTTCCCCTGAATTCACTGCTTTTACAACACTATTCAGGTAATCTGATAATAATTTGTATGATCACAATGATTTGTATGTTCTGAGGCTCCCAACTACAGTGCCAATAAAAACAGGCACAAACACTTCTTTGCATCATTACCCTAGACCACAAAACTATTACAAATATGGAATATACTTCATAAATGTATGCTGAATAAGTGAATTAAATTCAGTGGTTTTAGAAAGTACTGGTTTGGTTTCACTATGTAAATGTTCATTTGGCAAAAATTTGAAAACAAACAAACCAAACACACACACACACACACACACACACACTCTCTCTCTCTCTCTCTCTCTCTCTCTCTGTCTCTCTCTCTCTCCCCACCCCCTCTCCAGGAAATGAAATGGAGGAATTTAATTTTAAGAACTGTACTACCTGGTCAGTGACAGGACCTAAAGCTAGGTAAAACTCTGTAAACTGAAAATCATGACCATGACTACTTACTGGTTTTTTTCATGGACATGATAAAAATGCCTTGATTTTAGTTCAAATTTTGTGGGCTAAATACAACACTAAATCATAAATGACTGGTGTAAACTGGGTAAACTACCAAGTCTATTAAGTATTCCACTAGTGCCAGCATTTGCTTAATTCAGTGTCATACCTATTATTCCTCTTCCCATAAAATTTCCCATGGGCGCAAACAGTCCCAGGCAGCACTGTTAAAGGAGGCAGAGTTCCTCATTCATAGTTCCTATCCGACCCCATTGGGATTCCATCCCTTTAAGATCAGGGACTTTTATCCTACTCCCTAACACCCAGGGTTCTCTCTATGGCTCCCTGCCTAGGCTCCAACTCAGGCTTCAGGTTCTACCTCATTCTTATGTTTCTTTCCTTTCCCCTACCAAAATTTAATGAACATTTATTTCAGTCACTTTAAGTCTTGCCAAGTAAGTAGGTGGATCATTTCATATAATTAAACTCACTTTACAGTGTGGCTATTGTGCACTAATCCAAGACTGTAAGGACTGAAACACATTTTTTAAAGTATGAAGGCATCACGATGTATATGGGAAGGTGCGATTCTGCATGCATATTAAGTCAGCAGTACTTTAGGGGAAATACACTATATAGGAAAATATATGAAAAGAATAACACTTGATGAAACCACTCCTACAAACATTAGGAAGAGCATCTGATGAGATTTATAGGTGAAGAAGAGATAGGTTTACAACCCTCCCCAGGTAGAACTGTTAGCACACTGTTATTAATGAATGTCAAGTCATGCATTCATTCAGTTAGTAAACAGTTCTTTAGTTGCACAAATTGTGCAATGCTTCACAGGTACCTCAAACATACTGGATGCTAAATTCATTATCCCCCTCTATCACTAAAACTCATACAACAATCCATCCCTTTCCAGTGTTTGGACTTAAAGGGTACCACCATCCACTTCTGATCAAGCCAGAAACCTATGGGTTATCCTTGGTGCCTTTGTATTCCTCATCCCCTCATCTAATTAATCACCATGCCCTATAAATTCTAACTCATAAATTTCTAATATGCCCACTTCTATTCATCCTCACTTGTCACCACACTAGCTCAAACCCCATTATCTCTCCCCCAGACTTAACTGTGAAACTTGCTGACTTCACATTTTTCTATCCTGCACTGGGCAGATATAACAAATCTCATGGTACATTCATATGATACAACATACAGCCATGAAACTGATCAGCAACCATAATCAGCAATATGGGTGACTCTCAAAATCAGAATGTTGTGTCTTCCTTCTTTCATTCATATGAAATGAGCATATACTCGAGTCCCCATTTACATAAAGTACAATATAAGCGATAGCATCTATGCAGTTAAAGAAGTCAGGTGAGAGGTGTCCTCAGTGGGTGGGGGCCAAGACTGACTGGAAGGATAGATGAAAGGGAATTTCTGGGATGCTGATGATGTTCTGTTTCTTCTTCTGGGTGATGGTCACATAGGTTATATACTTATGCTCATGAAAAGCTGTGTTATCAGGCTTTCATAATAAGTTTTAGAAAAAATAAAATATGATGTTCAATGTCTTCCCACTCTGCTCTTGCTAAAGCCCAAAGGCCAAGCATCTTTAAAGATACTTTTCTATACAGTCTCATCTCTCCCTCTCTCTAGAAGTCTTTTGTCTTCAGTGTGTCTTGTTTATTTCTTCCTTCAGGGCTTTCACATATGCTTATTCTGCCTTCTCATTTTCTTTCACTAACTCCTAATAATGCCTCTGGTTCAGTTAAAATTTCATTTTGGCAAAGAAGTCTTCTCGGGAGCCGTGGATTAGGTTAGAATCCCCTCTATACCACTCCATCACACATCTTTAGTAAACTGTAGATACTATGAGCACAGAGAATGTTTTATTTACCATTCTATTCTCAAGTTCTCTATATATTTGATGACTGATTGAATACATTTATTTCCTACATAAGAACATGGAGGGCAGTTGCAGCAAAGTTTCAAAGTCTACGTACTACAGTATAAAGAGTGAAACGGCTAAAAGAGTTTTTGATACATGAACTGAAAATAAAGAGTTAAATGCTAAATTGTTTATACCCAGAAAGATATAAGCATGCATGTAGGCACACAGAGAGAAGTCACTTTTAACAGTTCTGGTTTCTTTGAAACTACTATTATTTTATAAATAAATAAATAAATAAATAAATAAATAAATAAATAATCTATGTTAATAAAATTGATCATTAATAATTCCTACTGATCTATGTTCAGATGTTGATTAAATTTTTTTAATGTTTATGTATTTTTGAGAGAGAAAGAGACAGAGTGTGAACAGGGGAAGGGCAGAGAAAGAGGGAGATACAAAATCTGAACCAGGCTCCAGGCTCTGAGTTGTCAGCACAGAGCCCGACACAGGGCTTGAACTCATGAACCATTGATATCATGACCTGAGCTGAAGTTGGACACTTAACTGAGCCACACAGGCACCCAGATGTTGGATTATTTTTAATATGCTGTGTAAACCAAAGCTCCACCACTGATGTAATGAATTGTGTGAATAGGTCAATTAATTGTTCCAATTTCTTTGAATGCAAAGGCAATATTTAAAATCAGTCTACCTCAAATAAAAAAAAAAAACTACTTCTAAATATTTGTAAATGTTCCTAAGAAGAATTTAATAAGCTTTTCTATTTTAAACACAAAATATTTGATGAATGAAAAGTAAAAATATAACTTTTGTTTGTTAGAATTACCCATAGAAAGCAACATAGGTGGCCTACTGGGTGGCATATATGAACTGTTCTTCCTGGATAAAATCTGGCTCACTTAAAAAGTTACCTTCCACAAAGGCAGAAGAGCGTAAGTGATTATCACCTTGAGTGACAATGCTCAAAGGGGGGTGGGGGGAGATAAAATTGTAGTCTATTTCAGAAATTTGTGCCATTTTCTATTGTGAGCTTTATATATTATGCATTTTAGAATCTTCAAGTATCATTAAATTTAAATTAAAAATGTAGGTAGTGACCTAAGTTGTCTTACTCTTTTTTGCCCCTTTTGAGAAATAACTGGTTTCTGTGTATCATCTCTCAAATAAATTCATTAAATCTTGAATGAAGCAGACTTTCCTGACCAGTATCAGGAAAAAAAAGAAAGGTAAAAAAAATGGCATTTCCTTTATTTTGAGAAACAAGTAGTGGTTTCCTTCATTAATTTGGAACTTGCTTACTTACTACTTCTAAAGTACTAGTATATTAATAAAAACATCTGATAAAAAAGAATGAACTTAAAATACTCTATCACTGAAAACCCACTTGAAGTATATACTCTATTGTAGAATCTAACTAGGTTTCAGGACCAGGAGTCCCAACAAAGCTCAATGTGATGTTTATAAAAGCAATTAACTGCTTTAATACTCTCAAAATCACATTATTCACCTATTTTCTTGAGTTTTAGTTATCACTCTCTTTGAACAAATAATTTGAAAAGAGAAAAAAATAGGATCTCAAATTATAATAGATAATTCACTTTTTCCTTCCCTGACTTTCAAGAATTTATCACATACTTTACTGAGGGGCCACTTTTATATAACTGGTAAAGATTCCAGTCAAAGGGGAGAATGGAAGAAACTAGTGGCAAATTACCTGCTCTCATTTAGGCTGGTATTCTCAAGTTTACTTAATTCAAGTTAAAGCTTTTTCCTTCTAAAAACAAATACAGTGTTTTCTAGAAACGAACTTTAGTTTTTTACAAGTATTAAATTTCAAATGAGAAGGCAAATAATTCACATCCTTGGAAATTCAGTTTATCAGTAAAGTGATGATGTTAGACTCAATCAGTGTTGCAAAGCCCTTCGAGATTATGATGAAAATTATGTACACTCTTCCCAGCAAAAAACACATACGTACAAAATTTTATTATAATTTTAGGGGATTCACAGGCCCTCTAAAGCTTATCCGTCATGGGGTAAAAAAGGCATTAGATTTTAAGGTATTTTGCAGCTTTAAATTTTGGTTTCAGAAATGAGGTTAAAGCCTTAAAACAAAAGAAGTCAGTCTTGAGAATAAAAGTGAAAACCCAAACACAATTCATTAATTTACTC
The DNA here is from genome assembly GCF_022079265.1 of Lynx rufus. Classification (NCBI taxonomy): domain Eukaryota; kingdom Metazoa; phylum Chordata; class Mammalia; order Carnivora; family Felidae; genus Lynx; species Lynx rufus. The sequence goes on along the minus strand of NW_025814889.1, from coordinate 28,400,788 downwards.
ACTGCTGGTAAAGATATTAGCTCAGAAAGGCTGAACACCTGAGCTATATATAGATGTAGGTGTTAATGTGACAAAATAATTCATACCTTAGACACTAAAAGTTAGGCAAAATAAGATTCTTACATAAACCTAGGATATTTCTAGACATGGAATGTGTGATATTCACAGCTTTCAAATGACAATAAGTTGTCTCCTCCTACCTCCCCTCCTTTCCAGGTTCAATTCCTTCTTAGAGTGAGGAAGAAAACTGTTATATAATATAGGCTATGTTTGAGATTTTTTTTGGTGACTGTTTTGAGGAAAGAGTAATAACTTCATATTCTTAAATTTCTTACATAAAAATAATTTTTGGATCACTGCAAAAAAAGAAACCAAAACCAAAAAAACACCAAGCCTTACCTGTAATTCTTGTTCTCTGAAGGAAATGCAGTAATTATAAACATATCCACACTCTTGGGTACATTCTCCTAAGCATGAATGGATTTGGAATGCGCCATAGCTTAAACTGAACTGCTAAACTGCCAAACCGCACTGGCAGTTGGATCTTACCTGCCTGGCTGGTAATGAAGCAGACCTGTCACCTAAAGTTATTCACCTCCTGAAGGCAAGTGTTCCCCCTGAGAGGGAGTGTGGAGCTGGTGTAATTACTGTCCTTAGAGAACACGAATTATAAATGGTCTCCTTTCTAGAGGTTAAGAGGGATAAGATCTACTTACTACTAAAGAAGTTGTTACTTGCTTCAAAACGGTACTGAATGTTAAAAAATAAGAATGGAAAGCTGTTCCTCTGTAAAAGACCTTAGTATGAATGAGAGATAATGGTTTAAGAACTGACTGGATGTTGACTGGGTCAGGGTCTAATGATCAACACCAAAGCACAGAATTACAAGTACTTAAATACTTGCAATGTAAAGTAAAACTTATCCTGGCACTTGGCAACCTACTTGAGGTTGCTACTCAAGCCAACTTGAGACAATGTGACAGCTGCAGTGGTTACCAATAGTAGGGAAATAACTTGAAATAGCCAGGACCCTGAACACTGCTGAGACAGTCACCAAGGGCGAACTATTTTTCATAAGATGTGATACTAGTAATATGCTGTTAGATAGTTTCTATTTTGGAAGCTCAAGTAAGTAACTATAAACCTTAACACTTAATGTAATAATTTAGATTTAAAATATTTAGATACATGATGACTGAGCCTCTGTGATACAAGTCCATCTTCTGTCTTAAACATCTTAGAGAATGAGGAAGAATTGGCTATATATAGTTTCTGGTTTGCATACTGATTTTTGGAGGGTTATCAAAATTCTCCACAGAGGAAGAGATTCTCTATCCTCTAGTCCAACAAGTATCTAGGAAGCCTGATGACGTCTTCCATTCAGTTAAACCAGGGTAGGATTGCCAGATAAAATACAGGACACTCAGTTAAATCTGTGTTTCAAATAAACAATTTTTTTCTAAGCATGTCCCGAATATAGCATGGGTCACAATTACACTAAACAATTATTTGTTATTTACCTGAAATTTAAATTAAACTAGGCACCTTGTTTTGTTTTTGATTTTTTTTTTTTTTTTTTTTTTGGTCTTCTGTTAAATCTGGAAACTCTAAACCAGGGGAGCTTACGGAGTTACCCAATGGAATTCATCATGGATGATGCTAAAATGGAAGATCCATTCTTGGTGTAGATCCGCACTGCCTCATACAGTAGCTACTAGCTACATGTGGCTATTGAGCACTTGAAATGTGCCTAGTTCAACACAAAATTTTCTGTAAGTGTAAAATACACAACAGATTTTGAATACTTAATTGAATAAAAGTAAAACACCTCAAATTTTTATACTGATGACATGTTGAAGGAATATTTTAGATATATTAGGTTAAATTAAATGTGATTAAAATTAATTTTGCCTGTTTCTTTTTACTTTTTTAATGTGACTACAAAAAACCCTTAGAATTATACATGTGGTTTGTATTTGTGGCTTATATTTTTATTGAACAGTGCTGGTCTAGAAAATCAATATTGGTAAGGAGGGCTCTCTCACCTCCCTTTAGCTGTTAGACAGGGAGCATGATCATACCAAAGAAACCAAATTTCTAGTAGGGACTACTCTTTAATTAAAAACAAACAAAAACATGGCATCAAAATACTAGTGGAAGACAAATCAGAAATCTTATCTTTGACAAATCATTCTTACAGAATTCAAAAGGAGAAATAAACACTAGTGTGTATGTATGTGTAAGAGTAAGTATATGTATGTATACATACAAATAAAATCTCCCAAATTCTAGTTCCAATTCCAGTAGAAGAATTCCTTAGTGTCAATAATGTTGGGTTGGGTTTTCACTCCTATATATCACCAAAATCAAAGAACAACAGTTTATTTTGTTGCCTAATATGAATTGAGGTGATATTAATAAGAGTTGTTAGGAAAAGATCCTATTTTTCATACTTTAGATACAGAAGACAAGTTCCTCATTGGTCCCAATTTTATATATTCCTGCTACATAACTGATTTGAAATTTGAACACCAATTCTAACATGTTGAAATAAATTTTTCTTTTTACAAATATATTGCCAATACTATTGTTTAAGACAAAGCTCACTTTTAAAAAGAAGGGGGTGCTTTTTAGATTAAAAATTTTTAGTTCTAATAAAGTTTTATTTTAGGTAACAAATAGTAACCTGTTTATTTATTCTTGTATCCCACCTTATATTTTCAGTTTGACTTTTAATTCAAATTTTTTTCTCAACTGTCTCAGACTTAATGCATTTGTCTATTCTGTTCCGTGCTATTTTAAAGGTTAAAAATATTTAACATGCTCTCACAAATAAAAATTCAAAAAAATTATATAGAGAGATTATCTCCAAATACTCAGTAATATATATTTCTTCACTATAAAACCCATATCTACTTTGAAGATTTAAATCTTTTAAAGTTGCCTATAGTTACAATAAGCAAGACTAATTCCAATTCCTCAACTATTTTCATATAAAACAGTAAACTGGATCTCAAGTCTTTTTCAAAAAAGGTCTCTGTTGCATTTTTTCCCCCATTCTAACAGCAAAAACAAAGGTTGTTTCCCTCCTTAATATCTTTTATTATTCATATATAGGAAGAACAAGTATTTTGAAAAGGCAATAAAATTTATCATAAACCAAAGAGAAGGCTGCCAGACAAAAATCAGCAGATTTTTCCCAAACTTAAGTGCTTCATGAATAGTACATATCTTTCAGAACTAAGGCTTCCAAGATCACTTTAAAAGCTTTAAGAAAAAAATAATGAATAAAACTAGATATGGACCAATTAATGTCTTCACCAGCACTTTAAATCCTCACTGTCGCTACCATAGTATCCAGTGACTGTAATCTGAAATGTTTTGCTAGACGTTTAGTCTCTTGGTGACAGCCAAAATTATTATTTAATATTAACCTACTTTTAATCTTGACATTTTCAAGATCGACATTCTCTGGTTCTCCTTCATAGTCAATGCATGGTATTCAAATGACAATTTTATTTAGGACTGGTCTTTCTGAGAGGCATCAATACATTGTACAATAGACCAATAAAGTTTTCTGATATTAGAGTTTAGAAGTAAAGGTGAGACATTAATTTATTTATCCTTTGTGAGGTTTCCCTCATGGAACCAATGTATATGCCTTCATTTCCTAAAGACAGGAAAAAGGTGCAAGCTAGGAAGAAAGCTGCTGATTTTAAAAGTAATTTTTTTTTTCAATTAGGATCAGCAATTTTATGTTCATATGCTTATTAAAGATTAAGAAGATCTTTGCTTCCATATTTTCTGAAGCTTAATACAGATTTAAAAATGGCTTAAAGGACCTTCTCTGAAGTAAAGGTTAAGAGATCGTTTCAAAAAGATCATGAAAAAGCAACTCTTCAGAGCAGGTTTTATCAATTTAATCTATTAAGTCACCAGAATGCTTAAAGGCTATCATTGCTTCAAAATTCTTAAATGTAAATCTCAAGATAACCAAGAAGAGTTCTTGATGAGGGATCAACCACAGCAGTTATTAAACTGATTTAAATGCAGGCTGAACTGGACACAAATTTTACTGTAATTGGGATTTTTAAAAAAAATAAACAAAAAATACACCCATACATCTCTAGGACATGCTTTATTCTAACCAAGGAAAACCATCTCTTGATGGATGTGTGTGACGTCTTGCCCACAAGTGGCTGCCTAGGCCATCCTTCTACGAGGCAGTCTGATGGCCTCAAACCCTCAATGGAGCATTCCAAAACCAGACCTGCATTAGGAACGTGGGCCCATGAGTGTGCACTCACTACACAGTGCTTACCTTTAGAGAACAAGGTGGTTGCACAAACTGATCAAGTTCTCACACCCCACACCTCCAAGAACACTGAAAAAGATCTGCAGATCTTTCTTGGTGCAGGAGGGACCTCTTTTTAATCTTCTTGTGGTGGAAGTTAAAGATTTTCCTGAAGGAGGAGAGAAGAGTAAAATATTATACTGAGATCATACCATTTGGTTCAAGTTTATCTACCTATGCTACAAAATTGAGGTTCTGAAAAAAATAAATGAGATAAAATCATGAGTATTCCAAAACCACATTCCCTTCTTTCAAAAAAAAAGGAGTATCTTCCCTAAAGAATATTTCATGCTTCAAACATCACTCCATAAACCCAAAACCTTAAGTGGGTACTTTAATTTCTACCCCAGTACTGAACTACCAGTTGGGAAGTTGAGAAAAATACAGAAAAATTCTGGGCTGCCAAATGATCATAGTTATGTAAGTTCCATTAAAATAAATAAAACTAAATTCACTGAAGAACAATGAATCAGACTCATTAAACTAGAAGGCATTTTACCCTTCTTCTATACCTCTATATTACCTAATAATGACATAATGCATTTCCTGACAACAGAAAACTAGCCCTTGGTGTTAAATGCCACAGAATCATATATGAAGCAATCTACGAGAATGTAAGCTCCCAGAGGAAAAGGGTTTTGGCTTTTTTTTAAAAACACTGATTATTTGAAGAACCTTATTAAATAGTTCCTAAAACATAATAAGCGCTAAAAAATTTTGAATAGAAAGAATATTAACCAATTAGTCAACATTCTCAAGGTTGAAAGTTGCATAAAACAATTAGAAGCCTACAACTATTCTGAAGAATCAGAAATGTGTTATATAAAAATAATATTAGCAACATAAACCCCTAATTACATATCAAATAACTTAAGAACATAATGTTTTTAAAATGTTGCACCTTAATACATTTAGGAGAAAATGCTGTAAATTGATTACTATAACCCAAACTCCTAAAAAGAAATGGAATATTTTGTTCAGATCAGGAAATCGCACACTGTACCTTAAAAATATATTGCCAAATATCAAACGGAATAATAATATTAATATATATTATTAATATATTTCTTAATGTATTTATTTAATCTTTTGAAGATAACCCAAGCGATAATATGGTTATCTATATCTATAATTGTGCCTAAGTAAAGCAAATCATTATCATAATATTAAAATGAAATCAGAAGATGCCACTCTTTCAGTATGATAGTCATATATATTTTAAGTAAATATGTCTCAGAAAACTCAAAATTTAAACAAGAAATGCTGAACACTTTCTTTTTCTGTAACTTATAGACTGTTATTAAAAACAGAGATTGATTTCCTTCAAGTGTTTTCTAACTCTTTCCAAACTGATAAATTAGGAAGAAAAGGAAGAAATGCTAAAATCAGTAACAGGTTAATCAATCGTATCAATGAAGGACTGAGTATGCATATGTGTTTTATTCCAAAATGCAAGGTCACTAGGAATCAGGCAAACAACTATCACAGAGTACTTGATTCCATTTGACCCCAAATTCTACAAATGTAGAACTGGTCCTCAAAACAAACTGGACAGCCCATATGGGGCACTTCATTTCAGGGAATAGGCAGCCATTTAGTGTACAAACAAAACCACAATAAGAAACAGGTAGTAAATCCAGGATTATGCTTACCCTGTATCATTAAAACAATGCTTTAGCTGACAGATTATGCCTTAATTATAGTAATAAAAAGCCTTCCACATTTCACAAATAATTCAGTTTAATATCTTACATCAGGGAATCAATCAAGCTTAAGTGTGAAAAAAGGAAATTTTAAAACAAAACTTTAGAAGTTCACTTAGTTTAAAACAATTTTCTCGTTTTGGACATTTTGTAAGCCTTTGAAACTAACTTTGTGGGAAAGAGATGAAAAAAGTTACAAAGAACTAAGCATAACAATATGCCAAAAGGAGTTTAGAAGGGGTAAAGGAAAATATGAAGTTGGAAATTTTGCCAAAAGGCAAAGATTGTGCTAGCTGGTTGAATCCCCACCACCCCCAGGAGGAAAACAGGAAACAAGTTCCCCAAATAGAGGCACTGACTAGGAGGAACTCCTTTAAAATCCTTATTTACACTGTTGAATGAATCACTTGCCTTATTTCTACTAGCACGAAGGATGAAGTCTAAGCTTATCACAATCAGAGATGTAGTGTTCAATTTTTAATCTCACTTGCAAGTGTATATTAAACTATACTAACAACCAATTTAAGCTCTTTACAAAACTCCCCTGAGCAACCCACCTTCTCTGCTTCATCTTTACCAATGTTTCTCAGACTGCCTGTAGTAAAGAACTGTTTTAATTCTCATTGTGGGTGGACCCATGCCCATAGATTACTGCTCACAACTAATACTCGGATCTTACTACACAGAACTCTACAGGCCGCTTCACTGATAACCAGATAAATCTAACATTCAATGAGATTAAGACAGGTGATGTTCTTGGATCACAGAGAACTATCACATTATTGCTATAAAAGTTTCTAAACAAGTACACAATTGAGAGTAAGCATTTAATCATGGACTGGTATAATCAGGACTGGTTTTCAGTCCATACTTTACCGAATACTGATCAAAGTTACGGGTGTACGGTCTTCATTCGTATGTGGAATTTAAGAAACAAAACAGATGAACAAATGGGAAGGGGAAAAAAAGAGAGAGGGAAGCAAACCATACAGACTAGTAAAATTAGAGAACAAACTGAGGGCTGAAGGAGGCAGGTGTGGGGGAATGGGCTAAATGGGTGATGGGCATTAAGGAGGGCACTTATGATGATGAGCACTGGGTGCTATTAGGTGGTAAATCACTAAATTCTACTCCTGGAACCAATATTAGACTATATATTTACTATATTTAAATAAAATTTTGAAAAGAAAAAAAAGTGATAGCAGTTTTAATTCATCTATGCCCACGGAAATTACTAATAAATAATCAATGACTTGTTCTGGTACATTCCTTTTATCAGTTCTGTAGAACGATAGGACAGAATTTTCTGCAATGCTAGAAATGTTCTGTATCTCCTCTAAGTGGTAAACGTTAGCCATGTGTGCTATCAAACACTTGAAATGTGGCTAGTGTGACTGAAGAACTGGCTTCTTTTTTTTTTTTTTAATTTTTTTTTCAACTTTTTTTTTTATTTATTTTTGGGACAGAGAGAGACAGAGCATGAACGGGGGAGGAGCAGAGAGAGAGGGAGACACAGAATCGGAAACAGGCTCCAGGCTCTGAGCCATCAGCCCAGAGCCTGACGCGGGGCTCGAACTCACGGACCGCGAGATCGTGACCTGGCTGAAGTCGGACGCTTAACCGACTGCGCCACCCAGGCGCCCCTAAGAACTGGCTTCTTAATTTTACTTAATTTAAATTAAAATTGCCACATCAGGCTAGTGGCTACCATATTGAGTAGCACAGTGCTGGAATGCTTTATTATTTTCACCTGATCTTTTAATCAGCGTTTAAAAAAAATCACCCATTTCCTTCAATCCTAACATAAATATTTTAATTGTAAATATCACTTTCTTTATGTACATACAGGTATTTACCTATTTGTAATTACATCACATAAACTTACTATTTTCACCTAACATTTTTCCATATTTCTAAAGCTTCACTGTCCAATACCATGGCCACTAAACCTATGTGAGTATTTAAGCATAATTAATATGAAATAAAATTTAAATTTCAGTTCCTCAGTTGCCCTAGTCACATTTCAAGTGCTCAGTGGCTACATGTGGCTAATGGATACCGTATTGGACAGTGCAAATTATACAACTTCTCATCAGCACAGAAAGTTCTATTGGACAGTTGTTCTAGAGTCTTCAAAAATAATTACTTAAAGGTAACATGATACTTTACATTGATGTTCTATAATTAGTCCCTAAAAGCATTTTTCTCTATATCTATGATTTATAATTAGCACAATATTTATTTCCTAAATTCCTACTGAGTGAAATAATCTGAACATTGCTGTGATTCTCAGCATATACTCCTGGCATTATTTTCTAAAAGAGTCTGGTATCACTGTTTATGTTGCCAATATTAGATTTCTTTTTAAAAATTTTAGCTCCTTTAATACAAAGTAAAAACTGTGCAAAGTCATTTTAACTTGTGACTTAGTGATAAGCATATGGGTAGATATTTTTCCTTGCATTTATTATTCATATTTATTTTCATATTCTTAATTTGGCATATTTTTCTCATTTACATATTAGGATCTTGATGTCTAAATTAGCACATTCTGCAATAATATAAAATTGTTAAAACTATTGTCATTTTCCTTATAACTTTTGATGTAGAGATTTCCTACAATTTTTTTTAGATATTCCAGTATATCTTTGCACCTTGGTGAGTTCCACTAATGCATCAAATAAGAAATGTAAAGGTATTTTCTATGCTTTTTAATTCCAATGGCTGTATAAAGTATGGATGAAAACATTTTTTTCTTTTTTTTGGTCTAATCAGTTTTGCAGCTATACCACTGAAGACTACTATCTAATACCATTGAGTGAATATCCTTTAAGTGGCTTCTCCAATAGGAAAGAATATTTTATCATATATTCAGTTGTTATATGTAGATGGAACTGATTGTGGATTCCTAATAATGCTCCAGTGATGCATGTTTTACAAAATGAAAGAAAGGCTTAATCTTCAGAATTCCTGTTAAGAAAGCAACTGAATTAATTTAGGAAAGTGTCTAAGTTAGGAGGGCATGGTTATGGACAGTAATGTTTTGCTCAAAGACTAAGAAAAACAATCTGTTGGTTCTGTCACCTACTCAAGAGTTTCTAAACTCACAAGCTGCTAGATGTTTGAAACCAGTTAAAGGGGTTGATTTCACAACTGTATTGATGCTGGCAGAAACCAGGGTGGCATACCAAGCAGAAGCAAGAGACATGAGGTGCATTGATCAGGCCCAGAAATTTGAGTAAGTCACGGATGAAGGGCATTTCTCTTAACTCTCACTGACCAGGAAGCCAGGGTCAAGGAAAGTTTATATTTAAATCTCTAGGGGGCAGAGAGGTCTCTTGTAATACCTGAGTTACCTATCATCCCTGCATCACTCCACTGTTTTAGACTGTTGCTTTAAAAGATTTCTGATACATAGTAGGGGTGTAGGGGTGAGACTTCCCCTCACTGTAGAATCACTATAAAATAAATCACTAGGAATCTTGAAAGTCAGAAGCAAACCCAGAAGCCTATAAATTATAGCCAATTTGCCAATATTCTCATGATTCAGAAAGTTTCTCTCCATTTATTTCATCTTAAATGTTTTTAATATGTTAATGATTTCTTTCTAAAGGTCTAACATCTTCCTCAAATTTATTGCTAAGTATTATATTTTGTTTGTTGCAATTCTGAGTTGGGTCTTTTCCCATTATTTTCATTATTACTGATGTAAAGATACAGTGTATTCTATACTTTATTAAATTTTTATCGTTCATAAATGGTTTTAAAGCTGACGGCCATAGATTTTCCTAATCAATCATGTCATCTAAAAATGAAGTATTTTGGTTTTATTTCTTCTTCTTCAGGTTCTGTCCATGGACAGTGTTAAGTAAAATGAAGTTAATGGTGATTGCTGAATAAACTAATAATAAAAATGATGACTGTTTCACTCTTGAATTTATGACGGTAGAAATATAAAATCATCCCCACCTATGCTGCTATTCTGCTAGGTGATACTGTTTAGTTTGCTGACTTAATAAAGCTTCCTTTTCCTTGAAGTTCAACTAATGATCCATGACTTAACACAAAGCAGTGTATCTGACTAGACAGGACCAGCAAAAGGTCCCCAATTCCAATCTGGCCAACACTGAACATGTTGATTATGCAGTGTTATCCTAATAATGACAATGTTCATGAAAATCACGTTAAGAAATACTTTTGCTCTATAAAAATCCTACAATTACATGGGAACTTAAGTGCTATGTGCTCCTTGTACCCAAAGTTACTCTTCGGTATTAAACTAGGCATTTAAGACCCAGGTTTCTTTCTGGGATGAACTATGTCAGGAAATACAAAAGCCACAGTTTACGAGAGAAATTTCTTCTTTATAGAAGTTCCACTAATAAATGTGGAAGGGGTAGCAGATTAAAAATTCATTATCTTGCAAACCCTAATGATAGAACTGATTCACAGAACAATCAGCAAGAGATGAAATAATGAGAGGAGAGGTTGATGGAAACCTCTCATTGGAGAGAATGGGCTGTTACCACTGACCAATTTCAGCATCACTAAGAGCGTGACAGACACTACGTGCTCCCTGATGTGATGCAGTGTGAAGAAAAAGTCCCATGTTTGAAGTATTCCTGTCCACCTTCCATCCAGCATCAAAATAAAACCTGAGACTGAATCTAACGAAGTATTTTGAGCTAACTGCTAATTTGCAGGCAATTTAGAGGTTAGAGAAATAAGTTAACTGGGGAAGCTGACAGAAAAATCAAGAATGGGGATATTATATGGGAAAGCTTACAAAGTTTCTTTAATAAGTCATGGACAGGAAAGGAAGGGGAAGAGAAGGAGAGAAGGAAATGGGTGAGGGAGGTTAAAGGGGAAAGGGAAGCAAACCGGTAGTGGGGAAGAAAAGGCATTTTAATTACAGAGCAGTCCTACCAACCAAATGCTATCTGGATCTTGTTTGCATTTGGCACCCCAAATGTAATATGGCATTTTGAATCACAAGTGGAGGAAACTGAATAGGGAGATAATATCAGGTGATAAATAATTATTGTTAATTTTGTTTGATGTCAGAAACGTATTCTGGTTATGTAAGAAAAATGTCTTTAAAGAAGCGCATACTGGAAAATGTAGAAGTAAAAAGAGTTAAGACACAGGATCTATCTTAAAACAGTTAAGGAAAAAAGAGGAAGTAGATGAAGCAAATGTGGCAAAATTTGGTTAATTGTTAAAGTTGGGCCACAGATAGGGGGCATTTATTACACTAGTCTCTCTTCTTTTGTGTATGCTTGAAAATTTTAACAGTAAGTTCTTAAAATCCAGCCCCCCAGAAACATCACCTAGTAAGCTAAATATTTTCTAGTGTAAGTAAGAATAGAACCATTATTTACTACCTTTCCACATACCAAACATTCATGACCTATACAAAGCAAGGAGGCAAAAGACAGGACAGCCTGTCCTGCAACAGATGTGCCCACATTTTAAAAGGTTCATTTTAAAATTAATTTTTCCCTTGGGGCGCCTGGGTGGCGCAGTCGGTTAAGCGTCCGACTTCAGTCAGGTCACGATCTCGCGGTCCGTGAGTTCGAGCCCCGCGTCAGGCTCTGGGCTGATGGCTCAGAGCCTGGAGCCTGTTTCCGATTCTGTGTCTCCCTCTCTCTCTGCCCCTCCCCCGTTCATGCTCTGTCTCTTTCTGTCCCAAAAATAAATAAACGTTGGAAAAAAAAATTTAAAATTAATTTTTCCCATTTGCCCGTCTGCAAACTCCCCAGCTGTGTCTTCCAAACCTTCCACCTTTCCTTTGCATCCCAAATTACCTACTTGAGCCCTCTACTTCCTCTCTCAGCCAGAATTCTCCAAAATGTTGCCCATACCTGTTTTAATCATTTTCTAGGTCCTCACCCACCATTAAACCAATGTAGTCAGCCTTTTACTCCCACTTCTACACTGAAACATCAAATGGTCTTCTAACTATAAAATGCAATAAATGCTTTCTATACTTTGCCTTACTTGGCCTACAAACCACTTTAAACACTAGCTGTGCAACCTTGGGAAAGTCACTCAGCCTCTCTGAACCTCAGTTTCCTCATCAGTAAGAGAGACAGAGTAGCATATTTCTGATAGAACTTTTGATATATTCAATAAAATAACATATAATGAAAACAAAATCCACCATTAAACACAACAGGCGCTCAGCCAAGATAAGTTCTGACTCACTGAATTTGTTTTCCTGAGTACCTGACAACCAGGAAGGGTTTGCCTTAGCTAATATGAGCACTCTGGTCTCCAAAAAGGGTCATTTCCCAGGCAATTGAGTCACTAAAATTTTTTTTCTTAAAAAAAATATATAGTAGATGGTATTGTAATGGTGTTGCATGGTGACAGAGGGTAGCTACACTTGAGGTGAGCACAGCATAGTATATAAACTTGTTGAATCAGGATGTTGTACACTTGAAACTAATGTAACATTTCATGTCAATTATACTCAAAAGAAACAATTAAAATTAATCTGACTTGTTCATATTGTTACAGATATATAAGTATCTGTACAGAAAAACATGTTTAATTCTAGCCCAACAATACTTTCGGAAACAAAATTCCAGGAAAGTAAAATAACGTGTGCCCCCCAAACAAACAAAAGATTTAGATTTTGTAGGAGACACTGAATGAATGCAAGGTAAATTATTTTATTTTGGTATCTTCTTACCTCTTTTGTATCTCAAAAAACTCAAGCTGCTGCCTTCTTATTTTAATAGTACAGATTAGATGGGTCTGCATTTTTAAAAACTGTTCCATTATTCGAATGACCCCTTCTTTAACCAATTGATATTTCCTTCTCTGAATGAGACTGACTGGTCTCAGCTAAGTAACAGGATGTAGCGTGTTACAGCCTCACTGTGCTAACTGTGAAAGCATAGTATTTTAATATTTAGTAAATAGGTACTCAGGTATTCAAGTAAGTGACAGATGAAAGTTTAACATCCCCAGGGATATTTGGATTTGTATGCTTCTCTTAAAACTTTAGATGAATTTCTACTGGGTAAAATGTGGCAAAAACACATTTCAGCTTGTAAGACTTCCGTACAGCCCTTATGCATGCCACGTTGAACACGTCCATCAGGGAACAGCAGTCATCACTTAATCTCCCTTTACAGAAAGAATTCTACAGCTTAAGATGTGACTGTGACTTGTGGCCTTATTTTCACAGCAATTAGGTTATTAAATTGGCTGGCTCTTGACTTCATTTTTAACAATTGCTTAATGATATATAAGACATTTTTCCACATGACACCACAGTTAAGCAAATTCTCCAAAAAAGTTTTTTCTGTTAATTTTATTTTTTAATAAATTTTAGTCTGCTTTAATATGATTGCTTTAATATTTTCTCCAAATAACTTTATTTTTTTATTTTATGTTTATTTATTTTTGAGAGAGAGAGACAGAGACAGAGACAGAGCACAAGGGGGATGGGCAGAGAGAGAGGGAGACACAGAATCTGAAGCAGGCTCCAGGCTCTGAGCTGTCAGCACAGAGCCTGACATGGGGCTCCAACTCACGAACAGTGAGATCATGACCTGAACTGAAGTTGGACACTTAACCGACTAAGCCACCCAGAGACCCCTTGTCCAAATAACTTTTAAATTTAAATGTTATTCTTGTCCAAAAAATGTTTCCATTCAATGTTATCCTTGTAACATTTTAACATTTAAAATGAAGTAGCTCACAATATAGGTGTTAAGTCTTCTATTAAGTTTAAAATGGCATCAATTTTAATTCTTTGATTTTTTATATGAAAAATTATTCTAATTATGACCACAGTAGCACCTAGTAGTTCAATAAATATACCAAACAACTTCTTATGGTTAGCGTGTGTGTGCATGCATGTATATATACATATGGCATTTTTTAACCAACATTCACCTGACTCAATACCAGTCAGGACACAGACCTATACAACACTAACGCAGAGCTAAATAATATCATGGTGCTCCCATTAGCCACTCCCAACCAGTCCTCTCCTCTTTAGCAGGAGGGAATGATGTTTAAGTGAGTCTGTGAGATCATTTAGTAAAGCAAACAAGTTTGTATGTGTACACATAAATTACACTTTATTTCTTTTCCCTTAAAATGCTTTAGTATACTTTTTAATGAGTTAGTAAAATTAATCTCAGAACTCATAATGCTATAGAACTAGACATGCCTTAATAATGTTGCAAATGTCAGAGCTGCGAATGACCGCTACAGCTATTTAAAACTGTTTTTTTTTTTTTGTAAAAACGAGTCAAAGATATAAAAACATAATTTGGCATCCATTAAAAATTTTTATTAGAAAAAATTAATCACTTACAAGGAAATCAGTTTGAAATTAAGCAGACTAAAGAAATTTTACATTCCCCTTGTGAAGTTCTGGAACAGTATGTAATTTATGTGAGAATTTTGAGAAATCCTAAAAAGTATACATAAAAATCAATACTGTATTTTCATTTGAAGGAATCATGTAAGATATTATGCAGAAAAGAATTTTTTACTCTGTTATATTGGGACATTAAAAAACTTATTGAATTCTTAGCTCTTCATTTCAATTTGGTGCAAAAATTTGGGATGGATATATACAGATGTGTACATACATATATAGGCATACGCACCCACATATATATACATGACATATATTTAGCAAAGAGACTGAGATGCTAAGTGTCCTCATAATTTTAATAGGTTCTTATATCTAAGATATATGTGGCAGAACAGGAAGTAGTTCTCAGATTTTCTGCTTCTTGTCTAAGTATTCTTTTCATAGCCCTAGTCTTCCTAGGGCCTAAACAGAATGATGGCATAATTCTTTGGATACCATAACACTATGGTATCAATTCTCAACTAGCAAGTGGTAGATAGCTAGTAAGTTTTCAACAGACACTTCGTGACTGATCGTATTTAAACTAACTATGGTCATGGGAAACCACACTTGTAGCATTCAAAGAATTTTCTCTCACTTAGCATCTTAACAATGAAAAATATTCCCATATTACAAACAAAAACAAGACGGTTATGAAATACATTAGATTTAACTCAAATATTTAATATGAAAACAATTCATTAGAGTACCTGCTTGCACTTATTATAACTGAATCAATCGACAAATATATAAATTCTCCTTTTACCTATGTAGACTTAAGTCACAGAATCATAGATCAAAGAAAAGGTCATATTTAATTTCACCCTGAAGTCACTTTCCAACTAGAATTACTCAGCAAAAATTATTTAACTCTTACATTTTTCTAGGATATCAAACTAAAAGACATAGTGAAAGTCGACATAAAAATATTTTTTTATAAATTTAAAAATATTTTCACAAATTACATATAGGAGTAGTAATGAATTATATGACCATTTTATGAAAGAAAATTTGTTTTCTAATATAAGTAAAGTAACAAGTAGTGCTACAAGGATTAAGGTTACAAATGTCACAAATATATTGTAGACCTATTATAGGAAGAAGTTCTTTCTTTAGATATCTGCATGGAAAAAATACTTAATATCAACATAGTCATTTCCTCCTCAAACTTACTCTAATCTGGTTTAGACTCATCTCCCATGGGATAAATAAGATCTTTGTTACTTCTTTTCTTAGACAAGAAAGATCAGTTCCATGATGCCTGGGATGGACTGAGTCTTGGATTAAAGGCTGAGACAACCTTGGTCCTGGAGATGGCAATTTATGGAGGCCTTTGAGTGATTGCTGTATTGCTGCTAAAGAGGGCCCAAAACTTGGGTGAGACTCTCGCTGACATTTTGTTTCGCAGTAATAAAGGTAATAGTTCTTTGTAGTGTAACACCTATATATTTAAGCCAACATTCTGAAATTACTTCAGTTGGCCCAACGCGGTGAATTAGGCAGGACATTTTGATATGAGGAAATTATTTCATCATTGTTCTTATTGTTGTTAACTGTAACATGTGGAGCCTTTAAGTACTTTCTATGTGCCAGACATTGCTCTAGACACATCAAACGATTAATTTTTCTATAAGGTATGTACTCTTATTGTCCCCATTTTACAGATGAGGAAACTGAAGATCAGAGGAGTTATACAAGTTTCCTAAAATTGCAAAGCTTGTAAATGCCAGGGTTAATATTTAAATCCAACCAGTCTGGACTCTAGAGTGTAGCATCTTAACCATTACAACTTTGACATTTTTTCATGTAAAACTGCTTTAATAACTTGATTAAATGATCTATAGTATATGACATACATGAGGCGTTATGAGTTTATTCTGCTTATATTCACATTTCTTGGTACTCAAAAACTTGAAGGTCTTTCCATAGTTTGTTTTAAGTAAGCTACATAAAAACCAAGAATATTTCAGTCTCTACCAATTTCTAAGACTGATTTCCAAAGAATTTTTATTCAATTTTTAAGTCAAAATGAATCACTTTATTTCATGAAGTAAGCTGATTAAATGATCAGCATACTAGAAATCAATTCTCAAGGTATCTTTAAGAAAGAACTGCTTTGCTTTTATAAAGTCACAAGCCACTAAACTTTGTCATTACTTGTTTAATATCTATCTTCCCTGACAGTATAAACTATAGGGTCCCATCTGTCTTATTCATGACTATATCTCCAAAGCCTAATGCCATGCCTGACATGAAGCAATTTGCCAGTAAGAATTTATAGAATGAATGAATTGGATTGGCTCTTTTATCTCTTGTTTATTTAGTAAAGCTCTCACCTTAAATAGTAGCTTAATATTGCTATTGACATCTATTTCACATATTTTATATACTTATATGACTATATTAATTTTTAAGATGTGCCACAAATTTCCTCCAAATAATACTTATAATTGTTATCAGCAAGAATTCCTTCTTTACAAACTTCTGTCATAGACTCTTAAAAGAATGAATTCTAGAAGGCACTCCATTTTATTTTCCACATTTAAAAGGTTCTTCCTTATATAATGAATTGAAAAATGTTCTTTTCCTTCTCACAACTATGAACAGTAACTTTTATTAAAATTTTCCTTTTTCAAACTTCCAATTCAATACCATTGTTAATCACCATTTCTTCTGACAGTAGTAGCTCCAAAATTCTAAACAGAAGCCATCATATTACGACATACGCGCTCAAGCAGATACTGCATTGTTTGTTAATAGAATTAAAAACTGATTAACTACTGGTAGACCTTTGTTTGCTCAGAAACAAGGGCTATTTTTTTACTGATTTCAGTAAAATAAATGTAATGTATTATCTTCATTCTGTGATGTATACCTATCTATGTTTTTAAAATATCTTTGTACGGCTAAATGCTCATCCAGCTGACATCATAGACCAATCAAAGCTAACTGCATAGAAGCAAAAAGAGCTGTCAAAAAAATGTAATGTCATGAGCGCTGTAAGGCATGTTACCCAGAAAGGTACAATTCCCTCAAGACACTCCTGGGAGGTATGGAAAGGACTTCTTTCTTCTAGCATTGTTAAGTGGAATTGCCTAAGTATTTGAGCTAGGAACTTCAAATCAGAATACTGAGGTTGGCGACCTTCTTTTGAATACATCCAGGAAAAAATAAATTTAGACATCACTGCAGAGATGAAATTCAACATAATAATTTTAAGTAAAAAGTTAACAATGGACTTAATTTTGATTCTGCTATTTGAGAAAGATGTTCATTGAATACTTTAAATAGCTTACACATTTTAGTAGTAAATGAGGCAAAGATCATTTCTATTGTAAAACTAAGCTTTTTGAATTTTCATTGCATACTAGATTGCATTCAATTTGTTTATACTATCAGATGAATAAAGAAAAGCTTGTCTTCAATGAGAGTTTTTAAAAATGTTGACAGATGGGGCGCCTGAGTGGTTCAGCTGGTTAAGTGCATGATTCTTGATTTCAGCTTAGGTCATGATCTGAAGGTTCTTTGTTAGATGGAGCCCGATGTGGGGCTCCCTGCTCAACAGCATGGAGCCTGCTTGGGATTCTCTCACCTCTCTCTCTGTCCCTCCCCTCCCCCTGCTCATGCATGCTCTCTCTCTCTCAAAATAAACATTTAAAAAAACTAAAAATATTGACAGATCTAACATATAAAAAAACTAACTTCATAATTCTTCAAACATCACTTGTGTCTTTGCCTTAGATGAGATTCTGTGTCCCATAGAAAAAGTGTAAACATTTATTAGGCATCCAAATACTCTTCCTTTTTATTTGCAAAAATTTAATGAATATATGTGTTAGAATAAATTTATAAAAGAAACATAAATTTTACATTCTTTTCTTTCAAAAAGGGATAAAAATTGATTAAGGAAATCATATTGTCATTAAGAAATGTCTACATGTAACAACTCAATGATGTAAATGAGTGATAAATAAATCCCTGTACTAGGTTGATAACAGAATGGAACAGTTGCTAAGAGTGGAGAGTAGTTATTTTATGGTTGACATCCTTTAATTAACTTAAATTCAGCTGAAGAAATCAGGGTCCTCATTCACTTTATTCAATCCTGAAATAACACATCCCCTAAGAATTCTCTCCTCTAACTGAAATTCTCACATAAGAATGCTACGTTGACTAAATTCTTGATGTTATTTTCTTGTAAGTTCTTTGGAAATCTAAGAAAATAGACTAGCAGCATAAAAAATGTATTTCTCCAAAAAGTCTTTCTGCACACTTGCTTAGAAGATACCCATTTAAATAGAATTAGAAACTTTAAAAGTTAAAACAAGTTATCAATTCACTTTAAAAAGTAAATGTATGGGTTCTGTGCTTTACACACCCACCATATTGCTTCTACTCTCAGCGACTTTTGCCCTTTCATAGTACTGGTTCCAGTTGCAATTTCATATTTGTCTGCATAATTTTTCTACACTGTAATTACTATCTACATGGAAGTTCAAGAGCAGTTAGAAAGAATCTCTGTTTTTAACTGTGACATTTTATCCCTGGCACCTAGCTGAATGGATGGCACATAACAGACAATCTCTAAAAACTGGAATTACTAGGTAGATGGGGTGAAGGACAGATGTTGCCATCTTAGTTCACTGTCAACATCTGAACGCTTACATAATGACAGATGCTGTGCTAGGTGCTTGCCACATGTGCTATTCCTGTATGTTTATTATTAAGCTCTAGGAAATAGTTAAAAACATGGTCACATTCAGTTACCATCATTTTGACACCTCTAATTGAGCAAGACAAATTACTCAAACTATGTCAATCTCAAAAATTGTAAGTGTGACAACAAAAATCACAATATATTATTAATATCTGAGCTTCAACACCCAATTTCCAGTTATCTGTGTCCATGAGAATACTGAAATAAGCTCTGACAAACAGAAATGTTTTTATTTTAACCTCTATAAGCTACTACTTTCACTCCTGTCCAAAGTTAACATGACTAATCACAAATCTGAGAGGACACAGATGTCCAAATCAAGGGATATCTAGGAAACAAATACAAAGAGACTAAAAAGATTACGTTTAAAGTCACTTGAAGCATACTAAAATATAGCCAAACTTAAATTACATTCTCAATGCAAATGTGTATAAGGCAGGGGAGAGATGTCAGAATTTTGTCACCAAAATTTGATAGTGTGCTGTATTATGAACAGATACTCCACTTCATTTAAACATCTATCCTGATAATTTAGTATTTTCCACAGAGATGTTGTAGCAATGATACAGTTTTAAAAACCTAATGCTAAACTAAGCGGATTTCATTATATGATATACTTTCTTTCTCCCCACCCATCACTTTATAATGGACGTAAAAAACAAAACAGAGATCAATATACTATTTTATTGCAAAACTTATGACATTTACTTTAGTAAGAAGCATATATGAAACTAACAAATTCAGTTTTGTATAAATTTTTTAAAAAAGTTAAACTTCATACAAGCAGTATTTATAATATGCTATTTTTTTAAAGAGAACTAGTTCTCTACAAAAAAACCCTGAATGTGTTAAACAATTATGAATTATATAACTTATTTTTTACACTTTTAATTAGTCTTCTTATCAACATTAAGCATATAAAATCTCTATAAAACCATTCTTTGCATGTATTTTGTTACAAATGTAAGTCACAGACATATAAATTCAAACATTTCGCATTATGTCCTAGATTTTTAAAGTTCTAAAATTTTAATTCAAATAATAAATGGTATGCTTTACACACACACACACACACACACACACACACACAGACACATTATAATTTAAATGAAAACTCTTACCATTGATTTTCTTTTGATAGTTAATCACGCCATTAGTTTTTCTTGATAGGGCCTTCCTATTCAAGCAGACAGTAGCCAAATCACAAAATGACATTTGGATGCTCACGTCTTCTGATGGGAGTTTTCGGCCAATTGCCAGTTGAGAATTTAAACTGAAACTAAATTACCCAAACTTCGTTAAGTTGTTTCCACACCCACCAACTGATAATGAGCAATGACTCTAAACTGGAAAATAAAGTGAGTGACTTTGATTTACCCTTTTAAGCAATCATTATGTTTAAGAAGAAATGCTAGGACAAAAGAAAAAAAAAAAAACCTCTAAAATTCTAGTATCATCCGAGAACAGTTTTAAGTGAACTTCTAATTTCTTCTAACAAAGTTCCCTCAATTATTTTATTACCCAAATTAACACACAATAAAGATGGCATTTATTCAATGATATATCTATAAACTGTACTGTTGCAAACTTGAACCCTGTCAAACACTGACTCCAAATATTAACTGTAATATTTGGAAACATTTTGCTGGTATCATCTATATTCATAAAGTATTTACTAAATCATCAACTACTTGTAGTACCATAAGAAGTTAAAGGTTACACTGAAAAGACATGATCTGCCTGCAAATATTGTTTATATTGAGAAGACAAAAATGTATGGATACTAACTTTTAATTATAGTTCAAAAACAACTCAGCCCTTTTTCTGCACCAAATTTAGGCTCTTTTCATCTTAATTATTACAGCTAATCTTTGTAAAGGTTGTCAATTATATATGATTTTCAACCATGAAGCTTTATGGTTGTTGAGCTTCACAGTCTGTTTTGATGCTTCTCTAATATTAGGCATATTAAACTGTTCCTATATGTGATTAAGGTATAGTACAGAGCTCCAATAATTTCTGCCTAGTTACAGAACCTGACCCATTTTAATAATTTTTTTTATCCTTGACCATTTAAGTGTTTGGAAAATATACAACAGAATAAAGCTAAAAGGAAAACATGAAAGGAATGGAAAAACATGTCCTGAGGTATTGCATTTACCACTGATTAAAAGTTATTTCTGAAGGTCAAGTATAATAGTCTAAAATTAAGTACACATAATTATATTGTTATGTAATACTCAGATTAGAATGCTAACCATAACATGTAACCCCAATTCTCACATATTCTATGTGCCTACTCTCTCTCATACACATACACGAGCACACGTGTACACACACATGTACATCTATCCAACCTACACCTGACAGGCTTTCTGCTATCAATATCCTGATACCAAACTATTATGTAAGAGAGAATATAAGGTGAGTAATCAATTTATGGTAAAATCAAGAGAAAGTAACTTCGGCACAAAGTGCAGAGCTTAACAAAATTGCCATGTCTTTGAGTTAATCACACTGACCCCCAATTTGATATCCTAGAAAAGGCTTATTCCGTTTTATTCAATAATTTTAATCCAAAATCCTCAATAGTAATAACATTTGCAAACTATTCAGTGACTAACAGAATTCTTTCCTGGGTACTATGAGATACAGAGAAAAGATGAAATTCCTTTCTCAGCAAGTTTATAATCCAAAACATAACATGGGGGTGGAGGAAGGAGAAAAACAGCTCAGAAAGACATATAAGTGGTGAGATTTTCAAGAAAAAAACAAATACACTGGGGCAGCTTAAATTGTTTGAATGAGTTTGTCATATGTGAGGCTGATCTGAGAAGACTTTATAGCAAGAACATTTTTAAAGCAGAAAATATACAACCATTTTATTCTTATTTAGCCTAATGAAACCCACAAAGCAAAAATTAATTACAGAATACAGCTACAGAAGTAGTCCTGTCCTTACTCTGGAATAAGACCAAAGATACATTCTTTAGTCAAATGAAATTACAGAACATTGGAGATATATATATATATATATATCTATATATATATTTTTTAAATGGGCCTTCAGTAGAAGAGAAATAATTTTAAATTTGCTTATGTCACTCACTCTAGTAATGCTAATCATCATGGCAGTAACTTAATTTTTAATACAAGACACATAATCCTGAAGAGTACCATGAGATTAATAAAATCATGAATCAAAAAAAGCACAGAATGATTTGCTTGGTGTGAATAACATTATCGATAATGAACCTGACACAACAAAACCAGTTTCACATTCCAGCAATAATGAACAGCAAGGGACCTGCCAATGTGTTCGTATCTATCTATCTATCTATCTATCTATCTATCTATCTATCTATCATAGATAAAATACATCCTACTAATCTGTAAGAGTTTTAGATTTTAACATTATCCCTAATTTTATAAATGAGGAAACAGTTCCAGTAATATGACATTATTTGTGCTAAGTGACACAGCTAGTCAATAGCAAAATCAAGACCCCTAAAGAACAAATGGTTTTATTACTATATTCAAGGAAAGAAACTGTTGTATCTAGAAAAAGATGTAATTTTCTTAGAAAGATTTCAACTTTTTAACCTCCAAACTACATCTCAAACACTCATATAATCAGCCCCAGCAAATGCAAAGAACCAGTGCATAAAGTTAGGGAAATAAAGCTGTATGATTAAACTGAACTTTCTTTATATGCTTTATAGCATACATTCAGTCTTACACCAAACTCTTAGAGACTAAGAACGTGGGTTTGAGGAATATATAAAATTGTATCAAATCTTTTTATAAAAAAATACAATTTCCTAGAATTTGCCATGATATTACTTCTATTTTTCTTTCACTTCCTGGCACCCTCTTTTACCCGTTTTTCATAAATTGTCTAGCAATTTAAGCATGCTACATGGATAGCATTAGAAATAAGAAGTCTTATCTTGACTGTTTCAGGTGATATAACTAATGCCAACTATATATAAATGGTCAGAAAGAGAGGTTCAGAATATTTGTAAATGGGAAATATAAAAAGAAATAGTCAAAATACTGCTTAGATTTATTTAGTTGTAAGGATAAAAGCTGGCCACTAACTCAACTGAGATTTCATTGTCTATTCAGTCATAACTCGTAAGATGCTTCTAGTGAAACACAACATCTTTTTAGTTCATTTGTCTCAAAAGTTAGAGTACTCCTTAGGCAAAACCTAAATTCTTTCATCACTCACCACTCCTTAGGCAACACCTAAATTCTTTCATCACTCACCAAAACTCTTTTGAACAGGCAATGATGCTAAACAAATTAATTCCAACTTACCACTACCACAACAATCACATGTCTGTATTTATGAACAAATCTCAATAAAGCTCATTTATTTCCTTTGGAAGTAAGAATCCTTGCTTTCTTAGACTTAACTCACCTTTAAATTTCATACATCATTCTTAAACATAAAAAAATTTTAAATCACATCTTTGATTCTCATTCAAACCCTGCCTCCAGCCCACTCACCATTCCCTTCCCAGTATTTCTGGGAAGTTTTTAATAGGCAATTTTGTAGGATTTCATCACATTACATCTATGGAACTTCTGAATCAAGGTGTTCATATTATTGTGAGACAGCTCCTTAAAGGCAGAGGCTATGGCTTTTTGTTTCTTCCCTCTGATACCATCAAAACTCAATGGCCCTAGATGTGTATTTAGAGTACTTACTAAGCAAATGATATCCTTACAAGCTGATCTGTAAATGGATTAATTAAAAGCTATGGACAATTATAAAATTTTGTAACAATAAATATGTGATTTACTAGAGCACCCATGTAGTATTGTTTCAGGTTACTGGAACTTGCTGCAATAGGGTAAATACAAAATGGTCTTGAGAACTCTGTGAGATTTTTAACTCGTCTACATGGTTTCTAGAATAACACCTACCTCTGCATTAAAGAAACAGCACTCACTAGTAGTGTACCAACTCTTGAGAGATATCAACAAAATATTTCAACATGATTCGTCCTATTGGCTGAAAAAAATGTCTCCTACATTTTATTAAAAAAATATTTTTCTTGCCTCTGAATTTGTATTTCAGTCTTCAAAAATATTCCACCTTATTTTATTCATATGATCAACCAAATTAATCAACAAAATCTTGTCCTATATCATTTATTTCTGAGTAAAGAGATATTACAAGCTACTGTATTTTAGGGATATTGACTCATTAATCATTATAGTATCATACTGAATGAAGTAGGCAAATGTCATTTCCAAAGTAAGTGGGACATTAATTTTAAAACATACAGGGAACTAGCATTTGTTAAGATATCTCCTACACTAGATTTAAGATCCATTATTTTTAATCCTCACAACCCTCAGATATAAGTATAACATGCCTATTGTCTATTTTCCACCTGTGAACCTAAGATTCTGGTGCTATTAAATGATCCAGTTATAATCGTCTTCAGTGTCTGTCTAGCTTCAAAATCCAAGCCCATCTCTCTTACAGTAACTACCTGGAACACGTGCCAAGTACCATGCTTTTTGGGGAAAAAAAAAGGGGGGGTGTTGGGCACAAAGGGGCAGGTTCATGAGACAGAGAGAAAGGCATCAAATGAAATAAAAAAACATCATAAAATCCAAGTACTTCCCTCACTGAAGTGCTCTTCAAGCCCATTAAGAACCTTCTTTCTCTTACTTTATTCACAAATACCCTTCTCTGCATGCTAGTAGCCATATGAATTAATATCAAGCTTTGAAAAATAGAAACACCATTTAACAACACGCAAAAGAACAATAGCTATGGAGAACTGTTCACTGGTAAGGACAAATGGCCCTATGACATACCTCAGTAGCCCCTGGAGACACTGTATTAACAAATATTCATCAACAATTCAGAATCATTAAAACAGAAAGGCTTTCCAAGACACTTACAATGAGAATGGCTGAGATGAAAGATTTTAGCAAGCAAAGAAGGGAAGCATCTGTTATCTGGAAATGTACTAATCGAATATCCAGTGATGATAAACTATTTTATCTAGAAACCTTCAAGAAGTATACATGCTATCATTTTGTATCTTCAAAACAGGATACAGTAGTGTGAACTCAAGCATTATAAATTTGGAGGAAAAAACAGTATTAAAAATTCCGAAAAGTATGAAGTTCTTAATTACCAGAAAACTACGGGCCCTAAACTGCCATAAACTATGCTCCTTTCAAAATAGACTTTTACAGCCTCACTACTTCAAAAATGCAGGTGAAATATTTGTTGTTCCAATATACTTTTCCTCTCTCTTCCCTTCTCTCTGTACCATTACACTGAAGACTTCTCATTTTAACTTGAAGAAAAATGTTACCCCATGTAGCATGGCAAGTGGAACAAATTCACATTTAAAATTATCAGAGGGTCTTTAGGAGTTCTGATACTCTCAATACCAGACGGTGTACAGGCTGACTCTTTAAGAAATGTTATAGCTCCTGTAACAAAACCCAGTTTCTCTAGCATCTTAAGCAAGGTTTCACACAGTAATTATCACTGCAGTACATAATTTAGCACGTGTGACCCTTTGTACAGGAACAATTCTGAAACATAGCAGCCAAAAGCATAGTTATTTATGTGCTCTGTTACCCTGATTTAGGGGGAAAAAAAGACAAAAGAGGATCAGTTCCATACAAAGAACACAGTACTCCGCAAAAACAAGTAAAGTTTAGTTGAAAGGGAAACGGAGGAACTAAGCTGGCAACTGAGAAGCATAAACCATTTTGGCCTAGATTTGTTTGTAATGACAGTGTGACCCAGATACTCAATATTTGGCTAATATCTAAAAATCTGAAAACTGAAAGAAATGGTTTAAGTTGATTAAATATTTTAGTCCAAATGATGGGTGCTTAAAAATATACAATTAGCATTTTCTATACAGAGATTTTTAAAACTGTAAGTATTTTTGCTTTGTAAGTAATCCCATGAGTCATATTTCACCTTTATAGCCATATAATAAGGATGAAACTATTACCGAGATCATGGTACAAAAATCTTCTGAAGAGCAGAAGGAGAATATACACTTTTCAAAGTAAAGCTTATTTAAGAAACTATTTATATAAACTTAAGTTTGTTCCATTCATGGCCCACACAGTTCATTCTACAGAGTTGTCTATTAAGTGTCGAGAAAATTTTTGGAAAAAAATTCCTCAGTAGCTATCAAAGTGCTGCTAACGAGGGTGCTGGAACAGGAGACAGAGAACAGACCCACCAGACACCACCTCATACTTCCTGGGAGTGACAGGGAAAGCTGCTGGTGCTTCCTGTAAGCAAAGAGTTCAGACAGCACATGCTCCTTAATGCACCTGTAGCGACAGTACTGAGTGTTTATCCAGTGCTTCCTTCCTAATGATCCACGATTTGATTCAGTATCCAAGTCTCCCCCAGTAGACCCGTGGACCTCAGGGGAAGCGCACAGACCCTGAGCCTCCAGTCTAGCCCACAATTAGTCTAATCCATTATTATGGTAAGTCCCTTCTCCCTTGCCAATGATTAGTTTAGGTGTTTTAGAATTAGACAAATTTAGGTCAATGAGAAGCAAGCAGGGGCGAAGGTAAAGGGTAACTGCTTAAGAGAAAGAAAAAAAGCTATAATGTCTTTGAAAGTGAAGTTATCTTCTTTGGATCTGAAAGAAACATATAATCCTGATTGCAGTTGGTGGCCATTCTGTAACTACAACACTGGGATAAACCAATACTGTGTAGAAAAAGTAGAACAGAAAGCCAAACTGAATCCTTTAAGAAATCACTGAGCCACTGACCTAACAATGTATGTCTGCTGCAATAACTCACTTCCGGTGCTTTCTTACGAGTTAATTAATATCCTTTTAAGTCAAAAATCAGATGAATCTGGAAATGAATTAGCTTTTAGAAAACCGATAGGTGCCAAGTTCTCAATACTTTCAGAAAATTATAAAACCTATTTTTACCTATTCCTGGCTTTTAAAGAATAATGTTATATATTATTTTTCTGTATTTTCTTAATTACCTACAATAATTGTATATTATATATGTTATTGGAAGGCAGTATTCAAAATATCAGAGTGTAAAAAACAATTGAGCCTCTTCTTGATCATTAATACAAAAGTCAAATTATGCTTTTAATACAGTACTGCAATGAGTCCCTGATCTACTCAGATTGCTATAGTGTGATTTCTCTGATATCACAGGTCTCTTGTTTTTGCTGTACTTTACTCCTAACTGTTTAAGAGAGAACCATTAGACTTTCATCTACATTTGATTGGTTCCCTGTACCCTATACACTCCCATCCCACTCTGAGTTCCCAGTCATGCATATTCAGAGCATTGAATTTGCTAGAAATATGCTCTGAAACTTATAAAATTATTTTGGGGACAGTGAATTTTTCTTTGAACTTAGTTTAAACTAAAAATACCATCTAGATAATTAGTTTTGTACTTCTTATAAATAATATCTCATTTCCTCTTTTCTTCTTTTTCTTTCCTTCCTAATTTTGACGTTTCCTTTGCCTAGAAATAATTTTGATCTTTTACCTACATATAGAAGACCTCTATAAAGCAGAAGGTATAAAACAGAGATGTTTGGGCCAAATATATTTCACAGGCATATTTTGCACAGTAGTCACAGAGTATTTTTAAAACAGCTGAATTAGTTACCAACTAATTCACATAAAGATGTGTATTTTAGGATCCTTTTGAAAAACTAAAAAACTTGGCAACAATCAGCATTAATTCTTACATGGCCACAATCAAGTGAAAATAGAATACTGGCTGTCCCTCTCCCCACTAAGATAAGCATAAACTTTCTACAAGTCCAGTCTCCATATATGTCCCTAAATGGCCTAATTCTTCACAGTCAGAAGTCCTTATTATTTGACTTGCTGCTCCTAATACAGCAGATAATAACACCCCTAAGTACACAAAAGATACTGTTGGCCAAGAAAATAAAGCAGTTCATAAGGTATTCAGGGAAGCAGGCTTCCAAAATTTTCTCCTCTTGAGTCTTCTAATTTAACTAGGAGCCCATTTCTGGAACCAATGATCCAGCAATAACTTATAAAGAAAAAAGTGTTTCTTAATAGAATGTTCCTTGAAACAAAATGGTTTAAATTTCTAAGTTTCAACCAATCAATCAAGAATAGGAGAATCCTAAATATTCAGTCAACTTTCAAGTCTGATACTGACTAAAGAGTGGTATGAACAAGGTAACATGCACTATATGTGTACATAAAATTATTTATATGCTTTACCATATAAATTAAGATGACAAATTCTCTTTTGAAACTAAATTCTCCCTACGCTATTTAATGGAATCAAGTAATAGGAATTAGCTCAATTCACAAATTACTTAAGGAATAACGCTTTCTAAATTATATAATATAGTCACTTCCTAACATTCAAGCACAAGTTATTGAAGGGATTTTGGAGAGTATTTTGCACACATCCTATGCATGGAATAACAATAATACTGGGTTTGTATTTCTGTCAAATCCCTAGGCTTTGTCTACCTCAAAAATTTCAAGTCTATCACCTTCTCTCCAACTCAACTGCTGTATCCATCATCTCCAACCTCATGTACACAAACAGCTTGTAACAATAGGCTTCTATATTCACTGCAGTCAGATTCATGTTTTTCAAATGAAAATTTAATCACGTTACACCTCTACTTAAAACCTTTCCAAGGCCTCCCAATATCCTTTAGGATACAGGCTAAGATCATATCATCTGTTTCCTACATTCCTCTCCATCTTTATTTCTCCTTCTTCTCAATGCTCAGATAATACTGGAATCCTTTCCATTCTTTTGCTTTTGCAGACACTATTTCTGCTACCTGCAATGCTCTCTGACTCATGCTGGTTCTTCCCAACTAAGCCTAAAAGTTACTTCTCTTGTCCTTGCCTGATTTGCCCATTAATACTACCTCACCATGCCAGGCAGTTAGGTTTGCCTATTACGTACTCTAGTATCACCCTGTAAATTCTCTCTTACTGTTCATCTTAGTTGTAATTATTTAATTTCAGTTTTTCCAAAGTTTTTGGTTTCATGAGAACACAGACCTTAATTGTTTTATTTAATGTCTTGCAATATAATTTAATGTAATTCCAGGCATACAATACTAGCATTTAATAAATATTCGTTGAATAATGGATCTCTTAAAATTGAAGTTAATCCATAACTAAATTATTGTTGAGAAGGCAGCACAGTACAGTAGATAATACACTTATCTGGAGGTCTTGAAGACCTGGTTATTAGTCCCGTATCTACTACTTACTGTGTGACTTTAGGTCTCAAACACTTGGATTCTATACCTTAATAACACTATCGAACACCTGATCTGTCTTCCTTATGCAGTTGTTGGGAGGGGGAGAAAATGAAATAGTCTAGTACACTTTTTCACCTTAATATTTTTCAAATCAAGAGGAGTCTTAGAGTAAATATCAGAAAAACCTGCCAGTCATTACACGTTATAATACCTTGTCACTGCCTACCCAAGTGCGAACTTAGACATGACCAAGAATATACCTTTTGTCACCTCTGTTATCTGCAGATAGAACCATTACAGTGGAGTTTTAACCTAACATCAAGATCTTCTGGATGACTTTCAAGAGAAATTACTTAACTTCTAATAATATGTAATATAATTAGTAAAAAAAAAAAAAGCTACAAGTTTAATTAAATAGGAAATGGAAACCAAGCCATAAATTTAAGTACGCTATCAATTCTAAAGGTGTTAGAGGTCAAGAGTAGCATGTGGCTGCAATGCTTGTGGCTAAAAGTAATTCAGAATAATCCTCAGATAGAATGTTCCTTCCTCCCACAAGAAAAGTGTCTCATTTTTTCCAAAAAGAGAGGAAAATGTTATTAAATCAAAGGATGTCTCTTACAATTGCTGATTTATTTGAATAAAATATAGTAATATGCATGAATACGTTCTACAAATTATGTGCCATACAAATAGGTGCCCATTGTGTGCTGTGTACAAAAAAATAATGCTTTACATAAAACTTAATAAAAGCTTCTCCCAAAAATTACCTATAAAGTCTATGCATAAAAATAAGATGAAACAAGATTCTAATGTCATTAATTTTTTAGAGGAAATGAAATATTCCCCTTTTAGTAGACAGACTTGCCAAAACAGACTCCACTTCTTTCACTCTGTTCTCACTTTTAGCATGTCCCACATAATCTGGAACACTGTCATATGTCTAATTATTTAAAACATTCCCCTGGGAACCCTGTTCTAATATGTAATCATTACTACTGTCCAAAAATTCTTCCTTATGTCTTTCTCCATTCTTTCAATTGTCTGTTATATTTAATGTGATATTTTATTTGTGTCTTTGCAGATATTGTTTAAAGCCAAATCAATATCCTCTTCAATGTGATCTTCAAGCGTGAAATAGGACACGGGCTTTCACTTATTTTATACAAGTAGTACCGGTTTTCTAGGACTTGCTTACCTGGTGACCAAAACCATGTACTGACAATATGACAGGTTGGTGGTACTGGTGACTACTGAGACTAAAACAAACAATGCATGACTCAAACAGAATCAAATTTTTGCCTATCAGTACCATGCTCCTTAAGCAAAGGAAGTATAGTAAGTCTACGCCCTCCTTATAAAGGACCACTGGAAAATTATATATCTCTTCAGACTTCTTTCTCTGATTCAGTTTGTTAATCCCTATGGCAAAGGACTTATATATTAGATTGTAAATAAATTCTGGAAGATGACCCAGAAAGACCACTTAGGAAAAGTCACAAGACTTCCCTGCATAATATAAGGTAGAATAGAATGTAGAGCTATGGCAAATAAGAACAGCAAACTTCTTTAAACATTTCTACCAATCAGCAGTTCATTACATTGTAAACAGCCCATATAGAACAGTTTATAAAGAATTTTGCATGAAACAGATGCTTAGATTAGAAAACCTATAAATTATGTGGCTGTTATAAACTTTACTCAAAGTGGAACCATCAATATACCTTGATAAGGCTGATAAGACTTTAGATAAATTATGACTCATCACTAAAATTATACTTTAAGTGCTATCATCACAAATATATACATTATTTAAACATGAAGGTCATGGGGAAAGGTGTGGTAAGAGTAACTGAATTTCCAGCGCTATGCTGTGTACTTCCAAATCATCTCATTTAACTGGTAAATTTTCCTGTGATGTTAACATTACTATGTGAGTTGAGAAAACAGTAAATAATAGCCATTAAGTGACTCTTATTTTAAGTCAGCATACAAATCCTCATGTGCTTGAATATACCAGTTTGTGAAACGTGGTAATGGCCAACAGCTAAATTCAGAAAAAAATTCAATACAGTTGGAGTTTCCAAAGTTGGCTACAACAGTATGTCCCATCCCATTTTCTCTTTTATAGTGTGATTTCCTGTGCCAAGAAATAAAACCAATTTGCCCTCCTCTTGATATGGGCTGGTCTTGTGATCTGCTTTGACCAACAGAATGGGCACAGTGATTCTGGGTCACTCATGAATCTGGGCCTTCAAAGAGCTACAGCTTCTGCCTTTGCCTTTTGGAACATTTTTTCTTGGAATCTGGCTATCCTGATGTGAGGGAGCCCAATTAACATCAGAGAGAGGCACCCTTACCGAGAACTAAGGGCCAGGGGCCAGCAACCTGCATCCATTGCCAGTCATGTGAGGAGGCCGTTTGAGTCTGCCCTGCCTTCCTAGCACTACAAGGAAAGCCACACAAGGCAGAAGATTCACCCAGTCAACCCTTAAAATGATGAGAAATAGTAAATGACTGTTGTTCAAGCCACTAAACCTTAGAGTGGTTTGTTATGAAGCAACTGATAAGTAAAACACTATTTCCCTTAGAAATGTATTTCAACAATACCAGTGTCAGCACTTAAATGGCCAATAAAAACCAGAATATACTTGGTTTCTGTGACTGAAATAGAATTGTGAAAAAACATAATAAAGCCTAAGCTTTAAGAATTACTAAGGGTTTGGGCACCCAGGCGGTTCAGTCAGTTAAGTGTCTGACTCTTGATTTCAGCTCAGGTCATGATCTCAGGGTTTGTGAGTTCGAGCCCCACACTGGGCTCCACACAGAGCGTGCAGAGCCTTCTAGGGATTCTCTCTCTCCCTCTCTCTCTCTCTCTCTCTCTCTCTCTGCCCCTCCCATGCCCACTTTCTCGCTCTCTCAAAATAAATAAACTTAAAAAAAAAAAAAGGTTACACTTAGTTTAAATAAAAAAACCAGTAGGGTTCAGTGCTTAAAATCACAATGTGTCATAAAATGACAAGGACTATTTATGGATAAAGTTAACACTGACAAATCACTAAGTCTTAAAATAAGAAAATAAGAAGGCATCACTTTAAGTTCAAAAAAGAAAGACAAATAGGTAACAAGGCAGAGTTTGGTTAGATCAAAATAGATAATCCAGATTAAATTTCTTAGCCTATGTATTATAGACTACCATCATATGAATAGTATACAATAAAATATACAGCACTAAATCATACTAAACATTCTATCTTATTCAGAAAATTCTTCAAAGAAGAATTAAAATAGCAACACACCACAGAAGGAGCAAAATACCAAATATTCATAAATATTTCCAGTTGGCAGAGTCTGGATTACAGTCTACTGTCTTACATTAAACATCGATTATATGAAAGTACTGTTATACCATGAAATATGCTGAGTACACACAAATTAAAAAAAATTCTTTTAGATACTCTTAGGGATAGCAGATGCTAATTTGTTACAAAAAGTAAGAATACAGTTGATTTATGAAAGATAACCATCATCTCCAGTGGTGTCATTGACAAGGAGATTACTTAGATAGACAATTGCTTTGATCCAATAAAACGGGGTCTCTTATGATTTAAACAGCAGAGAGAAAATAACCTGGCATAATTCCTACTTTGCTGCTATAATAAAAGGTAGAAAAATGGAATTTCACATATTTAATATAATCTTATAATTCTTACAAAATAAAGAATTCTAAAATATCACATAAAGAATAAAAACAACTCTCATGTTTTACCAAACTAACTCTGTCATTTCATCTACTTAAAAAGATTTCTGAAAAACTAGAAGAAATTCAATGATTTACTCAATTTTAAAACTCAATTTTATTTTGAGGCAGACACTATGGAAAATACTATATCCAAAAGGAAAAATGTATTTTGCTAAAAGGAACTCCCAAGGCAACTTTACCATAAGGGTAAGGTCTAATGATTTATAACTACTACATATCTTTTCAGTTGCTACTGGAGAATACACATTTAAAACAGATTTCTTCGTTTTCTTAGGTTGACCTCAGATATTCAGTGAACATTAAGGTTGCAGCAATGCCCAAGCCCTTGCACATTCACACAAAGTTACTCTTTGGCTGTAAAGGATCCTTTTAAAAGAGAGAAAGTGAATATAATGGAGGAGAAAGGGACTGGGGAGGAAGAAAAAGCCGCTTTTGTGCCATATGAATTATTTATTCAGTCAAGCAATGAACTCACTATTTCCAACTCTAACAATCTATCAGGGAACTCTACATAAGTGAACTCAAAGAGTAATAAAGTTTAAAAACTATCACTACTTACCAAGCTTGATTTTTTTTCTACTTGCAAACATTTTTAACTTTGTAAATTATATTTTTACAGAGTAATTTATAGTTCTAACTTGTAAGTTTTATAAATCAGACAAGAAGTGTCAGTTTTTAAAAGACCAAAAAAATCAGCTAATAACTTTCATCAGAGGATATTAGGAATTAACAAACTATGTTTTTGTTATTTTTAAAAAAATATTTATCTCTGAGAGAGACAGCATGAGCGGGGGAGGGGCAGAGAGAGAGGGAGACACAGAATCGGAGCAGGCTCCAGGCTCCGAGCTGTCAGCACTGAGCCTGATGAGGGGCTCAAACTCAAGAACCACGACCATGACCTGAGCCGAAGTCAGATGCTTAACAGGCTGAGTCACGCAGGCGTCCCTATTTTTTTGTTACTCTTAATTTAGAAACCCAATTGCAAAAATGCCCATTTATCAACCTACTACTACTGTGTCTGCTTAATAATTAAGTATCTTAAACTGGCTCAAGAAAACCTTTCTCCATTGGTGATAATGTCATCGCGATCTGTTTTACAGAAATCTCTAGAAGGTCGTCTGGTTCTTGATAAGCATAGCCGAGTTAGAGTCATATTTCCCTCACAACCATTAATGATGTTTGGTCGCCTAAATTATTAATAGAGATTAAGCCTTTGAATAAAGGCAGTTAGATAAGGTACTTGTTTCCTGAAAAGAGAAATAATCAGGTTTAATCTATGCCCATCACCTTCTCTTTACATATTTGAGATGATGCAGAATTTTTGCCCCCTTTCTCATCACAAAATAATTTACTCTAGAAATATGAAAACACTTTGCCTTTTGTGTGAATGTTTGAATCGTCATTGCTCTCTCTTTTTGGCTTTGACTGAGGCATTTGTAACCTATAACCCCTACACAGAATGCAATTTCTTTTGAAAAGTTACACACAAATCCTTATACTTTCATTCTCTATTTAAAGTTGTTTGAAAATCACTAAGTCTCAACAGAAGTGTCTATAATTTGACTGGACTAGTATTTTCAGATAAAATACCCAAATAGTAAGCCTAATATCTTGTCATTTGGTCTAGCTCCCTCCGTGGCCCAGGTGCCTCTGATTCTCCCTGCTTCTGCTTTCCTTTCAGACAAATCATCTGGTAAGACAGAAGCACTGATCCTTGTTTAAGCCCCCTCCCCCCTTCCCTCCCCCCCCGCCCCCCCCCCCTCCCCAGCCAATGAGAATCAGAGCTGGGAGAGTACTTAAAATCCATCTAGGTTTCCGGTGAGGAAACTGAGGTCCACACAAGTGCTGTTATTAATCCAGATACCCATAATTAGCTTGTGGCACAGCACAGATTAGAAACCGTGTTTTCAGACACCATCTGGTGCTCTCTGCTCCATGTCTTCACCAGCCTCCCAAACGGATCCTGAAATTCATACTGAAGAGTATAAAATGCGTAAGGCCTTTTGGAAAGCACTTTAGCAATATGTACTGTGAGGCTTAACAGGGTTTGCCCAATAATTCCACTCCTGGGATTCTATCTTGGGATAAACTGTCAGATAAGCTTTATATACAAATATTCTTGTTGGGTATTTATAATCAGAAAAACATTTAAGAACATATGTAGCCAATAATAAGAGGAGGTGGTATATCTATTAAAAGAACTATAATGGAGCAACTGGAAATGTTTATTAAAATTTTACAGTAGTGTTATAAAAGGAACTTTCTTATGTTAAGTGGTGCTGTGTATGTGCAGAGGGAGACAACTTAAAAAACTTATGAATGTACACAAAACAAATTTTCTCAAATCCTTAGTTCTTCATTGACATTCATTATATTACATTAAGACTGACAAAAATAAGAGAGGAATTTTATTTTAAAGAAGAGATTGTAAGGGAGAGAAAATGATCTCCAATAGATACAGCTGCCTTATTTTTAAAAAAATTTTTTTAACGTTTATTTATTTTTTGAGAGACAGAGACAGAGCATG
The DNA here is from genome assembly GCF_022079265.1 of Lynx rufus. Taxonomy (NCBI): domain Eukaryota; kingdom Metazoa; phylum Chordata; class Mammalia; order Carnivora; family Felidae; genus Lynx; species Lynx rufus. The sequence continues at coordinate 28,365,068 of NW_025814889.1, read as the reverse complement.
AGCTGGGGAGGGGACAGAGAGAAGGGGGAGTCACAGATTCTGAAGCAGGTTCCAAGCTCTGAGTTGTCGGCACAGAGCCCGATGTGGGGCTCAAACTCATGAACCACGAGATCATGACCTGAGCCAAAGTCGGATGCTTAACCGGCTGAGCCACCCAGACACCCCCAGCTGCCTTGTTTTTCTAATTGGTATTGCACAATTCATTTTCTTTCTCCAGAACTTTATAGGGAACAAAAACCTGCACTGATAATCACTCCAGACTGAAAATAAATTTCCTAGAACCTAAATAAAACCTCAGGACCCTCCTTAAAGCTGAACTTCATTTTACTCAGGAGAACTGGAATGATTATCTTCCAAGTGATTTGAGTAATATTTTTAAAGTCCTCTATTAACCACTAAATATCCTTTATCAAAGCTTCCAGTGATCTTCAATAGAAGCCTTTCAAAAATCTCACTCTTAAAAATGTGTAAATCTTGCCTAATCTTAACCCCAAGTTTGGGGCTGAACTAGAAGACGCAGAGTCTGAGGACAGAAAACCATTCTGTGCATCTATCATCAACCAGACAGTGCAGAAAAAAAAAGTGCAAAGGATATTAATATTATTTAAGACTCAAAAGTCTGATAACACACTTATTTATTCTGTAACCTATAGTGAAAGAAGACCTGACAATTGACATTACTGAACATGCATGACATGTGGCAGAAACAGGACACAAATGGGACTTATGTGAATGTTGACAAAAGTTATTAAGCTTGTAAAAGCTTCTTTTTATAATCAGCTAAAGAGACAGTAAAAAATATTTATTTTTTTTCTAACAGGAGTTTTTTCTATTTTAGTTACTGTTTCACTACTTTCTTCAGTAAGTGCTCTGTTCTTGATTTATCAAGACATATTAGATAAAAACACTCAAATGCCTTATCTATCTCAAAAAGAGAAAAAGGAAAATGGATATGTGGAAGTTCCACTTATATGTTTACTTTTTGCCAAAAGAAATAGTTATCCTCAAACCCATTTAATTTAAGATAGATTATTAAGGACAAATGGTAAAACATCTCAAAAGGCACTGTTTCAGTCACATTTTAAGTAAGAAACTCACATCATTCTATCTTTATTTTGGGTCTAAGGTTTCCATATATCAACAACCCTCTTATACTCTCTTGCTATTTAGTCTCCCTAACTAGGATTCTGAAAAATTGTCTGGTTCCTAAAAATAACCTGAAGTAGCTGAAACACCCACATTGGCAAGAAATTTCCCATAATTCCTATTTGTAGGAAGGTCAGAGTCTCTCACACAAGTCACTGAACAGTGTTTCTTCTGAAATAAAGTGGCTGAGGTAGAGTGAACAAACTGTAAAGTTAATTAGTAGTTCTGTCATATAGTCCCCTGTAACCTCCTCACATTTTAACAATGACTGTTCCCACTTTTAAACAACTAAACCCAGTAAGGAAATTGTACCTTCCACCTCAAACTAGCTCTGTGAACTACACCAAATCACGTAACTTTCTGAGCTTCTCAGTTCCTTCTATAAAATGACCAGACCAAATGGGTTTCTTTAACTCCCTTTCCAATTTAAAAATCTGTATTTCATTTCTCTCAGTCTTTTTCAAATCCTTTTCAAAAGTGGTAAGGCACTTGGAGTAAAAGAAAACATTCTCACCTTTCTGCGACAGCCTGCACAGAAAAGTTTTCTGGGCTTTCCCAGCATTTTCAAAAACCTCCTGAAGATCTAGAGAAGTTGATTTCCCTGATAACATGATGATTCCTATAAATGAATAAGGTTGTCTCTGCTAAAAAACCTTTGATCACTCTCCTTGTAGGCTACTAGTCACTAAGGTCTTCTGCTTAGTCAAGATAAACGCCATCACCCATAATAGGGTTTCTCTCCCATATAAGGTGTTAAGATTTTGTTTTGTTTTGTCTTTATACATTTTTGGGAAACATCAAGGCTTCTTGAAAGTAGTTTTGTATAGCTGGACAACCTATAGCACACTGGGTCTATATTCACCATATTAGCTAAAGAATGTGACAAACTCCGAGAAAAAATTAATTTTAGGTTATCAGTCTACTTTCCTGTAACTGAAACAATTCTCAAGGGTAAAATTAATGTTTCTATTTTAAACAGCCTTAATGGAACTTATTACATTATATAATACAAACCTCCAAAACTGTTTTCATATATCACAATGTCTGCTTTAATCTTCAGCTAAATGAATTTATAGATAAATGGAGTGACTTCAAAGCCCTGTAAATGAAAAGACCAGTCAACAAAAATGCCTAAATCATTTAGTGAAATGCTTGTGGATTTGTATATTTAGCATGTTACTGGTTAATCTTGGCTTAACCACCTCCACAACTCACTTCTCCACCCACCAAATTATTAAAATCCAAACACTTTCTTTTGGTAGAAAAATCTTCTATCTTCGAGTAAAGTCTAGACAGATCTTTAAATACTTTGATTTTCTATGTTCTACAATATTAAAATTATTGGACATCACCTCCTGTAATACTTTTCATTAATTTAAGTTTCTATATTTCTTTATTAAATCTGTTAAAAGACCATATAATCACTAAGCACTGATTCAGTAAAACAACCAAAAAAAAATTAGTTAAGTTCTCAAGCATTCCATAACTCCAGCTCAGTATGTTCCAAATAACCCTGAAAAAGCGTAAATGTCCAAGTTAGCAAGAAATTTCCTACAATCCTCATCTAAAAGGGGGTAAGGGTCTTTTCACGCCAGGCGCTGAATGGAGCTTTTCTTCTGAAACAAAGTGCCTGAGGTACAGAGAACAAACTGTAAAGGTAACTGGTTCTTTTGTCATATGATTCCCTACAACCTTCTCATATTTTAACAATTAATGACTGTTCACGGCTCCTAATCCATTATAACCAGTAAGATTTAGTAGCTTCTGCTACTAAAAGTCATGTGAACTTAAGCATTTTCTTAATTTTCAAACAGATTATCAGAACCTGAGAAAGTTAAAAAGAATAAGATCCGCAAATTTTCAATTTTCATTACTGTAAAACTGAAATACTAACTTAATACTAAATATTTACTTAAGTATATTTAAGTACACATTTTCTAGTTTAGAGTTGACAAAATATACAGAAAAGCATAATTAATACATACTATACACATACTTGAACACATGAAAAACCTCTTATGATATTAACCACTATGAGACAATCTACTCTTATTTACTGATAACGGAAAAGTGAGATATTTCCAAATACAGTGTCTTGATTTAATTTGTCAGTTAATGTGCCTATAACAGGGTACTTGGATTAAATGGGAACCAGAAGTACCAACCAGGAACCCACCTAATCTGCTTTTATTAAAATCAATAGGAAATCAATAGGGCCCAGTGAGGCTGCAGGGAAAGTATGAAGACGGCAAGTCCACCTCCATTCGCACCTTCTCCTCAGAAAGGACTGTCACCCCAGCCCCCAACAAATCTCTATAACAGAAAAAGATAAACGGGATTATGCCAGGTTGACCCCAAGCTTTGTTCTCCTCCTCAAGACACATTCAACAAAAAGATCTAAACACACATCTGATTTGACAAGCATTTAGGTTTACAAAGAAGGAGGTGAAAGTGAAATCATACTTGATGCATTCATGGGTTCTGTGTCAAAGGTCATGTAGCAGTATTTCGGTGGCTGCTTACTAAGATCTGAAGTGGGCAAAGCATGGAGAACCACAAAACATAGTATATCCGCTCTAAAAGGCACCTTGGAAATCATCTCTTCCAACCTTTTCATTGTACAAACATACTTTATAAGATATTTGATTAACTGTGAATTTCCTAACAGCTATTCAGAGGGTGATACTTATTTGTGGGAAAGACACATACATATACCCACAAAAGGATCAGCAGGTACAACTATACAATGGCAAAATGAAAAATTCTTTAATTCCAAGTCTATGCTTTAATATAAATAATTAAATTTTTCGTTTAACACACTCTTATATACTGGGTTTTTATGTTTTTCTGAAGGAAAATACTCAAGGACAGAAATTACAATGCTATCAGAATATATGAAAAAAATTAGAGCCTTTTAAAGTAAATGAAATAGGAGATTGAATAATCTTTTTAAAATGAAACAGAATTAATTGTTCAAACATTGATTCAAACATTCTGAAAATGTTCAACTTACAATGTTAACCATAATTTAGTGCTAAAATAAATTTTACTTTTTTCTCTGCCACAATGTAATGTAGAAAGAAAGCTCTCAAGAGAAACAAAAGCATTCAAAAAGAGACTTGGGGGCGGGGGAGGGTAAAAGGGTCAGCAAGAGAACTGGGAACAAATGACAATGCACTGGGCAGTGCAGAAGATTTAGAAGAGCAAGTGAATTTTGTTTTTATCATCTTTGGGATGTGTACTCAACAGCTACCAAACAAAAAGCGGTGAAGCCGTGCTGCTATGAATTAAAAAATTTAGCTCCACTACTCTATTAAGAAAAGCGTGGAAGATTTTTTTGTAGAGGACAAATGTAACACAGAGAATTCAATCTTAAGTGTGGCTGCAATACCAGGCAAAATTTTAAACATTTGTATTTATATTCTGAGTACTTTCAAAGTTTTCCAATAAGATTATCCAAATGACATTCATCTATTCCACTATTGTTCCTCATCTACACATCTCCATGTAACACCTCTTTATTTATTAAAGACTGTATCATAATCTTCCTTTCTACCCAAACTCTACTGTATTCTTAGAATCTTTCAACATCTACAAATACACCCACAGAACTTCAACAATGAACATCTTCTACTCAACTCTATTCCTAAGACCTGACCCTTTGTCGTCACCCAGAACAATCTCCAACTCAACAAACTGTAAACGCCAACATGGAACTCTCTGACAAGACTTCCTCTTCTTCTATATCTCCCTGCCTTCATTTCTACTATACCCCATAGAGTGCTTCAGTCCTAGAATCCCTCAGGTTTTTGACCAGCTCCCTCTCCTAGACTCATGTCCTTGCCTACTACCTCTGCCACTAAATAGCATTAATTAATTAACCTCTCCTTACTCAGTTTCCATATCTGTATAATAATGTTCTTTATGCTTATTCAGCAAGCATTTGAGCCCATTCTGTATTACAGGCACTGAGAATACAGACAGACTACAAAATAAACCTCCTGGCTTCATGGAACTTACATTCTAAGACTGAGGTTTTACCAGGCTGGTTGCAAGGATTAAATGAGTTAATATTTATAAAGAATAATGCATAGCACGTAATATGCAACATTTGTCATAGCTTATCATCTAAACTGCTCTAAATTCAACACCTTAATTTCCTTAAACTCGTAACTTTTCACTGTACCAGCCTGGTAAAATCTCAGTCTTAGACTAATACTACATTCTGATCTCCATCACTTATTTAGGCTATAGACGGCATCTAAGCAAATCACATCTATATTGAGTTGTTCCATTAAAAGTGTGTAGTTTCTAGTCTCAGCTGGCTGAGAGCCACAAGCTGGCTCAATGATTCTTTCATCTGTTTTTGGTTAGCTCCTTCTTTCCTTTGTAGGGCTTCTTTCTCTCTGATTGACTCTGAAACCTTTATGCTCCCCAAGATCTTGTCTTTTGCCTTCTTTTATTTTCTTCTCAGCCCATTTACTCTCCTATATATGGTCCCATGGTTTCTATCCCAGAGTCCCCAGTCACATCCCACAGCATCAGATTCAAAAGGTCAATTGCCTTGTTAGACCTCCCACACTAGATATTTTACTACCATCTCAAAATACCCTACACTAATCTCCTTACCTTCTAAGTTGATTCTTACTCATGTATTCTCTCTTTGTTTGGTATCATCATTATCCATGCAGTTGCCCCAGCTAGGAACTCTGGACTTAAACTTGTCTACTTCTCCCCCATTGGCCATTTCTAAGTACCAAGTTCTAATGAATTTACAATTTACCAACAACAAATGAAAGGAGTCCGAAATCTGTTCCCTTTTCTCCATTTCTATCAACACAGCCCACTTTAAGCCCCCATCAGCTCTTGTTTAGCCAACTATTTCACAAATGCCTTCCCTGCCTCCAATCTTTTCCCCTTAACTTTATCATTCACAACAGCTACCAGAGTATTCTATTAAACCTAACTACAACCAAATCAGGTCCCTGCTTAAAAGTCTTCAATGGCTTCCCAAAGCCTAGAAAGAGACAGAAATTCAAGATCCTAAACATGGCATAAAAATCCCTCCATAATCTGGTTCCATACCCCTCTCCATCATTCTTTTTTTAATTAATTAATTAATTAATTAATTTATGAGACAGAGAGAGACAGAGCACGAATGGGGGAGGGGCAGAGAGAGAGGGAGACACAGAATTGGAAGCAGGCTCCAGGCTCTGAGCCATCAGCCCAGAGCCCGACGCGGGGCTCGAACCCATGGACCGTGAGATCGTGACCTGAGCTGAAGTCAGACGCTTAACCGACTGCGCCACCCAGGCGCCCCTCCATCATTCTTTTTTTAATGTTTACTTATTTTTGAAGGAGAGAGAGAACGTGGGGGGGGGGGGGGCAGAGAGAGACACACACACAGAATCCAAAGCAGGCTCTGGGCTTTGAGCTGTCAGCACAGAGCCCAATATGGGGCTCGAACCCAAGAACCGTGAGATCATGACCTGAGCCGAAGTTGGACGCTCAACCATTCAACACTGAGCCACCCAGGTGGCCCCCCCCCCCCTCCGCCCCGCATTGTTCTCTGTCCCTTATCTATACTCCTAAAACACACATATGCTTATACTTCCAGAATACGTCATGATGTTTCTTACCAATGTGCCTTTGCTCTTGTTCTCCCCTAGTTGGTCCTCTGCTCCCATTCGCATTTCCCTCACCTCTGTTTTTCCCTCTCTGTCTCTTTCTCTGATCCTTTAACATGTAGTTCAGACATGATCTCTTCCCTTAATGCTTTCTTTGATCATTCTTCCCACTTCTCTACATTACAGTGACTGTACTGTACTACAGTATCTGTTTTTGTGATTCCATCCATATCTGAGCTCTGTAAGTGCAGAACCCCAGTTTTATCCAATGCTGTATCCCTAGAAATTAGCACAGTGACTACAACACAGTAGGCCATCATTAAATGTTTGTTACGTTACACTAGCTTATCGCATGCCAAGAATAAGTCATCAAGTACCAAATGTAAAATTATACAAAACTGAAAATGAAAAGTTAGGTGATTTACTTATCTTTTCTGATTGTTAAGTGCTATTACTAAAATGTTATCACTGGGTCTCAAAGATTAGCTACTGCTCCCTCCAACAAAAACTAGACTTTTTAAATTGCTATAGTTTATCCTCCAAATGGTTCAAGTGTGTACTGAAAGAGTAAGTTAATAACTTATAAAATGTATTCCTAAGTATTCTGATTTCGGAAAGATATCTTCTGCCAAAGGCAGGATGTACTTGGTAGAGAAAGGGAGTGACAACATGGAGACTTGCAGCCACAGATTAAATAATGTGACCATACTAGAGGACTCATTTGACCCAATTTTTAAAGGAAAAACAATTAATACAAATCCTCTAGTCCTTAAATTAACACACACAAATAAATAAAAAGATATAATCAAGAAACACTGCTCACTTTCTGAGAAACATTTCATGAAGGTTATTGCCCAAAATCTTGAAGGCTATTTCATGAAGCAATAGGGTATAATATACTCGCTATGTTGAGATGGATTAATATAAAATAATTTAAAATATGATATATTATATGACATAGCCTTTCTGGTAGAGAAGTGGGCAAAACAAATACCAGATGTGGATGGAACATTGTTATAATTACCCAGAATTCTTTGTGAGCATCTCAAATTACCTAAAGAGCTATAAACTGGTGTACATTCATGTGTTCTTAAAAAATAAGTATCTTTCTTCAACTGCAAGAGCTTTCCTTATTTAAATGTAAATAACTGCTTTAAATATGCTACCTATATGCTTAATCTTACAAAATAAAAACAGGCCACTAAAGTAAATTAAGTAGGAAATACTGTCTCTTTGAAGAATCTCTGAAAGTGTACTTAGGCCATTATACAGAGTTGCAGCTCTAAAGGAAAAGTCAGTAACAGTCATGTGTTTTGACTGATAAAACCATGCATCACTGAAAGTTAGGCTATCTGAAGTAGCTGACAAAAAGCCACACACAAAAAGCTGAAATTTTTAGAGACAATATGTATCATGAGCATATAGCTATATAGAGTTCTCTTAAGAACCTCTACAGTAAAGGCTCCAAGTAGGAATAGGAGTTGACCCATGGAAAGACTTCCATGTAGTTACAAAACCCTTGAATTTATATAGCAATTTCTGTAAGCTAACATCACATTCTCAAAAAAGTCTGACCCTCAATGGTAAAGAGCCATAGCTCTAAAGGATTTGTCTGATTCTTCTCTCTTTACCCCTGGGGCTTCTTCATAAATCACAATTGTCTAATTTTCTCTACCCACAGTCTATTTTACTATAGGAATTTTCCAAAAGTATCATGTCAACATCCCTGAACATTGCTTTCCTAAATGAATACATGCTCCTGTTAAACTTTCTGATATTTTTTTTAAATTAATGTTTATTTTTGAAAGAGAGAGAGACAGAGACAGAGCACAAGCAAGGGAGGGGCAGAAAGAGGGGGGGACACAATCTGAAACAGGTTCCAGGTTCTAAGCTGTCAGCACAGAATTTGACACGGGGTTCGAACCCATGAACTATGAGATCACGACCTGAGCCGAAGTCTGACACTTAATCGACTCAGCCACCCGGGCATCCCTAAACTTTCTGATTTTAAATTATGACTCCATGAACTTACCTTAAGAATAAGAAAGAGAGATCACTATCACCATTTATGTATCTGGTCATGTCTGCAATTAGACTAACAGGTACTCTTACCTATATACTTTTCTCATCCCATGAATATATGGACATAAGTTTCATTTAAGAGTAAAAATTAAAACAGTGTTGAAAAATATATCAATTGCAGATATTATTTTTTACATTCTTGCATAAAAGAAAGGGAATTACATAATCATTTCATCATTGTATGACAATATACTAGCAACCTTTAAAAATAGTATCCTATTTATTAAAGAATATTAAAAAAGATGGCATATTCCCCTTAGAGATCTACTTCATATTGTCTTTTACGGCTTAGAGGTTAAATGCACAGTATGGAGCCAGGATGCCTACATGTGATTACAAGCTCCATTTGTGCCTGAGACAACCAGGTCTCTCTGTGCCTTAGTTTCTGCACCAATACTATAAGGAAACAGTATTTTCCTCCTAGGGTTTTCATGCAGATTAAATGAGTTAGTATTTTTAAAGTGCTTTGAATAGCGACGGACATAGAAACACTATTAAGTGTTTGATAAATAAAACAAAATGGTAATATCCTGAAACAAAATGTTATGCCCACAAATGCATTGTAAGAATAAAAGGTATATATGTTTTAAGTTAGAAAAATATAAGGTAAGGCAATACTCTTCTCAAACTTCTTAAAATGTGGCCAATAAATAGGAAATCTATGAAGGTACAAAACCATATAGATTTAGTGCTTAGAAAAATGTAAAAAAATTAAAATTGTCTATATGCCTTGAAACAAACTAATACATCATGGAGTATCTCACAACCAGGGATGGAAATTATTATGCTCTATTAAATACAAAAGTAGTATTAAAAAACAGCCCCAAAATTGACTACATTTGAGAATTCACAGAGGTTAAATATAGGTCTTTAGGAAACATACAGCAAATACCGCATTCTCCCCCAAATTATTCACCTTTTATTTTCCAGTTACTATTTTCAATTATTATCAGTAAATATCATTATTATCATTACTCTTACCTCTTGTATGTATTCTGTGTTCCTCCCCAAACTCATGTTATTCACTCATCCCTAAATTTTATATTTATAATTTCCTTTAGAGCTGTACTATATTTGTATTCTTAAACAATCTATTATTTCATTTTTGATGTTCTTGAATTTTATATTAATGGAACCATGTTGTATATTCTTCTATGATTTTTTCCAATGTTATATTCCTGAGATCTCAGACCCAAGTTGCTGGAATTCATTCATTTTCAGAATTGTCCAACATTCCATTGAATGAATATACCACTACTCATCCTACTACTGATAGATATTTGAGTTGTTTTTGGTGTTGTTTTATTATTATGAACAGTGCTATATTAACAACTATATACATCACTTGATCATCTGTATAAAGGTTTCTCTAAGACATATTTAGGAACAGAGATATGGATCATAGTGTATGGGCATCTTCAACTTTATTTAACGATGCCATTTTTTTCCTGCTGGGTGTACCACTTATGTTACCACCTGAACTGCCTAAGTGTTCCAGTTGCTCCATACTCATGTGAACCGCAATACCATTTGGCTTTGAATTTTTGAAAATCTAGGAGGCATGAAACCTTTTCACCGTGGTTTTACTTTGCATTTCTCTGATTACAAATGAGGTTCACTATCTTATGTTTATTGGCCAAATGAGTTTATTTTTTTATGAAGTACACATTCAACTCCTTTACCCAGTTTTCTATTAAGTTATTATTTTTATTTTACTGTGTGGAAGATGTTTATATGTACTAAATACTAATCCCCACTCTGTGGTATCTATTGGTGGAAATAAATTATTAATTTTGATGAAGTTATATTTGTCAATCTTTTGCATTCTGTGTTTTATGCATTTTTATCTTATTCAAAATCATGAAAACATTCTCCTCTATTATCTTTAGAAAGTGTTAGTTTTACCATAACTATATATTTACCTTACGTATAGATTCATATCTATAATCCAGTTCAACTAACTTTTCTAAATAATATGAGATAGTGGCCCAACTCATTTTTTGCCATTTAGTTAACCAACTACCTCAATTATTGAAAGAACTGTTTCCACTGACTGGCAATGCCAATGCCGTTAAAGATAAAGTTTCTTATTAAAGCATTTCTCTTGGGGCGCCTGGGTGTCAGACTCTTGGTTTTGGCTCAGGCCATGATCTCACTGTTCATGAGTTTGAGCCCCACAACAGGCTCCGTGCTGGCAGTATGGAGCCTGCTTGGGATTCTCTCTCTCTCTACCCCTCACCCACTCGCTCTCTCTCAAAATAAATAAAAAAATTTTTTTAATTAAAAAATATTTTTCGGGGTGCCTGGGCGGCTTAGTTGGTTGAGCGTCCGACTTCAGCTCAGGTCATGATCTTGCAGTTTGTGAGTTCGAGCTCTGTGTCAGGCTCTGTGCTGACAGCTTAGAGCCTGGAGCCTGCTTCAAATTCTGTATCTCCCACTCTCTCTGACCCTCCCCTGCTTGCACTCTCTCTCTCTCTCTCTCTCTCTCAAAAACAAACATTAAAAAAATTAAAAAAAATATTTTTCTTTGTGAGAATATTTTTCCTTTATAAGACTATTCAATTGTCTATTCCTTCTTGAGCTAATATGAGCTATGTTTTTCTAGGCATTTGTCTATCTGATATAAGCTTTCAACTATACTAGCAAAAAGATGACTATTCATGAAACATCTGTAGTAACATCCCCTTTTTCATTCAAGACAGTGCTTTGTGATTTCTTCTCCCTTGATTAATCTTGCCAAGTTTTAAATTATTTTAGTCCTTTCAAATAATCTATTTTTAGCTTCATTGTTTCCTCTCTGATTTACTTTTATTTTCTATTTCATTAATTTATATTTACTTTTTGCTTCAATTAGGGGAGTATTCTTTTAGTCACCTCTGATTTTTAAGAATGCAGTTGTTTTTCTGCATTTATTCCTTTAATGTAAGCATTAAAGTCATACATTTCCATAAAGTATCAGCTTAGTTTATCACACAAGTTCTGATATATAATATTTTACTACTGTTAAATTACATTTTCTAGGGGCGCCTGGGTGGCGCAGTCGGTTGAGCGTCCGACTTCAGCCAGGTCACGATCTCGCGGTCCGTGAGTTCGAGCCCCGCATCAGGCTCTGGGCTGATGGCTCAGAGCCTGGAGCCTGTTTCCGATTCTGTGTCTCCCTCTCTCTCTGCCCCTCCCCCGTTCATGCTCTGTCTCTCTCTGTCCCAAAAAAATAAATAAACGTTGAAATTACATTTTCTAATATACATTAAAAGTTTTTCCTTAACCCAAGAGTTATCTGTAAATAATACATCTCAATTTCCAAACATACAAGAAAATTATGGTGTTAACTTACAGTTAATGTCATTTTAAACAGAGAAACAAGCATAATGCCAATCCACTGAAATTGTAAAAACTGGCTGTATTTGACCAGAATGTTATCAATTTTTGTAAATATCTCTTACGTGCTTTTAAAGGTTTTAAAAATATTATGAGATGCAGTGTTCCCTAAATGTCCATTACGGCAAGCTTTTAAATCTTGTTATTAAAATTGTTTATATTTTTAATTTTTCTCTGCTTATTGCAATATTTACTAAGAAAGATGATTTTAAATAATTCACAATGCTGATTATTTGCGTATTGCTTCTATGGTCCTATGTTTTTGCTTAATGTATTTTCTAAGTATATTATCAGGTACATACCAATTTAGAATTATCATTCCGTTTACCATTATTTAGTGACCCTTACTCTCTAGGATAGTTTTTCCACAAAGCCAACTTTAGATGATATTAATGTAACCATGTAACACAACCTGTCTTTCTTTATTGTAAAGTATATCTTTTTACATCCTTTCTATTTTCAAGTTTTCTATATCTTTTTAATGGTATGTTTTTTTATAAGTAGTATGCATCTAGATTTTGTCATTTTATCCAATCTGGCAATCAGCTTCTGTTAACTGGAGTATTTTGTCAGTTTTTATGTATGAATTACTAATATATTTGCATCTAATACTAATCTCATTTTGTGCTTTTCACTTGTCTCTTTTCTATGTTTTTTTCTCCTTTTCCTTCTTTTTTTTCTTTCTTTTTCATTTTTTCTCATTCTATTTCCCTCCTCTACTGGTTTGAAAAGCATACATACTATTTCCAGATTTTCATTTCTTGTATCAGAATTTTAACATGAATCACAGCTTACCAAAATCTACAGCTAATTAATACTTTTACCCTCCTTCCAGGTTTTATACAGTGTTTTTCTATATCTACCCATACTTACCACTTCCTATATTCTTTATCTTTACATCTCAGACCTTCCATCAGTAACCACTTTCCTCATCTGTGAGGCTATGGTGATCAGAAACTCAGAGAACATAATGGCAGAAGTATGACCACTACTGTTACCTGACTTCTGGCTCAACCAAATACACTAGGGCAGATGGAAATCCCCAACCTCTAGACAACTCAGGTGAACACGAACAAGATGGACGTTAGTGTGACCATGAAACCTTAAAATACCTAACACCTTGCTTCCTCCACATATTAGACTCTTAATATAACAGACACTCAAAATCTGCCTCTGCCTTACTTTTCTGAACCATTTTTGAAGTTGGTACAGTAAAACTCCACATCTATCTATAATGAAAATAAAAGGATGATGCTCCCTGCCCCCCAAAATCAGCTTGATGTGGCAGAAATTTAAATTACATTGCATTTTATGACCATTAAGTTTTATGATTGTAACACATAATATGTAAGTTAAGCATATAAAGTACAAATAAATACTAGTAAAATAAGGTTAAGTTTTAAAGTTTTGATTAAAAACATTTAGTACATAACATAAAGAACACAAAAGCCCCTTAAGATACAAATTAGGTCAATGTAAAATATTTAGAAAACTGGTATATAAATAAGACATCACTTTTACATAAAAATTATTAACTTAGAGGTTGAAATATGATAAAGTGTATTTCCGCAGCACTTGGTCTAAAGAAAAAAGCATGGTCTTTTTTCTGTGCATCTTGTAACATATAGTGTAACTCCCAAAAAGGCTTGGATGCTTTTGTTCAACAAGAAAAATATGTATCAGGCCTACAGTTATTTTCAAGGAGAAATATTCAGGTAACTAAAGTTTTATTTTATTTGGAATCTGAAGTTTTGTAGATGCCTAGTTATTTCAATGCAAACAATGTAATAGCCAGCTTACTTATTAGTCTCTTTTATCATAGGCAATCAGGTACCAGAGATCATGCCAGCCAAAAGAATGACAAAGATTTTCTAACTGTATTTATTAAATATCTGTAACAGAGAACTGATATCAAAGTACATATAACAGGTTCCATAAGATGGAGCTCTACACAGAACCATTAAGTGCCAGAAATAACCCAGAAACTTGTCTAGTATTAATAAACTCAAAGGATTTTACATGTATGGAGAGCCATACTTAATGGCAGTAATACCGTCTTATTCCATGGTACTATAAGTATACAACACATCTCTATAAGCTGTGACTTAATGATTTGGAAAAAGGAAAAAAAAGTGAAAACATAATTCCTTATAATAGTGCAGAGTTCAGAATAGGAACCAACTCTAACCAAGGCCACTTTTGCTTGTAGTAAAGTTTTGCAATGATACTGATGATAATGGTAGAAGCAGTGTGGTGGCAGCACCATTTTAGAGCAATTACTATGTGCGTCTATTATCATTATAGTATATGTAAGCAAAAACTTAGGAAAGCAGAACAAATCAGCTTATACGTCTACAGTTTTTCCTACTTTTAGTAAAGCATGTATATTCTTGAATTTTTAATCATTTAAAATTTAATACATAAAGAAAATAAGATGATGAATTATATAATTATAATCAAGTCATCCCCTGCTTCAAGACCTTTGGCAAGTCCTCAACATTTCCAAGACAGAATCCAATGATGGCAATATAAAGCTGGGTTTTTTTTTCCATTTGCTTCCTAACTAATTCTCCAGCTTCATGTTTAGCCATTTCTCTACTCACCCCAGAGAGTTCAACCAAACCTGTGACTCGCATGTGACAATATATGTGTATGTGTGTCATATGCTTTTGCACATACTGTTTTCCCTATCTGGAGTATTATTTTCCACATTTTCACTAAGATAATCCACACGAATCCTTTAAGATTTGGCCATCCCCTCTATGCATATGGAACAGAATATCACATCAGATACCAAACTATATTCTAAAAGTTTGTTTTCTTGTTCCCCCACCCCCACCTAGTATACTTTAAGCTCTTTAAGGTAAGAAACTGCATTTTTCATCTTCAGAGTCTTATTGCCTAGCACACAGCAATCCATCATATTCATTTTACAGATGAACAAACTTAGGCCAAATAAATTAAATTATTTTCCCAATTTCATAGGCCAGTTAATGGCAGATTTAATATTAGACTAAGACTTCTATCTCCTAGTTCAATGCTCTTTCCATAAATGTACCTATAGATACCAGATCAGAAGGAATTACGTCATTAATATCTAGAATGTTTAAGGCAGATACACAGCTAAAGGGAGTATAAAAAAGTGAGTCCCTTAAAAACAAAAATAAGATACAAGTTAATGATGATGGATTTTCAAGGAATAGGAATAGGTGATAACAAAGAAATAGAAAAGTCAGAAAAATGCTATCTTAAAAATAATAATTACATGGGAGCTATTTCAGTTACATATACATTTTTTAGGACAAGAAAAAGATAAATATGAATAATTAAATAAATATATCTGCAATCAGCTCATCAAATTTCAAAGGAACTATTTTTTTTCCTTAGCCATAACAAAATGAAGGGTAAAGTATGCAGCTAAAAGATCAAGCATTTATGCCAAGATAATGGGCATAATAATAATTTATGCCAAGGTAGAGGAAAGTAGCTTTATTTGGTATATAAGTTACCTTTTATTGGGGAAAAAAGGTGAAGGAAGTAATATTTTAACTTAAATGAAAAATCACCAATTTAGGAAGAATGGACTGAAAGGGATTAGGGAAAGCATTTTATTTTTTATTTTTTTAAATATAATTTATTGTCAAATTAGCTAACATACAGTATGTAAAGTATGCTCTTGGTTTCTGGGGTAGATTCCCATGGTTCATCGCATACACACAACACCCAGCGCTCATCCCAACAAGTGCTCTCCGCAATACTCATCACCCAAGGGAAAGCATTTTAAAGAAGAAATATCTGAGATGAATTACTGTCCACCTTTCAAATATCCCAGAAAATAAGAGGCAGTAAATAAGGAAATAGATTTCAGGTAGAAGGAGCAAAAGTATATTCAATGCATGAAGGGGAAAACAGCCTGTAGATACAGGAATCTATCAGTAAAAAGCAAAGAAAGGAAATGGTCAGCAGACAGAAGAAACAGCAGGGGCAGGATTATAAATCAGAGCTTTGTATGTCATGCAAAGAATCTTGGTTTTATCTAGTAAGTTAATAAAGATCCAGGGAAGGCATCTGATTGGGAGAATGATTAAATCAGCTGGTTTTTACAAAGATAACTTTGGCAGCAGCCTGCATGGCAAAGAAGAGTAGAGACAAGCAATAGCCTAGTATAAGAGTTTGCATGAGAAATGAGGACCCTAAAGCAACAGAAATAGAAATGGAGAGGAAAAGACTGTATTGAAAGATATTCAGGGTAGAGAACTGGCAGATCTGGTGATTACCAGGTTATGAGAGGAAAGGTTAACCCTAGGCTTTAAGTCGAATGTAATACATTGGCAGTGGCACTAACAAATTTGTGAATGCAGAAGGAAAGCAAGACTTGATAGGAAATAAATTAGTTCAACTTTGGACTTGTGAAATTTGACAGTCACGTAGGATATAAAGGTGGAAAAGTTACACAGACAACTGTAGACATATTTAGAACTCAATGTAGTTCTTGGCAAAAGATAAAGATTTTGAAAATATCAGCATATAGGTGGTTGCTAAAACTAAAAGAATTGGGTCAGACGTTTAGGTAGGGTGGGCTGAGTAGAAGAGAATCAGCCCTGGGTAATGCCAAAGAGAAAGAGGCTTTGAAAGAGAAGAATGGAAAGAAATGAGAATTTAAGAAAACAGTAATAGTACAGAAGCTGTGGAAGCAAAACCTTCCAGGAGATTCAACAATAACAAATACAGTGGGGCGCCTGGGTGGCTCAGTCAGTTAAGCGGCCGACTTGGGCGCAGGTCATGATCTCGCGGTCTGTGAGTTCAAGCCCCACGTCGGGCTCTGTGCTGACAGCTCAGAGCCTGGAGCCTGCTTCGGATTCTGTGTCTCGCTCTCTTTCTCTGCCCCTCCCCTGCTTATGCTCTGTCTCTGTCTCAAAAATAAATAAAACATTTAAAAAATTAAAAAAAAAACAATAACAAATACAGGTAAGTCAAATAAGATAAAGGTTGAGAAAGGTTGGCAGGATTTAGAGGTCACTGGAGATTTTACTACTTACTACAGCTTCAGCAGAACAGTAGGGTGGAATCCTTATACAAGAAACTCAGAGACAGTTAAAGAAATGTTCATTTCAAAGGGATAAAATGATATACCTTAATGGACTCAAGATAAATGGCAGGTTTGAACAAATTCCCATGTAAAGATAAAAGCTATGGAATGTAAAAAAAAAAAGAATTGGTATTAATGGTAAACTCATTAAAACTGTGTAGGAAATAAGAGACCATGAAGATAATATTCACTCTTTGCTTAACTACAGACACTCTTTGGGCATCTTTCTCTGAAACTCTAGCCTCACTCAATTTATCTCGTTGAATTAAACATGTGTCAAGGACATGAAAAATTCTGAAAACACTGACTAAGCACATCACTATTTCTCTAAGTTTAAAAATGTATAAAACCAGGACAGCAGAATTTGTATTCCTCTACAATCTTGAGCTTTGGTTCTAGTTGAGTCCTGAAAAATACTCTAAAAATACTTAAACAGAAATTTGCACACAAAATTTTGATTAGTAAAACCAAATTTTAGCCTTTTGCAAACTACTCAGGGCTATGTCAGGCAGGCTTGTAGCTAAAGATCACAATAGGGTAAAAGACAAAAATTAACCTCAAATGGATCGTAGACCTAAATATTAAAGCTATAAACTTCTATGGGCTCCTAGGTGGCTCATTGGGTAAGCATCTGACTCGATTTCGGCTCAGGTCATGATCTCATGCTTTGTGAAATTGAGCCCCATGACAGGCTCAGTGCTGACAGCACAGAGCCTGCTTGGGATTCTCTCTCTCCCTCTCTCTCTGCCCCTGCCCTTCTTGTACACGCAGTGTGTATGCACGTGTGTGCTCTTGCTCTCTCAAAATAAACAAATGGCTTTAAAAAAGCTGTAAACTTCTAAAATCACAAGGGAAAAACATCTTGGAATGGGCAAAGATTTCTAAAAACACAGAAAACACAAAGCTTAAAAGAATAAAGTTATAAATTTGATTTCATCAAAATTTAAAATGTCTGGGAGCAACTGGGTGGCTCAGTTGGTTAAGTGTCTGACTTCAGCTCAGGTCATGATCTCACAGTTTGTGAGTTCAAGCCCCACATGGGGCTCTGTGCTGACATCTTAGAGCCTGGAGCCTGTTTCAGATTCTGTGTCTCCCTCTCTCTCTGCTCCTCCCCTGCTAATGCTTTCTCTCTCCTTCAAAAAAAAATTTTTTTTAAATGTTTGCACTTCAAAGATACCATTAAGAAAATCAAAAGATAAGCCACAGAAAGGGAGAAAATATTTTAAATACCTATATCCAAAAAAGAACTTGGATCCAAAGTATATAAAGAACTCTTACATCTTAATAATAAAAAGATAAGCAACCCACTTAAAAATAGGCCAATGATGGAATAGACATTTCATAAAAGAAAATATTTAAATGATATTCAAACATCATTAGATCAGTGAAGTCCAAATTAAAACCAAAAGGATACTAGGACACAACTACTAGAAAGGCTAAAATTAAAAATATGGACAAATGTTTGTAAGGATGGAGCAACTAGAACTTTCATACAGTGTAAAATATAAAATGTTACAAGCACTTTATAAACCAGTTTGGCAGTTTCTTATAAAATCAAACATGGGGCGCCTGGGTGGCGCAGTCGGTTAAGCGTCCGACTTCAGCCAGGTCACGATCTCGCGGTCCGTGAGTTCGAGCCCCGTGTCGGGCTCTGGGCTGATGGCTCAGAGCCTGGAGCCTGTTTCCGATTCTGTGTCTCCCTCTCTCTCTGCCCCTCCCCCGTTCATGCTCTGTCTCTCTCTGTCCCAAAAATAAATAAACGTTGAAAAAAAAAAAAAAAATTTAAAAAAAAAAAAAAAAAAAAAAAAAAATCAAACATATACTTATTATATGGTCCAGCAATTCTACTCTTGGGTATTTATTTACCCAAAAGAAATGTAAGCATATATCCACACAAAAATATGTGTGCAAATGTTCACAGCAGCTTTACTCTATAGCAAAAACCCAAATACTTTGTCCATTGCCGATGAATGGATACACAAATAGTAATACATTCATGTAACGAACTACTACTTGGCAATACAAAAGGAATGAACTACTGATACATGCAATAACATGAACGAATCTTGAAAACATCACGTGAGTAACAGAAAGCAGACAAAAAGAGTACATACTGCATGATTCCACATACATGAAACTCTAGAAACAGTAAATTTAATCTCTATCCATCAAAAATAGATCATTGGTTGCTTGGGTTAGATTTGGGGAGGAATGACTGAGATGAGGTACAAGAGAACTTTCCGGGATGATGGAAATGTTCTATACCTTAATTGTGGTGGTGGTAACACTAGCATGTAAGTGTCTGAAAGGTCATCAAAATGTACATACATGATGATGTATGTAAATTATACTTCAATAAAGTTTATTCACACATACACACAAAATGGTACAATTTTAACTTTTGTCTTAGGATTGCTCTGATGTATACCACAAGAACATACTATGTGTTAAGAAGACATACAACCATCTTCTTAAATATATTTCCAAATAAATGAATGAGACTGTATTGAAATCTGTGGACTCCATACTTCTTAAGGGTATTCAAATACAGAATATAAAGTTTAGCTTCCTTGGGCTTGGGTTCTTCATTTTATGCAAGAGAACAGCATAGGGACATTATCCTTGAAGTCCATGTCAATGTCATATATGAAAGTAATATGATAAGGTCTCCTTCAATAAAATGCCCCTTAAAGAGTCCCAGGCAGCCTTCCTCAAGCTGAAAGATGTAACACAAAATAGCATTAAGATACGGTTCTACTACTGATTTCACAAACAGCCTTGTCCTTAAGGCTAGAACAACTGAGCAATGTTTAAGGTCAAAGCTACAGAAACAATGAATAAATTTTATAACCACATCCTTTCAAACTGAAGTTATATTAGAGTTAATACTGGACAAGAGAATAAGATGTCAGTTGATGGCAGACATAATTAAAACAAACTTAACTAATAATGTAAGTAAAATTTTAAATGAACATTTATGAACATTTATAGAATGTGAAAGATATACTAAACACAGTGCTTTATACTCATTTAACCAACCCCGCTCTGAGATTACCATACCCATGCACAGGGAAACAAAATAACTTGGCCAAAGTGATTCAGCTGGTAAATTACAGGATAACCCAAACCCTTAATCACTCTGCTCTTAAGAAAGAAATGTTATATCCGAAAGGTGAACTCCAGATGCATTAAAGTCTTAAACATAAAAGATAAAATTACAGAACTATTAGAAGAAAACATAGGAAGATATCTTTGCAATTTGTGGATAAGGAAGGACTTTTCACTGCTCACAAAATAAAAAATTTTAGGTACATTAAAATTAAGGATTCCTGTACCACAAAGTCAACACATGACTGACACACTGGGATGTCTAAAACCACCAAGGGATTACTATCTCAAATAGAGAACTCTGGGAAACCAGTGAAAAATGGAAACCCAACCAAAAAGGGCAAAGTGTATGAATGAATAAGCCAAACATAAGAAGGGAAACCTGAACAATCAGCAAGGATATGAAGAAATGATCAACCTCCCTGGTAAACAGAGAAACATTACAGCAACCGTAAGATTCTATTTAACAGCAGTTAAATTAGCAAAAATGTAGGAATGTCTACATTAACAAATGCTGGCAAAACTGGGAAAAAGTAAAACTTTTTATACACTGTTGGTGAGGGTAAAAAATTGATGTAGTCATTTCAGAAATAATACAGAATAATTTAGTGGTATTAAATATGTGACTAAGCTATAGCACAGCAATACCACACCTGGATATATACCCCCAGAGAAACTCTTCCACAGCCATTAGTAACATGTATGAAGATGTTGATTACAAAATTACTTGTACTCAAGAGTTGGAAACAACCTGGGTATCCATCACGAGGGGAACTGATAACCTGTGCTAGATGCAAACCATAAAATACTGCACACTTAAAAGCAATGAACTAGGTATACATACAGAAACATGAACAGATATCAATATTTAGTGAAGAAAGTAAAATATATGCCAAAATAAATTATATAGATGTAAAACACACAAATTACTACATAATTTTACAAGGATAGAGACATAACCAAGAACACATATAAAACATACCAGATTTGGGGCAAGTGTTGGGAAAGAGTTGAGACTGGGAGTGAAGAGGAAAAGTTACAATCCAAATAATGAGCATATGCCTCTAAGCAACACTAACCTAACTCTCTGTATCTGAAATATTGTAAGTGATATAGTTATGTCAACTATTAAAGTTGATACATTTATGCAAATGGTTGAGAACTCCCTTTTTCTGGGATGACTGAGCATTTCATACAATACATCTTGGTTTTAACCATGATAAATTTGAAAATTCATGGCATTTAGTTTTTGCTTGTTACCATCACAAATACGCTCAAAGGGTCTAATAAAAGGAATACTGACCTACGAACCTGAAAAGCTATAGCCTAGTCCAACCTAACTAGCAATAGGAACTTAGTAAAGTCATTTTACCTCCCTGAAAGTTTTCTTATCTGCAAAAATAAATTTGAATGATTCTCCAAATCCCTCCATCTCTGAAACTATTTATTTTCCTAATATTTATTCATATGAAATTATTTTAACTGTTTCTTCCCTCCCCAAAATAACAACAAAAACAAAATAATATCAAAAGATTCAGAAAAGTGATCTAGCAATAGAAGTGAATAGCAACTTAGCTTCTTTCAGGGTGGAAAGGAGAAAACACTAAAGAGGTACAGTGACTGTCACAGCCTTTTCAAGTATCTAAGACAGAGAATTTCAGCCCAAGTTCAGATAATCTACTCCTTGAAGTATTTTACTCTATGCTATTCCACATGTCACTATTACCTCTTCTAAAACATAAATTAAAGTCTCTTATGGAGTTTCTCCTTGAAGGCCCTAAACTTCAGCTTATCTGTAAGTTTTCAGATAAGAAAATGGTATGTTCTCCAAAGGTCTCTTCCGTATTAAACATGTAAGATTCCTAGAGAAAAATGAACTTTTAATTAACAAACTAGTCATACTCTGAGCATTTAACAAAAAAAAAAACAACAAACAAAAACAACAAAAAAAAAACAAGCATTTAATTAGAACTGTGGATTAAGTGGGTATAAACACCTTAAGAATAAGGAAAACTAGCATAGTTTGGTGACCATGAATAGTAACTGAGCCATCTAAAAAATAATAGTACCACATATTATAAAAAGAGCATTGAAATCAGAATATTAAAAATATCTGGAAGCCAAAATTAAGATATTTACAATACCTAAAAATTTGAAATTATAATATTTTAAAAGATCTGCAATATTCTTAGAGTATAACAATAAATATGAGAAATTTAGATCATTCCCATATTTATCTCCCATTCACATTTAATTTTAAATATGGATGGGGAAGGGGGTAGTGGGAATTAAGAGGTCACAAAACATCTGTTACTAATAATTCCAGCACAGATGTAATTGTTACTGCAAAAAAGATGATGAAGTTATTCCCAGGCTGCCATACTACCAGCAGCCATAGTTTATACTCAAACTTCATGAATCAAGTCTCAATAAATAAAGTTGATTATGAACTGTCTATATGAACAGATACACACAATCCCTATCCATATAGAAGGTATGTATTAAATAACAGGAAGAGGTCTGAAGAAATAAATGAGACAAAAATAACTTCCTAGAGAATGAAAAATAATCTAACAACATTTCATAGCTATAATACAAGTGTAGACCTAAACTTGGCTTCTTTCACTCTATCTTTTGGAACCTTTCAATTTATATACACCTAAGTGATATACTTCAAAATATGTTTTAACAAAAGTAATAAAGTGAGTTCTAAATATTAAAAAAAATTTTCTCTGAAAACAATCTTAAGGCAGATTTTACTTCTTAGAGATCACTGTCCTATTTAAGTATTCTAGAATATTACCATGTTTTCAAGCAAACCAGTTCCATGATAACAAGCAGCATAACCCACCTCCATCAAGGTAAAAAATCTAGACATGCTCAGACCATACTGAAAATTTTTATTAGTTAAAATTGATGTGCTAAGAATGCTTCCTCCAGGAATACAATTCTCAAAACACTATCCCATCCAAAGGAAAGATTATTTTCTAAAACAATGCCTGGGGCACCTGGGTGGCTCAACTGGTTGAGCATCTGACTTCCGCCCAGGTCATGAACTTGGGGTTCGTGAGTTCGAGCCCCACGTTGGGCTCTGCGCTGACAGCTCAGAACCTGGAGCTTCCTTCAGATTCTGTGTCTCCCTCTCCCTCTCTGCCCTTCCACCGCTCATACTCTGTCTCTCAAAAATAAAAAATAAAGATAAAAAGTTAAAAAAAATAAAACAATGCCTATATAATAGGTTACATTTTAATTGGGGTTACTAAAAACTTGGTTCTATTAGGTGTATATCCATTAATTTTCTTTTAATATATCTAGTTTAAGATATTTTACTAGTGATACGTATAAAATGTAGCCTTCTAAAAAGTGTTTTTAAAACTATTTTATTTCCTGGCCATGGTTCTTTTCTAGTTTAAGATTTTTTTAAATTTTCTTTTAACAATGAACTTTTACTTTAGCTTGTATCTTTTTAGAAAGGAACATACATTTCCCCATGAATTCGTGATCATGCTACAAAGATTAAGAAACATTTTCCAAACCTAAATACTATTCTATAATTTTATCAAGTCCTACAACCTCTCATCACACTTTTACATATTAGTGCATATCTTCTTTCAGCATCTACATGATTTTTCTTCTCCTCTACTACAATTCAATACAGGTAGTTGAGAGTAGTTAACAATATAATTCCACATGATGTTGCATCTGTGTTTACATATGGCTCTAATCACATGCTTAGAAGTAATTTATGCAGGGGAAGGCAAAAAAAGAGGAAAAAGCAATAAAAACACAATTATAAGAAATAATTATGTTGTTATTTTAAAAATATCATTCCCAGTTTGGTAGAACTTTCTCATTTCTCACCACATGCTTCAAAGCTACTAAAATTGCAGAGGGTACAGACTTTCAAAAATACTATGAACTGGAGAAAGAAAAAAATTACCAAATATTTCATATGCTTTTACATAAGGCTCATCTTAACAAGTGACTGATGCTTTCAATTTATAAGATACTTTAACTTTTGCTCCATGCCACAACTATGTATGTCATGGCTTTGTGGTAAAGTTCCTCCGTTTATAAAAGAAGTAAGTGAATTACACATATTTACTACTGAGCTCTAGGAATTAGGAGAACACCAAATTCAAGAAACATCTGTCAGGAAACGTAAAACTATATTTATATACATTCTCAATCTCCCTCTCTCTGTCTCTCTCCTGAAAAACCATGACGCTCTAAAATGGGAAATGCACATAGGCTTACCTGATAAGCCAGGTAATTCCTACTTAATTCAAGATAAACAGTATTACTATTACATTATGATACTGTTGTTGGTGCATTTATAGAAACACCATTAAAAATAATTAGAGAAATAAATACTTCTAACATTTGACCTAACAAAAGGCTTCCAAAAGTTTATAGTTATATTAACATAATTATATGGACATGCATAATTATATGGACACGCACCAAAAAAATGTAACTAAATACATGAAGTCTCATCTTATTACTTGTATTTGAAAGTAGTAATACTAATATACACAGTTATTCGAAAAGAATTGCTGAATACAAGTATATGATAATTATTAAACTACAATTTTTGCTGCATTTAAAACATCAAAACAAACTTATGCTTCTTAATTTCCAATAGGTAAATGTAAAATTTATGCTCTACTTGTGATTCTTAACTAGAAGGGAAAGGAAAAGATAAAATCTAAAAATGACTAACATCTGACTGACTGCTGGTTAACATCTTCTTTAGTAGTTGCCTGCCAACCCATGTATAATTTAAGTCTACATCAGTTATGGGAAAATAATTAGACAGTATCAATCAACTGCAATTTTTACCATATTTAATGGTTTACACCTTTTAACATCTAAAATATAGGTATTCAGGGATCTTACAATGAATAAAAAAGGAGGCTAAAAAGTATACTAAATATGCAAAATAGATATGGGCCAATCATTACATAATTTTCTGAACCTAACAACATACAACAAAACTTAAAAAAAAAAAGAAGGAAAGCAGTAAAAGATTGGTTTAAAGCAAGACTAAATTGATAGCAGTATCAATCTCAGTATTTAAAAAGCTCAAATTTATAAAATTATTCATGTTAAAACATTGTTACTTCTTTCCACCTTAGCAGACTAGAAAATGCTTACGCCTACTTTACCTGGGGCTAGTTTTAAATAACACTAAGACTCAGAATTGCACCAAAGGTCCCTATGAATGCAGAGGTCCCAATCAACAGGAGATAGACTGATGGTGCCACTACACCAATAATCATTTTTATTAGCATCCTCTACTGGCGGTTTCCAAAGACAGCAAGTGGAAATGGTGCAAATAACAGAAAAATATGTACCTGCTATTCCATCTAAAGTGAATTAATCAGCATGTGGTCATTAGTAGCTACAGCATATTTCTCTCCTCACCCCCCAAAATGCATACATACATGTATACATACAAAAACCACACAAGAGTAGAGGTGGAAAATTAGAAGACATATTTTTAAATACAACAAACAAAGCATTACATTACAAACGGTAAAAATCGATTTACCCAATTCTAATGCCAGTCCTTTATAGATGACTGACATCATTACCATAAAGTTACTACCTAAGGATTGATGCTTTGGCCAAACCTTGCTCAATTTGTTTACCCTTGTCAAGTTACATTACTTGGTTCTCCCATTAATATCCTACTCTGCAGATATATTCCAGAAAGGAAATTAAAATGTTTTACTGGAGGCTTAGCAGTAAAATCTGCATGTCTTTTTAAATGAAAAAAATTATTTACATACAAATAACAACATAAAGTACCCTTATGACTATCGCCCACTGTACACATCATTTATTCCCTCATTAAAAAGATTTAAGAGTTAACATTTTTCTATGCAATTCTCTTCAATAAACAACTGCAACTTACATGACTGCGTTGCTAAGAAATATCAACCGGCACCTATTCTGAGATTTCACAACACAATGGCATACAACTTCATTTTTAATTTGCAAATTATAAGGCTTAATCAAATAGCATGGCTGTAATCACCAGCAATGGATGAAATGCATTTGAGAACAAAAAGAAATACAAGGACAGAGCCAAAAGTGATGAAAATGGAAGATACCTGTAGTAGTACGGTGCTATCTTAAACACCTTTTGTTTTCTGAGAGTAATGCATACTGCAGACAAGACATTTTGTGCTAAACAGCCCAAATCTGTTTTTCTAATATTAAACACAAAGGAAAAACACTGACAGCAAGCGTGGTAAATAAATCCCTCCCTTGAGAATGAAAGCAGCAGACAGGAGGGGGCTGACATACATGCAGGAGAAAACTAAACACCATCTTTTTTCTACCTGCACAAGTTGCCATTTGCTGCAGCGATCGAGAACCTCTTTTTCCTGTTGATTTCAAGTACCTTTCAGGAGAGCTTTTTTTCCCCTTAAGTCATCTGTTGATATGCCTTAAGAGTGTAATATTCATATCACAAGATCTTTAGGAGAAAAATCCATTCTTTCCTGCTCAGGTAAACATGTTTACAGCAGCTGCACAGACGCTGGGTGGTTCAGACTCACATGTCACACACATGTCGTCAGCAACAAGAAAAGCCCCTTTCTCTGGCGATGAACATTTTAAATAAGGTAAAAAGCGAACAGCCCTTTCCGAACCAACTTACCTTTCATAAAGCCACATCAGCAACAGTGGCAACAGCTCGATATAGCACACTATTTGACGCTAAAACAGGAAATTAAAATTGCAATCGCCTATGCTCCACTCCTTGCTGTAACAAGTCATCTCTCCACAATGACGATACCAAATATTAGTTATCAATCATAACTAACAGACGTCTTGAAAACGCAAATTTTTATTTAAATAACTAAAATCATTCATGAAAGCAGTGATTTTAATGTCGGCTCAAATATATTAAAAATATTTTTACGATTGGAAGGAAACATCTTGAAACAGCTTAAAATCTTCGTATCTGCTTGTAGACAGGAAATCCCACACAAAATCTAAAATTGCCAGGAAAGGTTACAAAACCTCGCGTTTCGCATCCCAGAGGGGAGGGAGAAAGGGAGCCCAGGAGCGGGGGGTGGGGCGGGGGGAGCGCGCGAGAGTTTTTACTTAAACACATATTTCCTCATTTTCTGGAAGATACAGCGATCCCATTATAGGCGCATTTATTTCCCTACAGTTAAAAACTCGTTTTAAAAATAACGTAGGAACCAAAACGAGCCCCTCGGTCCGAAATGTACGTGTAATTCCTTATATAGACTCGGCTGCAGCCAGCGGCAGGGCCGTTGCCGCCCATTATTATACAAACAGGTACCGGGCCGGCGCGGGCGGGGACCTCGCCCCGCGCTCCCGCCGCCCCCGGGCGGAGAAGTCTCAACCCTCTCGCCACAGGAACTGTCCAGACAATAACAATCAGCAGACATTTCGCTGCTGAACAAGGGGGAGAGAAAGCACAGAATCGCCCCCAAGATAAGCAGAAATACAATCAACTTACAACGTCTCTCCAAACTGGAAAAGGCGACTGTGCAACAACAACCACATGTTCAGGTCTCGCTCTCTCTTGCTGTCTCTATTTTTTTTTTTTTTTAACTCTCACGCCAGGCAGAGGGGTGTGTATTGCCCCGGCACTTGAGCACAAATCAATAAACACTGCAGCTGCAGCGAAAGCAGCAGATCCGTGCGTCCGTCGGTCCGTCTGCCCCCTCCCCCACCCTCCTTCCACCCGAGACCGAGAGCGCCATCCAAGCTCCATTATCCGGCTTCAGCGCTCCGTGCGTCCGGCCCAGGTAACAACTTCCCCAAAAACCGAAAGAGAAAAAAGAGGCGTACGCACAGAACCCCATCCCAGCGCGGAGAAGGAGTCTCCCCCAGGGAGGGGGATCTGTCTGTGGTGCTTCCCTGTCTCTAAGACCAGGTAACAACTCCACAAACACACCCGCTGCCCAGCTCGCCGCCATCCACAGATCTCCCACAGCAGCAAGTAGGTGCCCGCTCCTGCCCCGTCTCCCCTGCCGCCCCACCAGCTCCCCCCCGAATGTGGACCTCACTGGCGGGGCTACCTCGGCTGGCGTCCCCAGCCGGGGGCCCAGGGCACGGTGGCCGTAGGCGCGGGGGAGGAGGGGCGCTTAGGGACCCGCGCCTCCGCTCCGCTAATCCCCATTCCGCGAGCGCGCCTCGCCGGCCGGTCACAACTTTACCGCCGCCGGCCGAGCCCGGTCCGCCCGCGGCGCGCACCACCGGCGCCCGCGCACACGCGCGCACGGACGACACGCAGCCCGCGGCCGCCGCGTCCCGCCGCCGCCCGCCGCCCGCCGCCGTCCGCCGCCCGCCGCGCGCCCGCAGCCCGGCCCGGCCCGAGCCTCGGGGCCCGAGCGACGGCGCCGGCCGGGGCCGCGGCGCGCGGAAGCCACTTTGCACGGTCAGCGCCGGCCACAAGTTTGTTCCTCGGCTCCCGGGGGCCTCCGCGCACAGGGAGAATAACGCGGAGGGGGCTGAGAGGAGGGGGAGAGGGGAGACGCCGAGGGGCAAAAGAGTGGGGAAAAGTGCGAAAAGAAGCAACAGCCGCTCCACCCGGGACCAGAAAAGTGGCCAGCCGCGTCCCGGCCGCCCGCCCTGCGCCGGGGATGCGGCGGCTAACGGTCCAAGGAGGCGGCAGGGGCGGCAGGAGCCGCTAGGCGGAGAGAGACCAGGTAAGAGACATAACGGTTCAGGGAGAGCGAGCGGCCGCGGCGCGGCTCCGGCAGCGGCAGCAGCGGAGGGGGGCAGAGAGCACTACTTTCTACTTTCCCACTCCACTTTGCCCGTCCCTGCCCCGGCCGCCCCCAGCCCGGCTCGCCCCCCTCACCCCCGGGGGCGCCCCGGCTGCCCGGCTCCCCCTGACTCCGCCGCTCCCCGGTCCCCTCCGCCACTCACCGTTATTGCGCCGCGGGTTCGCCTGCTTTCTGCGCTTACACCTGGGGCCATCCGCCATGATCCTCTCGCTTGTGTCTAAATGCTCGAGTCACCTCCTCCCCCTCCCTCCCCCTTCCCCCCCACCCCTCCGCCTCCACCCCTCCCCCCTCCCCACCGCACCTGGTTTACGACACTCGAGGCTTTACGACATCACCTTCCTTACACCTAGAGCCGCTCGCTCTACGGCCGGAACCTTGTTGCTAGGGAGAGGACGGTTTGCGGCAACCGTAGGAGCAGCTGAGTTTGAATTGAGGGGCGAGGGAAAAGTTTCCCTCAGGTGTCGTGGGATGGGGGAGGGGGGCGATAGGAAACTGCGGGGACGTTGTCAGAAGGGCGGCAAGCAGGCGGGGGTGAGAAAGGTAAAGTAGGAGGCTCAGCGGCGTTCTGCCTCTGAACTGACCACACCCGCCGCGGCAGCCTGGGGCACGGACCGGTCTGGCTGATTCCCCTCAGGACCCTGTACCCTCCGAGCTGCCGCGTCGCAGTGACCGGAGCAACCTGTCCTCCCTCTTCGTCAAGGTTGGGCTCCGCTCCCACGCAGCGTTTGTCCCATCGGCGCACCCTGGGGCTCAGGAGAGGGTCGCGCTCTGGGCTACCCGGGAAGTTCCCGAGAGTAGAGGGAGGGCAGGTTCGGGGAACCGTAGAGACTGACTTGGGAAGCCCGGCCTCTGACGGGGACAGGCGGCGTCATGAGAGAGGCTACCTGCCCCGCAGTTCTGACTCCCTTCCCCTACACGGACGCACGGTTTTCCCCCAAGCGAACCGGGATGGGAAGTGACTTCAGTTAGATAGAACTTCAGCTGGACCGAAAGAGAGGCGAGAAGTTCCGTTTGCAGGCGACACCGGCGGTGAAGCCGAATGAGTAATACCCACACGGTCCCTGTCTCACTTCCTCATCCGCATCAGGCTCTCACCTGCTGTCACCTCGGCCTCCCCCGCCCCGCCGCCTCGCTCTCTGCCCTCCTCCCTGCTTTCCCCTGAGAGCAGATGGACGAGATGGGAGGCGCAAAGACGGAGAGTTAAGGTACTAATGCGCCATGATTTACCGTCAAAACGGGCAATTATCGCTGAATGGGACCTTGAGGAAAGAAACACGGCTAACAAATGTGGTCTTTGAAACTGATAGATTGCTGATCTTATCTCAAGTCTCTGTACAAGTTTGGGGATTTCTGAAAGACCATATAGATAACGCCACAAATACCAAGACAGTAAGTCTTCAGTAGGATTTAGCTTTCCCTTCTCTCCCCTCCCCCAACCCCGTTCAGATGAGGAAAGGTCTTTGGAACAGAACAAATGAGCTACGTTTCAAATAATTTAGTTGTAAATTAACAGTGTACTGTTACTGTTAGAGAAATTGAGAAAACTGAAACGTGACACACAGCATTAGAAATAGTAAGTCACTCAGCACACTGCTTGTCACATAGTAGGTGCTCAATAAATTTATGTCTATAATTTTTGCCATACCTATGGCAAGATTCTTTATTATGTTAAAATCATCTTTTAAACACTCCAGAATTTCAGAAGATCCATTAATAATCTCCTCAAACCTTTCAACTGAAATAAATTTACATCTGAAGTCTGGTAATTTAAAATTAGAAAGTTTAATCCTGAATATAGATGAAAATTTTCTCTCCCACATTTTCTTTGGCATTTTGAGAAATGAATGCATTATTTATTAGTGCATGGAATGTGACTGTAAATATTCTTTGCTGTACATTATGTCTGTACATCTATTCATGCCCAATGCCAAAACTAGAATCATCACTCTTAATGATCATTTTAAGTACAGGCAATCCTCGATTTCGTTCACACCATGTTAACTGAATTTGTGCATCCCAGAATTGTCCATGTTTTGCTTGGTTCAAGCAGTAACTTTTTCCTACCTCCTAAAGGCTGTATAATGTTCTTCAATTGGCTTCTGAATCAAGTTACAGACTTTGTCATTTGCCAGCATTCCCCTCCCAACCCCCCCAATTTTTTTTACAGCTACCCTAATTTCCAGCCAGAATGGAAAAAAAAAATACGTTTGAACTAGCGCACATTTTACCTACTCTTAAACTTAGGAAGCATAACTCGTCCTTTTCTTTTTCAGAAGTGTCTGTCCTGTACCTCCCTACTAAGCTTCTTTCAGTATTCATCCTTACCAAAATCAAAGAGACAAAGGGACAGATCAAATAGGAAGTCATTGTCTTCCTTACTCTCATGGTTCCTGGTTTAGTTAGCTTGAGCTAGACATTTCTTGTTGTTCATTTCTGTGCCCTCAGGACCTAGTGGAGTACCTGGTTATATTGTAGATGCTCAATAAGGAAGTATTTCTTAAAATTCTTGACCTTTCCTATATAAAGTGAGGATCATTTATCTGCCTTCACCACATTAATTGTTAGGAACAGTTGAAATCATGGCTGCAAAGCTGATTAGTATCATTTATATCCTGCCTGATTTTGAAACTAATTGATCTTGATTTTAGTGACTCCATAATCGTTTTCTCCAAATGATTAACCCTGCCCACTCCTGTGTTTTAAATATGCACAAGAAATATTGGTATCCTAAGTCTTCTAATACAAAATTTCAGTTTTGTAAAGTCCTGTAGTAATTATTTAAATATATATGTTAGTACATATATTACAAATTGAATATTTAATTAATATATTAACTTTAATTAACACAAATAACTGTAAAGTTCCCCAAATTATTGAAATCTAGACTGAAAAACAGGCAAAAGTAAATCTCAGAGTAAACTGCTGCTTTAAGCCTGATGTTTACGCGATGGTTGCTGCTTATCTCTTAAATAGAACTAAAGAATTAGGGAAAATCTTTAGAATAAATTTAGACAAGTGATAACTTTATTAAAATTTAACTTTATTTAGTCAATTATACCTCAATAAGTAAATTTAGGTTCATTTAAATCAAACATGATAGGGAATTATACTAATAAGAGTTTAACATGTACCTTATATTGTTGATTTTAGTAATTGTAGTGTCATCATACAGTATATATTCAATATATACTCCTAATTTTAGTGTCAATGAAATGTTAATACTCTGCTTCTACACTGCTCTGGGATTGCATATGCTGAAAGAGGTATTCTGCTAAAAATGAATTACTGTAATCTTTTTTAAATTTATAAGGAAAATGTAAATGGGTAGAATATTTTTAATACTGAGGTTTTTTTTCTATAAATTTTTCATAAACCCTTTGCACCTGCTATTTGCTTTCCATGTAAGATTCATGTATAAGTTAGGATAAAATTTGAAATAAAATTGTTTTGAGTTTAAAATGTAGATATTTCATGGCATTCTATATTGAGCATAAGATTTTCACATACCTCACTTCCTGAACACATTTGGGAAGTATAGCTTATAATAAGATTCTATAATCTTCATCAAAATAAATTGGTTGTTTCATGAAAAGAAAATTCATTACATAAATTAAATTAATTATATTAACATATTATTTTACTTTTAGAGCTTTGAAGGAAAAAGAATAAATTTGATACCTGTTCCCCATCAAAATACAGAATTTAGAAGCCCCCTAATGTCACTCCTCAATCCTTAGCTCAGTAGTGACTCTGGACATGGGGTTCACAATGAGACAAAAGGGGCCAATGGTGGTTTAACTGCTGCAGTTCCACCAAATTCTACAGTTGCTGAGTCAGGAAGGAAACATGACTACAGAGTGATCCAGAACCAACAGCTGCCTTTAGGACCCACACCAACTTTTCTAATAAAGCCTCCCAAGACATAGTAATAGGGACAAATGTTTTCCCCGAACCTCCATGTGGTTTTACTATATATTGCAACATAAAATGGTTTTTCTCTCTGGGGACTAAGGCTCCTATTTTTAATATACGTCAATGAAATGTTAACACACAGAGCTTCTTATTTTGGAGGCATTTTTTTCAGGAATGTGTCTAATAGATGTAAGTATAAATCAGTGTAGAAAAAGTTGTTTGAAGGATGCTAATGAACATCTCAAAACTAAAACTAATCTTTCCGTAAACTTACAATAATGAAAATGATTGCTTTCAAAGCCTACCTTCATGGAAGATAGATTATATTATTGAAATAACTTACAGACGTGAATGAATAGCACTTTTTTTCTATACTTGACAACTATAGGTAATAAATTATACTAGAGAGAGGGCAACATGCATATTCTGGACTTGAATGAACTTTAAGTGTTTACCATATCAGGGATCTGATATCTGGTTTCTACTGCTGTTCCCCTCCCCTTTTGTTTCCATGTATTTTCTCTGGCATCTTGATTTCTTTTAGCAACTGACTGGTTATGTTACAAAGTATAGCTATTTCTTTGACCTTTAGTCCACAGACCCTCAGTTACAATCACTGCCACTGTTCATTCCTTGGAGTGTATTTGTTTAAGATATTTGTGATCAATAATAGGTTTTAGATATCCCACAAATATGTTAAACTCACACAAAAAAGTTGGTAATAAGAAACCCCCTGTGTTCAAATATGTTCTCAACTTGAAGATCTCTGGTCAGACCCTTCTCATTCCTTCTTATGCCTCTATTTCTAGCTCACTCTCTTTATCCTAATTTCATAAATAGATCACAGGCAGTGTCCCCTCTCCACTGTTTTATGTTTTAATCATTGTCTTCATCTTTCTTTCTACCAGGTCTAATGCAAATCTATTTGGATCAATTCCCTTTCTCTCTTTGTTCAAAGTTTGAGTCATCCCAACATTGTAAAATTCTTTGATTTTTCATATTCTGGTTTTTCTGTGTCCCTCAAATCCCAGTCTTTGCCTTTCTGTATTCCTAGAGGCTGATTTTTATGGGCCACAACACCCAAGATCCTTTGCCCCCTGGTTTCTATTTGGTTTCAGCTAATTTGGAGGCCTTGGCAAATGATCACAGGAAGGACAGAGAGAGAGGTCAGGATATTTATTTCACCTTCCCGCACATTCCCTCCTGTCTGTGGCTTTTGGCAGTAGCTTCATTCCTCTATGTAAGGCCATGGATCTCATCAGTCAACCCTGTCTCATGGTGACAGGTCTTGCCAAGTTCCAGAAACTCTTCCCTTGATCCCTTCAGGCTGAGGGATGGTAATGGTACCCTCCTGTTGCGAGTCCTTGGGGGACTTTATCCCTTATTGGTTCCCCTAAAGCCTGCCCACATCTCTGTAAATAGTTTCTTCATCAAACTCTCTTCATCAAACTACCCTTTGAGTGTGCCATTTGTTTCCTGCCAGACCCCACAGTATTTAACCTTTATCAAACAAGAATTCTGTTTCTTTTTATCACAACACTAAAGTTTGAATGCAATGTATCTTATGTCATTCAATGACTATATATATATTCATATTGTACTGTGGGTACATGCAAAATCTGACAAATACTTAGAAATATGGAAGGTTCTCTTACATAGTAATTACTCAGTAATTCTTTGTAGAGTGAAAGCCCCTGCCCTAATCTAAAATCTAGGAGAGACTACTTTTATATACTTAAGACATGAAAGGGGAAAAGAAATCAATACCACAGTAGTAAGGTAGAGATAGCTGATTGTCCCTAGTATGTTTCTTCTCCTTCTTAACAATGGAACCCTCCACTGCTGTCCCATGACCACTTGAATGGTCTTTGCATGTATCTAGGTGCTACTGTGCTAGTCAGTTCTGGCCAGTGAGATCTAAGTGGAAGTGAATGTGTGCAATGTTGAGGAAGTCCTTCAAATGGAGGTGGTTCATTCACCCAGGTGGGTGCCTGGGTGGCTCAGTCAGTTAAGTATCTGACTTTAGCTCAGGTCATGACCTCACAGTTCGTGGGTTCAAGCCCTGTGTCAGGCTCTGTGCTGACAGCTCAGAGCCTGGAGCTTGCTTCAGGTTCTGTATCTCCCTCTCTCTCTCTCTCCCCCTCCCCTGCTCACGTTCTGTCTCTCTGAAAAATAAATAAAAAACATTAATAAAAAATTTTTGAGTAAATAAAAGTAGGTGTTTCACTATTCTTTCTCTCCTTGCTGGTTGGAATCAGACTTGCTGGCTAGAGCTCCTTAAGATTAAGAAAGGCATTGTGATGCCTCCCGCTTTGGTCTTCTTCTTCAAAATTACTTTGGCTCTTCAGGGTCTTTTGTGGTTCCATACAAATTTTAGAATTGCTTGTTCTAGCTTCGAGAAGAATACTGGTGCAATTTTGATTGGGATTGCATTGAATGTGTAGATAGCTTTGGGTAGTATTGACATTTTAACAATATTTATTCTTCCAGTCCATGAACACGGAATGTTTTTCCATTACTTGATATCTTCTTCAATTTCCTTCATAAGCTTTCAGCGTACAGCATAGTTTTCAGCATGCAGATCTTTTACATCTTTGGTTAGGTTTATTTCTAGGTATTTTATGATTCTTGGTGCAATTGTGAATGGGATCAGTTTCTTTATCTTTCTGTTGCTTCGTTGTTAGTGTATACAGCATGGTATTGGCACAAAAACAGACACATAGACCAATGGAATATAATAGAAACCCCAGAATTAGACCTACAAAAAGTATGGCCAACTAATCTTTGACAAAGCAGGAAAGAATATCCAATGGAAAAAAGACAGTCTCTTTAACAAATGGTGCTGGGAGAGCTGGACAGCAACATGCAGAAGAATGAAACTAGACCACTTTCTTATACCATTCACAAAAATAAACTCAAAATGGATAAAGGACTTGAATGTGAGACAGGAAACCATCAAAACCCTAGCAGGAAAACAACCTCCCTGACCTCAGCCACAGCAACTTCTTACTTGACACATCCCCAAAGGCAAGGGAATTAAAAGCAAAAATGAACTATTGGGACCTCATGAAGATAAAATGCTTCTGCACTGCAAAGGAAACAACCAACAAAACTAAAAGGCAACCAACAGAATGGGAAAAGATATTTGCAAATGACATATCAGACAAAGGGCTAGTATCCAAAATCTATAAAGAACTCACCAAACTCCACACCCGAAAAACAAATAATCCAGTGAAGAAATGGGCAGAAAACATGAATAGACACTTCTCTAAAGAAGACATCCAGATGGGCAACAGGCACAGGAAAAGATGCTCAGTCACTCCTCATCAGGGAAATACAAATCAAAACCACACTCAGATACCACCTCATGCCAGAGTGGCTAAAATGAACAAATCGGGAGACTAGATGCTGACGAGGATGTGGAGAAACGGGAACCCTCTTGCACTGTTGGTGGGAATGCAAATTGGTGCAGCCACTCTGGAAAACAGTGTGGAGTTTCCTCAAAAAATTAAAAATGGATCTACCCTGTGACCCAGCAATAGCACTGGTAGGAATTTACCCAAGGGATACAGGAGTGCTGATGCATAGGGGCACTTGTACCTCAATGTTTATGGAAAGAGACTAAGTGTCCACAACTGATAAGTGGATAAAGAAATTGTGGTTTATATACACAATGGAATACTATGTGGCAATGAGAAAGAATGAAATCTGGCATTTGTAGCAACATGGATGGAACTGGAGAGTGTTATGCTAAGTGAAATAAGTCATACAGAGAAAGACAGATACCATATGGTTTCACTCTTATGTGGATCCTGAGAAACTTAACAGAAGACCATGGGGGAGGGGAAGGAAAAAAAAAAAGAGGTTAGAGAGGGAGGGAGCCAAAACATAAAAGACTCTTCAAAACTGAGAACAAACTGAGGGTTGATGGGGGGTGGGTGAGGGGAATTGAGGAGGTCACCTGTTGGGATGAGCACTGGGTGTTGTATGGAAACCAATTTGACAATAAATTTTATATTAAAAAAAAGATTAAGAAAGGCAGAGCAACAAGATCGAAGGGGCCTGACTCTCTGACACAAGAGAATACGTAACTAGCACTGGACTTCTTACCTCCAGATCTATTTTATATAGAGAGAAACATATCATCTTTAAGCCACCAATGTCTTAGGTTTTCTGTTTTAGGCAAAGTTAATCCTGTTTAATGTGGGTATCTGTATGAGTTTTCTAATGTTACTATAAAAAATTACGACAAACTTAGTGGCTCAGAATAACACAAATATGTTATCTTACAGTCTTGAAGTCAAAATGTGTCTCACCAGGCTTTGGTAGGATTAGGTTCTTCCAGAAGACTCCGGGGGAGAATTTTTCCCCTCCTAGTGGCCACCCACATTCCTTGGTTCGTGGCCCCTGCCTCAGTCTTCAAAGCCAGCAACTTCGGCCAGAGTCCTCATGCTGTCAGCTCACTAGTTCTTTATATTTCTGCCACCCTCTTCTGGTTTTAAGGGCATTTGTGATTAAATTAGATCCACCTGGATAATTCTGGACATCTTCCCTTTTCAAGATCAGCTGATCAGCAAGCTTGCCACATAACCTAAAAATATTCACAGGTTCTGGGGATTAGGGCATAGACATCTTTGGAGGCCACTATTCTGCCTACCAAAGTATGTAAGCTTTAAGTTTCATGATTGATAAATGTTTTTATTGATTTATTTGTTCATCTTTATAAACAGCTTTTAAAACCTTACGCTAATTGGTCATTACTTTTTATGTAACATTTAGCATTGTGCCATATAGAACTTTTAATAATTACTCATTAGTTAATTCATTAAATTAATATTCTTGTGTATATTCTGTGTGACAGATGCTGCACGGGGCTATAAATGCTTAATACGCTTTCTGACTTCAAGAAACACACGGGTTTGTGGAAGAAACAGATTGACAAAGAGACTGTTACACAAATGTCCAGGAGATACAGTGTACATAGGAGAGGCATCTGAACTAACCTTGAGTCAAGGAAATCTTTTCTGGAGAAGTGATAGAATTTGTCAGGAAATGAGGGAAGAGTGTTAAAGGCAGAAAGAAGTTAGAGTGTGTGCGGTATTTTGGGGGCAGAGGATCCAATAGAATAAGAGCATCAAATAAAAGGAATGCGTATTCCACATAAGGTTGCAGAGGTGGGGAAACAGGAACCAGATCACAAGAAGATTCTAAGGACTGGGGACCCTTTATTGAAAACAGTAGTAATCCATGAAAGGGTTTTTAAAAAGTCAAGACTGTCCACATTATACAAGTGTTCTAGAGGGGAGGGGGATAGTGAGAGGAGCAGAGGAAAAGTGAGTAGAAGAGCAATCATAAAGGGAACTTCAAAAGTTTTTTTTTCCCCTCTTGAATAATCATTTATAAAGGAATCAAAGCCATTCAGCAAATAAAAGCCATAAAGATACAAGATGTGGCTATCCAAATGAAGCACAGATGAAGAATAACATTTTCAGGTTATATTAACAAATAGTATAATGTTAAATTATAAGCAATATAAAGCATAGTTAATATTTCTGATGTTTATAATAGTAATAAATTGTTTCAGATTAGACATTCTTGTAGTGGTCTTTCTGGCTCCTAAAACCATCTTAGTACATGCCAGGCTCTCAAAATTATATGACAAATGAATGAATAATTGAAAAGTCTCCAGTGTTTTTTAATACTATTTTTTGGTCTATTATATTTACTACAGCCTAATACTCAAAAGTTAGCATCCTCCCCATTCAGATTCTGCTGTCTTCCAAATTACCTTATATATTTCCAAGAAGACAGAGTAGTTTTCTTTCCCCGGATTTCAGATTACCTAAGCACTTCTCCAGTTTTATCAGAATTTTTGGGAATTAGAGAACCTGCCTCACATAACTAGTGATTTCCTCACATCCTTCAGAGTACCTTGTTTACACCACTGCTGTAGCATTTACCGCTTTTACTATGCTTTACATCTGTCTCCTAGCCTGAAATTTTCATCTTTGTGTTTCTGATACCAAAAGCAGTGCCTGTCTCACGTGAAGCATACTTAATAACCATAGAAAAGAGCAAAAGTTTCTGCCTTTGTGAATCATTCTGGCACAGGGACTTTGTAAAGAGCAAATAAGATATTGTATGTGAAGTGTTTTACATGGTGCCTGGCACATGGTAAACAGTAAATGATAGGGAATATAGCAAAAGCAAATTCCTAGACAAAGATCAGAGCCGGATATGAAGAGCATAACCCACACAGTGCCTTTCTGTTCAACAAGGCTAAAAGAGAATTTTACCCCTGAAAATGTCACTTCAGGCATAGGTGGAATGATTATCTAATTAAAGGACAAAAGAAAATATGAGATTAACATGTTGTTATTTAAAACATTAGTTGGAATATTTATTATAGCATCTAGAAATACTGTTGGCTTAGCTACATTATTTAAGGAATTATCTACACAAGAAGTGAATTTACTACCCTAGGATAAGTAACACTATTTGCAATGCAATTAAATGGCATATAGCACTTTTTTTATGTATTTTATTTTTGTGAGAGAGAGCATGAGTAGGGAAGGGGCTGAGAAAGAGGGGGACAGAGGATCCGAAGCGGGCTTTGTGCTGACAGCAGCAAGCCAAAGGGGGGGCTGAAACTCATGAAACATGAGGTCATGACTTGAGCCAAAGTCTGATGCTCAACCAGCTGAGCCAACCAGGCACCCCATATAGAACTTTTTAAAAATACAAGTTAAAGATTTTAGGAGAAATTTAAAAACTGCCTTAGTTTTATTTCTTGACTTGTGTGTAACAGACACCAGTTCAAACTTGCCAAGCAGAAAAAAATAGTTTATAATAAGGATGTAAGTTTGCAACTTTTTTTTTTCATAGAATCCAAAAGTAGGAAAGCAGTCAGGTCTCATAAGTAAGGAGTTGGAACACCTTTAGGTATATAGACAGAACCTCTCCATTTCTTACCTTTGCATCTCTTTACACATCTTTTACTTACAGGACTACCACTGTGCACGAAGGTGGTATTGACTCAGAGGAGGTATGAGGAGACACTTAAATGCATCCTCTTTAAAGTTACACAATACTTAGAGGAAAAACAGCCATCCCTATTCCTATCCCAACACTGCTATTCTATCTTTTTTTGCGTGTATAGTTTATATAGCTACAATCATGCCCAGATTTTGCCATATACATATGAGAACTACATATAATTTAGTATTATGCTTTTTCAGTTAACACATCACACACCTTTTCCTATATAGACACAGCACCTTTACACTTGTTTATTTTTTTTTTTACCTGACTGTAATATTCCTTAAATTGGTATAATTTACTAAACCAGTTACATATTATGGAACATTTAAATCCTTCCATTTTTTGTTTTGTAAATAATGCTGTTGTAGTATAGTTTTTGTTTGGGTTTTTATTATTTCCTGAGAAAATATTCTCAAAACAAATTATTTAGTCAACAGGAATAAATATATTTGTATCTCTTCAAACCTATTGTCAGCACACTTTTGAAAAGGATTGTACCAATATATGATGCCACTGGAAATATATGAGTTTGTCTCACCATGATTATAATTTTTTTGGAAATTATTTTCCAGAGTGGCTGCACCAGTTTGCATTTTCACCAACAGTATGGAGTTTCCTCAAAAAGTTAAAAATAGAATCACTCTATGATCCAGCAATTGCACTAGTAGGTATTTACCCAAAGGATACAAAAATACTAATTGGAAGGGACACATGCACCCTGATGCTTATAGAAGCAGTATCAACAATAGCCAAATTATGGAAAAAGCCCAAATGTCTATCAACTGATGAATGGATAAAGAATATGTGGTGTGTGTGTGTGTTTATATACATATAATAGAATATTACTCAGCTGTAAAAAAGAATGAAACCTTGTCATCTACAACGATGTGGATGGAGCTAGCAAGCATTGTGCTAAGCAAAATAAGTCAGAGAAAGACAAATACCGTATGATTTCACTCATGTACAATTTAAGAAACACAACAGATGAACATAGGGGGAAAAAAAGAGAGGTAAACCAAGAAAAACTCTTTAGAGAATAAAAAGGATTACTGGAGGGGCAGTGGGGAGGGGATGGGTTAATTAGGTGGTAGGTATTAAGGAGCGCACTTGTGATGAGCACTGAGTGTTGCATGTGGGTGATGAATCACTAAATTCTACACCTGAAACTAGTGTTGCACTGTATGTTAACTAAGTGGAATTTAAATAAAACTTGAAAAAAAGGGTAGCTTATTTATACCAATTGGAAATATATGAATCACCTAATGTTTTAGACTATGTACATAGGAAAACACCTAAATGGACTTAGTGAAGAACATATATAAATGTGTAATAAATTCCATACTGAATTAAAAATCATTTCGGCTCTGGATTTTGTGACCTATCTCTTTTATGCCTACTATCACAAAAAATATATGTTTATTAAAATTATTAGAGAAAGAACAGTTTGTATTTCATTTAGCTTCTAATTAAAGTTATCACTGGATAATTAAATTTAAGAAATGTCTAATAATATAAGCATACTTAGAACTTTTATAAGTTTCAGATTCTTTTTAGCTCTTATGGAATAATCAGTTAACTGCAAGGATTCCTATTATATTCTAGTAAAAGTGAGCCATTTTGGAATTCTTGAGCAAGTATACTTGACTACAAAATAAATTGGAGAGTAATTCAAAGGAATTCTAGGAATACTATTCAATCATTTAAGAATGAAGCAGCTAATCTGAAAAACTCTCAAAAATAAAAAGTAAAGTCAGATGAAAAAGCAAGGTAAAGAACATTGTGTATAGTTTGCTACTGTTTACTACACACACACACACACACACACACACCTATAATTATACACACCCATACAAATGTAAGTGCATAGACTTTCTGTGAGAGGACACATGGTAGCAAGTGTCTGCCTCTAGAGAGGAGTTCTGGGAGACTAAAGCACAGGAGAGAGAGACTTTATACTGAATATCTTCATATTTTTTGAATTTTGTATCATGAATACATTTATTCAAAAACACAAAATAATGGTAGTTTTTGATAATGGATCCAAAGGGCTGGGTAGTCCTCCTGAAAGATATTGTCTGAAAATTGTTTTGGGTGCAAGCTTATTCACTAAGGGGTGGTAGTTGTAAAACTAGAAAGACTGAAATGCTCAAAATTATGATTCCACTTAAAGCTTTACTGTAAAGTAGAGGAGTGCCTGGGTGGCTCAGTCACTTGAGTGTGTAACTCTTGATTTTGGCTCAGGTCATGATCCCAGGGTCATGGGATCAAGCCCCCCATCAGGCTCCACACTGAGCATGGACCCTGCTTGAGCTTCTCTTCCTCTGCCCCCTCCCCTGCTCATGCACTCTTTTTCTAAAAAAACAAACAAACAAAAGCAAACCCATAAACAAAACGTAAAATAGATCCATAGTCAACACTTAGCCCTGCTAACAAACAGAGGCAGAGCATAGTCTGGCAAAATTACAAATCTCTGTTAGCCAATATTTTTACTTTTAATCCACATCCAAACCATGAAATTCTGGCCAAATTCCCATTGTGCTAATTCTCTATGGTAAATTCTTTAATTTTAAAAAAAATTTTTAATGTTTATTTTTTTGAGAGACAGAGAGTATGGGCAGGGGAGGGGCAGAGAGAGAGGGGGAGACACAGAATTTGAAGCAGGCTATAGGCTCCGAGCTGTCAGCACAGAGCCCGACGCGGGGCTTGAACTCACAAACCAGGAGATCATGATCTAAGCCGAAGTCAGACGCTTAACCAACTGAGCCACCCAGGTGCCCCTCTATGGTAAATTCTTAATCTCAGGTGGCTTTTCTTGCTGTTCTCAATCAAGATTGCCTTCAACTGGCAAAGGTCGTTTAGAGAATGGAAGAACTCTTTCAATATTAGCAAAAGAATGAATGAATGGGTGGATAGATGGATGAATAAATGAATACGATTTGAGAATCCACACTCAGATCTTTACTATGGGTATAACCTTGGATAAATCACCTAACATCTCTGAGCCTGAGTTCTTTCTCTGTAGATCCAAACCAAATTTGTTCACATCTACCAGAATTGCCTACATATTCACAGGGTTTTGGTGATGTAGCATGAGATAATGTATGGGGAAGTTTTTAAAAAAAAAAACGTTAAGACATAGGATTTTGAATGTTTGCTATACAAACCTATATCAACATAAAAATTCTTCCTAGAGTCAAATATGAATGAATTTTGAGTAATTGGATCTTTGGTATTTTATAAAGCCTCTGATTTATTTCAGTAAGATGAATTGAGTTGATTATATTTTTACTTCTTTCTCTTGTTCACCCTCCGTGTTAAAAACAGATAAAAAGGCAGAATAAAAAGAAGTCTGGACTGGCATGGTTTATCAAATATTTGACTATTATGTTAAATTTACCTTGATACAGTTTTGAAAAATATTTGTTTTCTTATCTTAGAGTTTTTTCAAAGGACTGGCTTTGATTTCTATGACCAGTTTTGTCTTTGAAATTATCTGCCTAGAGTTTGGCTAGCGTGTTCTCTTAACTGTCATATGCAATTGAGTTTAATCATGTTTTTCTTTCTAGGTTACATTATAGAGTGTTTCTAAAGATCATAAAAATGTCCACAAAGAGGGAAATAATTTTTTCCTACATTTGGTATTGTTTTATATTTTTGCTGTATATAGTTAGATAATT
Organism: Lynx rufus; assembly: GCF_022079265.1. NCBI lineage: Eukaryota > Metazoa > Chordata > Mammalia > Carnivora > Felidae > Lynx > Lynx rufus. Next base: position 28,321,228 of record NW_025814889.1, on the reverse strand, counting down.
ATGTTGTTTTACCTTCAGTAATCATATTTTAGTTATAGCTAAATTTATTCCCAGTTAAAACAGTATGTAAAGCATGCACATTTAGAACCAACATTATTCAATGCATTTTGCTATTACAACAATTTACATTAATTTAACATTGTAAATAGTTGTGCAATCTAGTCATTTTGTGTACATTGAATTCATTACTGTCATTAAATAAATATCTTTTCTCTTTGGTAGCTCAACTTATTTCCTGATTCTACCCGTTTGATACTGTGCTTTTGATTTGTAAAGTCTCGGGTAAATATCTGTTACTGTTTTTCACGCAGTGTCATAATAATATGGAAGACTTTCTGGCAGGTATTTTCATTACCTAGCTGTTAACATTTTTAGTAAATGCCAAAAAGTAATATATGAATATAAAACATCATATGTTCAGCATCAACTTTTTAAATAGCAGAAATGGCTAGTAGAAGAAGTTACTGAGATATTGTCTGCTAAGAAAAATTTAAAACATTGACTACATGAGAAAAATACAGTTTTTTGAGATGACTGAATAAATTGATTATAGTTCTTCCCTGTTTTACTTTATTTTCTGTGCCTGTAGAAGAAAATCTATGACTTGATTTATCTTATTACCTAGTTTACTTATATTTTTGTCCTCCATTGAACTCATGTTCTTCAGACTTTGGATATGTTATGGACATACATCAAACTACTAAAATCCAGTTTTGGTGGTTGAGGTTGGTTTTATATCATGTCTTTGTTACATCTGCTCTCCTTCCAGTGCTAGTCAGCATCAAACTGACCAAAAGGTTATCAAACCCGACAAAAGCATTTGATGCAAAGAATTTGACAACCCATTAGCTAGAAAACTATCACCTGAATAATTCAAAATTGATTGAAGCTTTTCCCCCATAAATAAAATTGTTCTGTAGTTCCATTCAATTTTGCATCTCTCCTTTGTATAGCCTTGGGAAACATAGATCAGTGATGTAGCAGCAAAACATCATGATACCAAATAGGAAACGAGGACTTGGGAGATGCTTTGGACCTCTTAATTTCCAGGCCACTTGATAGCAGATACAGTTCATTACACAGGAAAATTGCTTGATCTTGGGAAAAGAGGGTGCTGGAGGTGAGGGAAAATGAGTTAGTCACCAATACGGTTCACCTTGCAATTCAGTCATTTAGATCTAACTACAGAATGATTGCCGTCATGTTCCAGATAAAGAATGAAAGCTCTTCTCACAATAAAATGGTGAATCACATATCCCCTGTTTAGATTCTAGAATAAAAAAGAAGGAAAAGGAAGGAAGAATATATCCTATGTATGTTAATACACACTTACCAATTTTAATAGAGAATATACCATTTGTAGAGACTTTATAATCTACTACATATGGTTTTATTTGACCTTCATTATGACACCAATAAATATTATTTCCATCTCACCTGTATAGAAACAGATTCAGAGAGGCTACAGTCACACACTTCATATCATGTAGACTAGGACTCAAATCCAGAACACAACTACAAATTCCATGTGTAAATTCTGTTATACTCAGTAAACATAAAATCATATCCAGGGCTGTACAAAGACAAGATTTTAAAGCATAAAGAGAAGGTTAATATTCAGAAAAAGAATTATGAGCAGAAATACTTTAATGAATATTTTGTATGTTCAGTGTTTCTTTAAATGTTCTCATGTGCAAAATTTTGAATGGCTTATAATTCTTTCTACACTCCATTTTCTCTGTTCCACGGACATAAAACATTCCCTCTGTGCCTCTTTCAGAAGATCCTTTTCCTTCCTTCCCACTCACCACCCCTCTCCATCTGCCCTTTAATCTTCGATTTCCCTAATCTCAGACCACCCGCCACAAGTTTTATCATCTTTCTTTCATAATCAGTGGCTCCATGTCTTGTCTCTCATTCTCTATTATAAACTCTTTTATGATAGACCATGGCTAATAATTCTTGTTATTGTGATGAGCATATCTGGAGAAAATGTCTTTTATGATAGATAACTACCATCTACGGCTGGTATAAGAAGAGGATCCTGATGGGATGCTGGTATGGAAAGAGACCACAGTTTGCCTCCGCGTACTTTGATAACCTGAACTTAACCCAGTAGGAAAGAAAAGAGTTGAAAAAGTGATAGCCCTTTTAAAATGAGCTACCAGGGATTAGCACATTTTAGCACTATTATGTATGGTATTATCATATTCATACCCCTGAATTCTGAGAGCTATGGAAGGAAAGATTGATTTTTGGAGCAAACATCTTTAACATGACTAGGCAAAAGAAAAAAAAAAGAAAATAGCTGAAGTTTATAGATATCCACCATCCAAGACAACTTAAATTCTGAATTAGAATTTAGTAGCTCTGGAATAGAAAGGGATCAACATTATTCATAGATGTGAGGACCCATGACAATACATCTTTACAGTTACGGAGACGGAAAGGAAAGAATATATCCAGAAGAGTGAATACCTCTAGTGGGGAAAACTAAGAGTTGGGAGAAAATCCAATATTACATTGTTGTTAGCATTATCCATAAACATAATAAAAGGATTCTTTTGAAACACAATTTTAAAGTTCTTGTATTAATGTAGTATATGAAACCAAGAGGTCCTAACTAAAGTAGTTCTTCTTGGACCATAATAAATTGCCAACCAGATACACAATTAACTTGTAGAACTCTCAGGGTATCTATCATGTCTTCAATATGCACATTTTAGATTACCCAATGGAAAAATTAGTAAATGGTTGAAATAAAGGTAAGGGGAGGAAAAGTTTTATAAAACTATCACAAGGTGTTCCAGTTGTCATGGAAGGAAATGTAAGTAGCAGGACAAGATCTCAAAAAAAAAATGGTAATCTATTTCTTTCAAACCCAAACTACCTACAGGTAGAATAAGAAGAAATCTCAGAAGCCTACCCCCCCAAAAAAAAGGTTTTAAAAGTAAAGTAAAAAAATTTTAAAACTTTAAAAAAAGTTTTAAAGTAATTGTGTTTCAGAACTATGACTGATTCTACAAGAATAAAGATAGTCTTACACAGAAACACAAGATGCAGTGATTGAAAATTTTAAAGAGTGAAATTAAATAAAATATACTACCTGGATATCTGAGAAAATGCTATTAATGATAAAAAGATATGAGAGTTGGGAGGAAATCTAACATCCAAGAAAAAAAACGGGAAAGAATATAAGTATTGGTACAGGTAATAACAATTTTCCACAAAGAAATGCCAACAAGAGAAAGAATACCTTTTAAGAATCATTCAAGTCATCAACAAAGGTATGAGAACAAAAGAAATTAATAGGGTTTTAGAAGGAATTTCTGGTGGAGCCAGCTATTGGCTTAAGGCATAAGAATTATTGTTCTTTCATTGGTGGGGAAGGTCAATGCAGTAAGATCATTACGGAAAATATTGCTGGATTGTTTTTAGAAAACTAGACAACGTCAGGCTCTGGGCTGATGGCTCAGAGCCTGGAGCCTGTTTCCGATTCTGTGTCTCCCTCTCTCTCTGCCCCTCCCCCGTTCATGCTCTGTCTCTCTCTGTCTTAAAAATAAATAAACGTTGGAAAAAAAAATTTAAAAAGGGGCGCCTGGGGGGCGCAGTCGGTTAAGCGTCCGACTTCAGCCAGGTCACGATCTCGCAGTCCGTGAGTTCGAGCCCCGCGTCGGGCTCTGGGCTGATGGCTCAGAGCCTGGAGCCTGTTTCCGATTCTGTGTCTCCCTCTCTCTCTGCCCCTCCCCCGTTCATGCTCTGTCTCTCTCTGTCTTAAAAATAAATAAACGTTGGAAAAAAAAAAAAAACTAGACAGAACTGTGTGTCTAAGTACGATAAAACTGAGATTAAATATTAAGCCAAAGATGTCAAAACATGCCATTTAACCCTGTAAACCTAGCCTGAAACCAAGGGAGGGTGCCTAATCTTTTTGAAGAGAGCCACTTAAGAATTCATTTATTCATTTATTTGACAAATATTTATTGATCTGCTTCTCTGTGCCAGGCATTGTTCTAAGTTCTTGGGGGTACATCAAGGAATCAGACAAAAATACTTCCCTAGCAAAACTTACAGTCTAGTAAATTGAGACAAAACTTATAGTCTAGTATATTGAGACAAATAATCAACAAATGTAATAAGCAAATTATATAATCTATCGGAAGAGGATTAAGTGCTCTGGAGAAATAGGGAGATGCAGAGAGATCATGGTTGCTCTTTTAAATTACAAAAATAAAATTCCAGCACTATGTAACAGGTTCTCAGAAAGGTATACATGAGTATACTGAGGACATTGGTGGAGCTAAGCATTAGGATATGTCCAGTAAATGACTGTTTAATTACTCAGTAATTCCTGTTTGGTTCATAGCAGGTGTCATGGCAGAAAGCAAGTTGTGGAATTCTCAGAAAAGAAATATATAGGTTTTTTATGAGTGCTATAATAAACAAAATCTGTGATGTGTCCCATTAATTGAATCCCTAACACCTGTTCTCTTCATTTACCTTACTTTTGTTTTTCATTTTGTTAAAAACTATTTCACTTCTGTTTTAAAACAAAATAGTTGAACATATGTGCACTATTAGAGAGCATTTACATTACATTCATTCCATCATTGTTAATGATAATGTGATGATCTATGTGTAGTGTGTTTAAGAAAATAGGGATAATTTCTTTACCCACAAGTGAATATGTGCATCTCATCTGTTTACACAGGGACCTGAGGAATATGCAGGGATTTATAAGTTCAGGTTAAGTGAGGGACTCTGGCTTCATGTACCTTTTGCTCTTTTAGTTTTATGCACAACATTATCAATGACAGGTAAGTTCAAGACCACGTGGATATAGGAACTTCCGACTCCTTTTCTCAACCCTTGAAAGAAAATTAGAAGTAGGGAACTAATGTATTATTATTAAACTACAGTAATAATAGTTCAAAGAACTTTGTGCTCTTTACCACTTAAAATCTCACTTGATCCTCATAATAACATAGTGTCAGGAAGATTCTTTGCAAACAGAGGCTCAGGGAAATTATTTTACCGAGGTCACTAACTAGTAGGGGTAAGGGTGGAGGGCACAGTGTATGGGGCAGAGATGAACACTACAATTCTTCAAAAACAAACATCGAAGTTATATTAAGTGACTTGGTTTTGTTATGAAAACTGAACTAGTATGTAAAGGGTTTACCAAATCTAGGCATTGCATTGTCTAGGTAAGTGCTTGCCATTTAATGACATGGCATCTTTCTCCTTGCTCCACTGTTTCTTTCTCTGCCCCAGCCAGCAGCTCAGCGCACCGAATCTCCCAGGGCAGAAACAACTGTGGTAATCTCCAACAGAGGAAGCAACCAAGGATGCACAAAAATTTTAGTTGGCTTATTTTTAATGTGAGGCTCACTCAGGATATGAACTGTAGAATTTTTTAAGTGAGATCATATCTCTTGTACAGTCATTCTTAATAATTCATGACTTTGTAAGATTGAAAAAAATCTCAAAGAATCTGGGTATTATAAAAATTAATATTTCAAAGTCAGCTTTTTACTACTTTGTACATAATTTATGGATCAAGCCAAAATTGTATACTTCGGGTCCGTGGAATTTTCCAGTCTCAATACTCATGTTATTACAGAAGTAGAAATGCTAAATGTTTAGTCTTTTATTGTGTATTAGTGAACGTCTGGAGCATTAACGGCCTGGTCTCGTTTAAGTCAGTCATTAACTAAGCTTGCAAAAGAATAACCTATCACATTTTGTTGTATGAAACAGTGACAATAAAAAATTACTATCTTTGAAATCTAAAGGGGTTTTCCCCTTGTTCAAAAATATACTTAGATTGTGTGTGCATGTGTGTATGTGCACACACATGCATGCACATGCACTCTATTTAGAGAGTGGTAAGTTTAATTTCATGTTGAATAATGGGATGAAATTTAACATTATCCAACAAGAGTGCCCTACCCCATTCCCAGGTGAAAATCACTGTATTATTTATTGAGTGTCTCTAAAGATTGAAATAATTCCCCAGGTGAAGAGATTTTAACCTCCGTCCAGATTTTTATAGGTTTATTAAGATATCCTTATTGCTTAGACAGCTTACCACTTTTGCAGTTTTGGATTTTCTTCTGGTTTTCTCTTTAATTGATAATAAGGCAAAGTGAGCCCTTCGACTTATACACAGAATCCCACAGCTTCTCATCCACTCAAGGACTGAAATTATCTCTTTTCTTCTGCATCCATATTCCTTTCAGTAATACAGTGTGCTATAATACTGTTAGACCCAATGGTTTGTTCTTAGTCCTCATAAGCCTTGTGATAGCAAATTCTCATAGTTGATCCTCTGTCCTCTTTGAAATACTTCCTACATTTAGCTGTAGGACACTTGCCTTGTTTCCCTAATTCTTACGCTAATCTTTTTCAGTCTTTCTTATATGCCCTCCTCTTCCAAATCTCTAAATATTAAAATGCCAAGGGTCAGTCCATAGATATCTTTCCCTCTCAGTCTACCTGCCTTTCCTAAATGATTTTATCCACTTTCTTGGCTTTAATTCTCATATATATGCCAATGCCTCCCAAATAAATATCTCCAGCCTGGACCTAATCCATAAACTCCAGGCTTATTTGGCCTCTCTATTGGGATGGCTAAAAGACGTTGCAAACTTAAACTTCCCCACACTGCACTTCTGGTACAACCCTCCAACTTGCTTCATCTGCAATTTCAACTTCTTATTTCACACAATAGTAACACATCCTTCTCAAGGCTCAGGTGAAAACTGTGGAGTTAATCATGACTCTCCTTTTTCTTAAATCCTTTGTTCAGTTTTTTCACAAAATTCATATCTTCTACTTTTAAAATACATGCAGAATTTGACCACTTTTCATCAGTTTTCTTGCTAGTATCTGGACCCAGCCACCATTATTGCTCATTTGAACTATTCTATAATCTCTCTTACTGGGTATCTGTATTTCTGCCTTTGTTGCCCTTCAGCTGTTTCAATAGACCAGCCAGAGTTATCCTGTTAAAGCACTGGTCAGATCATAAGCTTTGCTCAAACTCTCCAATGGCATCCCCTCTCAATAAATTAAATCCAGAGTCCTTACAATGGTTTTCAAAGTCTACAAGATCTACCCACACCCAACTCTTTAACAGTCCTCATCCTTCACTCTGTTCAACCACATCTGCCTTCTCAATGTTCCTTGAATATGCCAGCTTTGTTTCTGCCCTAGAGCAGGGTTTGGGAAGCAAGGTCTGTCAGATTCCAAACCCTATTCCTAAATCTAAATAATTTAATAGGGACTCTGCAGAAATCCTAATCAGAATATCCTCATAAATACATAGTGCCTAAATCATATAGTTATTTTTAAATGACCGTATTAAAAGGAATTCTAAACATTACTTCATTTTACCAGGCTATTTCCTAAAATCTAATTTAAATTATTATGGGACTAAAAAGAAGATATAACAGTTCTGTGATGTATGATATAGACTATCTAATTAAACTAGAAGCATCTAAGTTAATACCAACAAGTGTTTACTCGGTACCTCTTAAGTACTAGTGTCTACTATGACCACATTGGTGTCAAGTCTGATGTTAGGGAGGGATACAGTGGTGAATGAGAGAAACAGAATCTAAGAGAGAGAAACTGGAGAACGCTTAGTGATTTTGCAACAAGGATTATCAGATGCCTTTGTCTAATAGTTAATAAGACATTTCTGTGGAATGAATCTGGGAATGCAAGTCTTACTAACATTATAGTACCAGTTAATGAATTAATCAGATTAACAGACTGAAGAAGAAAAATTATATTTGACTAGATGCAGAAAAGTATTTGATAAAATTCAACATCCATTTAAACAACAACAACAGCAATAAAAAGAACCCTCAGCCTAGGAGTACAAGGAAGTTCACTTAATCTGACAAAGAGTACCTATACAAAAACATAAACATTGTGTTTATCACTGAAATAGTGAAAAACTTCTCACTAAGATCTGAGTGATATATCGATGCCTGATGTCAGTATGATGATGATGGTCCTATTCAGTGTAATAGGCAAGAAAAAGACGAAACATACAGGATCTGACAGTAGAACATAAAGTTCATTGTCCACAGGTGATATGATTGGGTCAAAGAAAATTCAAAAGAAACTTCAGATAAAATTTCAGAATTAAGAGAATTAGCAAGAAGGCTCAGTACACAATATACACCAATCAGTTGTATTTGTCCATACCAGCAATAAATAGGACTTAGAAAAAAGAAAAAATTAAAGGCACCATATAGGATAGTCTTAAAAAGCATCAAATGCCTAGGAATAAGCTTAATAAAAGCTTAATAAAAAGCTTTTCATACCCAGACAACCATATAATATTATCAAAAGCATCGAAGACCTTAATAAATATGTATGCATTGGAAAATTTGCTATTGTAAAAATGTTCATTCTCTCTAAATTCAAGGAATTTGATGTGATGAATATATTCAACCAAACCAAATAAAAATTCCAGGTTTTTATGAAAACTGACAAGCTGATTCTAAAATTTATATGGAAATGCAAAAAAACAAGAATAGTAAAGAATCTTAAAGAAGGAAAGGAAGTATGGAGGAATTTATTTATCAAATATCATGATTTTTTTTATAAAGCAAAGTAATTAAGAGTGTGAGTCAACAGAAGGATTGAGAAAAATACCAATAGACCAGAAAAGAGATTTCAAAACTTACTCATATACATATCTTGGTTTGTATGTAAATCTTGGTTTATGACAGGTGGCATCTTTTCAACAAATGGTATCAGTCGATTGGCTATCCATATGATAAAAGATGAAACAGGGCCCTTATTTAATACCATACACAAAAATCCATTACAAGTAGATTGTAGATATAAATATGAAATGTTAAACATTAAATCTTGCAGAAAATAAAGGTTTATATTCAGAGCATTAGGATAGGCAAAGGTTTCTTTAGTGGAACACAGAAAGAACTACCTAAAAAGAAAATGAAGGATACATCACACTAAATAGATTACATTAAAATTAAGAACTACCACTCAAATCATTAAGAGAGTAAAAATGAAAGCCACAGAATAAAAGACAATATTTGCAACCTATATAACCAACAAAGAACTCACAGCCAAAATATGTGAAGAACTCTTACAGGTCAATAAGAAAAAAATAACCAAAAGAAAAGTGGGCTGTAGACTTGAACAGACACTTCACAGAAGAGGATATCCAGTCGGCCAATAATTATATGAAAAGGTGACATCATTACTCTTCAGGGGAATGGAAATTAAAACTACAAAGAGACAGCACTTCAAATCCATCAGAATGGCTAAAATAGAAAAGCCTGACAGTACTTTATGGGGAGGATGTGGAGTCATGGGTACTCATATTGCTGGTAGGGATGTAAATTGGTACTTGTAATTTAGAAAACTATTTTGTATTATTTACCGAAACTGAACATATTCATACCAGTAATTCTATTCTTTGGAGAAAATGCATATATATGTGCACAAATACCAAAAGACATGTACAAGACCTGTACAAGAATGTTTATACCACCATATATGTAAATAACATTGTAAAATGTCCACCATTCGAGCAATGAAAATAAACTCATCATTCATTCCATTTATATAAAGTTCAAAAATAGATGAAACTATGGTGATAAAAATGAGAACATTGATCATCTTTTAGGGGGAGGGAGGATTTATAAATGGAGAGAGACCAAGAAGGGTATATTGGGGTGCTAATAATGTTCTATTTCTTGACCTGTGTGTGGTAAAAAAGGTGTTCATCTTTGGTAATTCACTGAGTTTATGATTTTTACATTAATATGTCTTTTATACTTAATTTTTAAAAAGATTTTTATTTTTTTACAAATTTTTATTTAAATTCTAGTTAACATATAGTGTAGTATTGGTTTCAGGAGTAGTATTTAGTCACTTATATATAACACCCAGTGCTCAGTACAAGTACCCTCCTTAATACACATCACCCATCTAGCCCATCCTCAACCCACCTCCCTCCATCAACCCTCAGTTTGTTCTCTATCATGGTCTCTTATAGTTTATTTCCCTCTTTCTTTCTCTCTTTTTCCCTGTCCCATATGTTCACTTATTTTGTTTCTTAAGTTCCACATATGAATGAAATCATATGGTGTATATATTTCTCTGACTGACTTATTTCACTTAGCATAATACATTCTACCTCCATCCATGCCCCCTATTGCAGCATAGCAACTATTTCTTACTAGTAGGTTCCATTTTTACCAGTTTTTTCAATTCATTTACTTCTGTACAGTGTCTTATAGTTTATAGGAAATACATTATGTGAACTAATATATATAGTAGCACCTCAGGAAATCATAATCTTCTCATGAAAAATGACTGGATATTTTCAGGTAGCAAGCATGAGAACAAATGAAATTTTAAGAGATACTCTATAAAGTAAATACTTTTTCAAATATTTTATTAAAATATTTTTCTATCGTTCCAGACATTAGCCCATGCCTACATTTATCAGCACATGTAAAAATTACATAGTTTTTAAAAAGGTAAAATTTTATAAATTACAATTTTTTGTGATTTATACCTAAAATATATATATGAAATCATTCGATTAATCTATTTTTATAAAGTAAACAGTAAGTTATTAAAACTAAAATATCATAGGGTGGAAAGTAAATTCCCCTTTACTCCTCACTCCCCCATCCCTACTTCCACATATAAAGGATGTTAGAAGATTGTTTTTTGCATCCTTCCATAAATTCTGTATGTGTATGCCAATGTGCTTTTTGTTTGTTTGTTTTTACAGACTTTAAGAGCATACTCTTCTGAAACTTTGTTTTTCATCAATATAGTTGCAGCATATTTACATATTTGCATATCAGTGCGTAAAGAACTACATCATTTTTAAATCTAGATAATAATTCCTTTTAATGGTTGCATAATACTCCAACATAGAGAAATTTCATTATTTAGCCTTTCTCCTACTAATAGGTAGATTGTTCCCATTTTCTGTCATTATAAAAATGTTATAACAAATTGTGTGGTGTGTGTGTGTGTGTCTATTTTAGAGAGTGTATGTATAGGAATTGCTGAGTCAGGAGCATAAATATTTTTTGACATTGAAAATAAAACATACTTTACTTTTGTGAATACTCATTGAAAATTGGATATAGCATCATAGCAAGAAAACTCATTTTAAGTAAAGCACCACAATGGGAACCAATGGGTCTTTTAAGGCAGGTAGAATATATTAAATATTAATTGGTGTGAGTTTTTAGTGTAAAGGAAGACAAATGGGAGATAATTTTCCCTTGCCCCAAGTTCAAAGTCACAAGAACCACTTGAATGTCAAATGTAGAATGGGCAAACAAAACTTAAAATTACAGCCTCTGTTCACACAAAAAAATTGTAATACAATATAATTAAATCACAAATTTATTATACTAATAATCAAGTAAGATATTTCACTTAGTTCCTTAAAATTAGAAATAGTCTTCTCACAATTAGGCCACATTTACTCTGAAAGGCTATCATTTTTGAGTCGTGCTGTTCTAGGAATTGAGTTTTTCTTTAATGGGGAATTGATGATCATTTAATCTGTACCTACTGCTGATAGTGATCCTTAGTTTAACACCAGGAAATGAAGGCATTGTAACCTCTTAAAAATGAAGCAGTGGACGCTATTTTTATCAATGTGTTCTAAAAATAGTTGAATTTAGAAAGGAACAAATAAAGTTTCCTCTTTACAGACAGAAATTAGTATCCTAGCTCTTTGTTTTTTACCTGTACCATGCATCAAAATAAAAACTTCCTTCATTGTAATACAAGATTGTTTATACTAAAAGAACAGGAGACATGGTGGAAATCTAGGTAACTGAATGACTTAGCTTTTGCCAATAATCATGGCTATTTTTGAGTGCTTATTATGCGCTTGTTGCACTTGTAAGTGCCCAATTTATATTATTTCTTTACCTGTTGCAACAACTCTATAAATTAGATGTTACAGTAAGCGCCATTTTGCAGATTGGCAATAGGAACTGTACAAATGCTAAGCAAGGTAGACACTGGTATGTAGCAGAACCAGTATTTAAACCAAGGTAATATGGCTTCAGAGCCCCTACCCTTCATTATTTCACTAGAACTGGAGTTTCATTCAGTTCTAAATTTGTGAAGCCTGAGGCTCCACATCTTTTATGCCTCCACCCACTTGACACACAGTGACATTTGGTCATTTGATTTCTCCCTGCCACTGGGAAGAGGAGCTGGACAAAGGTGGATGTTTCTATGTATGTATTTGTGAGATGGGTGTCTTAACTTTTTGCCTTTAGGATGGTTTGTAAGTTTGCTGATTTGATATGCTTGGTAATATGAATTGAGGTAATCAGGCTTTTAGTGTGAGGTGTTATGTTAATCTGGCCAGGAGCTGGGCTGTGTTTGCTGTAGCTCTGCCAGAGGTTTCAGTTCCCTTTAGGTTTTTTTGTTTTCATGTGTGTGGGTATTTTTGGGGGGTGTGTGGTTTTTTTCTTCTCATCCTTAGGTTTCCCTACAAACTCCTTCTTAAATAGAGTCTGTGTCTTGCAGCTCTCTCAGTTGTAATCCACTGTTATTATACTGGAGTCCTGTTGATGTAGTGATAAGGTATTGGGGAGGGAAACTATTCTGTGATCTTACAATTAAATGTCTCTTTTCATGGAAAACCATGCAGCCATATACTGTAGATAATCTGCAGGAGATGACAACACTGTTCAGTCATGCACATAAAATGTGGTCATATCTAATAGGCCTGGAAGGCCTGTATAGACAGGAAATCTAGAAGACTGAATGACTTAGCTTTTGCCAATAATCATGACTATTTATAGACACATAAAGAAAAAAGGGATTAAAATGATATACAATGATGAATTATCTCCATTTATTCTAACTTTTTGATGAAAATTGACTAGATTTGTTAATGAGCTCATGTGAAACAATCCTTAGGAACTCCCAGAAACACTTGGGGTTTTTAGAGACCTAAGATATTGTATTAGCAAGTGACGGAAAGACCCACTGAAATAAGTATCATGCTAGTTAGCTAAAGGTAAGTGTTTAATTTTAGTTTTAAAACTCATAGCCTTTAAAATACTTTAAATATACTCTCTTTTTGTCTCTGTATTTTGTTATCTGAAAGTCCTTATGTGCCATTAAGCCAGTTCTTTGATTTGATCACAAATCTACAAAATGGTTTAATTGTTTTGTTTCAGAGCTCAACTTGCATACAGCCAGTGTAGAAGAGAGCCAGATACTCTATCAGGACTTGGAGTTTCAAAGGCAAGCACAGGAATTCTCATTGTCTTCCAAAGATCCTTGCTTAGTGGGGAACAGGGTGGGATGAATTTTTATCATTTCTTTTTGCCCCTTCTCTAAGCTCCATCCCTTCTCAATATTCTGTGATCTCACTAAACATAATGGATATTAAAAATGTGATGTTGATAAGTAGTGTCACCAAGTATGCTTCCTTAGTTTCTCCTGTGTGAAAGTTTCTATCCTTTGTTCCAAAACAATTGGTGGTTGGTTTTTTATCATGACTGTTAACTTAGAAAGTCAGTGGTTATGTGTGGTTGCCTCCCCATCAACTGTTATTATCATAGTTCCCAACTGCACTACTGTGTCCTTTGGTGCCATGGGGAACTCACAGAAGCACTGTGAGATATTTTATATTTTCGAGAGAAACACTGTAGCAGTTGGATGTCACATGGACTACTATTATTAAGTTTTTGGGTCTGACTATTTAATTAAAGGAATAAAAGGGACCTGTTCAATATTTCTTTTGACTTAGAGACACCATTAAAAAATTACTGGGGCACTAAGGGCACTGTGAACAGAGGAAATTTGGGCAACTTTGCATTACCCCATTCCCCAAAATTATTTCTCACTGAGGATTCATATAGATCTGAGACATTGAATTTACCCCCGAATTCAAGGGATGGAGGGGCGCCTGGGTGGCTCAGTTGGCTAAGCATCCGACTTTGGCTCAGGTCGTGATCTCGTGGGTCCGTGAATTTGAGCCCTGTGTCGGGCTCTGTGCTGACAGTTCAGAGTCTGGGGCCTACTTCCGATTCTGTGTCTCCCTCTCTCTCTGCCCTTCCACTGCTCATGCTCTCTCTCTCTCTCCCTCAAAAAATAAACAAACATTCAAGGGATGGAATATATGATTGAGCTAAATCCATCAATGCAGTACACTCTCTGGGTTTTGATAAGAGGTGAGCATGTGTTCCAAATCAGCCCAATCAGAGTAAATCTCAGGTCTCTTGCTTAAAATGTTTGAACAATCTCAATCTTAATAGCCTCTCTCTGTCTCTGACTGAGAAAGCATGTAGCTACCAGAGCTGTTGACAACTATCTTTTGACTCCAGTGAAAGCCAGCCTTTGGATGAAATTGACACTGCAGAAGGTAGAGTGGTGAAACTGAAAGAAACTGGGTCCTTCGTGACATTCTTGAGCCACTGGATCAAACCCAGCCTGAAGTCTGGCTCTTTTCCTTTATGTATGTTATTCTAAATCTTATTGTTTAAGTAAGTTTCTACCAGTTGCCTTGTTATTTTTAATTCATAGGAGTTCTTGTTTTATTCTGGTTATTAGTCAGATGTAGTATTGCAAATATCTTTAAGTTTTTCTTGCCTTATTATACTAACTAGTATCTCTGATACAGTGTTTAATAGAAAAGATAGTATTGGAAATGCTTGTCTCAGTGTCAGGGAGAGAGCTTTCAATAATTCACCATTAAGTATTATACTTGCTCTAAGTTTTATTTTTGTAAATACAGTAAAACCTTGGTTTGTAATCATCATTCATTCCAGAAACCTGCTTATAATCCAAAGCACTCATATGTCAAAGCAAATTTCAAGAACCATTGGTTTGGTTGTGATCATGTGACATTTGGTGTCATGTACTACTTGTATTGCAAGACATCACTTGTTTATCAAGTTAAAATTTGTTAGAAATGTTTTCTCATCTTGCAGAACACTTGCAGAGCAAGTTACTCACAACCCAAGGTTTTACTGTACTTATTCACAGATTAATGAAAATTCTATTTTATTCCTTGTTCCTAAAAGTTTATATCACAAATAAGTGTTGAATTTCTTTTTTAATTTTTTAAAAATGTTTATCATTTTTGAGACAGAGACAGGCATGACCAGGGGAGGGGCAGAGAGAGAGGGAGACAGAATCTGAAGCAGGCTTCAGGCTCTGAGCCGTCAGCACAGAGCCCAGTGTGGGGCTCAAACCCACGGACCTTGAGATCATGACCTGAGCTCAAGTCGGACACTCAACTGACTAAGCCACCCCGGTGCCCCGAGTGTTGAATTTTATAAGTAAGTGTTTTACTGTTGGGGAATCAGCCATTACTGTGCCTGCTGTCCCTCTCCTGGATTGCCCAATCAGTGCTCAGGGTCTGGAATATTCCCTATCTGGAAGCTGGATTCCATACTGTCATTTGTTCCCATTTTCTTCTTCATTATTAGAGAAACCTTTTCCCTGTTCTGGGTACACAGTTAACTTCCTTGTATTGCTCAACATTATCAGATATTTTTTCTGGATCTATTGATATGACCATATCATTTTTCCCCATTTTTTTCTCTGTTAGTGAGGCAAATTACATTAACTGATTTTCAAATGCTGTATTTCTCTTGTGTTCCTGTAATAAACTATTATTATTTTTATACATAGCTGGATTTGACTTGCCATTATATGGTCTAGCAATTTTGCATCTGTCTTTAAGAAAGACATTGATTTGTAATTTTTTTGTAATGTTCTTGTTAGATTTTGGTAACAAGATTATTCTGGCCTTATTTCCATTCTCTCAACAATAGCAGAAATTGTTTTGGAACATATTGGTCCTTATATCATATCATGTCTTATTTGCAATTAAATGTTATCGTGTGATTACCAAAAAAAAGAAAAAGGTATCTAAAAGAGCAGCTACCTGAATTGTAATGTATACCAAAAAAAAAAAAAAAAAGATTATTGTGGTCTCATTAAAAGAGTTGTTGATTCATTCTGACTTTTTCTGTTCTTTAGAAGAATTTATTAGTGATATTTCTTTCCTACAATTTGTGGAAGACCACCAATGAAACAATCTGGGCTTGGAGTTTACATCGGGTGAAGATGTTCAATAATATATTTAATTATTTAACATGTGTGTGCATGTGCAATCACATGTATGAATATTCAGATTTTGTATTTATTCTTTTGTCAGATTTGTTAAATTCTGTTTTTAAAGAATTTGTTCATTTTGTTCAAACTGCCAAATTTTGTGGTGTAGAATTACTCCAATTAGTCCTTTAATACAGTCTTTACTATAAAATGTAGTGATGTCCATTTTTTTGTTCCTGATGTTGTAGTTTGTGTATGCTTTTTTTTTCAATGATTGGTCTTGATAGATTTTCATTAGTTTTATTTAGTTGATTTCTACCATGGTGTTATTTTTTTCATAGGGTCTATATACTTCCCTTTTTCTAACTTTTGAGATAAAGGCTTACAAAATTACTTTTCAGAATTTTTTTTCTTTTCTCATTAGTGCTTTTAAGGACATAGTTTTTCACTAAGGTTTTAGCTACATCCTATAAATTCTGATATATTATTTCTTCATTATAATTCAGGTCAAAATATTTTATATTTATTTTTTTCCTAGGAATTCTTTTATAGCTTATATTTTATGCCATGTTTATTTATAAACATATTAAGTATATTGAATTCAAGAGTTTGATACTTTTTTTTAAAGAAATTGCACCTCTTAAAATGCTACTTTTCACGTTTGTTTAATGGAGTATAGTGTATGTTTGTTGTTGTTGTTGTTTTTGTTTGCAGAGAGTTGAGATTAGCATCAGTTTCTAGCTGAATTCCATTGTGGTCAAAACATACTTACTATAAATGATGTTGTGTTTTAAAATTTGTTGAGACATTTTTGTGACCCAGAATATAGTAGAGTTTGTTAAATATTTCATATACATTGGAGAAGAATGTGAATTCTTTTCTTCTTGGTACATTAGACCAATTTGTTAATTGTGCTGTTCAGATTTTCTATAGTCTTGCTAAGATTTGGCTTGCTTGCTCTGTAGGCTACTTAGATAAGAATATTAAAATCTTCCTGCTATGATTATAATTTGGACCATTTTTTTAGTACTGCTAATTTCTGCATTACATATTTTGAATGTCTGTCTTTTGATGAATAAACATTTAGAACTTTTATATTTTCTGGGGATTGATCCCTTTTTTGTTATGAAAAGTCCCTCTTTATCTTTGATAATGCTTCTTGTTTCCAGATCTACTCATTTGATGTTAATATAACTAAAGCAACTTTTCTCATATGTTTACTTTAATCTGTGCTCTTATATTTAAAATATGTCTCTTATAATTGGAGTATAGTTGTTTTTCTTTTTACCTGGTCTAACAGTCTTAGTCTTTTACTTAGAATATTTAGCCCACTTACATTTATTGTAATTGCTGACACTGTTGGGTTTAAAATCTATCTCCTGTTGTTTTCTATTTGACTCATGTGTTTTATGGGTTTTTTTCTCTCTTCTTGCCTACTGTTGTATTAATGCTTTCTATTATTTTATTTTTATATGTTACTTGTTAGTCATTCTTTAGCTTTTCTTTAGTGACTGAGATTATAATTTATGCTCTTGATTTATAACAAGCTATTATAAATAATTACTTTTAACACTTCCCAGATACTGCCAAGATATAAGTTTTTAATTCAATTTACTCCCCACCTGCCTTCTTTATTATTCTCATATGCATTTTGGTTCTTCTATAGTTTGAACTATATAAGATGACATCATCATTATTATCATCATTCTTTATAGTAGGTATTCAATTAAATGTTTACTTTTTCTCTAACTCTTAATGACGTTATGATGTTTGGTGTGTTCATCTGTGATCATTTTCCTTTTTTTTTTTTTTTTTTTTTGGTCTACTGGCAACAAATTATCTCAGTGTCAGTTTTTCTTAAAAGTGTATCACTGTCTTTTTTTGAAAGACTTTGAGGAGTACAATTCTATATTAGCAGTTATGATCTTTGAGTACTCTTAGTTATGTCATGAAACTATCGTTTTATGGTTTCCATTATTGTTGACAAGTTACCAACAAGTCTGTGGATCCTTTTAAAGTAAAAGTTTTCTCTTGCTGCTTTGAAGATTTTCTTTTTGTCCTTTTTTTTTTTTTAGAAGTTTTATTCTGATGTGCTTGGCATACTTATCTTTCTTTATATGTTTTTCTTCTTGAGGTTTACAGAGCTAACTGATCTGTATTTTGATGGCTTTCATCTTTTGGAATAGTCATCTCTATTTCTTCAAAAATGTCTTCAGTTTCATTCTCTCTTATCACAAGACTCTAATTACATTTTGTTAGACCTTTTCACTATGCTTCACTATGTATTTCATATTCTTTTTTGTATCTCCCACTCGTTTTTTCCTCTGTTTTTTAGTATTGATATTTCACAATACCTGTATTTGGATTTATTTATCCTTTTAATCCCCTGTATATAATTTTTTGTTAAATCCATGTGTTGAGTTCTTAATTTCACCTTTTTCAGTGTTTTAATGTATTCTGTCTTTTTCTTCTATTTCATTGAACATGTTAATCATAGTCATATCAAAGTTGTTGTTTCCTAAGTCCAATCACCAAGTCATATAGAGATCTTTCTAATCTCTTCAGTTTTGTTTATATGATCCTTTTCTTGGCATGTTAAGTAATTTTTTAATTAATTTTGGACATTGTGTATTAAAAAAATCAAGATACCAGATCATGTAATCTTTCTCCAGTTTTATCTTTTCCTCTGCTAGGCAGGAGTGAAGACTGATCACCTAAATCCAATTAAGGACTAAGCATTGTTCACAGGAGGTAAGGCTCCATTTACCTCTCCAGGGTATAGCTCTCTTGAGTTTTCAGATGGAGGCCTGATGTGTTCGCTGGAGCCTCTCCTTCTATCTAGTCCCTAATTTTATTACTTTTTTTCCTTCTCAGTCAGAAACCCAGATACAATTTTTGTGGTCTTTGTTTTAGGTTCTTAGTTTCCCACCTCATTTACCTTCAGAATTTAACAGATATCTTGGGGGAAAATACATGTGCTAATTCTAGTGCTTCATCTGTCCCTCTTATGACTTTGTTAAATGGAACACAGGATGCCAGGTTGTAGGCCATTGTTCAACAAAAGACCATAAGAGAAGTTGAAATAGAAATCAAGAAGTTGAGGGGCATCTGGGTGGCTCAGTCGGTTAAGCCTCCAACTCCCAATTTCATTTCAGGTGGTGCTGTCACAGTTGTGAGATCAAGCCCCATGTCGGGCTCCATTCTGGGCATGAAGTCTGCTTGAGATTCTTTCTCTCCCTCTCACCCTGCCCCTCCCCAGTGCCTATGCACACATGCACACATGCACCCATGCACCCATGCACTCTCTCTCTCAAAAAAAAAAAAAAAAAAGAAAAGAAAAGAAGAAGAAAAGAAATAGATAAGTTTATTATTCACAAGTCCTGGAGAAAGTACATGGCACAACAAAAGGCAACACAGAGAGGTCAAGACAAGGTGCAGGCAAAGAAAGAGTCAGGACCTGGGCACATGTCTTTATTAGGGTCTGTGGCAGAGTGCTTTGGGGTTCCCAAGCTAAGGTCATATTGGTCAGTTAAAGCCAAACAGAATGAGGTTTTGGTAAGCTCTATGGAGTACACAAAGAAGATGACCCTGGGGAGTTGTGGGGTGGGGGGGGGGGAGACTACTGGTCACAAGGATTGATGGGGGAGTCATAGCATGCCCTTACCTTTGCTTGTGATTCTAGGAGCTGTTATCTAGGGTATGCATTTACACGAGGGGCTCGTGTCAGTTCAAGGCCCCTGCAGGCCACTTGGCTAAACAAATTGTATGCTGAGGCAGCAATACTATAGAGTAGCTCAGCTAAACTCTCAGCAATCCTGTTCAATTGAGTACCAGCCCTACAAGTCCCTAATTTTGTATCTCTGCTACTGCAAGACCACCCAAAACTCTGCTGGCATCTCTCCCTAGCAGCCAGTCATCACATTGTAGGATCCAGCATTGGCATATTTCCCTAGGGACAGAGCAGCTACAGATTCTCAGCTTTTCTTTCCATGGTTGTCTCTTCTCCAGAATCTTCAGAGTCTTGGCTTCCTTTCTTTCTCATTGCTTCGGTAGGTCATTGATGCATTTAAATAGATGCTTTGTGCATCTCATTTTCTACTTTTCTATTTTTTTTTTCTCAGTGGGAGCATTGGTGTACTCCAAAGCACATCCCCTAAAATGGAAGTTGATTGTTTTTCACATCAAACCTTCAAATTAAACCATGTTTTAAAAGCTCCAAATTTTCTGAGTTGCTGAGTGAGGTCAACTATCACTATTATTTTAATGTTTTTATATTTTATTTAGTATTTATTTTCTTTAAATGTTTATTTATTTAGAGAGAGTCAGAGTGAGAGGGTGCAAGAACCCCAAGCAGCCTCTGTGCTGTTAGCGCAGAGCTGGATACGGGGCTCGAACTCACAAACCATGAGATCATGACCTGAACTGAAATCAAGAATTGGATGCTTAACTGACTGAGCCATCCAGCCCCCCCTATTTTTTTTATTTTAGAGAGAGACAGTGAGTGAGTGAAGAAGAGGGGCAGAGGGAGAGAGAGAGAGAGAAATAATCTTTTTTTTTCGATATATGAAATTTATTGACAAATTGGTTTCCATACAACACCCAGTGCTCATCCCAAAAGGTGCCCTCCTCAATACCCATCACCCACCCTCCCCTCCCTCCCACCCCCCATCAACCCTCAGTTTGTTCTCAGTTTTTAAGAGTCTCTTATGCTTTGGCTCTCTCCCACTCTAACCTCTTTTTTTTTTGTTCCTTCCCCTACCCCATGGGTTTCTGTTAAGTTTCTCAGGATCCACATAAGAGTGAAACCATATGGTATCTGTCTTGAGAGAGAAATAATCTTAAGCAGACTCCATGCTCAGCACAGGTCCCAACACGGGGCTTGATCCCACAACCTTGGGATCATGACCTGAGCCAAAATCAAGAGTCAGATGCTCAACCAACTGGGCCATCCAGGCGCCCCTAACACTATTATTTAAGTATTAAGCACTTTATGTCAGAGACGTTATATATAATTTAGAAGTAATTTGGAAGTAATTCTGAAAGAAAAAATATTTTTAATGTTTGTAATGCAAACAAGAGCTTTTAAATACTCTTTTTAAAATTACAAATAATGGGTGGCTCAGTTGGTTAAGCATCCGACTTCAGCTCAGGTCATTATCTCATGGTTTGTGGGTTTGAGCCCCACATCAGGCTCTGTGCTGACAGCTCAGAGCCTGGAAGCTGCTTTGGATTCTGTGTCTCCCTCTCTCTCTCTGTCCCTCCCCCACTCACACTCTGTCTCAAAAATAAATAAATGCTAAAATTACAAATAATGTGAGAAAAATCTCTGTATGGTCCAGGAAGGAAGTGTTACTCAACATACGAAATTTTGTTATCTTTTTCTTCTATGTGATACCTCCTATGATTAGGAATAGGGACACTTCTGACCAGTATCAGAAAGATAAGGAATTCTGCTGACTCATAGGGATAGCTACATTTCTAATGACTAGTTCAGAAAAGCAGAATGAGAATTTTCTGTCCTTAGAAAGCAAAAGCCAAGGGGATAAAATTCCTCTAAATGAAGACCAAGTTGGCAAAGGATAAGCTACTAGGATATAGATACCTAGCTAGTGTTAAGAGTAATAAAAGTTAGGATAAGCTGTTTATAGTATATACAAACCACTAGAGAAATATATGAGAGATTTCCAATTTGCCATGAAGGTTATCTTTCTAAGTATAATGGAATTCTGTGCCTTATATCACTTCTACTCTTATTATTCCCAAACACATATTATATTTAAACTCAGGGTAATATAATGTTCTGGAACAATTTTGAAACTGTTAGCAGAAAAGATGGAATCTGAGGCTGGTAAATCCTCAACTTACTGTGTCATCAGTCAGTTCTGTCCCACTGACTTCTATAGACACTGATCACTGACTCCCATTTTGCTTCTTCCTATTACTGATCCTTTTTAACGTCTAGAAGCCTTTATAACTTGCTTTTCTGGCCTCATTTTTCTCTCCTCCCTTGCTAGTACATACATTGTACCCATAGCAGACCACCTGCAATTCTGCAAATGTGCCCCTGTATTTTTTATACCTCTATTTTTTATACCTTTATATCTAATTATACCTTTATACCTCTAAGCTTTTGAAGCTTTTATTTATTTGGTCTATCTCCTTGGAATAATCCTTCCATTTTATTCAACCCCTTTGCTCTTCTTTTTCCAATATCTCTGCTTATGGTACTCTTACTTATTTTTTAGTACTCTCTTCCATGCTTCTTTCTCTAGTAAATATTTCTGTTCCCAACCAGATGTGACCTATTCTTCCTTTAAACTGCTTTAACACTTTGCTTATGTCTCTCTTAGGACTTCTATTATAATCTGCCTTGAAGAAAAATTGTTTGTGTTCTTGTATTTTCCCTCTTATCAGATGGTCAGCCGTTTGAGGAACAGAACTGTGATTTTCAAAAAAAATTCACAGCAGGCCCCACTGGAGTCTTACAAATACTAGTCAGTTAATAAATATTTGTCAATTAAATATAGGTGACATGTAGCCCCAATAGGCAGTTCAGAATACAGATGTTGTTTTCTTCCAGACCAGTTGGAACATGTTTCACGGACTCTTCATTGTTCTTTAAAGTCTTACCTGATTAGGTAAAACCCACCCAAGATAATCTCTCTATTGATTACTCATAATTAAGTTATTACTAACTTAATCACAGTGATACTCTGTCACATGTGTAGCTTCCACCTATACTCAACAGGAGGGGCACGAAGATAATGGGGGCCATTTTAGAGTTCTGCTTATCATATGCCTCCCCTTTCTGCATCTTTTTTGGTATATATCGCCCAAATGGTTGTCAAAGTGTGATCCCTGGACTCTCAGCATCACTATCCCTTGAAAATATAAATCCTCAGGTCCCATCCCAGACCTACTGTATCAGGAACAATCTGTGTTTAACAAGCCCTCATGGAGATGTTGATTCACACTCAAGTTAAGAACCAATGCTTCACCCACTGGCCTTTTATTTTAGTGCTGTGCCATAAGTAATTCCCTTTGTTCTCTGCCTGGATTAAGAGTACCCTAACCTTATTCCATTAGCTGTCTCATTCCTCATTTAATGAAGAATTTAGAAGGAACATTGATTCCCAAATCATGGTGCCAGGATTTCTTCCATGCTGACCATGACTCCCTGACTGTCCACCCTTTGACTCTCCTGTCCTTGTTGTCATCTGCCTAGCAGAGGGAGATAGAGAAAGACCTCTGTATAGAGACCAGCTGTATTAATCAGGTTATTCTTTGCTCACTCCTTTCCACCTCTCTACCCTCCTTTTAAAATCTGGTAATTATCATGACTCTGGGTCTCTTTTGTCCTTTTTGTTATTGTTGTTGCTGCTGCTGCTGCTATGTGGAAATAAGTGGAGAATTCTTATGTAAAATATGACACTTCCTAAGGCTGAGAGTCATTGATTAATGTTAGACATTAATGTTAGACATTAGCACTGAAAGTATATAAAAAACATGTTACAGAAATAGAGATTTTGCCACACTGAAGTACAGCCACGTTGTGATGTAGGAATTAGGGTATAAGATAAGAGTGTAGGCTCTCCATGGAACAGGAAGTGAAATGTAAGCACCACATGTTTCCTCCATAACTAAATCTATAGTACAATTGAATTACTGAATAATTTCTTCATTATACATTAGTGAATTTTAAATTAACCAATCTTCAACCTGAAGTTTTCCAAATCCAAGAATATTTTGCACAGCAAATATCTGTATGTAGCTGACCAGCACATTCCTGTAAAAAGAAGTCTACTTTTACATTGACTTTCCTTCCCTGGCTTCCTCCTTCCCAAAGTAGGTTTTATTAATGCAGGGCTTTCTGTATGCTTTGGCCTACTGCTGAATCCTCAGTACCCAGAAGATGGTGTTCAACAAATATTTGGGGGATAAATTTGCTTTTTCTATCATTTTATTAGAGAAGTTTTCCATCATGGAAAAATAAAATTGACTAAATTGCCTGAACATCCTCTAGGAACATGAGGACCACTAGCTATTTTAGTAAGAACCAACTCCCAGCAAGAATATGGCATGGGTTTTATTCATAACACTATAGATTACATGCTAAACTAAATTTACAAAATTTAATCCAAGCTTTTTGACTTATAATCAGAGATTTTCTAATGTGGAAATGTATTCCATGCAGTAAGTGTATATAGGTTTCCATCTAAAGGAAAACCTTTTTTTCTTTTAACATACACTGTTTTATTAGTTTCAGATATACAATATAGGGATTCAACACTTCCATACATCACCCGGTGCTCATCACCACAAGTGCACTCCTTAATCACCCATCACCCAACTATTTCCCTCTGGGAACCATCAGTTTGTTCTTTATAATTAAGAGTCTGTTTCTTGATTTGTCTGTCTCTCTTTTTATCCTGTCCTCATTTGTTTTATTTCTTAAATTCACATATGAGTGAAACCACATGGTATTTGTTTTTCTCTGACAGACTTATTTCACTTAGAGTTATACCCTCTAGATCCAACCATGTTGTTCCAAATGACAAGATTTCAATTCTTTTTATGGCTGAATAATATTCCATTGTGTGTGTGCATATATATATATATATATATATATATATATATATACACCACTTTTTTTGTAGTTTCACGCTTTTATTTAAATTCCAGTCAGTCAACATATAGTGTAATATTAGTTTCAGGAGTAGAATTTAGTGGTTCATCGCTTACATATAACACCCAGGGTTCATCCCAAGTGCCCTTCTTAATGCCGATCACCCATCCAGCTCACCTCCCAACCACCTCCCCTCCAGCAGTCCTCAGTTTGTTCTTATAGTTAAGAGTCTGTTTGATGGTTTGCCTCCCTCTCTTTTCCCCCCTTATGTTCATCTGCTTTGTTCCTTAAATTCCACATATGAGTGAAATCATAAGGTATTTGTGTTTCTCTGACTGACTTATTTCACTTAGCATAATACATTCCAGCTTCATCCATGTCTTTGCAACTGAAAATATTTCATTATTTTTTTAAGACTGAGTAATATTCCTTTGTGTGTGTGTGTGTGTGTGTGTGTGTGTATACACACAGGAATAATTACTCCTAAATGATGTATGTATATATATATGTCATATACATATGACATATATATATATGTACCACAACTTCTTTATCCATGCATCAGTTGATAGACATTTGGGGTGCTTCCATAATTTGGCCATTGTAAATAATGCTGCTATAAGCATAGGGGTGCATGTATCCCTTTGAATTCATGTTTTTGTATTCTTTGGGTAAATCCAAGTAGTGCAATTGCTGGATTGTAGGAATGTTCTATTCTTAACTTTTTAAAAAATGTTTATTTATTTTTGGGAGAGAGAGAGAGAGACAGAGCATGAGTGGGGGAGGGGCAGAGAGAGATGGAGACACAATCTGAAGCAGGCTCCAGGCTCTGAGCTGTCAGCATAGAGCCCGACATGGGGCTCAAATTTGGGAACAATGAGATCATGACCTGAGCCAAAGTTGGATGCTTAACAGACTGAGCCACCCAGGCTCCCTGTATTCATAACTTTTTGAGGAACCTCCATACTGTCTTCCAGAGTGACTGCACTGATTTGTATTTCCAGCAACAGTACAAGAGGGTTCCTTTTTCTTTGCAGACTCACCAACACCTGTTGTTTCTTCTGTTGTTGATTTTAGGCATTCTGACAAGTGTGAGGTGATATCTCATTGTAATTTTGATTTGCATTTCCCTGATAGAAAGTGATGATAAACATCTTTTCATATGTCTGTTGGCCATCTGTATGATTTCTTTAGAGAAATGTCTAGACATATCTTCTGCCCATTTTTAAATTGTATTATTTGTTTTTTGGGTGTTGAGTTTTAAAAGTTCTTTGCATATTTTGAATACTAACCCTTTATCAGATATGTCAGTTGCAAATATCTTTTCCATATCTATGTCAGTTACAAATATCTATTCATAGATTGCCTTTTAGTTTTGTTGATTGTTTCCTTCTCTGTGCAAGAGCTTTTTATTTTTGATGTAGTGCAGAAGGTTTTTTGGGCTTTTTGTTTGTTTTGTGTTTGTTTTTGTTTTGCTTTTGTTTCCCTTGCCTCAGGAGACCTATCTGGAAAAAAAAATTGCTACAGTCAATATCAAAGAAGTTACTGCCTGTGTTCTCTTCTAGGATTTTAACGGTGTCATGTCTCACATTTAGGTCTAGAATCCATTTTGAATTTGTGTATGGTGTGATAAAGTGGTCCAGTTTCTTTCTTTTACATGTTGCTGTCAGTTTTCTCCACATCATTTGTTGAAGAGACTGCCTTTTACTCATTGGATGTTCTTTTCTGCTTTGTCAAAGATTAATTGACCATATATCTGTGGGTTTATTTCTGGGTTCTCTATTCTGTTCCATTGATCTACCTGTCTGTTTTTGTCCCAGTACCATACTGTCTTGATTACTACAACTTTGTATTATAACTTGAAGTCCGGAATTGTGATGTCTCCAGCTTTGCTTTCCTTTTTTTAAGATTACTTTGGCTATTCAGGGCCTTTTGTGGTTCTATACACATTTTAGAATTGTTCTAGTTTGTGAAAAATTCTGGTGGTATTTTGATAGAGGCTGCATTAAATGTATAAATTGCTTTGGGTAATATATACATTTTAACAATATTTGTTCTTCTAGTCGATGAGCATGGAATAACTTTCCATTTCTTTGTGTCATCTTCAGTTTCCTTCATCAGTGTTTTATAGTTTTCAAAGTACAGGTCCTTTCACCTCTTTGGTTAGGTTTATTCTTAAATGTCTTATTTTTGGTGTAATTGTAAATGGGATTGTTTTCTTAATTTCTATTTCTGCTGCTTCATTATTGGTGTATAGAAACGCAACAGATATCTGTACATTGATTTTGTATCCTGTGACTTTACTGATTTCATTTACCAATTCTAGCAGCTTTTAGTGGAATATTTTGAATTTTCTATGTATAGTATCATGTCATCTGCAAATAGTGAAAGTTTTAATTCTTCCTTACCAATTTGGATGCCTTTCATTTCTTTTGTTGTTGTTGTTGTCTGATAGGAGGCTAAGACTTCCAGTATTGAGTTGAATAAAAGTGGTTAAGAGTAGACATCCTTGTCTTGTTCCTGACCTTATGGGAAAAGCTCTCAGTTTTTCTCCATTGAGGATATTAGTTGTGGGTTTTCATATATGGCCTTTTTTATGCTGAGGTAATATCCCTCTAAACCTACTTTGTTGAGGGTTTCTATCATGAATGGATGTTGTAATTTGTCAGATGCTTTTTCTCTATCTATTGAAATGATCATATGGTTTTTGTCTAAAGGAAAAACATTTTATGTACTTTCTATATTCATGTTTATTTCCAGTCATATTCAACTAAAATAAATTAATTTATGTGGTACCTTTCACAGTAATTAGTCTTAAGAAGGGTGTTGAGAGAGACAACTTATGAGCCAGCTGGCCAGCAGACAAAGAGCAATGATGAGACAAAAGTTGGGTGTAGGAAGCTAGTAGGAGCTCTAGGAAAGATTTATCTTTCTATTCCTCTTCAGAAGACAGGCCCAGATCTTCAAGGGGAAAAGCATACTCCAGACCAGGCTACCTTTATTCCTAAAATTCTTGTGAATATAATTATAAATAATTAAAAATTAAATTACTGTATAAATTGTCGAATACACAGGCAGGCCATATTTACATCACCCTTATAGAAAATATAAAGCATTTTTCTTCCTTTTTTTCATACAGTTTATGGGGCTTTAGAATTCTAGTACTGTAAACAATGGTGGCATGAAAATGACAACTTTGGCTTTAGAACAATCTACCTGTGACCTATGGTTTCTATAGTGTTGGACAGGCTTTCAAATGTCACAATGTATTGGATGCATGGAAATGAGGCTTTAATATCACTTTACCCAGAAACTCAGAACATTTGGAAATTTATGTAGCACAAGTAGGTAGAAGAAGGAAAGGAGTGTTAATTAAGAGTCAAACATATTTCCAATCAGGGAAGGAAAAAAAAAAAAACCCTACACTTCTGTGATCTTTTTCCCAGATATTCATTTGGGAGAGGATTCTCTTCTCTTCCAGAAAAGACAGCTCCCCAGCATGGGAATTCCATGCTACACACATGAGGAAGAGCTTTCAACCTCTTTGGAAATGTTCTTTTCCCCTGTCAAAATGTGTTCTATTCTTTTTTTTTTAATGCAAGTAAAGCATATTTTAAATGTATTGGTAATTGATTTGGGACTAATTCCTAGAGAGGTTTAATTTTTTTTTTTTCCTTTTGAGCCTAAGAAAGGAGACTCATGAAATTATATGCCTTAAAAAGAGAATAGAACCAGTGGGGCGCCTGGGTGACTCAGTCGGTTGAGTGTCAGAGTTCAGCGCACATCATGATCTTATGATTCTTGGGTGGTTTGTGGGTTCAAGCCCCGAGTCGGGCTCCTGCTGACAGCATGGGAAACTGCTTGGGATTCTCTCTCTCTCCCCCTCTCTCTGCCCCTCCCCTTAAATAAATAAACTTAAATAAAAATTTAATTAAAAAAATTTAAAGCAGCTTCTTAAAGCTAACAGCATCACTAACGAAGTCTACCTAGTCAAGATTAGTCCTTTCTAAATGTATTATTTTGATTTTTTCATCTGTAAGGTAGTGCATGAGCATATTTACATATTTTGAAATTAAAAAACCTTAAAGTCCATACACCTGGAATTAATAGAATGTGTATCAACTACACATTTGGTTTTATTAAACACAAAACTAAACTAAAAGTTGTGTTGAAAACAATACTCCCCTCACTATCCGTCTTCAGTTCTCAAACCGATGATGACACAAGGGCAACCAGATTCAACTCTTTTATCTGCTTCTCCACATTGTAAGTAATTTACTTGAATACAAGTTTCTTAGTTTATGACTTCTAGACAATGTCAACTTGATATTTTGGTACGTGGGGCTACCTAAATATAGTTATATTTACCTCTCCCCATCCACAACCCGTCTCCCATCCTCCCTATATAGTGAAATTTCAATTTTTGGCTAAGTCAGCAGTTATTATTTACATTAATAGGACTCCATAAATCTTTAATATAACTTATTCAGGTAGTATACTGTGTTTCCTTTTTTTATAGCACTTTTTATTCTTCCTAGAATTACAATTACCTTGCTTGTATTCCTATTTGCTTAGTTTCTGTGTATCTATCACTATATATTTTTCTCTAATGCTGTAACATAGCTGGCAGACAACTAAAAAATAACTTACAGCAAATCAATCAATTCCATTTTCCCCTCTCTGGAGATTTCTCTCCAATGGCTAATGATCTTGCTGAAATATGGCCTTGTTGTCCAGGGCTGTTGCACAGCTTCACTCTGGAAGATTCTTTTGCTAATTCTTGGGAATTTCCTTAGTCTCCTACATCCTCTATTTCCTGTATCTCAAGTTTTCCTTTGTTTTCATTTACTTCCTCTTTTTTGTGGAGCAGATTCCCTAGTAGTTTCCTGAGAAAGAATACACATATGAGGTAAACTTCTTGAGCCTTTCAATTTCATAAAATACCTGAAATAATTGATAATTTGAGTATAATTTTTTAGGTTAGAAATAATTTTTGCCTCAAACTTTTGGAGAAGTGTCTCCATTGTTGTCTAGTTTCCTGTGTCATTGGAGAGTTTGGTGCTGTTTGACACCAGACGCTTTGCAAGTTTGTTTGCTCATTTGTCCTTTGGGGAAGATTTTAGGGTCTCCTCTTCTTTCTGATATTCATAAATTTCCATGATGATGTGATGTGGTGTGGGTGTTTTCTTGTTCATTGTGCTTACCCCTTTCAATTTGGAAATGCTTATCTTTTATTTGGGGGATATTTTGAAGAATTATTTGTTTATACTTTCCGCCATCCATTTTCTCTCTTCTCACTAGGACTTGGAAATAATTTCACTTTCTAATCACATCTTTACAGAGCTGTTTAGACCATAAAGCTCATGTATGGCAAATGATTTTCATGATGACCTATCATTTTGGAAAAAGAGATAAAAGGGGAAGAAATCAAATGTAAATCTAAAGAGTGATTTATCTTACCCCTATTCAGTTTTTTCCTATATAAATTTTGTTTCTATAATATTTTTAAGTGAAGAAATTCCTGTTGATTTTATTTACTTTTATTGTTAGATGTTATGCTTTTAAATCCCAACAATATTGACATCATGATTATTAATAGTAATGGCCTACTCTGTCAATGATGGTGCTTTAGTTCCTCATTGAAAAGTCAAGATTGCAATAAAATCTGTTCCTTAGAATTGTTTTGATTGCTAAATGAGTTATAACACATAAAGTGCTGGGACCAAATGCTGTATATGATCAGTACTCAGTAATAATAGATCTTTATCACTATGTGTAATCCAATTCATGTAAGACTAGTACTATCCCCACTTTACAGATGAAGAAATGGAGGCTCAGAGGTTAAATTACTTGTGAAAGGTGACAGAGCTAGCAAGTAACAGAGCTGAAACCACCTTCTCTGTCTTTGAAATCCATGCTCTCTGTATTGTGCAACTTCAGCAAAGGCGTTCTTGTCTTTCCTTCCATGTCCTTTTTTTCTACTTATGAATCCAATTCACTCACCCATCCTAAAACACAATATGTGCAAGATCAATGTTGGGTCACCAAACATTAGAGAGTATTTCCTTGAAGACACTGCAGAAGCACATAGACAATACTCTGCCCCGAATATGTTAAATACTCACTATGTGAAGGGAGGCAGGGACTGGGATGATGCATTTTCCACATATGCAATTCCATGACATTATGGAAAGGTTAGGTTTGGTCTCAAGGCTTTGATGATTTTCAGTTGGTAGTGCACTAAGAGGATTGCTAGCAGATACATGCACCACATGTTAAAACAAGCGAGACAGAGTGTCCTCTCTAGAAGAAGCAAACAGATTGACCATCCATGTTCTTTATGACACTTTCCCTAAGAAAAGTTTCTATTTGTGATCGTACAGGCAATATGTACATTTTTCCAGTCAGTCACACAAGGTTTAATCCCTTGAAGCTCTCCTGAAATATCCCCACATTGTGGCCAAGGGCTGTGAGAGCTGAACACCTTCCAGATCCTCAAACTTCACCTTGACAAAGCCTGTCCTGTCCTGTGCCCAGGAGTGTGGAGTGCTCAGCCAAGGTTGAGCACCTTGGTGCTGGCCACAATAGGTTTCACTCCTAATTTTGGAACTGAAAAATGTTCTGTTTTGATAAACCTGGACACACTTTGCACAAGTCCTTTGCATTAGACATTTGAACTAAAAATAATGTAAAGTAGATTGGTTTGAAAAGGACCATTGCCTTTCTTACCAGTCAAAACCTCTTAACATTTTTAACAAATGCAAAAAAGAACATACACTGAAGGAGGTGATGAGCTGTGTTATTCTTGTGATCCTGAGCATATGTCCTAGGAAGGAAAATGCCCTAGGCAAACAACATAAGATGTTGAGACTATATAAATACAAGAAACAAAAATGTGTACCAAAATTTTACACACTGGTCAATCTGTTTCCTCCTACCCCATCTTTTTCTCATTGAAAATATAGTTCCTAAGGATCGTTTTCATACTTTGACAGTAATGAAACACCTAAGAGTCTGGAAGCCAAAGAATCAGCTGAAAGGAAGTACTGTATATAATTTCCATAATGTGCTCCAACCCTTCTTTTCTTAAGCTTTACATTAATGAGAATGCACTGACCAGATCAGCCAGATTAGATAATCGGGTCCAAAACAGAGGGAAGAGAAGGTGCTAACTTACACTGGGCATCTGCTAGGAGTCACACACACCTAGACCGTTTCTGTAGATTTCAGATTTAATTCTTTAACTCAGCAGTGTAGTCATTTCTGTTCTCATTTTATAGGTGAGAAAACTAAGTCGTTCAAAAGTTGTTTAAAGCAAATAGCATATAGAGGCGGAGCTGGGTTTAAGCTCAGCATTGTGTTGACTTTAAAATCTGTGCTCTTTTCAACTATATCATATTACACACACACACACGCACGTGCACACACACAACTATTGCATACTAGCTGACCTCAAGAGAGGTAGTATAACATGGTTAATAGGAAACAAACGTGAAGCCAGGCTGCCCCTGTTCAGATCCTGGCTCTGTTAGTTACTAGGTATGGCACTTGACAAATCATTGTACTTAACCTCTGTAACTCAGTCTCCTTATCTATAACATGAGATAATATCAGAACCTACATGAAGTTATTACAAGATATAAATGAGTCTAACATGCAAGATATTTTAAATAATGCTTACACAGAGAAAACATTCAATCGACCAAAATTATTTCTTTTTTTAAATAAAGTTTACTTATGTATTTATTTAAAGAGAGAGCATGCGTGGGGAGGGCAGAAAGGGAGGGAGACAGAGAATCCTAAGCAGCCTCCACTGTCAGTATAGAGGCTGATGTGGACTTGAACTCATGAATCATGAGATCATGACCTGAGTTGAAATCAAAAACTGGATGCTTAACCTGTGAGCCATCCAGGTGCCCTGACGAAAATTATTTCTAAAAATCTTGTAAGGGGAGAGGAGTACTATAGATGACCCAGATAGAGTGGTCATTGAAACACTGGTATTAAAGAATTTCATTTTTAAGACACTCTCATGTTTAATATGACTGATTACCATGTATGTTTATTAAGAAAAGACATACATTTCATATGATTTGCAAACTGATAAATGTGGGCAGGCTTATTGATAGTAAGGCCAGTGCAGGTCTCAACAAGAAAACACTCTGCTGTGGGAATTATGGGAAAAAATGGAGGGAGCTCCTGAAGTGCCCCATTTATGAAGATCTATCATAGTGATGGTGTGATAAATTACCTTCCTAAGAGGAGGGATTTGGGGATGAAGTGCCCCTAGATTTATGAATTTATGTTATTATCAGAGTTATTGTAGCATACTTCAGGGAATGATTCTGAAGCCCCTTAGTGGCAATAATCTCTACATTGTCTTTTCATGGACCCCAAGGTTTCTCTGCTCTGTACACTTGATTGTCTAAATGAAAGGCAGTAAAGAGAAAAGAGAGTAGGAGATTTGAGGAAGGGGAAGTGAGTGGCCTTTTTTAAGTGTTTTATTTATTTATTTTGAGGGAGAGTGAGGCAGAGACAGAGGGAGAGAGGGAGTCCCAACTAGGTTCCACATTGTTAGCACAGAGCCCGACGTGGGCCTGGATTTCAGGAACCATGAGATCAGTTGGACACTTAACTGACTGAGCCACCCAGGTACTCTTGGAATTTTAAAGTCCAGAATAACCTTTCTCAGAAGGCCTGAGCCAGGAGGCATCTCCGTCTCACTTCCCCACTGGCCCTGTTGCTTTAGGCATGAATGCAGAAGAAAGACAGACTCTAAATATTGGACCCACCGTATGAACATTGTGTAGCATATGGGGATATGGACTGGGGATCTTTGCACTGGGATTCCCAGTTCAGCCGTTTGCCCCGTGTGCTATTCAGGCAAGTCATGGGAAATATCTGGGCTTCTGGATATCAGGGCAGTCATATCCACAGTTCTTCCACTTTTCACATCCTATGACTCTGTTCTATGATTCTTTTGCTCTGTGGGCCTGGAATCAATCTGATCAATCCAAGAAAGCATCTGGCTGTATAAAGATACACAGATGACAGTCTGAGAGCCAACAGCCACCCATCATCATTCTTAATCCCTTTTGTCAGTTCCAGGTGGTGTGTACTACCCCTGGGACAATGTGTCCCTCTCAGCCAGCTCAAGAGTAGCACTGCCTTAGAAGATGCAGGAGATGGATGCTTTCACCTTGACCTTATATATCTCCCTTGCCAGCATATGTTTGCTATTCCCATCCCTTCCAACAATTACTCCTCTTCCTCTTTCCCACCCAAGAGGCAAATAGAATCAAAGGCAAATAGAGGGAGGTCCTTAGGCAAACCCCTTTTCGTGTAATTTATCAAATTATATGATAGTTTTTTAAGGCACTGTGACCCAAAGTTGGAAAAGCAGCTGAGTCCCCCACAGGCAAATAGTAAGAAAAATGCAATCCCGAAGGTAGGCAGGGTGGATAAAAGAACTTTCCGTTTTTGAATTCTAAATGTCAAACAGCCATTCTACTTTTAATTGTAGGGCAAATAGTCATTATTTGTTGAAATTCTTCTGCAAATAACAGTTTGTTAAGGCTTTTGAGGAGAAATTACATGGGGAATACATTTAGCTCACTTCCTACTTAAAATTCACATTAGAACAACTATTTTTGAGTACAGGCATACCTCAGAGATATGGCGGGTTTGGTTCCAGACCTCTGTAATAAAGTGAATATCCAATAACGTGTGTCAAATGAATGTTTTGGCTTCCCAGTGCATATAAAAGTTATGTGTACAATATACTATGGTCTATTAAGTGTACAATAGTAGTATGTCTAAAAAGGCGATGTATGTACCTAAATTTTAAAATAATTTATTGCTAAAAATGCTACCTTCATCTGAGCTTTCAGGGAGTCATCATCTTTTTGCTGGGGGAGGGTCTTGCCTCAGGGTTGGTGGCTGCTATCAGGATGCTGGCTGCTGAAGGTGAGGATGGCTATGACAAGTTCCTAAAATAAGACAACAAAGAAGTTTGCCACGTTATTGACTCTTTCTTTCACGAACTATTCCTCGGTAGCATGCGATACTGCTTGATAGTGTTTTACTCACAGTAAAA
The DNA here is from genome assembly GCF_022079265.1 of Lynx rufus. Classification (NCBI taxonomy): domain Eukaryota; kingdom Metazoa; phylum Chordata; class Mammalia; order Carnivora; family Felidae; genus Lynx; species Lynx rufus. The sequence continues at coordinate 28,286,387 of NW_025814889.1, read as the reverse complement.
CTTCTTTCAAAATTGGAGTCAACTCTCTCAGACCCTGCTGCTGCTTTATCAACTAAATTTATATCATATTCTAAAACCTTTGTTGTCATTTCGGCAGTCTTTACCAGGAGTAGATGCCATCTCAAGAAACCACTTTCTTTGCTCATCCCATTTTATCACGGGATGGCAGCCATTAAGTCCCATCTTCAGACTCCACTTCTAATTCTAGTTCTCTTGGCATTTCCACCCCATCTGCAGTGACTTCCTCCAACTGAAGTCTTGAACCCCTCAATGTCATCCATGAGGGTTGGAATCACCTTCTTCCAGACTCATGTTTATGTTGATATTTGACCTTTTCGCACGGACCATGAATGTTCTTAATGACATCTAGAATGATGAATCCTTTCCAGAAGGAAAGTCTTCTTTCCATAACTCAGTTTTCAATTTACTTTGCCCAGATCCATCAGAGGAATCACCGTGGCAGCTGTAGCTTTATGAAATGTATTTCTTAATAAGACTTGAAAGTCAGAATTACTCCTTAATCCGTGGACTTCAGAATGGATGTTGTGGTACTAAGCATGAAAACAACATTAGTCTTGTTGTGTATCTCCATCACAGCTCTTAGATGACCAGGTGCATTGTCAATGAGCAATAATATTTTGAAAGGAATCTTTTTTTTCTGAGCAGCAGGCCTCAACAGCGGGCTTAAAATATTCAGTAAACCATGTTGTAAACAGATGTGCTGTCATCCAGGATTTGTTGTTCCATATATAGAGCACAGGCAGAGTAGATTTAGCATAATCTTTAAGGGCTTTAGGATTTTCACAATAGTCAATGAACATTGGCTTCAATCATCTGCATTAGCTCCTAACAGGAGAGTCAGCCTGTCCTTTGAAGCTTTGAAGCCAGGCATTGACTTCTCTCTAGCTGTTAAAGTCTTACATGGCATCTTCTTCCAAAGGAAGGCTGTTTAATCTACACTGAGAATATGTTTAGTGGAGCCACCCTCATCAGTTATCTTAGCTAGAATTTCTGGATAACTTGATGCAGCTTCTACATCAGCACTTGCTGCTTTACCTTGCACTTCTATGTTATGGACATGGCTTCTTTCCTTAAACATCGTGAACCAACCTCTGCGAGTTTCAAACTTATCTTCTGTAGCTTTCTCACCTCTCTCACCCTTCCTAGAATTGAAGAGAGTTAGGGCCTTACTCTGGATTAGGCTCTGGCTCAACTGAATGTTGTAGTTGGTTTGATCTTCTATCCAGACCACTTAAACTTTCCCCCATCAGCCAGTCAAGCTAGTTCACTTTCTTATCATTCATTCATGTGTTCAATGGAGTAACACTTCTAATTTCCTTTAAGAACTTTTCCTTTGTATGCATAATTTGGCTAACTGGTGCAAGAGGTCTGGCTTTTGGCCTACCTCAGTTTTTGACATGCCTTTTTCACTAAACTTCATCATTTCTAGCTTTTGATTTAAACTGAGAGACATGTGACTCTTCCTATCACTTGAACACTTAGAAGCCATTGTAGGGTTATTAACTGGTCTAATTTCAATATTATTGTGTCTCAAGGAATCGGGAGGCCTGAGGAGAGGGAAAGAGAGGGGGGAATGGCTGGTGGGTGGAGTGGTCAGAACACACAATAGTTATCCATTAAGTTTGCCATTTTATATGGGCATCGTTTGTGATGCCCCAAAGTAACTAAAATACTAACATCAAAGATCACTGATCCTAGATCACCATAACAAATTAATAATAATGAAAAAGCTTGAAATATTGCAGGAACTACCAAAATGTGATACACAGACATGAAGTGAGCAAATGTTATTGTAAAAATGGCACCAATAGACTTGCTCTACTCAGGGTTGCCCCAGACCTTCAATTTGTAAAAAAAATAAAACAAAACAACAACAAAACAATATCTGTGAAGCAGAATAAAGTGATGTATGCCTGTACAATGAAATGCATTTTAATAATTGCACGTAATGTTTTAGTGATGAATAGCTACTTTAAATTTACATGCCAGCTATGTAAATGGCCTTAAGTGATTTTTCATTATCCTAAATGAAAGAATGGTAAGTAGTTGGAGATATCAATGTGAGTGCAATGCGGACATACCATTTATAGTTTATTAAACTAAAAGGATGCTAATCAATCATTATATTTAAAACAACATTCACTGGGGAAGGAGATTGATTTGCTATTTTTTTAGAGTTAGAATTTACTCTAACAAGTACTTAATTTTAATAAGTAAATTGCTGGTGAGAACACACAATTACAGTTGCTAAGAATTGGTTTGACCTTAAGAAAAAATTGTACCCTTAGAGACAAGTGGAATGAGAGCAAGTGGGAACGCTTTGCAGGATTTTCTAGTAGCTGGACTGGCTTAGCTCCTCTGATATAAACAAGACACTGACACTGGGCAATAGTAAGCCCTGAAACTCAGGTTTTCTATATTGACATCTAGACTCTATACTAATAGAGTATAGTATATACTATACTATAAAAGGGGGGCTTTTCACTGAAGCTTTAATAACAGAAGGAATGACATCGAAGTAGAAATAGTTTGGCCATAAAGAGCAAAACAGCCTTTTAAAAACCGTATTTATGAAACAACATGAAATTCTGTTGATTTTTATGCTGTAAAAATAATTGACCTACCTATTTAAGTTAATCATAGTACCTAGAGATGAATTAAATAACATTTTAAAGCAATTATAATTTTCCCACACAGCTAATTTCTGCAAAGAATGCAGGATAGATTTATGAATCGTTTTGACCAGATTTTGTCAGCAAGGTATCAAGTTTGTTTCAGTGGGGGGGATCAAGCCCTTAGATTCATTTTGATTACCTCTTTTGAAACATATTTCCACTTAATTGTTATAGCAATGTTTCAACTGATGGAGATTGATAACTTCTTGGAAAGAAAATGTATAAATTTGGATATAAAGTTTCTTGAGATGGTTAATCCATAATAATTTCTCCTTGTCTGTATTATTTTATAATTCTATGATACTTTAAAAACTGAAAAAATCAAAGCCTTATTGTGTAGGTACCATTTTTGAGAGTCATTTAATTTTCTGCACTTTTTACATTACCAACTTCAGTTTTAGGCATATTGTAATGTGTCAAGGCCAAACCTTTCAGAACATAATTTCATTTGATGTCATTTAAAAAATAAAGGCTATGCGGGATTTTAAATTTTAAAATATTTCTCAGTGCTAACATTACACATACATGGAATTCATTTGCTCATTTATTTGGTATTCATTCCAATAAACAGCTACTGAACGCTTATTCAATATAAACCACTGAGCTAAATCATGATGAGGTTACGAAGAGAAAATATAGCCCCTGATTCGTGGGGAGCACATTTGTTAGGCTAATTACTCGGCTGCTGTAACAAAGAGATCCAAAATACAGTGGCTTACATAAGATGGAAATGTATTTATTTCCCCTGTAGCAATCCATAGGTGAGTGATTCAGGGCAATAGGGGTGTTCTGCCACCATGACCACATGACTTCCAAGGTTGCTCTGGTTATTAAATTTTCCAGCTGCAGAAAGGAAAAATTCAGGATGAGCAACTTGCCATTAGGGAGGTGACCTGGCAGTTGCATACATTATTTCTGCCCACCTTTCATTGGACTGAATTTAGTTTTGCAGCCACACCTGAGGAACGTAGTCTCTAACTGGGCAGTAGGTACCCAACTAAGTCTTAGAGCACTCCATTCCTGATAAGAAGAATGGATAACTCCGTATAAAGGGGTAAAAATATTAATATAGGAAACATGGTTGAAACTCACCATTGGGTTAAGTGAGAGAAGTTAATCACAAAAATGTAGGTACTGTGTGATTCCATCTGAGCAAGGCAAAATATAGTGTGGAGTAGTAGGTCCATGGTTGCCTGGGGACAGAGTCCAGAGGAGGTGATCACTACAAGGGAGCTTTTTGGGGTAATGGAATTCTAGATCTTGATTGTAGTTACATGACTATATTCAATTACCAAAATTCATGAAGCTCTACACCTAAAGTGAGTTTATTATTGTTGTTGCTACTTCTGTTGTCACTATAAGTGCCTTGAATGGAGTTCCCGGAATATAGTTGAGGATTAAGTGAGTTAAGAAAAGAAAAAAAACACTGGCCAGGTTTGGAATTCTTGAGGCAAAAAACGAACTGCTGTATTTTGTTTGAATTACTTTTTACTTTTTAAAAAATGCTGAGTACATATATTTGTGAAGATAATTAAAATGACTGCTACACAAACAACACTAAAGCTCAGTAACCACTCTGAGAAATAAACACAATAAAAGATTTATTTCTCATTCATGTCATGTTCCTACTGGTTGGGTTGCTCTTCTTCTAGCAGTAACTAGGGACCTAGCTAGCCTCTTTGCTCTAGTGGCCCCACTGCCTTCTGGGGCTCTGGAGTCCTTTGGGATCTTGGAACCGCCTGCTAGCCTGTGCAGCCTGCCAGGGCCAGGCCTGGCAGTAGCTCACACCTACTGCCGGTATCCCATTGGCCAGAACGGGTCACATGACCTACTGGATGCCAGGAACCTTAGTTCTCCTGAGTGCCAGAGCAAGGGTGAAATGTTTAGTGAACATACAGGATTGTGTCGACCACAGTACAAAAAATTATAAAGAAAAATGTTGTCTTCAACCCCAATCTAGAAAAAAAAAAAACAAAAATTAGGACTCTGAGTTTTCTAAGCTTTTTAATCTATGCATTTTAATGTTTTATCATCTATGGATTATATACATAATTGTATGTACTTATTTTTCACCAAATATTACCAAATATATTTTTCTATTATTAAAAAGTTCAAACCCTGTCTCTGCAACATACTCGTTGGGTGACTGGGGGACAGTTTCTAGGCCTTGAGTTTGTTTTAATTTAGAAATTGATGACATAAATGATACCTACTACACAGGTCTGTAGTGAGGATTAAGTGAGATCATTCACTGAGGATGCATAGAGTAGGGCCAGATACACAGTAGGCATCTATTTCTGAGTTACTCTACATAATTGAGTTTTCTGCCTAGCTCTCCTTCTACGAGGAGCATACTGATTTAATCATTGCAGATTTATAACATGTTTTAATATTTGATTGGGCTGCTCCTTTATCCTGTTTATATTTAATAAAGGAATTAAACACTATTTGTGATGGCTTATTCTTCCAAATTAACTGCAGAATAATATTTTCCCTGGAAAAGTGTGGCTAAGCCTGGCTTCTCCAGAAAGTAGAAGCCAAGACAAAGGACTTAAGCATATTAGGCAGTGCAACTCTGAGGGACATTGTGAGGGACAAGGGAATGGTGCAAGGAAGGAGAGGGAGCCCATGCAAGAAGGTGTCACCCAGTCTGCTGCTGCTCTGTGCAACTAACTGTTCAACCTCACATGTGGTACTACCTTCTGGGAAGTTGTATCTCAAACCAGTCAATCCAGGGGGAAGAAGGGAAGAGATTTCGCATCCCAGCCCTCATATCTCATTGGTTAAGATATCACTACACTGAACTGGGAGTCTATTCCACATGCTTCAGGCTTGAACATAACCCAGCAGCTCTCAGTGGGTCCCATGGTGTGTCATGCCCAGGTATCAGACAGAAGCCCTGGAGAGAGCCCAAGCAAAGCCAACACAGGACAGTCAGTGAAGCTACACCCAAGTAGGTGAAGCTGGGAGCATCTGAGGAGATCCTGAGAGAAAGAAAATCGGGGTAAGTTAACATCTTTGTATTACCCAATTTTCCTGTTTTGGAACATAGCAGTAACATTTGCAAAAGAGAGTTACCCCACTTATTCCTAAAGTCATGTTCTTACATTCTCTTTGATTTGTCTCCATCAGGATCAAATTAACAAATTTATTAATTTTTTTGTGTATTAATGATGTAATCACAAGTCCTTGTGAGGTAGCTTCCCTTAGCTATAGAGAAAATGCAGACAGTTTGGTACTATTTTTAAATTCATAAAGGATTTGCTACTGCCTTTGAGGATGAGAACTCACTTGTTCTGTGGCCAAGGAGCTTAGGATTGGAGGGTCAGTGTGCTTCCTCTGCCCTCACCCCAGTAATTTATGATCTGCCTCAAGGCGACCTCTCTTCTCCCCAGATGCCTGTTAAGGTCCCATAGAGCTCTGTCCTTAGCAATAAATTACTCTTGCTAAAAAATGATTTGAGAATGGGCATGTGATGAATGTCCTGCAAAATACTACCCTTTTTTCCATTCAAACTTAAACTCTCCTTATGCCAGAAAAGATTTCCAAGGTACTGTAAACGTCTCTCTGGATATATAAAGGGAATTTGCCCCATTTTTTGACATGCTATGAATCCAAGAGTCAGTTAAAGGTGATCATTGTGCATCCAAGAGAATAAACTGTGTGGGCCTGGTTTCCCCCTCTTGTTTAAAGGACTTTTAATGAGAGCCAGGTGGTAAGTTTCTGGCCTGTGATGCTGAACTGTACACAGGAGTCCGAATACATGCAACCATACCAGTTCTTTGTCATGAAGATTATCCTGGGATGCTGTGAGCTTTGGGTTGTTCCTTGTCTAACCACAGAATTGCTGCATGCCCCTTGGAGGTATTTTACTCTCCTCTTCCATGTCTAGATGTAGTAGTGTTATTATGTGATATCATATTTCTCCACAAAATGCCGTTGCCACTGGCTATTCATTTGTGTGCACCAACATTATTATTTGGCATACTTGGTCCATTTTGTCGTATTCAGTAACCTTCATGAGAAGTTCAGCATTCTGGCAGGGATCTTTCCCCTTGGCCACAGAGGAACCCTGTATTTCTCTGAACCTAAGAGATGGGAATGCAACAGAAGCAGCTGGAGATATGAAAATAACTAGGAACAAAATAGACATCAAGTTCAGGCAAACACTGAGAAAGAATTTCACTTAGCATAACGCTGTCCAGTTCCATCCACGTTGCTACAAAAGGCCATATTTCATTCTTTCTCATTGCCAGTATGGAAACCAATTTGACAATAAATTTCATATTGAAAGAAAAGAATTTCAGCAGAAGTGGTTCTCTTCTGATGCTGCACATTCTGTAGGATTCAGTGGCTGCCACATAGCAGTCTTGAACAAGGAAGAAAGAACTGTATATATATATAGGCATGTGAGTTCATACCTCAAGCTCATCTGTCAGATGACAGAGTTCAGACTACAGATTTTACTCTTAGGCCCACGTGGGTGATTAATACTACATGCTAAATACATGCATATAATGAGAAAAGAACAGAGAATTCTAAGATAGTTACATTTTCAAATAAAACTTTAGGACCTAACCAAAAAATGAATCAAGTAGGTGGATGATGTCAGTGCCTAAATTTCTGTTAATACTTTCAAAGTGTGCTTTTTTTAATGTAAAAAAATACGTTTCATGAATTGGAAAGCCAATGCTTATTGAGATACACAATGCCTTCGAGTGAGCATTCCAAGAAAATGAATATCTCATTCTGGCATGGATTGTTCTTTCTTCGCCATTCCTAGTCAACACAGCCACATTTCTTCAGTTACATGTCCTATTACCCCCGAGACTCCTGGGCCGTCCCACCCAACAGCATTAAGGTTGCTGTATTACCATAAAAGTCTACCCTGTGAGTGAAACAAATGGGCTACGTTAGCACACACAAAAAAGCAGCCTTCCCTCCTGGATTGAAGAAAACATACACCCAACATTGTGGTTGCTGGAGTTTTGGTCTTCCTGAGAGGATGATGACTTCCAAAGTGCAAAAAGCTTTACCCCAGTCCACAAAGACTTCCATAATCTTTGTGTTTTTTTTTCCCCTTACAGTATTTTAATGCATAAAATCTTAAATCTAAATCTGTCTTTGAGATCAGGGAGAAATATTTAAACATTTATGCATTCAGTTCATGATTCAGAGATTTATTTATAAGACTGTTGATTTTGGGACACCCAACTCTTGCATTTAAACTGCCGAAGTGAGTCATGTTTGTGGGAGGTAATTACTACCAGAAAGTACAACTAACTTGTAAGCTTCTCTTTAAAATGTCCACTCACAATCTACAATTACTGTAAATAACAGGCTACCAGGACTCTTGCCCTGTTTCATGGCTGTATATATTTATTATGAGTGCATTAGGCTATACCCAAACATACTTTTGTCACAGAGGGGTTCTTGGAGGAGAAACGTGTCCATTTATTAAAGTGTCAGTATAGATTTCTGAGGATGTAGGTTTGAAAAGATATATCTCAAGGTGTCCCTTCCATTATAGGGACCAATGCCCAGAGAACAGCTGTCTCAAGAGTAAGAATAGATTCCAATTGGTAGAAAATGTATACATATGATTTGTGCATCATTAAAGATCAGGTCCAACCCCCTGAAATTAGAGGAGGAGCTTCCTCTTTTCAACACCTCAGTGCCTCTGTCAGGCTGATTTTGTGTCTTTCTAAGGGGTCCTCAGATCCTCCATTTAGGGAGTGATGAGGCCCGTGCCCATCTGACTAGCAGCAGAGTGGGTAGCTTCCTGTGGGCCATGATGCCACGGTTTCTGAGAACATCCTGCAGTTAAAATATTCATGACTGATTTTTTATCAGTCAGTGCCTAAGATTTCACAAATAAGATGTCTAGAGAGCTAGTAGTGTGGAAAGGAGAAAGAGTAGGAGGGAATTCGGTGTCTGGAGTCAGCTTAAATAAGAAACTGCTACGGCAGGAATTGGCAAAGGCATCAGAAAGGAAAGGCTGAAATTTCCATAGACCAAGATCCAGCTGCTTGATGGTTTTACCCTGCCTTTGACCTAACCTTGCTTAATACAGCTCAGCTGTGATTAAGACTGTGAGGCCTCCCAGTCTCCTCCAAAAGTCCTTGACTCCTGAGCCAAACATATACTCTTCTTTGGTGGGTTTGAGACTTAACCAACCATACAACCATGCCTGCTTCGGCTGCCTACGGCTCATCTGGCTTCTTGGAACTGTCCACATTCATTCATTCTGCGATCACTTCCTTGTCATTTATTCAGCAACCACTTACTGACTACACTCTATGGGTCAGTTGTTGTGCTAGGTGCTGGGTGCATCTGTGAGCGTCACCCAGTCCCTACTGGGGAGATAACCATAAAGAGCAACAATTTCAAAGCTGTATGATAAATGCTACTTGGGGAGGGGGCAAGCGTGTATACCTGATCTTGGAGAGCAGAAAACACTTGCTGTGAGTTCCCATGTTTAGGCAAAGACCTAAAGGAAAAGTAGGAGATAGGCAGGAGACATGGCGGGGGGGGGGGGGGGCGGGGGAAGGTAAACTATTCAGTGCAGGAGAAGAGGTGGAGGTCAAACCCCGTGAGAAACAGGAAGATCCAATTCACAGAGAAGTGTGATTAGTTCTCAGTGGGCGGAGCAGGGAGTAAGACGAAGGTGGAGTGATGACTGTGATGGCCCTTTCCTGCCACGTTAAGGTGTTCGAACCTGAGTGGGATCTGTCGAAGGGTGCATCCTGTACACTGTGTTTCCGTGAGAACAGCCATTTACTGGATGCTGACACACTCCTATCTAGGCATCTAGGCTTGGCGCTGAGAGACTTAATAAGCTCTCGGCCATTTGGCCAAGCTTTCTGACTCTCCTGACCTCCCACGGTTCACCTCAGCTGTGACCAGAACCAGCGCACTGTTGGCATGGTCCGAGCGCTGGCATTGCCCAAAGTTCTTCCTGCCTCCTTCATCTCTGTGATCCGCTGGGCCTACAGCACACCGACAGGGCTCTAGTTTACATGTTTATCAAAATTCTCTTGCTTCATTTTGACTCGAAATCTGGACCATGTAAAAATATATGAACTTACTGTTCATTCAACATGTATGAAGTTAACCGTGCGCAAGGGAGTATGTGTTCCAGGTAATACAGTAATGGGCAGAAAAGAACTAAGCCTCCACTTCAAGGAGTTGATATTTTAGAAGAAGACAGCTATCAGATGGTGATAATTATTGTGTAGAAAATGGTTATGAAAACATGATCATCATGTAGAAAACTTAGGCAAGGGCTGCTGCAGGATGTTATTTTACTGGAGAATTATAATATGCATACACACAGTGGAATAGATACGTGCTATATCGTACCATACACATGTACCAACAGGTTTGTTAACGACCTTGTTAGAGAATTCACATAACGACTTTGAAATCATAGACTTTGACAGTCATGTCATTGTCGCTTATAAATTTCAGTTTTCATGAATCTTTCTGATTTTTAGTTTATTCAGTGTGTGATTTTAATTTTAGCCTTGCAGTATAATAAGCAGGATTTTGCAATAATCCTGTAGTCTAAATGCCTGTGGCTTAAAGAACGTGACTCGATGCATTTCTGAACTAGGATTTTGCTTTACAAAAATAAGAGCTCAGCACTTCGCTATTTATATTTTATCTTAATTTTCCATTTGGAATGATGGGCAAGCATTCCTTGTACAACCTCGTGATCAATAGTAGGGATTTTGATAAGGAGTGACACAGTCCTCCTCTATCTGCCTAATAGGAGGGAAGAAAAGGGGAAGAGAGAAGCAACATTTGAAGAAAGAGGAGCCGAGATTTTCCAGGATTGGACGACAGCACAAACGTTCAAATACAGAGTGCACTAGTAGCAGGTGAGATAAATGAAAATGAGTATACAACATAGTGAAGTTGAAGAACATCAAGACTAAAGAGAAAAGCCTTAAAAGCTTTCAGGGATAAAAGATTCCATGCAGAGGAGCACTCGATAGGCTGACAGAAGACTGTCATTACTACAATAGCTGTGAGAAGACAGTAATGTCTGCATGACCCTGAGAGAAATTAACTGTCAATCTAGCATTTTATCTTCAGCAAAACTATTTAAAATGGATAAATAGGACTTTTCTAATTACAAAGATTTAGACAATTAACCAACCAATAGACTCTCAACGTAGTATGTGCTTAAAAAGAAAAAAGAAATGAACCCAGAGGGAAGGTTTAGAACACAGGATAATGATGAACACAGATGTTGGTAGAAATAAAAGATAGTATATTAACAACTGACTGCTAGAAAAGTTTTTAGGGTTATAAAAGGTAAAAAACTGAAGCTTTCAACAACAATATGAAGTGTTCAGCGGGAGAAGGTTAAAATGCTGAACTTTAAAAAGACATTACAGGTAGGAATATATTTTTAAAGTTTAGTGGTAATCACCAAAAGAATAGAATCTATAGCTTCTTTTTTTTAATTTTTTAATGTTTATTATTTATTTTTGAGAGAGAGAGAGTGACAGAGTGTGAGCAGGGGAGCGGCAGAGAGAGAGGAGACACAGAATCCGAAGTAGCTCCAGGCTGCAAGCTGTCAGCACACATCCTGACACAGGGCTCGAACTAACGAACCGTGAGATCATGACCTGAGCCGAAGTCGGACACTTAACCAACTGAGCCACTCAGGTGCCCCAGAATCTATAGCTTCTGAACAAGCAGAAGGGAGAAACAGGAAGATCAAAAACGTTATCAATCCAACAGAAGACAGAGAAAAGGGAACCTGCAAAGGAAATGACAGTAAATTAAAATTATGAATGTTAGAAATATATGATATATATCAACAATCACAATAGCTAAGAGTGGATTTAACCAGGAGTTGGCAACCTTTTTCTGCAAAGGACCAAATAATAAACGTTTTAGGTGTTGTGGGTCACATATACTTTCTTCAGTCCTTTAAAGACCTAAAAAAACCATTCTTAGCAAGCCATACACAGATTACCAGCTGGATTTGGCCAATGGAAGGAGTTGGTTGACCTCTGGATCAAAGTTTTAACAGTCAAAAATTTCCAGATTGGACTTTTTTTTTTTTTTTAAGCCAGCTGTATACTTCTCGTAAGAGAAGAGCCTTAAAGCGCATAAAGGACTTATGATAAAGGGTGGGGAAATATATACTTACAAGTATATTAACTGAAGGGAAGCTAGCTGGCACCCCTGGACACAAGGATTCAAGTGCAGGTAGTTCATTTTGGAGGGGAGGGTGCTGTGTCTCAGGAAACACCTGCAGGGAAGTGGTGACATGAGAAAGAGAAGAGAAGAAGCCAATTGATCAAAGATGTGTTATCAGCCACTTACCACTATGGGCAACTGGAGAACAGTCCCCTGAGGAACTTTGGAAGACAGAGCAGAATGTGCCTCAGAGACATTCACCTGAGGAGCAAGGAAGCTTGAGTATTTATTGACCAACTCTTGGACCATCATTGTTGAGTGGTGACCCTGGGGACATTAACTCTCTGGCTCTCCTGGCTTGCCTTTTGAATAAGTAGAGTGTTCTACCAAGGCTAAGAAAAAAAAAAAAAGCCCTCGAGCACAAAGTCACAGGTTCTTACAGCAAGCAGTCTTTACACATAGAGGTGAGTGCTGAAGTGACATGTGTTGGGCAAGGTGTGCATATTCTGCTACACTAGTCCTACATTAATAGAAGTCAAACTGAATTAAGGGCAAAAGGCACTGAAAGGGGAAAATGGGAGATTACATAATAATAGAGGAACAATCCACTAAAAAACCAAACCAATCACGAATTAGCTCGAGACCTAGCATCAAAATATGCAAAGCAAAAATTGACATAATTACAGGGATCAATTGACAAATTTATAATCCTAGTTGAAGATTTTAATAAACCTTTATAAGAAACGAATAGATCCAGCTGACAAAAACTAGTAAGGAAAATAGAAGATATGGGGGAAAATATGAAATTGCAATAACCTACAAAACGAATGAAAAGGGGGGAAAAATTCTGACTGAAATGGCTCCCCCTGGGCTAAAATCAAGGTGTCAGTAGGGCTGTGTTCCCTCTGGCGGCTCTAGGAGAAAACCCATTTCTTTGCACTTTGCGGCTTCTAGAGACCACATGCATGCCTTGGTTCGTGGCACCTTCCTCCGTCTTCGAAACCAGTTGCCTGACATCTGTAAAACTCTCTCTGACTATCTTGCCTTTCTTTTTTATTATTATTATTATTAATGTTTTTATTTATTTTTGAGACAGAGAGAGACAAAGCATGAGCAGGGGAGGGTCAGAGAGAGGGGGAGACACAGAATCCGAAGCAGGCTCCAGGCTCTGAGCTGTCAGCACACAGCCCCACGTGGGGCTTGAACTCACAAACCGCGAGATCATGACCTGAGCCGAAGTCGGACGCTTAACCGACTGAGCCACCCAGGCACCCCATATCTTGCCTTTCTTTTTCACTTCTAAGAACTCTTGTGATTACATTAGTTCTGTGCAGATAATCAGGATCTTCTCTCCGTATCAAAATCCTTAACTTAGTCATGCCTGCAAAGTCCGTTTTGCCATGTAAGGTAACATAATCAGAGATTCCAGGACTAGCACGTGGAATCTCTGAGGGGGTCATCATTCCACCCACCACACAAGCTGTATAAAGTTTTGCACCCTGTGCATTAGAGACAGAGATACATTTCCAAGGCTGATTTAGATTGAGAAACTTCAAACCACATTCTTTCTTCAGATGGGTTTTGGCATTCTCTTTTAGTGCTATACTAGAAGTCGCCACATAAGGTTTAGGTGAATTGTTAAGTGTAACCAACCACAGTATAAAATAACAAACCCTAAAAGTTGCATGTAAGAGCTGCTCTGGTACCTTTATTTCCTCACTTCCTCCATATTCACTGCAGGATTTGCTCTCACCTATAATACTAGACAATGTATCTTTGCTTACAAACAGTGTGGACAAGTCATTTTTCTATCATAAAACACAAAATTAATATGGTTGAGCCAATAGTTTTATATACAGTGCTATATACATCCTTCCATAGAAAGTACACTTTCTTTTCACAAACTTTAGAATATTTCTCCTTATTAATTATGTACTAAATAACAAAGGAAACAGTAATTTTATTTTTTTTTTAATTTTTTAAATGTTTATTTTTGACAGAGAGAGAGAGAGGGAGAGAGAATGAGTGGGGGAGGGACAGCGAAAGAGAGAGAGACACCGAATCTGAAGCAGGCTCCAGGGTCTGAGCTGTCAGCACAGAGCCCGACATGGGGCTCGAACTCACAGACCTTGAGATCATGACCTGAGCCAAAATTGGACGCTCAACCGACTGAGCCACCCAGGCGCCCCAAAATTTTAAAGAATTGTTAAGATATAGAGAAATTCTCTCACCTGAATGAAATTAGAAGTCAACAATATAAAGATGGGGAAAATATGCCTGGAAACTTAAATAACATAAGCTGAAGAGGAAATCACACTAGAAATTACAGTTAGTGCTAAACAGGAAAGAACGTACTACATAATAAATTGCTAAAGCTATGACACTTAGCAGTGAAGGTATAGCACAAAAATAACTTTATAAAAAAGTATAAATTTAAAATAATCCAGTGATTGGGTTAAGACACTAGAAGAAAGCTGTAAAATGAAGCCAGGAAATATAAAAGAAAAGAAATAATTTTATAAAAATTAAGTAAAACACAAAGGAACAGTAGAGAAGATAAACAGAACCAGAAACTGATGTTTTGAAAAAACTACTGACAGGTCAAGATTTTTTAAAAACATAAATGATTGCTCTGAACAAATTTATGCTCTGAATTTAAATATTTAGATTAAAATTTTCTTTAAAAAGAATCACAAAAATTAACCAGATGAAAAATTGGACAACATGAATTGTCTAATAGTCATTAAAAAAGATTAAATTGGTAAACAAAACTGTCTTCCCCTACCAAAGAGACATCGGGTACTGATGGTTTTATGGCAGAGTGCTGTATCTTTAAGGTGCAGATAATCTCCAACTTACATACATTATTTCAGGGAATTGGAGAAGAGGAAAAGCTACTTAGCTCATTTTAAAACCTAGTGTGCTGTGGAGATCAGGGAAAATGTAATAAAAGAAAACTATAGATCCATTTCATTTATGAGCACAGCAGGAAAACATTCTAAACAAAATAGTAGCAAATCAACTTCAGCAGTATTTATGTTTAAGTTGGGTTCATCTCAGAAATGGATGGGTGACTTCAGAAGGAATTCTAAAATTTTTTGATGTAACTACATTAAGAGATTAAGAAAATCTCCATGATTATCTCAGTAATTCCAGAAAAAGCACATGTTAAAAAAATCAATTCATGATGATTTTTAAAAATCTTAGCAAACTAGGAGCAGAAAACTTAATATTCAAAATGTACAATAATCATGCATATTGATGAAACTTTAAATGTGGTTTCATTAATGTCAGGGACCAAATAAATATATTTCATGTCACCACTTCCATTCAAGAGTGTACTAGCTGTTCTAGACAATCCAATAGACGAACAAAAACAGGTACAAGAATTGTAAAGACCTGAAACGTATTTATACACATATAAAACCTAAATGTAATATTATTTCTAATAGTAAATCAATAAAAATTCTAAAAGTAATTTGAAACTTGGTCCAAATTTTTGGATAAGCTTAGCATAATTAATAACATTCCAAATAATCCATTAGAGAATCATCACATAAACATATTTTTTCTAATGACAACAAAAACTATAATTTACCTAAGAATAAATCCAACAGAGATGTACAAGACAATTAAAAAGAAAATAAAGCATCATTGAAGTAATGGGAATCTCAAATAAATGGAAGAGTCTCAAATAATTGGAGGAATATGTTTTTGGATTGGGAGATTTATTATAATAAAGAAGGCAATTGTTTACAAATTAATTTATAAATTCAATGTAGAATCCAATTCCATTTAAAATATCATCCCAGTTTTATATAGAACTTGATAAATGGCCTTAATGTTCATATGGTAGAGAAAAGAACAAGAATAGCCAAAATACATTTAAAGAACAAGCTGGGAAAGAGATCAATGCTTTTGACAAAATTATACTGATTAAGTATACTGCACCTGGGTGGTTCAGTCGGTTCAATGCTTCGGCTCAGGTCATGATCTCATGGTCTATGAGTTCAAGCCCCGTGTCGGTCTCTGTGCTGACAGCTCAGACAGATTCTGTATCTCCCTCTCTCTGTCCCTCCTCCGCTCATGCGCACACACTCTCTCTCTCTCTCTCTCTCTCTCTCTCAAAAATAAATAAACATTAAACATTTTTTAATTATACTGATTAATACAATTTTGGCACAGGGATAGACAAGATGCCCAATGGAATAGGATACAGAGCTCAGTCTCATGCATACAGTGACACTTAATATTTGTCAGGAGCTGTATTACTGATGAGTGGCATAATAAAATGGTAGTGGGAAATTAGTTATCAATATGGAGAAAGATAAACCTTAATTCTTTGCTCATTCCCTAGGCTGAATTAAATACTAAATGTGTCGAGCAGCATTCTAAAAATTCAGAACACAGTATTAAAAATGTCATTAAAATTTGCAGATGGAAAGAGAGTTCTTAAACAACATACAAAAGAAGTCAAGGACAGAATTGATAAATTTGACTCCTTTAAAATATTAAACTCCTTTATAAAAAAGATACCATAAAGTTAAGATAAAACACAGACTGAAAGAAGATGTTGACAATGCACATAGTTGACAAAAGATCAGTTGCCAGAATAGGTAATGATTCCTACAAATGAAAGAAAGAAAGAAAGAAAGAAAGAAAGAAAGAAAGAAAGAAAGAAATAGTTCAATAATATAGGCAAAGTATTTGGTGGGGGACAGTGAGGAATGAATAAGCCAAGTACTGAGGATTTTTAGGGCAGTGAAAATACTCTGTATGGCACCATAATCATAGGTACATGCCGTTATACATTTGTCCAAACCTATGGGATGTACACCACCAAGCGAGAACCATAATGTGAACCATGGACCTTCGGTGATAATGTAGGTTATCAGTGTAGGTTTCTCAATCATAACAAATGTACCACTTTTGAAGGAATGCTGATAATGAATGTGCGGGTGCAGGTGCATATGGGAAGTCTCTGTAGCTTCCCCTCAATTTTGTTGTGAACATTGAACTGCTCTAAAAGACTGAAGTCTTAATTTTTAAAAGTAGGCAAAGTTATATGAGATGGCAGTTTATAGAAGAGGAAAAAATATTGTGGTCGTCGGGGGGAAGCATAGTTACAGGGCTAAGGGAGTGTAGAGTATAAGAAGAGGATAGTTGAAGTAATGGGTCTTGGAATCCAAGCTGGATAGGAAGGCAGTAGAGAAAGGGAGAAAGTGAGAGCTGAGGGGATAGATATTTCTCTGAGGTTGCAGAAGAGTGATAGTGGGGGTTACCTGAGCCGGCAAGGTAAAGGACAAGGTGCTGTTTGGAGAGCTTTCCACTGGTGATTTTGTAGTGGAGCTTTTTTTCCTCACTTAATAGTATACCCTGGATGTTTTTACCATTTCAAAAGTCATAGTTCTGTGTCACCCATTTTAATATACAATTCCATTTTTCAGATGTATCACAATTTAATTAACCAATCTCTTACTGTAATCAGTTTTAAATTATAGTAAAAAGTTTATTATTTAAAGTGCTTATGATCCTTCCAGAAATCCTCACCAAGAAGCCTGTGACTTCCTGGAGACGGTGGAAGAAGCCCTGTGATTCTAGAGAAACTCAAGACCAAAGCTACTGACTGACTTCCTCACGGAGGGGGCACAGCCTGGAATATTCCTCTGTACCCTCGAGTCATGTTGGGAGAGAGATCAGGTTCTTCTAACTTGCCCATTAATGTATATGAATTACTTAGTTAATGCCACAATATTCACTGAGTTGCTTCTGTTTGAAAAGAGCTGTATCAGACCCTGGAAATGTAAAAATGCTGTCCAATGTAGAAGGTATAATTGGATGAGGACATAAGTTACTACAATGCAAAGTTAAATCAGAGGTAGATTTAGCATGAAGTGAATGAAACTCCAGTGTCAGTGCCTTCTGATGCTCTAGGAGAAACCCTATGAACATACTTATGTGCTCATACATTTTGGTAAACTTTGCAAAAGTGAGAATTAAGAAAAAAAAAAAACTTCAGTTAAACTGTCTTTTTCCTGTCTTACTTCCCCTACTGTTGAAATGCCCAAGGACATTTTTGAGTCCCAGGAAACGAATTGTACGAAGGACACGTTTAGCTGAGTTTATTGAAATATACGTATGGGATCATAAATACTTCATTTCAGAATGACCTGATTGCCAGCTGCACTCGTGGAGGAGTGATTTCTAGAAACATCTTACTACCCCTGTGCTGATTCATTGGGTTCATGGCTTGATGGTATAGAACAGAGGCTTTACCGTGACAGGAACATGCCAGGTGGCACTCAGCCCAGGAAGTAGGTGGGCGCTGGAGGAGACACCAGGGTTTGAAGTGTACATGAGGCAAGAAAATAGTCTGTGGAGAATTCTTCTAATCGGACATGTAAAGCTGTGAATGGAGGGTGTCGTTCTCAAAAGTGCCTGGTCAGGAATACTCTTAACGACACAGCATAATCAGTTATACACTTATACGTGCACCAATTTTTCTTTTTGTTGGTAATTGCACAAAATGAGGCACAACCTGGTGGCAGCACTATAAAGAATAGGTCCATCTATAGGTGAAGTTGTACATTCTATTCATTCCAATTATCAGCAATAAAAAATGTGACCAGCCATTACAGAAGAAAGACTGAATTATATTTCCATTTTCTCTACAGAAAATACTATAATTAAGTAACTCCAATAGGCAGTTACTGCATGAAAATGTTATTTTTCCAGATTTTATAATAATTATTACATTTGTTAACTTGTTAAAATTTGATTTGGTTGTGATTTCTTTATTCTAAATAAATATGTATTTTCATATCTAATTTTGATTAATCACTTTCAACTATTTTTCCCAAAGAGGTTCCCCCGAAATTACTTAAACTTCAGGACCTACAGAAGTTTTTACTAGATCTGCCCCAGTACAAAGCAGTGAGCATCATAAAGGGGAGTTTTTTAAATTTTTTTATGTTTTTTAAAATTTATTTTTGAGAGAGAGCGAGCGCACGAGTGGGGGAGGGGCAGAGAGAGGGGGAGACACAATCTGAAGCAGGCTCCAGGCTCTGAGCTGTCAGCACAGAGCCCGACGTGGGGCTTGAACCCACTTCATGACCTAAGCTGAAGTCGGACACTTAACCGACTGAGCCACCCAGGCACCCCATGAGAGAGAAATTTAAGGGGATCTGTAGGAGTTCGTGAAAGGAAAAAATATCCATGACAGAGGTGATCAAAGAAGGGTTTTATCTGAGCTATGATAAAGCGGAAGAACCTGAATTCAGAGATATGGCAAACGGTGTTCTAAATGAAACAGGGAATTCTTCATAACTTTTTTTTAAGTTTATACACAGTGTAGTTTTAATGAGTTAAGCATATGGCTATCCCAACAGCCTTCTACACATACAATTACAAATACATTTTAGTGAAAGAAGATCTTTCTAGAAAGATGATTTTTTCACAGCGTAATTTCTTTTTTTTTTTTTAAGATTCTTTAAAAGAAATGTTTTTCTTTTTTATTTTTTTATTTTATTTTTTTTTATATGAAGTTTATTGACAAATTGGTTTCCATACAACACCCAGTGCTCATCCCAAAAGGTGCCCTCCTCAATACCCATCACCCCCCCTCCCCTCCCTCCCACCCCCCATCATCCCTCAGTTTGTTCTCAGTTTTTAACAGTCTCTTATGCTTTGGCTCTCTCCCACTCTAACCTCTTTTTTTTTTTTTTTTACTTCCCCTCCCCCATGGGTTTCTGTCAAGTTTCTCAGGATCCACATAAGAGTGAAAACATATGGCATCTGTCTTTCTCTGTATGGCTTATTTCACTTAGCATCACACTCTCCAGTTCCATCCACGTTGCTACAAAAGGCCATATTTCATTTTTTCTCATTGCCACGTAGTATTCCATTGTGTATATAAACCACAATTTCTTTATCCATTCATCAGTTGATGGACATTTAGGCTCTTTCCATAATTTGGCTATTGTTGAGAGTCACAGCGTAATTTCAATGAGTTAACCATACAGTTGTTCCCATAGGCTTCTTCACATATGTTTACAAACACATATCTTTTTATTTATGTATTTATTTATTATTTAAAAAATTTTTCATTTTCATTTTCATTTTAATTCCAGTTAACATACAGTATTTTATTAGTTTCAGGTGTATCAACACTTCCATACATCGTCCTGTGCTCATTTTCATAACTTTTTAACAATTTCTCTCCCTGGATCTACTTACTCAAATACTTGTTTGTCATTGGCACACCCCTTTCATGACCTTCACACTCTTTCTGATTCCATATCTAAAAACCTTTTCTGCTGGTGTTTTGTGGACATGGGCTCAAATAACAGATTAGCACAAACTTGGTGGATGTTCAAGAAAGAGAAATTTCTCAGGCTGGATTCCAGGTAGGAGTCCAAACCTAGAGAAATGTGACGGTTCTGTAATGTAGTCCAGGTCTATTTCATAAATTAGGCCAACACGAACATTACATAAACAATGCAAACCTTCTCCCCCGTTATTTAATTATGACATAATTAGTGAACAAGAGTTAGAGAGAGTCCTATTTTTGAGCTTTAGGCTGGGGTCCCCCTCAAGCATACATGAGAAGGAAACGACCATAATGGGCAGAAGTCAAGGACAAGAAGAGTTTCTCCTATGCAGTAGTGTGGCCTAGGTACCATCCCATCACACCATATCCACGACAAGATCGTGTGTGTGCATGTGTGTGTGACAGAGACACACACACAGAAAGACTGAGAACAGAGATGGAGACTGAGATAGACCCACCATGTTCTGCAGTGGTTAGGGGATCCCTGAAGGAAGTGCCTGGTACTCTGTATCTCCAGTTACTTCTTTCCCCCTCTAGGACCACTTCTTCCACTGGTAGGCTCAGCCTTCCAGAGGTCTGGTGATTCATCAGGCAGTCCTAGGGGCCTTTGAGTTTGGATGACTCAGTATTGAGTGAGCTTACTGTGAACCTAGCTGACATCAGCGGGGAGAAGACAGCATCACAAACATAGACAGTCAGTCCCTGGGGTCTGAGAAACAAGGCTGGAGGCAGATCAAACAGCTGAGTAGTTGCTGAGTCATAGAAGGAAGAACCGAGTGCCCTAACTGCTGGAGATGGGCATATGGGAGCAATGAATTCTGACTTCCTTCTTCTCAGGGGCTGATACTCCAGGTTCTGCTGAAATGCTGGGCCATCTGACCAGTCATCTGACCAGTTCTTCCCTATCATTGCAACTTGGTTCCAGTGACTGGGATCCTGCTTTTTGCTAATGACTAATCTGCTTTCAATTCACTCCTGCCTTGGTTTTCCAGGCCCCCTGGATTGGTGGCTGAGCTCTGGATTTCTAAGGCATGTTACCTGCAGCAAGAATGACCCATGCTTGCTTTTCCCAGGGTGGGATAATCGTGTGTGATCCTGGCCAGGCTTCAGTCCTTGTTCTGCCAGTCTCTTGGGCACCTCCTCCTGTAAGACTTCCGATGGGAATGTAGAAGACACACACTTACACAGTTGCCAGGTGTTAAATGCTGGGGACTTTAGTATTTGCCATTTAATGCAATTTCCTCCTTACAACTATCCTCAAAGACAGGTCTATTTTACCGATAAGGAAGCAGAGACTCAGAGGTTATATTACGTGTAGGTTTCACAGATGATCAACTTCACTCTGGTTTTACTCTATCCTCCTTCCATGAAATGTGCTCTTTTTGCCCTTCTTCAGAATCAAGGGTAATAATATCTACAGGAATGTTTCAAGAATTAAATTAAATACTCAGTTTGAAAGTGCGTAATGTTATGTTTAACAAATAGCAGTTTCCTTATTTCATCCTATTCTGACTTGTATTTAGAAACCCTGGCTCTGCTGACAGAATTTGGGCTTGGCACACCTCCAGTATAGCATCAGAACACATAGTAGGTTGTGGTAGGTATTGGATGGATGAATGAATGGATAGTCAATAGACGTATTTAAATTCCACTTAGGGTTTGTGAAACCTGAAGACCATCCTTCTCCCCCTACACTGTCCACCTTTTGACTGCCTACTATTTGGGTCCATAATCTGAATATTAGATCTGCTCTTTCACTGTATTTCTCTTCACTTGCAGCTGATCCTCCTCAGCTCATACTCACCTGTCCACAAGAACATGCTTATCTGTGTTACGTGTGCCTACTTACCAGGTCCCAGGCTCTCCTAGCTTGTCTATGTCTTTTCTTTTCAAGTCACCATCCTGGTATTCTGGACTAAGGAGGCTGAACAAGGGGAAATGTGTTTAGCTGTGTGAGTGGTCCTGAAGGGGCCAGTCTACTAAGATGTAGACTTGCGTAGGACACAGACAGCACTCAGCTATAGCGTGGTTAGATCCAGGCTGTGCATGGCCACCTGCTGGCTCAGCACCTTTCCAAATAATTAAGCAATCTACTGAAAGCTTGGAATCTGGAATCGGAGAAAAAAGCTTTGGATAGAAGTACAAGTAAGAATTCTATAGAATCTTTTTCTGCTAGCCAGCAGTTCCATTAAGGAAATTTATCTTAGTGTTTTTGGAAGCATGAAGATTTTAGTAGAGTCATAGACACTTCCAGCCATTACTCTGTCCTCAGTCAGCAGATTCAAAGGAAGCTAGGAGGGAAAAGCCCAGGGCCCTGGGCCATCTGTAAAACCCTGGTACGACTGCAGCCGTGCCAGGAAGAGAACGCCTGGCCCCCGCTCCAACTCTGTTGCACCATTGTTAGGGGTCACAGGAATAACCTGGTACTCAAGGCAAGAATTGCCTTTAGATCTTGATTGATCTCCAAAATTAAGAATCTTGGAAAGGGAGAAAGAAGTCCACAGAAACAAGTCCCCTGGAGTAAAGAAGGATGCAGTCATGGAGCAATTCCCTGCTTTTAAAGCTCTCCTGTCCATGGCTGAGACCACTGAGTGGACTACCTGAGACTCGACTCTGCCCCAGTCTCTAAGACCAATTCCATTCCTAGTCAGGAAGGATATAGGAAGCCTTTAGGTATATGGGTTTGGGGGCTCAGCATCAAGTCAGCCTTGCTCTAGCACCCTCTGACCTGGCACTCCTGAATCTGGTAAAGGGATTCTTACCTTTGCTTTGTGGTCAGTTCATACCTGTGACTCAAAAC
Source organism: Lynx rufus (assembly GCF_022079265.1). Taxonomy (NCBI): domain Eukaryota; kingdom Metazoa; phylum Chordata; class Mammalia; order Carnivora; family Felidae; genus Lynx; species Lynx rufus. The sequence goes on along the minus strand of NW_025814889.1, from coordinate 28,263,403 downwards.
TTCCAGATCCGCATCCTTATCTTACTCCCACACACCTGGACTCCCCCCTGACGGTGCCTTTTTGAAGCTTGCCTTGCTATCACAAAAACTTGCAGGAATAAGACTCCTCTGTTGCTTGTCAAACCTAAAGTAGAATCAGCTTGCTCAGCGCTGAAACGCTCTCTGACAGCCTGCTCTAACCCACTGGATCAGCCAAATTTTGCACCATAAGCCCACCAAAGCTCCACCTATCCAGACGTGATGTTTGACTGTGCCCTGATCACGAAAAGTAGAATTGGGTAGATTAATTCATCCATGCCCAACATTTCTATCTGCATGTAGAAGTCTGGCTTCTAGTTCTGCATGCATTCACTCACATCAGCCTTCCAAGACCTTGATATTGCACCATATGCCTTCATTTCAACAAACTAGCCAATTAAGGATCTTTAACTGCTGTGAAGCAATGAAAATTTCCCTAAACAATCACTATATAGAAGATCACTTCCAAGACTGAGATTTTGTTATCTCATTTCAAGCATTCTAAATTAAGCCCTGGAGAAACATTTTACTGCTAATAAATAACCACTGGTTGTAATATGTGTTATTGCTGAGATAATAGGTTACATCAATATCTATTCATGTTATTGTAACTGGGAAATAAGAGCTGAGAATACTACTCTGTGTCCCAGTATTGAGGAAAAACAAATGTTAATTTTCATGGTGTCACGTTTGGTTTAAATTATCTATTCTAAAATATAGGCATGTATTCACCTTCAATATAATGAATTCACTTATTATCCAGCCACATTTGATTTTTATCAAATTTCTCTCAAAAAACAAAACAAAACAAACCTTTTATATGATAGGACACAGAAGAACCAAACAGCCTATGACTTATCAGTTGGTAAATAACACATGGAAATGTACTGAGAGCGTTGATTAAATCTTTACATTTAAAAAAGAAAAGGGAGCTCTATAATAAGCTTTAACATTCATGTCTTGGAGGTCTAAAAAATCTTAGCTTTTTGTGTGCTTCCTCCTTGCTGGGCTACATTTCAGAACGTGTTAATTTTTTAAAATCCTGAATCTTCTATATAGTCCAATTTGTAACAAATATTATCAGCTTTTCATGTGGAAGGTCAAAGCCTCTGATTGACTGCTAAGGTTTGATTTGAGTTTTTAATCTGCAAAACGGGATTGCTATAAAATTAATTATTTTTCCCCAGCGGTTATTTTAAAGTTTAATTTAAAGAAAAAAATTGTTCCAAGGGCACCAGGGTGGCTCAGCTGGTTAAACGACTGACTCTTGATTTCAGCTTAGGTCATGATCTCTTGCTTCATGGTATTGAGTCTCCTGTTGGGCTCTGCACTGACAGCTCAGATCCTGCTTGGGATTCTCTCTCTCCCTCTCCCTCTACTCCCCCCCCCCAATAAAAATTAATAAATTTAGGATAAATAAATAATGTGTTCCAAAATAAATTTAGATGGTATAAAACTCATAAAACAATTGACTTTGAGTGAATCTAAAGCTACTCCAAGGCTTTTGTTTCTAATCTTATGACCAAGCACCTGTAAAGCCATTTAACTGAGTGGGCATTAATAGGGAATGAACTGGCCATAAATAATCAGTGTTTTTTAATTTAGTAAAATAATTTTAAATTCAAGTTAGCATAGTTAACTAGTTTGATAGTCCAGTAAAATTCATTGTGGCTAAGATATAAATCTGTACTAAGCTTTCTAAAAGAAACACTAAAGCAACCAAGTTACAGAAATTATGATGTTAAATAAAAAGGACTTTGAGTTTGCTGAAATCTGTAAAGACGGAACAAGAAAAGAATTAATAAATGGAAAATCATCTTAAAAGTTTTGGGTTTTCTTTCTAAACCATAGAGTAAATTTTGGCTTCTGGAACTGACCACTCTTCCCACTGAAGCAGCCAGGACTTGAAGGACTAATATCCCAGAGAAAGCAGATATTGAAGACAGCTCAACATTTCCTCAACATTTGGCATCACTGGTCTCTGTAAAGCATGTAACGGATCTTAAGCTGTTCAGGGCAAAGTATAGGTAACTAAGCGGAAACAACTGAAACACAGAGCGGAATTTTTGACACTCTCATGGCGCTTGGGAAACAAAAGTTGGATTTCAGAGTCTGCCTTTAAAAGGGGAAGAAGCCCCCGTGAACAGCCAGGCTTTCGCTTGGGATCACGGGAGTCTGCACCAAGCCTGTAGGTAAACCGAGCCTTATAAAGATTGCAACTCCATTTCCAGGCAACTCAATTTCTGGCTGGATTGAACTTATCTGATCACATTCTAGATACCTCACAGAGGATAGAGAAAACCTCTTTGGGAAAAAATAATAGTATCCAAACCCATACATTTTTTTTTAAATCAAGATGTCTATCATTAAATAAAATATAAGGCATACTAATAAATAGGACCCATATGTGACTCAGACATTGTAGTTATCAGATACTTACTTAAAAATAATGGAGATTACTTGGGGTTCCTGGGTGGCTTGGTTAGTTAAGCGTTTGACTTCAGCTCAGGTCATGATTTCACAGATCATGGGTTCAAGCCCCGCATCAGGCTCTGTGCTGACAGCTTAGAGCCTGGACCCAGCTTCAGAGTCTGTATCTCCCTCTCTCTCTGCCCCTTCTCCACTTGCACTCTGTCTCTCTCTCTCTCTCAAAAATAGACAAACATTAATTTTTTTTTAAATAATGGAGATTACTATGTTAAAAAATATTAAAATAAAGAGAAAATTTTACAAGAGTACTAAATCTAAAACAAAGATCAGGTGGAAATTCAAAAACCAAAATATAATAATGTAGATTAATGTGTAAATAGATTTTATATTTAATTAAATTTATAATTAATTATAAACAACTGAAGAAAGGATTAGGAAATGTAAGCAATACGAATAACAAAATCAACCTAATTAGCAATGCACCTAATAATAATAGAACATACTTTTTTTTCAGGTTATATTTGCTAAATTTTATCAAAATTAACTATTTGCTACACCATAAAACAATTCACAAAACATTTCTTTCTTTTTTAAAAATAATTTGTGTTCTTAGGTTTTCATGTATTTTTTAAAATTGAAGTATATATTGACAACATATAATATTTAACAGATTCCAAATGATTTAAATGATGTTATTCTATGCAGTAGAATTACATTAAAACTAAAACCAAAAATAATCTTTAGAAAATCCTCAAATATTTTGAATTTAAACAATTCATTAAAAAATAAACTTTGGGTCAAAAAAGAAATCCCAATGGAACAAAATGACATTTTGCACTGAATGGAAAAAAAAGTCTGGCATGTCAAAATATGAATGCCACTAATGCTGTGCCCGGACAAAATGTACAACTATCAAATCTATATGTGAAAAAGAAGTTTTTAAAAATAGTGACCTCACTATTCACCTCAAAAAACTAGGGGAAAAAAAAACTCCTAGCAAATTAAACTGGAGCATATAGGTGAAAATAAATAATTAAAATAAGAGCAGACATTAATAAAATAGGAAATGTAAATACAATAGAGAAAAATCAACAAGGCTGAAATTTGGTTCTCTGAAAGCCTAAGTTCTTTGAAGACTGAAAAAGGATAAAAAGGGCCCACATAATCAGTATCAGGAGTTAAAAAAAAAAAAAAAGAAAAAGGAAGTCATCAAATCACACAGACATCTAAAAGATAATAGGAAATATTGAAAATACATTGAGGTAAGAAATGTACAAATTTTGATGAAGTGGACTAGATCCTAAGAAAATACAATTTACCATGCTGATACAAAAAGAAAAATGGAAAATCTGAATACCTATTTAAAACTTAAATCTGTAATTAAATATCTTTCCACTTACAAATCTCCAGGTACAAATGACTTCATTTGTGAACATTTCCAAACCTGAAGGCAGATATAACACTAGTCTTAGAAAAATTATTACCAAGAATAGAAAAAGATAGTACTTTCCAATTCATTTTTATGAGGCCAGAATCATCTTGGTATCAAAGTATGGCAAGAACAGAACACAGAAAGAGAGGTGTAGGTTACATTTTTCTCATGAACATAGATACATAATCCTAAGTAAAATGTTAGCAAATTTACTTCAGCAATCTATAAAAACAAAAACACAAAAGGTTGGATTTATTCCAGGAATGCAAGGTGACTTATCATTATAAAAATCAACAAAATGCTACTCACCATGTTAAAAAAGAAATTTGTTTTTATTTTATTTTTTTACATTTTATTTATTTTTGATAGAAACAGAGCACAAGTGGGGGAGGGGCAGAGAGAGACGGAAACACTGAATCCAAAGCAGGCTCCAGGCTCTGAGCTGTTGGCACAAAGCCTGACGCGGGGCTCGAACTCACAAACCGCGAGATCATGACCTGAGCTGAAGTCGGCCGCTTAACTGACTGAGCCACCCAGGCACCCCAAGAAGAAAATTTTATTATCACATCAAGAGATGCAGAAAAAGCATTTTATAAATTCAACCCCCAACAATGATTTAAAAAGAAAGAATTTGGCAAAGTGGATGTAGAAGGAAAGTTTCTTAATTAGATGAATAAATACATACAAAAAAACCTGAGACCAAGCATTATACTTAAGTTCGGTGTAACAAAACTTTTCCTCCTTAGTTCAGGAATGAGATAAAGATGACTAACATCATCATTTTTATTTACCATAGTAACAGAGGTCCTATCTGGTGCAATAAGGGAAGAAAAAAGTAGAATGATTAAAAAGGAAGAAAAAAGCAGTCATTATATGTATAAAATTCAAAATAAGCTACTATTATCATTTATAAGTTAACATAGTGAGAACAGTAGATAAAAGATCAATACAAAAATGTTTTTTTTAATCTCTGTGTACTAGCAACAAAGAACCATAAAAATGAAAAAATATATATAACATTTAGGATAACATCAAAATTATCAAATATCTAGGAATGGGTCTATTGAAAAGTGTTCAAAAATGTTAAAAACATCATGGAAGTAAATTAAGACCTAAATCTATGGAGAATACCTAAATCTATGATACCATGGCCATAGATTGAAGACTAAAATTATTAAGATATCAAGTCTCCACCAGCTGGGGTATAGAGTATAAATACAGTCTCAATCAAAATTTCAGTAGGCATTTGTGTGTGTGTGTGTGTGTGTGTGTGGAAATCAACAAGCTTATTCTAAAAGTTTTATATGGAAATAACCAAGATAATCGTGAAGAAAAGCTGATTTGAGGAATTTATACTCTGATATGTCAAAACAAATTATGAGAATATAGTGAAAAAGTCACTGTGCCGTTTGCACAAGGAGGGACAAACTGAGAAATGAAACATAATGGAAAGTACAGAAACAGACCCAAATATATAGCCATTTGAAAGATGACACTGAAATGCAGTGTGAAAAAGATGGCCTTTCCAATTAGTGGTACCAGCTGGACCCATTGAATATCCATATTGAAAAAAAAAGAAACCACACTCAAAATCAATTCTAGGTGGATTTTATACCTAAATATGAAAGGCAAACCAACAAACTTCTGAAATAAATCACAGGGAAATACCTTCATGCTTTGGGGGGTAGGGAAGGACTTTTAAAAAACACCAAACGTGATAAGTAAATGGGACATAATAAATATCACAATTGACAAACAGAACGACACAAAATGAAGAAACTATTGATCTAATAACAATATTGAGAGAGGGGAAAAGCAAGCCAAACTTTGGGAGATGATTTTTGCACTACGTATAACTTAAAAAGGACACATAAGTAAATGTGTAAAAACACTTGAAATTATGTAAAGTACTCTTAGAAAGAAAGAGAGATAACCAATAGAGAAATGGGTAACATATACAGACAGGTACTTCTCGAAAGAAGATATCTAAATAGCAAATAAACATATGACAAGGTGTTAAAAATTATTAGCTATCAGATAAATGCAAATTCAAATCAGAAGATGCCACTACGCATCCACCTGCATGACTGAAATAAAAGGGTCTGACAATACCAGGTTTGGGCAAGATGTAGACCAAATGGAAATCTCATATACTGCTGGCAGGTGTGTACATTGGTAGAAACCACTTTGAGAAACTGTTTGGCATATCAGTAAAAGTAGAATGGTTTTATACCTTGGGATCCAGCAACTTCACTTTGTAAAAAGTTAATTAAATTGTTAAGTATCTAGCAAGATTGATTAGGAAAATAGACACTAGCCATTATTATAATGAAAAAAAGGATACATCACTAAAGATATATCAAAAAGTAAAATTAGTATTTCAGGATGTTGTGGAAAAAAATTAAACCAAAAAAATGAAAACCGAGATAAAATAGACAAATTTCTATAAAAACACAGCTTCTTGAGTTTATAGAAGAAACAGAAAAATTAGAGTTGTCCTGCAATTACTAAAGACATTGAATCTGTAATTAAAAACTTTCCCCCAAACAAACCCCTGTTGCTATATGGTATCACAAATGAATTCTACCAAACATATATTATTATTTTGAGCAATTGATATAGGATGAAGTAAAAAATCTATTTGATCATACATGGTGAATGTATTTTCTCTCTTAGGGCAATGACACTGTGATATTGGGAGAGGGGAGAGGGAATTTGGCCCTAGAATGAAGAATAATTATATAACCATGATACATAAATACTGTTTGTTGATTTCCGATATTAGAATCAACGTATAGGCAAAACTTGAAATATGTTAACTATCATTTGAGGCAAACTACACAAACATTGGCTTTGACAATGTAAAAGTAAGATCTGTCAAAGGTAGGTGTTAGAAATTGTATGAAAGGGTAGAAGCAATTATATTCTCCTATTGTAAAGCAAGAAATCAGAATACACAGTTGTTGAAACAGGAAGTAGTTTAGATGCAGTGTTTGAATTGACAAAGCTAACCAAAAGAGAGGAGGTGGAAAAAAAGAAAAAATAAATGAAAACAATGACAAAACTATGAAATTTGAGAGGGGAGGGAAAGGAGATAAAATTGTATAAATGTGCTAAATCCTCATCATTCCTAGCAGAAATTCAATAGATCATAACCAAGGCTATAATTTATTATTTAGCAACATGGAGTTAATACCAGAGAAAATTAAAACAGAAATGGTGATAAGTGTTTGTCTCTGATAAATAAGGCTGCCACAGGAATGGGAAAATTGGAAGGCTGTTCCTTTTTTTTTTTTTTTTTATTTATTTATTTTGAGAGACAGAGAGAGAAAGTAAGCAAGCAGGGCAAGGGCAGAGAGAGAAAAGGAGAGAGAGAAGCCTGAGCAGACTCCGCGCTGGCAGCACAGAGCCCCACGTGGGTATCAAACTCATGAACTGTGAGATCATGACCTGAGCTGAAACCAACAGTTGGAGGCTTAACTGATTGAGCCACCCAGGTGCCCCTGGAAGGCTGTTCCTTTTCATTATTAACACAATTCTGTATGATCTGAGTTTTAAAAATATGTGCCTATATTATAATAAAATGTTTTTAATTAAAAAAAAAACATTAGACAGGGCATGAGGATAAATAGAGAAACTAAAATAACTCTAGCTGATGGCATCTGAAGATAATGGACAGCACAAATCAAAGCAGAAGAGAAAGATTTTTTAAATAAATAATGCTAGGAAAATTTTTATTTGCTGAGATATACTTGTGTCTTGCCATAGTCCAAATAAATTCCACGTGTATGAATGAAATAAAAGGTAACAATGAAATCATGAAAAACTAGAAAAAAATGAAAGTTAACTCTTTCTTATTTCTTCTTGGACAAGTTTCCAAGCACTTTTTCATCGGAAGCAATGAAAAAACAAAAAACAAAAAACAAAAAACTCAAGGACGATAATTGATATATTTAACGACATGAAGTTGAAAGTCTTAGTACTGAAAAAAACCAACCTAACTTGTATTAAAGGAAGATAACTAATGGGGAAGTATTTTTAATAATAAGGAAAACAGTCTACTATATTGATAACATGTTAATGTTAGTGCTTATTAATAATGAAAATATACATCAAGAAGTTGTTTTGTCTGTAAAATTTAGAGAAATGTTTAAAGAGAAGCTATTTAGGGGCACTGGGTGGCTCAGTCGGTTGGGCGTCAGACTTCAGCTCAGGTCATGATCTTACAGTCTGTGAGTTGGAACCCTACATCAGGTTCTGTGCTGACAGCTCCGAGCCTGGAGCCTGCTTCAGATTCTGTGTCTCCCTCTCTCTGGGCACCTCCTCTGCTCATACTGTCCCTCTCTCTCTCTCTCTCTCTCTCTCAAAAATAAATAAACATTAAAATTTTTTTCTAAACAAGAGAAGCCGTTTAGTGCCCATGAAGGTTGAACAAAATAGGGACTTTCAGATGTGTCTTGACATATTTTAGAAATAAATTTGTCAATAAGGATAATGAACTCAGAAAGGTCTGTAACGTTCAGCCTAGCAATTTCATGTCGTGTCTGTTGGCCTTCAGGAAAAAAATCAGAAATTCAAACCGGAGATTTATATATTTAAAATACAAATAAATTCAAAATCTTTAAAATGAGAGAGGAATGTTGAATAGGATGTAGCCATCACATTTACACATGCAACATGCATTTATTGTTTACTATATGCCAGGCACTGGTGACAAAACAATGAACAAACAAAACTTCGTAGCCTCCTAGAGCTTACCTCCTAAGAATGTCCAATGATGGAGGACGATGTGCAAGATAAATAGGAATCTCTTGTAATCTTGATTTCGTAAAACAATAAGCAAAGAGAAAGAGAGAAACACACCAAACTCTTTGGATGCTATGACGAGTGATGTTTACTTTCTTGCAGGTACTTCTTCAGTGTTTTTCAACTTTTCTATCCTGAATGCATATTACTTTAGCAACTAGAATGAGATACTACATGTGCGTGTGTTTATATGTAAGTGTATATACTTATAGGATAGTCATGAGGATTAAAGGAAATGAAGTACATAACAAATGCCTGGCAAAGAGCGGGCTTTCAATACACGTCAGCTTTTCGTTTTTCTTGCAGTCTGAACCTTGACTTTGTCCTTTGCTGCTCACCCTTCCTGCTATGGATGGTTTGGTCTGTTGCCATCACATCTTTGCATTTCGTTATAGGAAGTATATTTTTACTTTTAATCAAAATTTGCCATTGTTATTAAACAGGTTGCCTATTATTTTTAGAGAATTCCCATTTCTTTAAATAGTTCAGACCCTTAGGAGAGAGATCTTCAGGCAAAAATGCTTCCTAGAGCACCTCGAAGCATCCCATGGAAGGAGTTGCTTTCTTTACCATGGAAATTGATAACTGCTATGTTTCTATGGTTACTCTTCTGCTTTTATTAATGCAGAAGATTTCCAGTTTTGGCCTCCTAAACAAAAGCAATGAGATGTGCTGATCATTGATAGCATGAATATATTATTGACATTTTCCCAGGCTACTTTTACTTATGGTGCTATTCTTTGTATAGTACAAGTTAATATTGTGCCAGATATGTGCATAGACTCTGATTTTCAAGAGTTTCTCAGGCAGCCATAAAAGTGCATGCTTGGCAGGTATTTACCCCAAAGGTGCCATACATGGGGTATCTTTTCTAAATTTAGATGATTATTTAAACTATGAGCTTTAGATCACTGGTATATACAGCATAAGAAGGAGAATCTCTCTCTCCTGGACTTTTACCTTCTGGACCTCTTGAGACGCTCACTTACCAGGAGCGTTTAATGGTGTGGATTATGTTGCAGCCTGGAAGTGTTTGGCTCGTATCTGCTTTCCTTTCCTTTTTGTTATCGCATACTGCTTCCTTGGTAATTGTAATTGAGGACTGACAGGTTCTGGGGAGGGAATCTGAAAGAATAATCATTACATATACCCAATAGTTAGGGACTTGGTCCACAGGCAGGGAAAGGCTGACGGAGCGTGAAATATTATCACTGCAAACAGGTTGTGTACTAGTCCAGCACAGAAGGCTATGGAAAGATGGAGTTGGTTTTAAAGGGCATCTTAGTCTGTTTGAGCTGCTATAACAAAATACCACAGACTGGGTGGCTTGCAAACAACAGAAATTTATTTTTCTCTCCTGGTGGCTGGAAGTCCAAGATCAGGGGGCCAGCATGGTTGGGATCTGGTGAGGACCTCTTCCAGATTACAGACTGCCAGCTTCTCACTCTTTCTATGGTAGGAGAAGTCAGGGAGCTCTCTGGAGTCTCTTATAAGAGCACTAATCCCATTCATGAGGGCTCTATCCTCATGACTTATTTACTTCCCAAAGGCCCTACCTCCTAAAACCATCACATTGGAGGTTAGGATTTCAACTTACGAATTCTGAAGAGGACACAAACATTCAGACAATAGCAAAGGGAATGCCAAACATTTCCTAAAATGGGTATAAAGAGTTAAAATAGCTAATCTTTACTGAGCGCTTACAATGTGCCTGGCCATGTGTTAAGTGTTTTATATGCATTTATTCTCTCAATCCACAAAAATCCAGATGATATAGGTGCTACCTTATCAAACATTTACATATGAGAAATTGAGAAATGGCAAAACTGAGACACAGAGAGGTACAGCAGCCTCCCCTAGCTAATAAAGGGCAGAACCGGGGTTCAAATTCACAGGGTGTCTCTAAGTTTGGCTTCCTGTTGGGGAAGGCATTCCAGGCATGAGATGGATGCAAAAGGGACCACGCCCCTCCTCCCCTGACCCGATTTCTGCCCACCTTTTTCATCTTCAGGCTGCTCAAAACCTGAATTGCCTAACCCTACCTCCCTTGTTTCTCAACTTAATGCCACATTATGAGATGGGCCAGTTGCCCTGTATTTTTCAGCAGTCATTGCCTCTCTCTGTTTTAGAAACCACCTGGAACCACACACATGATAAAGTTAAAGGTCATGAACATTTGAAGAACATCTACTTGTAGATCTCCCTCTCTTGCTCTCTCTCCCTCTCTCCTCTCCTTCTCCCTCTTCCTCTTTCTCTCCTTCCCTCTCCTACTTCCTTCCTCCCTACCTGTCTCCTTCTCTCCATCTTTTCCTCTACTAATAGGCAATTTTAGAGAGAAATATGAGACTTGGAGTTCATATTGCAAATCAACATTCGGATAATCTTTGAACTCGGGTACTATTAAGCCCCATTTTGAATTTTTTGTTTTTTTTTTAAAAATTGAAGTCTAGCTGACACACAATGGTATTTAGTTTCAGATGGACAACACAGTGATTCCACAAGTCTATAGGTTATGCTGTGCTCACCACAAGCATAGCTACCATCTGTCATCATACAACACTATTATAAGACCTTTCACCATATTCCCCCTGCCATGTCTTTTATTACATTTTGAGTTTTGAGGAGCAACTAACAGTTATAAAGTTGCCTTTTAAACTCTGATGTTTTTCCTTGATCTACTTTGGCCAGCATGATCCACCTTTTGGTTGCAAAACTCTATCTAACAGTTTTCACTCTTAAAGAAGAGAAATCTAGACTTAATAACTTTGGGATTGGTTTTATATTTAAGTCCAAGTGGTTACATATTCTCAGAGGGCAGAGGAGGGTTTATTTTTCCCCACATCCAATTCAAAGTGGAGACAGGTTTCCTTTCCGTTCCCTTCTGAATATCAGGGTTTCCTTCCCGTTCATGCTTACTTAGGACTGCAGACTAGAGGATTCCAGGTGACTAGGGCTCTCCTATTAAATTTCCTCTTAGGCAGACTTATGCTTTGTCTTCTGTCTTCTGAACCCTATGCAATTATCAAGGCAGAAACTCAGCATCTCTGGGGTGGCCACATACCTCAGGGAATAAATCGGATGGGCATTAGCCTCTGTCCCAGGATGCCCATCTTCACTTCTTTTGGGGCTCTGCACATCTCTTAATTTAACACAAACTGGTGCAGCCACTTTGGAAGACAGTATGGAAGTTCCTCAAAAAGTTAAAAATAGAACTACCCTATAATCCAGTAATCATACTACTGGATATCTACCCAAAGAATATAAAAACACTCACTCAAAGGGATACATGCATCCCTATGTTTACTGAAACATTATTTACAATAGCCAAACTAAGGAAACAGACCAAGTGTCCATCAATAGATTAGTGGATAGGGGCGCCTGGGTAGCTCAGTCATTAGGCGTCCAACTTTGGCTCAGGTCATGATCTCGTGGTCTGTGAGTTCGAGCCCCACGTCAGGCTCTGTGCTGACAGCTCAGAGCCTGGAGCCTGCTTCAGATTCTGTGTCTCCCCTTCTCTCTGCTCTTCCCATGCTCATGCTCTCTCTGTTTCTCAATAATAAATAAATGTTAAAAAAATAAAAAAAATAGATTAATGGATAAAGAAGACGTGGCCTATATATATTCTTTTCAGCCATAGAAAAGAGTGAAATCTTGCCATTTGCAACAACATGGATAGAGCTAAAGAGTATAATGCTAAGCAAAGTAAGTCAGTCAGAGAAAGACAAATACCATATGATTTTCCTCATAGGCGGAATTTAAGAAACAAAACAAATGAATAAAGGGGAAAAAAAAGAGACAAACCAAAAAACAGACTCAACTATAGAGAACAAACAAATGGTTACCAGAGGGGAGGCTGGTGGGTGAAATAGACAAAGGAGATTAAGAGTACACTTACCTTGATGAGCATTGAGTAATGTATAGAATTATTGAATCACTGAAACTAACACTGTATATTAACTACACTGAAGTTAAAATGAAAACAATTTAGTGCCTGCTCAGTAATGTGTTTAAATTAGTGGGGGTTGGGGAAGGTTTCAACATTTAATCCGGTATTCTAGTTTTAGTCAGGAGAGTCATTCAGGGTACTTATCAGCCAGACCTCTGGAAACAAAAGCCTCAGAATCTACTCTACAGAGGTTGATTATTTTCCGGTAAGTGCTAAGCCTAGTGTTTCAATAGTGCTCTAATGTGATCACTGCTTAGTTATGGGAACAGTGTTACAAATTACTGTTGGAAGATATGATTCTTTCTTACCTGACATCAGAACTTAATTAAGCATGTGACCGAGACTTAGTTGGGGAGATGTCTGAGTGGGAGAAAGCCTCAATGATATTGGAATTACGTCTTCACATTTTAAATCAGTCCAAACATTCTTCACTCTTTCCATTGTTGGAACAGTGGGAAGCTTGGAATGGGTTTTTTAATGCAATCATTCTTCCAAATGCATAACATGGCACCAGTCCGAGCACTTGTAACCATCTCCAAAATGAGCAGAATGAATCCAAATTCTACTGTGACGGTCTGGCCTGTGGGAAAATGATTTGCTGATTTATAGGGCTGGATGAAGACCATAAAAGTTACTGTCCAAGTTTGTTCTGTAAATTGTCTTTCCTTTCCTTCCCTCTTCTCTTTATTTCCCACTTCTTTCCACAGTATATCATATTTTTATAAAAGTCACTGGTTTGGAAATTCCATTTAGCGATCAATAACAGCATTCATAAGTCAAGCAAGATAAAACAATACATCCTAGATAGTTATTTTCCAGAATTGGAATATTCTCTTTTGCAAGGAATCTATTTCTAAACAGTTAGTCTATGATTATAAGTCTGGAAGGAAATCAGTTAGGAAAAGTGAAAAAATAAATATTTCATAATACTGCTCTTTAAAATGGAAATGCACAAGACATAATTAATGTTAATAGCATTCTTTTATTTTTAATTTTTTAATGTTTATTTATTTTTTAGAGAGAGGGAGATCGTGAGTAGAGGAGGGACAGAGAGAGAGGGAGACAGAGGATCTGAAGCAGGCTCTGTGCCAATAGCAGAGAATCCAATGTGGGGCTCAAACTCACAAACTGTGAGATCATGATCTAAGACAAAGTCAGAGGCTTAACCGACTGAGCCATCCAGGTAGGTGCCCCTGTGTCAATGATATTCTTTTCAAATATTTTTTTTAAACTTTTATTCTTCTGGGCACCGCTGAATTCACTGCCAAATCTTACTTCCCCACTCCTTCTATTCACTATTCTGAATTTTTTATCCTTGCCTTGAATTGTATTTATTTTTTAATTTGTTTTCTTTTTTTTTTAATGTTTACTTATTTTTGAGAGAGAGAAACAGAGTGTGATCAGGGGGAGGGGCAGGGATAGAGAGAGACACAGAATCTGTAGCAGGCTCTAGGCTCCGAGCTTTCGGCACAGAGCCAGACACGGGGCTTGAACCTACAAACTGTGAGCTCATGGCCTCAGCAGAAGTAGGACGCTTAACCACCTGAGACACTCAGGCTCCCCTCCTTGCCTTGAAATTCAGTTTGTAGTTTTATCAAATACTTTTGTACATCTGAACAATATACTGTTAGGTTCCAGCTGTTGTGAACTTCATAAAAAGGATATGTAGCTCTGAGACTTGTTCTTTACTCAACATTGTTATAAACACTAATTATGTTGTTGTGTATATCATTTATTGTTGCTGCTGTGTAATATCCTATTGTTTGAAAATACCACAGTTTATTTATCTGTTCTCTTGTCAATGGTTATTAGTGTTGATTCTAATTATTTTTTTGTTACTTTGAGCAGTGCTGCTAAGCACATTCTGGTATGTTTCTCAACATATATGTGCAAGAGTTCGGGGGAATTCCTACCTAGGAGTGGATGGAATTGCTGAATTGTATAATGTATAAATATTCAACTTTACAAAATAATGCCAAAATGGGGTTCAAAGTGGTTGTACCAATTTCTGTTCTAAGGTTCAGTGTATAAGATATCCCTTAACTGCACAGTCTTCAACATTTGGTATTATTAGACTTAATGATTGTTGCCACTTGAATGGGTAAAAACAATATGTCCTTTGTAGTCTTGATTTGCATTTCTCTGATTCTTGAAAATTGAGCATTATTTCATGTGCTGATTGGCCATGTATATTTCTTTGTGAAATGCCTGTTCATATGTTTTGCTCAGTTTTCTATTGATTTGTTTTTTATTACTGTTTTTGTAGTGCTTCATAGAAGATTTTTAATGTGTTCTTTATAAGAAAACTTTATCACGTGTGGCAAATATAGTCTCTCGGATATAGTTTGTTTTCTCTCTTCTTTTAAATATAATCTTCGATAAACAAAAAAACAGCCCCACCCCCACGTGAAACATTCATTTCAACAAATAGTGGACATTCATTTTGTGCTAACTACGGCTTCAGGTAACCAGGGATGTTCCTACAAACACAGTACATCCAGACCTTCTTCTTGTGGAGCTGACTTGCTAGTAAGCACATTCTTGCCCCAACCATTCAACAGTTTGTGGGAGCTTTTGAAGCTATTTCAGTTTTTCTCTCTAGAAAGTAGAGTCTCGGGGCACCCGGGTGGCTCAGTTGGTTAAGCATCTGACCCTTGATTTCGGCTCAGGTCATGATCTCACGGTTCATGAGTTCAAGCCTGGCATCGGCATCAGGTCCTGCACTGATAGCATAGAACCTGCTTGGGATTCTCCGTCTCTCTCTCTCTGCCCCTCTGACACTCATGCTCGCTCTCTCTTTCTCTCTCTCTCTCTCTCTAAATAAACCTTTTTTAAAAGTTTAAAAAAAAAGAACGTGGAGTCTGAGATTCTCACCCCTGCCTTCCTGATGGACTCTAAGTAGACAAACCAGAGGCTCTTTCTGCTTTGACAGAGAAGCGCAGAACTAGTCCCCACCCCCCCACCCCCGCTCCTTTCCTTTGGAGCTGTCACAGGCTTTTTCTCTGGGTGGTGTCCTCATTTCAAGGGACCGATTGGCTCTGCATTCCAGCTCACCCTAGGCAAAAAAAAAAAAAAAAAAAATGAGCTGGGCTACAATGAGCTCCTATTCTCTGCAATGCTCCATGGGTGATGTTCAGAGAAAACAAATTCTCTTAGATAAATGCAACCTAATGCTTTGAATATTGTTTCAGTGCTTGTCTCCGGAAAATTCTCTGATTGAAAAAGAAAAATCTCATTTAACATCTTGATTGTAGCACATCCACAGATGAAATGTTTGCTTGCTCTGGGCTTGGGTGTCTCCTCTGCTATATGTGTGTATGTGTGCATTCAAATGAGGTAAAATTGTGACACACTCTGGGGCTTGCCGCCCAGGCATCTTACATTTTCTCTTTCTTTGGAACTGATTACAATGTTATTCTGCCGGGGAAATGCCTTCCTAGCTTTTTTTCCATCTAAATACCTGCCCTTGAGAATCAAAGGTAGTGATCCCTGAGTAGCCCGGGGTGTCAGTGAATTTTCCACATTGGATTTAATTCACGGGCAGCCCAGAGGTAGGTAGGAATGACTGAGATGTGAGAATTATGCTCTACCACAGCTACTACTACTAGTAAACGTTTACTGAGCCGTTCATAAGTATTCATTGTTTTTATCTTCACAACCATGAGACGCAAGTGCTGTTCTCATCTTTCAGGAGAAACTGAAGCAGGAAAGGTCAAGTCTGTCCAGTTTGGAATCTCAAGGGGGAAAGGATCCCCTTGTCCCACCTTCTGTCCATGGCGGGAAGGCTCAGTTGGTTATTAGTGCCGTTTCTAATTATTTTTTTGCTACTTTGAGCAGTACTGCTAAGTACATTCTTATGGATGTTTCTCGACACATATGTCTCCGTAAACAGTAGAGACAGGGAGCTTTGGCACGTGTCTCCTGGTGAAGCAAGTGAAGGCATCGCTGCCAGGAGGCCGGGCATTTTATCATATACCAGGGGACCACTCAGTGGACTCTGAAGACAGAGAAGGGCCCTGACGCCAGTCCCTCTTCACCCTCCTCCACCCTCAAAAGAGGAGTATGGTGTCACTGACCAAGCTCTTTGATTTACTTGTTTTGTTTTGCTTTTTTCTTTTATGTCCTTGCAACCAGGCACTAAAAGAGTTCTGGGCCTTGCAAGCTCGCCCCAGGGCAGGAGGCAAAGACTGGGCCAAGGAAAAACTAATCAGTTTGGCATTAGCCCCAATCGGTGGTGATATTTTCTGTAGCGCTAATTTCCTGGGCCCTTTCCTTGTGCACCACCAGGCCGATGGGCCTGACGAACGGCTGCTTGGCTCAGAAGCTCAGGCCTCACCGCCTCGTCGTGCGTCCTCCCTCCCTGACTGGTGCTGCAGCGACCAAGGTGCTCCCGTGGACGCGGCCCGCCCTGCCCAGAAGCTGAGTAATGACCCGTAAGCACCTGACCGGGAGCTGGAGGCATCCTGATGTTCGATTTTCCTCAAGCACCGTCACCCCGTTGCTCTCAAACATGCTGTGTCATTTCGAGGGCTTAGCACTAAGCAGATTTACTGCAAGGCAGTAATAACAAAGAAGGAAATGAAAATATCCTTGATTAAAGGCACTGAAAAACTCTCCACTTGTGCTCTTTTTTTTTTATCGGTCTTTGAGGCACTGTCGTCTTCCACCGTGAATAAGATGTCCTGCAGCAGCCGGCGGCCAGGAGGGCAGGGTCTCTACTTAGGGCTGGTTTACCTTAAAAGATGTCACATTTGGACTCTGTCAGTTTTACTGCTCTTGGCACAGAGCGCTGGTCCTCTCCAAAATGTAAACTTGAAGTCGTGGCCCTAGAAAGGTGCTTTCACGGCTGAGCAAGTGTGTGCGTTTGGCCAGGCCTTCTGCAGAACTTTCCCTCTTGGCTTGCTGGCATCATCATCCGAGGTTTACTGAGTTCTGTGTGCACGTGATACTGCTCCAGATGTTAGCTCTACCTTCCATCCAGGAAACAATGCCAGAGGTTTCCTTTTGGGATACTCTCATTTGTAAACTCTTTGCCGAAGATAACAGAGGAATTTGCCAACAGGCAATGGTTAAGGCATGGTTGGTAGAAATCGGTTAGTTAATTGAACGTTCCAGAAAATAAGTTCGGCATAACCATTAGAACCAATTTTCAAAGAATCAGAGTTCCAGACATAGCAAAATTGTGCCAAAAGCCGTGCAACCATTCGTTGATGAAACCTGGAAACATTTGAGGAGCTTGTTGTAGAGAGCAGCTCTTTCTGCACATGAGTCTAGCTCTGGAAGTGGGCCGATGCGGTGAGGTAGATGATTGCTCAGAGCTGAATGGTGACCATCAAAAAATAATTATTTGATGAGGGAGACATTTTGGGAAGTTTGCAGAAAAGCGGTCAGTCATCTTCGATTTTGTAATAGACAAGAGCAGGATGCGGTTTGCAAGCCATTCCAGGAAAAGGGATGGGGCTGACAGGCTGAGCTGACAATTGGAGGAAGGTTGGATCACCAAGAAGTCCCAGGAAGAGGTTGTCGGAAGAAGGAGAAGAGCAGTCAGGGCCTCAGGGAGCATCTTATGAAATGATGTTAGTGGGGCCCATCCACGAGCCAGGCTCCATCCCGGCCCTGAGGACTGGAGAGAGGAAGACTGGCCACAGTCCCAGACGGGCAGGGACACTTAGATGGGTTCCAGGACTGAGATGCAGGCACGAGGCAAAGTTGGGCAAGGGAACGGGCACTGCCAGGATAAACTGACTTGATGTGGGATGCCAAGAAAGCGAGTACCTTCCTAGAAAGGGGCCGGGTAGGAGCCGATGCACCCGTGATCCTGGATGCAGTTTGTTTCCAGGGCAGTGAGGCGTCAGGCCTGACTGGGGGTGGGGGCTTGTGCCTTGTGTGTTGCTGCCTGAACTTCCCCTGCCCAAGGCTGCAGCCGCTTCGGGTGGGAGCTCCAGCCTCTGAAGTCTGCCAGCAGCAGGGGCAGGGAATCAGGCAAATCGCTACAGAGGAAAGAACCCCAGTCACAGCCTGAGGCAGGGCTTGCAAACTCAAATGCCCGCAGACACCGGGAGCTAAAATGCAGGAAGCAGTCAGATGTGTAAGATGATAGGGAGACACGGGAGCAAACAGGGAGCTCAAATTGAGCAAAACTTGGCATTGGCCAAATCCAATCTTGTGTCTAATCTGGGCCAGACTCGGCCGGTGGACCACACTTCACGGGTCCTAGTCTCCAGTGGGCCCAAGATTTGGGAAAGTGAAGTCGAAAGATTCAAAACAAAGACACAAGATCCTAAGACCAGAAGGCCCAAAAGGGGAAGTCAAAACCAAATGTTTACATTACAACCGCAAATGAACCTAAGAGGGAGGAAAGAGAGACAACATCTAAAGAAGAAACCATGATTCTAGAAGTAGCTCATCTATGAGTTCATGCTTTCAATGGGCATGCAAAGATGATGGAAGTGGAGAAAGTTGACCAAGTATGAACAGAAGGGCAAAGGTTCAAACCGAGTTGAGCCCGCGAAGATGCCAAAGGCGAGAAGAGGCAGTGACACCTGTAAGAACAATAAGAACAAAGGACAGACAGATCCCTCACTTGTGGCCCGAGGAATAGTAACAGAAGACAGAGAAGGCGGATAGAAATAGAAGCAACAATTTCTGTTTTACTTCCTTCTTTATAGTTAGAATGTTGTTCACACGTAGCGTAGAGAAATAAAATCCTACACTGTCAGGCAGAATGAAACCTTAAATAGGGAAGGACATGGGGCGCCTGGGTGGCTCAGTCAATTTAAGCGTCCGACTTCATCTCAGGTCATGATCTTGCAGTTCACGAGTTCAAGCCCTGCCCTGGGCTCTGTGCTGACAGCTCAGAGCCTGGAGCCTGCTTCGGATTCTGTGTCTCCCTCTCTCT
Source organism: Lynx rufus (assembly GCF_022079265.1). Lineage (NCBI taxonomy): Eukaryota > Metazoa > Chordata > Mammalia > Carnivora > Felidae > Lynx > Lynx rufus. Next base: position 28,243,873 of record NW_025814889.1, on the reverse strand, counting down.
CTGCTCCTCCCCTGCTCACACTCTGTCTCTCCCTCTCTCTCAAAAATAAATAAACATTAAAAAAGTAAGCATAAATAGGGGCGCTTGGGTGGCCCAGTCAGTTAGTGTCTGATGTCATGATGTCACGGTTTGTGAGTTCGAGCCCCGCGTCGGGCTCTGTGCTGACAGCTCAGAGACTGGAGCCTGCTTTGGATTCTGTGTCTCCCTCTCTTTCTATCCCTCCCCGACTAGTGCTCTGTCTCTCTCTTTTTCTCAAAAATAAATAAATGTAAAAAAAAGTTTTTTTTAAGTATAAATAAAATAGGAAAGGGCAGACCAAGACACCACTATGCTGCCCTAGTCACGCCCAAACATCCTCATATGCGACATCTTTCCTTTATCAAGGAACTCTGGGGCTAGGATGTGATGCCCCCTGCACCTCATCCCCTCACCTCTCCACCACCAATGCTCTAAACAAACACCTGGGCGTTGTGTGAGAGAGAGTGAAGCCTCTGATAAAGTGCCCAGCACAGGCACTCAGACACGATCCCCAGAGTCCCTTTTGCACCCCTCCAGCATGGTGTCGAGCCTCGCGCAGCCCTGGCCCCTTTCAGAGTCAGTCCCTTTGTTCAGCAGATCCTGTGTATGAGGTGCAAACTTGCTGGTCCCCTGACCCGCCGGAGAGACTGCGTCCCACAAGGTGCGGCACAGCGGTTCTCATCCCTGGCTGCTCGTCGGAACGGCAGGGATATTATAAAAACCTACCAAGGCTGGCCTGCTGCCCCACGTATAGACACAGAATCTCTGGGCCCCAGTCCTTTTATCCTAATATGTAGTCACAGTTGAAACCACTGTGGAAAGCAAGCTAGATGTTTCTCAGAAAGGGTGCTCAGGTCCCTGTTTGCCATATACACAACTAGAAAAGTCACTTCATCTCCCTCTGACGCTTTCTCCTCTGGGAAAAGGGGGCACAGGAACGTGACCTTGCCTAGTTTAGCAGGGTTCGTGAGGTCTGCTGAGGGAGCAGTGGAAGTGACTCATGCACAGGATAGTGCTATTTGTATGACTCCTCTGCTATGCTTAGTACCTACAAAGAGAGAGCTAAGGGTTCAAAGGAGGCCACATGGTCACCATGAAAAGGAAGGCATCAGTGAGCATAAGCAGCCTCATTTGGGCCCATTTCTTCCAATTATTATACATGTTTGCAAGGCTGGTTGAAATAGAAAAGGTTTGTTAAGGTATCATTTTCATGAAGAAAATAAAACCAAGAACATTTTGATCCCCCTCATAGAAAAATGTTTAAACTTACTCTGTTGTGTCTAGATACTGAACTTCTCTAGGATGAGTACAGCGTGTTAATTCCACTGTGTCCTGCTAAGCATAACAAAATGTGTTCAGGTGTGGAGAGACACTTAATTTAGGATTTTATGATTGTCGTCACTTTGTATCTCATGAAGAACATCTTAAAGTTGACAGCTTCTAGCATTTCCTGTTTCTTTCCGTTCGCTTTGGCCTTGGGTAAAGCTGAACTGTTAAAGTTAGGAGAATTCGTATTTGACCAGTAGCAAGGAGGACTGGAAAACCATAATTTGGAAATACAGTGGATGTCCAGATCTTGGTCTTTTGATACTATTCTCAATTAAAAGGGAGTCAGGGCTCCTGGGAGAAAGATTGCCTCCAGGAATAGGGTAAGGAAAGTACAGCCACAAGCCTGGAACTTCTCACTGTGCCAGAAAGTCAACAAGCGCTCAAGGAATGGCAGTATGTTAGAAGGACACAGTCAAACTACAGTGGCTCCCACCTGCCTAAACCTGGGGCATTTTGAGTATCAAAATATATAATGATATTAATAACGAGTAAAAGAAGAATGAGTGAGTCCACGTTCATGTAAGTAAATATTCAAAGGGGGGGGAAGCTCTTCATTATACCTGCATGCCAATCCACAAACATCGACTAGATCATGGGGTTAGAAAAATTACCATTTGATAACTATCATACCAATAATGGGTTCAAGCAACGGAATCATCTGTGAATGCTTAAAGCACTGGGTGAAACTGGAATGAGGCAGAGGATATTTACAAAATCTAAAAATATCTCCCCACAAATTGCTTATCAATTACAAAGAGGAAAGTAGTAACTTTATGGTGGAAAAATGTGACAGGCACCATTTCTCCCAAGGCATCAACATTAAGTCACCCTACAGCCAATCCAACAGAAAATCTGATAGGCTCTACTGTCAAAACGTACCCAACCAAACTGCCATCATCTCCCACCTAGAGGGGACAGTTTACCTCCTGAAACTGCTTCCTCCCTGTTCAGTCAGAGGAGCCTGTTAAAATGTGAGTCAAATGATGTCACTTCTTTAAACAAAACCTTCTCAAGCCTTCATCTCACTTAGAACCAAAGCCCACGTCCTTACGATGGCCACAGGTCCTGAGGGTCTGGCCCCTGTGTCTCTAATCTCCTTGCTTATTCCACGTCACCCTCTTTGCTGTCCCTTCAGTGCATCAATCGTGTTCCTATCTCAGGGTCTCAGCATTTGCTGCCAGTAGTAGTTTTCCCCCAGATATCTGTCCAGACTGCCCCCTCTTTACCTTTAGTCTTTGCTCAGAGATGTGGCAATCCTTCCCTGCTTTATTTCCTCTGTAACTGCGAATTCTTCCTCATGTTCCTGTCTCCTGCACCAGTATTTAAGCTGGGAGAGAGAAATATATCCCCAGAACCTGGAATATAGTGGACACTCAATACATATGTGTATGTGCTGAAATGTTGAGTGAATAAATACACTGATGACGTGCCTACACCAGCACTGTGCTAGGCATGGTATGGGATATACAAACAAAACAAAATGAAAAACACAAAAAATAACCCCTAACTAAAACCCAAACAACCAAACAATCAAGCAAACAAAACAAAAATAAAAAAAAAAAAACTAACTAAACTGAAAAAAACAAAAACAAAAGCAAAAAACACATGTGGTCCCCAGCTTGCCAGAACCTGGCAACCGAGTTGGAGGAGGGAAGGGGACAAACATTAGCACAGAAAGATGAGTCGGGTTCCAGGAGGAGTCTTCCCAGTGGCCGGCACTCTGTGGGGAGCTGGTTTGGGTGGGCAGAGGGGAAAGGCAAGGAAAACTATCCCCCCCACCCCCACACCAGGGGACACTGCCAAGATGCTTCTTCCAGAGCTAGGAGGAGGGGGGCCGCGGGAACCCAGGGTCAGGGTGGCAGAATGTGGGTCAGGCCAGCCTGTGGAGGGATTTACGGCTCTCAGCGTCCTTCATATTCCCTCCACCCCAACCCCCACCCCAACCTATCCTGCCCAGTGGGCTAGCATGCTTAGAGTCCCTCCCCTGGGAGCACACCTGACACAAGGATTTGAGGCTAGTGACATGTTCCCAGGAGTCACCCCAGGAGGAAATGAGAGAGGGAAGGGAAGGAAGCTGGTCTGTGTGCATAAGAGAGCAGGATACCCCTGCAGGCACCGGGCTGATCCAGCTGGGAGGCTGCAGGAAGTGAAAGGGAACAAGTCTCCGATGATGCCCTTCAATTCCCGGTCCTCATTTGCCAGGTGCTGCTGGGGTGTGGGGGGCATCACCTCCCTGGCACCTGCAGCCTGGCCTGAGCAGGGCCCAAGAGATGGCCACGAGACAGAGAGCCGCAGGCAGCCGGGCAGAACTGCTGGCTTGCGTGGCAGCGGCGGGCTCTCGGACAGAGGCCGAAGGCGCGCCCAGAAGCACCAGCGCGCTTGCAATTTATGCTTCTACGGTAAATAGAAAGCTAAGTTGTAGAAACCATAAGAATGACTTGTTTTTAAATGGAGGAGAGTAAGAACTCTGTTTGCACCACATCAATGGTTCGTCCAGTTTAGAATTCCTACGAGACCCCGTCCCTGATACTTCATAAAGACGCAGAAAAAGCTGCACATGTAGCAAAGCAGGCTGATGGGGACCTGCTAATAGTTGGCCTTGTAGTCTAGTGACTAAACCGCCCTTCCTGCTAATGACTGTAATTCACTATCAATATCATCAGTGCTCTAAAAGCCTTCTCCCCAGTGGTGACTGAGTGTGGGGCCAAGAAACAAAACAGGAGTCACACCCCATTCACTTGCCAGGGCAAATAGCCTTGTAGGTGTAATTATTTAAATTTAAAATTAATTAAACTTTACAATTAAGTTATAAACTTATAAATTTAGTATTCAAGTTCAAGGCCGCACTTGCCAGGGAAAAATGTAAAGCAAAACCCACGTGCCTCCTGCTGAGGGTACACTTTTTTTTGAGAAGATGCAAACAAGGTCACAGGGCCTGTCTGCCGGAAGGGAAATCCCTCTGACGGCTGGCTTCCTTTGGAAATCATTTCAGCCTGAAGGAGAGGAGAGGGATGTGCACACACGAGGCTCTCTACTGTCCGTGCCAGGCACACGGTGTGGACCAAGTCTTCTGAAGGCCAAAGAGCGAGGACTTTATGAAAAAGGGAAGCACGTCTCCATAAGAAGAGGCCGGAGAACTGCCGACACGCAGCCCTGCCTGCGGAGTGGAAAACACCCTTGAACTCTGGAGGTCTGTCAAAACCATTTCCATCAGAAGCAGCCCCACCTTCCACCTGCTGGTAACTGGAGAACACCGAGGTACGTCTTGTTCTGGAGGATTTTTCTTGACTCCTGGAGCTGCCAGGAATGCGGCTTTGGGGGCAGCCAGCCAGGCCTGGGATGTGGGAAGCTGAGGCATTTCAACAGCTGCTCGGGGGCGGGCAGCACATTTTAATTGTCTTGGGGCAATTAGCATAGGGTTTCTTTTCTCCCTCTAACCTTTCAAGAAAGTGGTGTAAAGGGAGCCTTTATGGTCCTCTTTGGGAATTCAGTCACCGAGTCAATCATTAGGACCACTGACTTAATCTAGGAGGTGGGGAGGAGTAAGGAAGAGTCTCTCTTTTCCAGGGGCTCTCTGTGGACCCTGCCCAGAGATTTCCCTCCCATCTGTGGGGTTCTGTGTCCACAGCTGCCCAGAAAGGAGGCCCCTCCTCCACCCTCAGCCTCTCTGGACAAAGAACAAGATTCCTGGAAGAGAATGGTGCAGTGACGTTTGGAGGTGTGCATCAGGGCAGGCTCTCCACGCCCCTTCCTGGGCCGAAGCTTGGGCCTTGGGTCGCCCTCCAGGCAACCACGCTGGTGCCACCCTGGTGCCACAGAGCCTGGGCTGGCCTCTCTCCACCCTCTGCTGGCCTCCTGGGCCTTGTTACCGCCCCACGTCAGAACCTTGCCGGCCTCAGCTTGGGCCTTCACGTTCATATTCAGACAAGTTTCATTGCACCGGTTGTCCTCACAGAAGACGGCAGCCGGTTTTATGGGAAGGTCAGGGAGGCACAGAGAAGCTGTGAGTTGGTTAGGGGTGCACAGTTGGCAAGTAAAGAGCTGAGATTCAAAGTTGGGGCTTTTGTCTCCAATCCCAGGGCTCTTCCCTTTCGACTCCGGAGTCTTCCGCACAGCCTGACAACCATCTTAAAGTACAAACCTGCTATCACGTATTCATAGAAGAGGGATGGGTGTTCCCCCTCACTCATCCCTCTACAGGTTTCCTTTCCCAAGGTCGATTCTAACGCAGGGAGTGGTTCCCAGGTGGGACAGGAGGATGATGACGATGATAATGGCTACCGTTCATTGAGTGCACACCCAGGCACAAAGCTAAGTGACCTATAAGCACTTCTTTTTCTCTCAAATTAGTCCTTTAAACAATCTTATGATTTAAATAATATAATCATCTCCATTTACAGATAAAAAAGCTGAAGCTCGGTTAAATACCGTGCCCTGGATCCCAAAGCTCATAGCGGTCAACCTGGTAATGCAAGCAAACCCACCAGGGTGCTCTTGACCTTGCCTTTGGCTTGGGACTTTCCTGTGACACTGCACAGCAGCCACCTCTCCTCGGGCTGCAACCTCCAAGCTGCCCAGCCAGTGGGCCAGAAGTCCTGCCTGACAAGAGCTGACACTTAGAAAACACGATTAGGTGCTGAGCACTCTTCTTTTCACCCTCACATGTTAACCACGGTTCAATGATATATAAAGCATTTCTCCCCCATTTCACAGATGGACAGCCTGAGAACACAGTCTGAATGACTTGTCCAAGTGCACGGGAAAACCAGGCTCCAGAGTTCATGATCCAAGCACTGTACCCGTTGCTCTGCTGCAGAGATGGTAGGTAACAGGCCACCTTTCACTCTTAGGATCAAAGGACGAAGGCAGATCCCGTCCAATAGACCCCCTAATCACAAACAAGGTACTGTCTGGATTTTTCTTTAAGGCAGAGGCTTTGCTCTAGCAGGAACATGAAAGAGCATTTGCTTGATCAGCCTCGGAAGCCACTAAGAAGCATTCTGCTTTTGGAACTGGGCAAGAGGGCAGTGTAGACATATGCTTTGCTAATAGCGCTGCTGGCAGCCCGCGCCCCTGGCAGTAGGATCCGCCTGGGGTGTCTGTTACCAGCACATCTTGTGCTGGGTGATAGGATGCTAGGAAGCCTCCAGCGCCGGTAATGACTTCCTGCTGAGACACGGAGTCACCCCGTGCCCACACAAAACGCCAGCCGAATCTGTGTGTGTGTGGGGGGGGGGGTGGGAATTTTCAGAACAGACCGAAGCACATCTTTCTCTAGCATCTCACTTCCATGTGATTTGATTTTTTTTCTGCCCTTTTTAAAAAAAATTATTTATTGTTTAATTTACATCCAAGTTAGTTAGCATATAGTGCAACAATGATTTCAGGAGTAGATTCCTTAATGCCCCTTAGCCCATCCCCCCTCCCACAACCCCTCCAGTAACCCTCTGTTTGTTCTCTGTATTTAAGAGTCTCTTATGTTTTGGCCCCTCCCTGTTTTTATATTATTTTTGCTTTCCTTCCCTTATGTTCATCTGTTTAGTATCTTATGTTCCACATATGAGTGAAGTCATATGATACTTGTCTTTCTCTGACTAGTTTCACCTAGCATAATACCCTCCAGCTCCATCCACGTACTTGTAAATGGCAAGATTTCATTCTTTTTGATTGCCGAGTAATACTCCACTGTATATATATACCACTTCTTCTTCTTTTTTTTAATATGAAATTTATTGTCAGATTGGTTTCCATGCAACACCCAGTGTTCATCCCAACAGGTGCCCTCCTCAATGCCCATCACCCACTTTCCCCTCCCTCCCACCCCCCACCAACCCTTTTTATTCTCAGTTTTTAGGAGTCTCTTATGGTTTGGCTCCCCCCCCTAACTTTTTTTGGTTCCTCAAAAAATTAAAAACAGATCTACCCTGCGACCCAGCAATAGCACTGCTAGGAATTTACCCAAGGGATACAGGAGTACTGATGCATAGGGGCACTTGTACCCCAATGTTTATAGCAGCACTTTCAACAATAGCCAAATTATGGAAAGAGCCTAAATGTCCATCAACTGATGAATGGATAAAGAAATTGTGGTTTATATACACAATGGAATATTACCTGACAATGAAAAAGAATGAAATATGGCCTTTTGTAGCAACGTGGATGGAACTGGAGAGTATTATGCTAAGTGATTTTAAAGGGCTGTGTTTCCAACTGATATTTTTATTGGTCACAATGTGAACCTTTTTCTCTTCAGTTATGAGCTCTAGCAAAGGGAAGGAGTCCTGTCTCAATACAGACCAGTAAGGACAGAGGCCCTGAACCTGAACAGTGACTTAACATATTTCGTGGGAAACATGGAGTGTTTTCCCACTATAGACACGTACTTACCCAGAATTCAGAAACCCCAGTTCTTCAGAGCCAAACCTGTCTTCTTAGGATACCTTCTTCCCTTCCTCCGTGATGGCCAGGAGCCATTTCCTTTCCTGGGGGAAGCGTGGAGAAATCTACATTAGTGAATGCCTTTAATGGGCCATGACCATGTCAGATGCTTTCGAAGTATCTTTTCAACTTATTCTTCACATCGGAGTTATTATTCCTATTATACAGACTCAGAGAGGTTAAGCCACTGATCCAAGGTCATACAGCTAAAAAGTAAAACCAGGATTCAAACCTAAGTCTTTTTACCACCTTTTTACCACCTTTTTACCACCTAAGTCATCCTTACCACCCTTGTGTGCCTTCTCAAATCTCTAGCCCAGAAGATAATTTTACCACACAGAGCTGCCCTACCCACGCCGAGCACAAGGTAGGGGTCTAATTAAAGCTTGTTGAGGGAACGAATAAATGAATGAATCATTTTTTTAATTAACACTCATTTTACCATATGCTTCCCTGTGAATCCCCTTACCAGGCCATACCTCCACTCTCCAATTCTTAACACCTCTCCCAAATAATTGTCTCTGCTGTGCACCAATCACTTTCATGTAGGCTTCCAATGGACTTAGACTTAGTTACTCTTTTCCACCCCCTCATCTGTTACTCAGTCAAATCTTTTGGGTTAACTCGCTTTGCTCCTATTACTCAAGTCAGTGCTGACAGGATTGCAAATCTGGTGAAACTCCAAATCTGCAGGTCCAGAAATAGATTGTGAAATAAGCAAGAGGGTAAGACAGCTATAATCATGATTCTATTAATACCCAATGAATGGAATTCTTAACACACACCACTGTTGGTCTACCATCATGTAGCATCATTCATGCACTTTAGAGTTACAGAAACTCATCCATCACTTCAGGTCCCCAAATGTGTCATGAACTCATTGAAGCTCTGGCAAACCTCAGTATCCATCCCCTATTGTTACATATGCTGTGTCTACTCTTTCATTTGGAGTTAATGATTAAAGTGTCACAGTGTTTGGTCTGCTCAAAATTCCATCATTTTCCGCCCCAAAATATTCTCTAAGTCCAATATTTTCAACACTCGACTTCCTGTAGAAATTTTCTTTCCCTTCAAAATAAAGGGAAAAAATTATTTCTGCTCATGGCCCTGTTTATGAAATGGCAACATTTTCTCATAAGAAGATGGAAATCAGGGGTAGTTAAAACTGAAGTCTGCTATAATAGTCTAGCTATAAATGCCTCATAAACTCCTGGGTTGTTGAGGCTTAAAGAACAGAGAAAGAGAAAGAAAAGAGGGAAAAATTTACCTGACTCAGTTTTTCTAGGAGTGTATATTTCCACGTGTTAATTAACAAGTAGAATGGCTTTGTGTCAGTCCTATCATTATACACCGACTATTGGGTAAATGTCATTTTGAAATGGTGTTTTAGAGTTGAGGTGTTCTCTCCTGTAGTGTAAAATACCATGCTTCTTTACCTTGGTAAGTTTCTCCCTAAAAGACTGATTTTCACGGGAATCAAAGAAAACACTCACCAACATCAATAATTAACGTCCACTCTTCACTCTCGTCCCCTGAGAAGGGTGCATTTAAGGGAAGACAACAAAGAAATCTAGCTAGTGGTGACATCACTGGACTCCAAGACTTTCCTGGAGAAGGTGCCTCTCAAGGTTCAAAAGACATTATTTAGGTAGACTAACTCTCAGGATCAAACATCAATATTTGATAAGAGCTAAAGCTGGGGCACGTGAAGATAGGAAAAGCTCCTCTTGCTCACCCTACTGCCGAACAATAACAACAAAGACCCACAGCCAAGCTGCCTCCAGTTCAAAAGTGTGCTCAATTTTACTTAAATGTAGCCATTCATTTTTTTCATTCATTCAACAAACTTATCCAACTACACATAAGGTGCTTATCTAAGTGCTGGAGTTATAGAAAAGAACAAAACAAATTCCCTGTCCTGATGGCATTTGTATATTAGTGGGCAAGAAAATATATATATATATACACACATGCATATATATTATATACTACACAACATACAGTATAATTATTATACATTATATTAATATAGTATGTAATAGTATATGTTATTATATATAATTTAATTACACACACATATTGTCAGTGGTAACTTCCATGGAACAATAGACAGCAGGGTAAAGAAGATGGGGGCATACTATATTGGATTGGGTTAGGGACAGCCACTGTGACAAGGTAGCATTTGAGCAGAGGCCTGAAGGAAGGGAGGAGTGGGTCATTCTGACCTGAGGGAAGACTGTTCTGGTCAGAGTTTACAGGGGCAGAATGTCTGGGTTAGGAACAGGTTTAGTGTGTCTGAGGAGCAGCAAGGAGGCCCTGAAGCTGGTGCAGAGGGCACAGGAAAGACAGTGCCAGCAGACAAGAGCAGGGAGGTAATGGGGCCAGACCATATAGCACAGTGTGGGCCTTTGTAAGGATTCTGGCTTTTGCCCTGAGTGAGATGAGAAGCACTGGGGCTGAGAAGCGTTAGCTGAAGAGTGACGTGACCCAATCTACTAAAAACAAAACAAAACAGAAACACTTGACTGCTGAGTAGAAAACAGATCCAAGAGCAGTGAAAGTAGAAGCTGGGAGGCCATTTTGGAATGTTTTTCAATAATTCAGGCAAGAGATGATGCCAAATGCTGCTGATGGGTCAGGTAAGATGACGACCAAAACCTGACTGCTGGATTGAGCTGTGGGAAAGCCCTGGTGACATGATCAAGAGCAGTTTCAGGAGGGAGGTGAGGATAAAAGCCTGACTGGAGTGAGTTCAAGAGAAGATGGGAAAAGAGGAGTGTAGACACTCCTTCAGGGGGCAGAGGAATAGAGTGGTAACAGAAGGGAGTTACAGGGCCAAAAGAGGGTGCTTTTCTTTTATTTTATTTGAAATAATTGTTAGTGAAGTAAAGTTTGTATATAAGATTACATAAATTTTAGTTGTACAATATTATAATGTGACATCTGCATACACTACAAAGTGATCACCACCAAAAGTCTAGTTACCATCCATTACAATACAATTGACCACCTTCACCCATCTCCCTCAGCCCCCAGCTCCTTTTCCTGTCTGGAAATTATCAATCTGTTCTCTGTATCTGTGAGTTTATTTTTGTATTGTCTTGTTTGTTCATTTGCTTCTTGTTTCATTTTGGTTTTTGGGTTCCATATATGAATGAAATCATATGATATTTGTCTTTCTCTGTCTGACTTATTTCACTTAGCATAATACCCTCAAGGTCCATCCATGTTGTTGCAAATGGCAAGATTTTATTCTTCTTTATGGCTGAGTAGTATTCCATTATATGTATAGACCACAACCTCCTTATCCATTCATCCACTGATGAACAGTTAGATTGTTTCTGTATCTTGGCTATTGTAAATAATGCTACAATGAACATAGGGATGCATATATCATTTCAAATTAGTGTTTTCATATTATTTAGATATATATCCAGAAGAGGAACAGCTAGATCATATGGTAGATCTATTCTTAATTTTTTGAGGAATCTCCATACTCTTTTCCATAGTTGCTGCCCAATTTATATTCCTACAAACAGTGCAAGAGCATTTGCTTTTCTCCACATCTTCTCCAATACTTGTCATTTCTTATCTTTTTGATAACAACCATTCTAATGGGTGTGAGGTGATATTCCATTGTGGTTTTGATTTCCATTTCCCTAATAATTAGTGATGTTGAACATCTTTTCATGTGCCTCTGTCACAAATTATTCGTATATGTGTGTTTATTTTGGGGTTCTCAATTCTTTTCCATTGATTTGTGTGTCTGTTTTTTTGCCAATACCATATCTTTTATTACTATGGCTTTGTAGTATAGTTTGAAATCAGGGAGTGTGATACCTACTGCTTTGTTCTTTCTCAAGATTGCTTTGGCTATTTGAGATCTTCCATGGTTTTGTACAAGTTTTAGAATTATTTGTTCTAGTTCTGTGAAAAAAACCTTTGGAATATTTGTGGGGTTTGCATTGTATCTGTAGATTGCTTTTGGTATGATACACATTTTAACAATATTAATTCTCCCAACCCATGAACACAGAATATCATTCCATTTATTTGTGTCTTCAGTTTCTTTCATCAGTATCTTATAGTTTTCAGGGTACAGGTATCTCACTTCTTTGTTAAATGTATTCCTAGGTATTTTGTTCTATTTAATGTAATTTTAAATGGGATTTCTCCCTTAATTTTTCTTTCTGATAGTTTGTTATTCCTCTATAGAAATGCCACAAGTTTTGTAGATTGATTTTGCATTCTGCAGCTTTACTGAATTTGTTTATTAGTTCTAACAGTTTTTTGGTGGAGCCTTTAGGGTTTTCTATATATAGTATCATGTCATCTACAAATAGTGACAATTTTACTGTTTCCTTTATGATTTGGATGACTTTTATTTCTTTTTCTTGCCTTGTTGCTATGGCTAGGACTTCAATACTATATTAAATAAAAGTGGCAAGGGTGAACATTCTTGTCTTATTCCTGATCTTAGAAGAAAAATGTTCATTTTATCCTCACTGAGTATGATGTTAGCTGTGGGTTCTCATATATGATCTTTATTATGTTGAGGTACATTTCCTCTATACCAAATTTTTGAGAATTTTTATCATAAATTGAGGTCAAATTTTGTCAAATGCTTTTTCTGTATCTACTGAGACGATTATATGAAATTTATCCTTCATTTTGTTAATGTGATCTATCACATTGATTGATTTGTGGATGTTGAACCATTCTTGCATCCTTGAAATAAATCCCACTTGGTCATGCTGTTTGATCCTTTAAATGTACTGTTGAATTCAGTTTGCTATGTTTTGTTAAGAATTTGTACACCTATGTTCATCAAAGATATGTTTTCTTGTGGCCTCCTCATCTGGTTTTGGTACTAGTATCTAAAGTAATCTTTAGATTACTTTTCCATTTTGTTTTATATAATCACTATACATTTTTGCTTTGTAGTTACCATGAGGTTCACATATAATATTCTTTGTATAAAACATCCAGTTTTAAATTGATAGGAACTTAAATTTGAACATATTCCAAAGCTTTGCATTTTTGCCCACCCCCAGATTTTACTTATTTTTTAAAAAATGTTTATTTTATTTATTTTGAGATAGAGTGTGTGTACGAGTGGGGAAGGGACAGAGATTGAGTAGGAGAGAGAATCTCAAATAGGCTCCTCATTGTCAGGGAAAAGCCTGACGTGGGGCTCAATCTCATGAACCATGAGACCATGACCTGAGCCGAAATCAAGAGTTGTCTGCTTAACCAACTAAGCCACCCTGGTGCCCTGACCCCAACATTTATATTTTTGATGTCATATTTTATATCTTTTTATTTTATTCATCACTTAACTAATTATTGTAGTTCTAGTTAATTTTTCTACTTTTGTCTTATAACCTTCACACTTCTTGCTTTATAAGTGATTGATACACTATCTTTACTATCTATACATTTACCTTTTTCAATGAGATTTTTCTTTCATGTTTTCTTGTCATTAGTCATTTTTCTATTCAGTTTAAAGAAGTCTTTTATTGTAAGTCTGGGTTGGTGGTAATGGACTCCTTTAGCTTTTGCTTATCTGTAGAACCTTTAATCTCCCTCCCAGCTCTGAATAATATTCTTTTAGGGTAGAAAATTCTTGGCTGATTTTTTTTTCCCCTCTCAGCACTTTGAGTATGTCATGCCACTCTCTTCTGACTTGCAAAGTTTCTGCTGAAAAATCTGCTCTTATCCTTATAGAGTTTCCCTTATACATAACAAGTGTTTTTCTCTTGCTGCTTTTAAGGTTCTCTCATTAAGTTTTGCCATTTTAATTATAATGTATCTTGACGTGGATTTCTTTGGGTCCATTTTATTTGGAATCCTCTGGACTTCCTGGACCTGGATGTCTATTTCCTTCCCCAGTATGGAAGTTTTCAGCCATTATTTCTTCAAATAAGTTTTCTGGCCCTTTTTCTCTCTCTTCTCCTAGAACCCTATAATGCAAATGTTATTTCACTTGATATTGTGCCAAAGGTCCCTTAGGTTATCTTCACTTTAAAAAATTCTTATGCTTTGTATGAGCGAGTTCTATTGTTTTGTCTTTCATTGTCTTTTATTTGATCCATTATTCTGCTTCATCTAGTCTGCTGTTGAACCTTTCTAATGTATTTTAAGTCCAGGTATTGTATTCTTCAGCTTTGTAAACTCTGTTGGTACTTTCTTATGTTTCCCATCTCTTTGGGCACCTGGGTGGCTCAGTCAGTTAAGTATTTCCCATCTCTTTGTTGAAGTTATCACTATGTTTATCCATGCTTCTCCTGAGTTCAATGAACATCTCTTTGACCATTAGTTTGAACTTTTTATCAGGGATGTGCTTATCTGTTTCATTAAAATCTTTTTCTGAGGTTTTGTGTTGTTCTTTCATTTGGAGCACATTCCTCTGTCTCCTCATTTTGCTTGACTTTCTGTGTTTGTCTCTATGTACTAGATAAATCAACTACTTCTCCCAGTCTTGAAGAAGTGGCCTTGTGTAGAAGATGTCCCATGGGGTTCAGAAGTGCTATTGCCTCTGGCCACCAGAGCCAGGTGCTCAAGGAGTGTCTCTTGTGTGAGCTGCATTTACCCACCTAGTGTGGTGGGGCTGCAGCTGTGGCACAGGGTGAATGGAGTCCTCTCCTGACCTGACTATGACATATAGCTGTGACATTGGGGTAGGCAGGGGCCTCCACAGGGTATATCCTCTGGCCTTAACAGGGAAAGTCCCTAAATGGTATCCATCAGAGTTGGCATTAGCAGATTAGAATAAGATCACATAAATCGCACATGCCAGTGTCTCTGGTCCTCAGAGATAGTCCCAAGAACTTCCTGCAGATGCCCCAAAATTAGTAAATGAGTCTCCTTTATACACAGTTCAGGCACTTTTGAACTGGTGTTTTTGTACTGGGTCGCTGGGTGATTTAGTCTATATGTAAGCAGGTTCTCTGTTCCCTTTTAAGAGCAGGTTCTCTGTTCCCTACAGTTCTATGGTTTTTCTGGACACAATCCCCATTGGTTTTCAAAGCCAGACATTTGGGGAGCTTGTCTCTCCTATGCAGAATCTAGAGGTTAGGGTGCCTGATGTGGAGTACAATTTACTTCTCAGGGAAAAGTTCTACACTTTTGAGATCCTTCCGAATTGTGGACTGCTGTGCCAGGGTGGAGTTTTTCCTAGTGAGAACATGTCTCTGCCTGTCCTATCCACTTTGATGCTGCCCTCTTATCTTTTGTTGTAGAGGCTCCACTCATCCAGTTTTCAGGTATTTTTCAGAGGAAATTATTCCATACATAGCTGTGTCCATGGGAGATGGCAAGTTCAAGATCTACCTATGCCATCTTCTTAAACCTTTTATTAGGAATGTCCTTTTAAGATAGGAGGAATAGCAAGATGTTTGTATGCTGTAGAGAGTGATCCAGTAGAGAGTGGAAAAAGTGATTGCATAGAAACAAAAGGAAACAGAAGCTGTAGAGATTTAAGTGGGATGGATTTTCTGTTACGTTTGAGGATCAAAGTTTGGATAGGTATCATCTTGGATGGTTCACAGTTATGAGAAGGCAATGTAGGTGGATGGGTGGATAGATGGGTTTGTCGGGATTTGAAGGAGCCCTTTTCTGACCATCTACAATCTCAGTGGAATAGGAAGTAAGATCACACACACAAAATCAGCAGAGAATGGACATAGAGAAAGAGAATTTGGACATCTCCAGGAAGCAGAGAAATTGTGAAATAGTCTCCTAAGAGAACAAGAGAGTAAAGGGACAACAGAATCTAATAGGGATTTCCAAGCACAAAAAGATCCTATTTGAATTACTGCCTTGAATTTGAAGTGAAACCAATCAGATTGGTTGCATGGTCTCTAATCACATTTAGCTAGTAGGTTCAAGTATGAATGGGTGAAAAGTTGGATTCAACTAGAGTTAGGATTGTTCTCAGGGGAGCAGGACAAAGAGGGATCACGGGAGTTCAGAGTGCATAGCTGAGAGTTGCAAGTAATTATAATTCTAGGTCATGAGATCTGAGCTGTATAAGGAAGGAAGAGAGAACATGAGTGGGTTGAGAAATGGTATGATTGTAATTGGATCAATGGATTGTAGGTGTTACTGGTTACAAAAAAAAATTTGTTGCAGTTGGGGTACTAGAGGGAGTAAACTGTAAAGATAGGAGAGTGGGTTACTCAGAGGCAAATGTGAATTCTTTTGCTAATGGAAGAAAAGTGTATTAGTATCAGTTTCTTGGCCCTTTCCAGCCCACAGAGGTCCCCTTCCTTCACCTTCACCTTCACCACAGTAGTGGTCCAGTTCTTGTCACATAGTATCATTCTGATTTACCCTTCTGCTTCCCTCTTTCACATTTAAGGACCTCTGTTGGTATATCGGACCCACCTGGATAATCCAGGACACTCTCTGTATTTAAGGTCAGATGATTAGTAACCTTAATTCCATCTGCAATCTCAATTCCTCTTTGCCACATAATGCAACACATCCACGGATTCTAAGGATTCAAACGTAGACATCTTTGAGGGGGGTTATTATTCTACCTACATAGAAGGAGTGTTGTTATTGGTAAAGATAAGGTTTAGCTCTGGTTGTGAGAGTGAGTGACTTAACTGGGGTAGAGAACAAGATCATTGGACAAGAGAAGGTTTGGGAAATGTTTGGATAGTGGAAAGAACATCTGCAAGAATATTGAAATTAACAAGAAGTATAATAGGAATGTATTAAACAAAATAATAGAAAATTTAAATCATCAAGGAATGGATGGTAATGGCTAGAGGATAAAGCAATTTTCATTGACAAGCTTTTGGGTGAGAGGTGGTATTGAAAATAGATGCAGGGGCACCTGGGTGGCTCAGTCAGTTGTCTGACTTCAGCTCAGGTCATGATCTCATGGTTCATGGTTCGAGCCTCGTGTTGAGCTCTATGCTGATAGCTCAGAACCTGGTGCCTGCTTCAGGATTCTGTGTCTCCTCTCTCTGCACCTCCCCCACTCACACTCTGTCCCCATCTCTCAAAGATAAATAAATGTTAAAAAAATTAAAAAAGAAAATAAATGCAGTGGAAGTTGGAGTCAAAGGAGAAGACATTTCCAAGTTCTGCTTCTCCAGAAGAAGGTTTATAAAAGGTAATCAAATGACCAAGAATTCCAGAAATGTGGAATTCTTTTATTGCATTTCTCAAGGTGAGCTATCATAAGTGTAAGGTCTTGTTTTAAACTTTTCAAAACTTTTAAACATCTATTACTTTCATGTATGCTCAACTGTGAGATGGAAACAGGAAGGTTATCTTTCATTATTCTCTCATCATTTAGAAAGAAAGGGATTAGTTGACAGCAAATAAGTGAAGCATTAGCTTTATCTTGTGCCCATTCAATTACTTAGCAGAGTTATTGAAAATATCATGAGACATACAATAAAGCATCTCATAGCTTCTTTCCTCCAGGAGACTAAACTCTTGGGTCAAAATTCCTTTGATAATCTTATAAAAGCTCTGGATTTTTGCCCTTAAAAAGGCACATGGGTAAGTATACACAAAATTTACTTATAATTTCATGACACCCCCAGTTTCCCTAAAGTCCCAAGGGATCCATACATCCTAGGATAAGAACCTCTTGTCTAAATGCTAAAGTAAAACTATACGCAGTAGAAATGGACTAACAATGTAAGTCACAGGGGAAGGTATAATTGGATGCCAAATGATGTGGCACAGGAAATAGTAGTTTTAATCCAGAAGAGTGTTACATCACTGATCTTGGGAATAATTGTGGAAAGATACAGAGAATCTTGAAGAATTGAGAAGATTACATGTAAAAGAGGAAAGATAGAATCCCAGTTAGGAAGAGGGAGAGGAGAAAAATTGGCAATTACCTTGGGGACAGTGAATAGCCCAGTCTGACCATCTGTGAAATGTGGGCAAAATGAGTACTAAGAAATATATGTAAAAGACAATGAAAACTTGTGGTGAATAGAGCACCCCCACCCCCAACCCCAGCCAAACATTATAAATGTGGTCAATGGATTTGTTTCAGGATGAACAATGCGTAAAACTATTATTAAAATTGATTCATTAGGGGTTTCTACATGTGTGCCAAACACTTATAAAAGCTATTTTCAAAAGAAAATATTGTAGCAGGAAAAAGTAACTTTAAATGAGAAAGTTCTTATAAGATTGTACAAAAGCTACCTGAATATTACATTTTTCTTGTGATTTTTATATATCTTTTAAATGTTCTTGGCTTCTGAAAAACTGATTTATGAAGACAAAACAAAGGCTGTACTTTATTTATTTAAAAAATTTTTTTTAAATCTTTATTTATTTTTGAGAGAAAGAGAGAGAGAGAGAGAGAGAGAGACATAGTTCAAGCGGGGCAGGAAGAGAGAGAAAGGGAGACACAGAGAGAGAGTGAGACACAGAATCTGAAGCAGGCTCCAGGCTCTGAGCTGTCAGCACAGAGTCCCACGCAGGGCTGAGTCCCACGTGGGGCTCGAACTCACTCACTGTGAGATCGTGACCTGAGCTGAAGTCAGATGCTTAACTGACTGAGCCACCCAGATGCTCCTAAAGGTCCTTCTTTAAACTTGGATAAATAATGCTTCCATGGTTTCAAGTGTTGGTGTGAGATCCCAAACTCATCTTCTGACCCTCTGTCCTCCAACTTTCCCTTGCCTTCTACAGAATATGAGCTGCCACATGGAAGAGAGTAAGCAAAAATGTCAGTAAATTGCGGCTACTTTGATAGCATTTAGAGAAAGAGTCAGTGTTTGAGGAACCCTTAATATCAAATGAGAAACAGATGAATGATGATAAATAATGCTGTCTATTGCCCTGAGTTGCCACATTGGAATCTAAATCTGAGACATTACAGGGAAAATCTTGTGCAAGAGCCATTGAAGGACTGAATTACACCAAAATGAGATCCCTTACAGATTTTTCTGAGCAAAATTCCCCTTAGCAATATAGCCATCGAGAGTAATTATGAGTGTTCCAGAATCATCATACGCCAGGACTGGAAGAGATTGAGATGTCCTCGAGTCTGACTCCCCAAGTGATTCTTGCATTTCCTCTCTAACATGTCAGCCTCTTCTCCGAATAAACATATCTGGAGATGGACAAAGTTAGTGTCGTGCTGCTATATGCTTTACTGGATTCTGAAGGGGGGGCAGGGAATTGACTTGTAGCATTTGCCAATTTCCATGGTGTAAATGCTCCCACCAATGTCTTATTCAAGCTACCAACATGACATCACCATTATGTGGTATTTCCACCATATAGATTCAGTAGAACTAAATAATTTCATGAGAATGGGTAATAGTAAAACATAGTGAAATAATTAGGAAACGATGAATTTTGAACAATTGTATCTTAAAATATACAATTTGTTTATAATATTATAAGATTTAGCTTGTAACAATGGCTTTACATAATAAAGGGGCTCTTGTGAGTCAGCACACAAGCTGCCTCCAGCACAGCACCCCAGGAAAGGATCGAGGACCACCCTCCCCCTGCAGTGCCCTCAGAAAGTTCTGGTCAACAGCCACTTTCCAATACCACCAGCCAAGCATTCTGGACTCGGCCTGTCTTCCTTGTTTCACTCTCATTTCTCTATAGTTTCTTCCAACAACAAACATCATTCACAGAAATAACCCCCTGGGGCGCCTGGGTGGCTCAGCCAGTAGAGCATGCAATTTTTAATCTCAGGGTCATGAGTTCAAGGACCAAGATGGGCATGGAGCCTACTTAAAATAAAAAGAGAATTGAAAAAAATAACCTCCAGATGGATTACTGATCTCAGAGTAAAAATAAAACCATTAAAGAACTAGGAGGTATATGGATGGATATTTTTATAAACTTGAGACAGATTTCTTAAGCATGACATAGAATCCAGAAGCCATGGGGGAGGGGGGGTGGGGGGAAGAAACAGACTTGATTTAATAATTTAAGACCTCTGCATGAGAAAATATTTCATTATGGGGCACCTGGGTGCCTCAGTCAGTTAAGTGTTAGACTTCAGCACAGGTCATGATCTTGTGGTTCATGAATTTGAGCCCCATACTGGGGTCTCTGCTGTCAGCACAGAGCCACTTCAGATCCTCTGTCCTCCTCTCTCACTGCCCCTCCCCCACTCATGTTCTCTCTCTCTCTCTCTCTCTCTCTCTCTCTCTCAAAAATAAATAAATATTTTTAATAAAGGAAAAAGAAAATATTTCATTATAGTTTTTTGTATTTTTAATGGTTTTATTTATTCTTGAAGGAGAGAGAAAGAAAGACAGAGCATGAGCGGGGGAGGAGCAGAGAGAGAGGGGGACACAGAATTCGAAGCAGGCTCCAGGCTCTAAGCTGTCAGCACAGAGCCCGATGCGGGGCTCGAACTCAGAAACTGTGAGATCATGACCTGAGCTGAAGTCAGACGCTTAACCGACTGAACCATCCAGAAAATATTTCGTTATAAAAAGTTCCAGGAAAATCATAGAATGAAAGAAAACTTAAGAGACGTATCTAGCAGGTTCTTAGCCAGACTCTATTAAACACTCTTACAAAAAACAAAAGGAAGAGGATATAAAATCCAATTGCAAAATGGGCCAAGGGTATGAACAGGTAAGGCATTGAAGAACCATCACTGCTGGTAGACATATGAACAGATGCTCAAAGAAATCACAATGAAACAATGAAATACTTTTGTCATTTAGCCGATTAGTAAATATTAAAATGTTTGATAACCCCCGTGTCAGGGAAGACATGGGAGAACAGGCATTTGTAACTGTCAGTAGAAGCACAAACCAGCGCAGCCTATTTGAAGAGAGAAAAATAAGTTAAAATGCACGTAAACATCTGTTATCTTTTGTTTTGTTGTGAATTTACCTAAATTTTGAAAAACGAGCCAAAATATATGTACAAAAATGTTTGTCCCAGCATGGGTATAAATGCAAACACTAGAAACAATGAATGTTCTCTATTAGGAGTTCTGGTTAGGAACCTACCGTGGGGCCACACAACATAAGGCCATTCGACTGTAGAAGAGCTGTCTTTGCAAATATAAATGCTCTCCAGGATAGATCATTAAGTAGAAAAAAGGTGCCAAGCACAGTATTTAAAATTATTCCATTCAGGGAGATTTAACAGGATAAAGGATATGTATATTTATATATGTTTGTATAATCATCTTTTTCTGGGAGGAAATACAGGAAACTGTCAGCAGGCATTACCTTTGGGTAGAGAGACTGGAGGTCAGAAGGTGTTTACTTTTCATTTTCTATCTCTTATGCTCTAAAAAAGTACCATGTTCATGTATCACCTTTAGAGAATAAATGTTTTTTTTTCCTAAAAGAAATAAGAGTGTCTTAGTTTTGGCTCTCTAGAAGCAGTCTCAGAGACAAGGCTTTGAGTGTGAGGGTCCATGTGGGAGGTGAACCTTGGAAACGCGAGTAGGGGATCGAGGAAGCGAGACAGGAAAGGAAAGGACGTCAATCAAGGGCATGTTGTCAATCAAGTCACCACTGCAGGCAACGGGACACTGTGTGATCCAGTGTCAAACTCGCACCTCGGAGTTAACCCAGAAGCGGCGAAGGAGCTCAGATGTGTGTGCGCTAACTCCTGTGGGTCACTGACTCAAGTCTGCTCTGGGGCCCTCATTGCGTGACTCATTCACAGGCAGAGCGGGCTCTGGTGGCTGCAGGAAGCCCCAGACAGAGTTGGCAGCGTCTGCTTGGCCATGGCAGGTGGAGGGTAAGAGGGGCCACCAGGTACATCTGTCACGGAGACCATAGATGGAGCACCAGCTCACGGCCGATAAATAAAATGTGCCTATCGCTGACCTAGCACATTCACATCTAGGAATCTCCCTCCCAGTACACTAACATACCCAGGCCCTGATCAACAATACAGGAAGACACAGATGTTATTGCAGGATTTTTTCTAACATAGTAGAACTAAAACAAACAAAAAGATCAATCAGCTAATCGGTTAATCAGGAGGAAACACATTAAACACACCACGGTGTACCCTGTATATGCGAAGCCAAGAAAAAGAAGGAGATATATTTTATTAACTTTCATGAAAAAGAAAATCTCTGAGGCACATCACACTGTGTAACAATATATGTATAGTAGGATCTCATCTTTGTAAACGATAAAACGAAACAAGCAGGTAAAAACACACATAAATTCCTAGTCCATTCTGTGTGCCTTTATGTGTACACAGAAAAAGGTCAGGAAAGAAACAAGTTGCAGGAATAAGTGCAATTTAAAGTATACATTATTATGTTTTAATGTATTATGATACATTCGTTATATTTCAAGGTATCATTGTAAGAACCCACATTGGGGCGCCGGGGTGGCTCCGACCGTTGAGCGCCCGACTTCGGCTCAGGTCATGATCTCGCGGTCTGTGAGTTCGAGCCCCGCGGCAGGCTGTGTGCTGACAGCTCAGAGCCTGGAGCCTGCTTCGAATACTGTGACTCCCTCTCTCTGCCCCTCCCCCTCTCATGCTCGCTCTCTCTCAAAAATAAATAAATGTAAAAAATTAAAACAAATTTTAAAAAACGAACCCACATTATACGAAAAGGGGGGCCAGAAATAAAACAAATTTAAAAAAAGAACCCACATTATACGAAAAGAGGGGTCAGAAATAGTACCTACCTCCCAGATTCTTGCAGAGCAGAGATAATCCATGTCACGTAACCTAGCACAGAGCCACACGCTCAATCTTCAATAAATAATTGACACTTGTTTTTGAATGAGGTGACGTCACAGCGTGAAGAAACCTTGTATGAAGTGAGTCAGACATCCCCATCTCATCCCACATCACTTCATTGGTCCATGTATTTGAGGGCTCTCATCCAGGGCCTCCTACCAGCCAGACATAGGAGACACATCAGGAAAGCAGACCGATGCACATTCTACTTGGGCAATTATCAAATAAATGTGCCACGTGTGAAGAGGTGGGTAAATGCTCTGGAGAAGGATACAGCAGGGTAAGGGAGTGTTGGGGGCAGGTTGCTGTTGCTTATAGATGGTCTCTCATAGAGTCGTATGTGAGACTTCAGGAAGCTGCGAATGTTCGAGGACTGAGCTTTCCAAGAAGAGGGAAGAGCAAAGGCAAAGGCCCTGGGGTAGGAGAGTGTTGGCCTGTTTGAGGAAGTCAGGAGGCCTGTGTGGCTGGAGCAGAGTGGGGAAGACGGAGGGGAGAGGAAGAGGGAAGTTCCCACAGGCAGCGGGTTCTCATCTAGAGTCTGCGCCTCCAGGGTGGGCTGTGGCAAGGCAGGAGAGTTTTACTGAGTGAGGTGTAAAATGGTTGGGGGGGTTACACTGGGCTGGATATTTTAAGGTCACTGTGGTTGGCCTGCAGTAGACGGACTGGGAGAGGGGAAGCTGGGGAAGGGAGGTCAGATGGGGCGCTCCTTTACAATGTTAGGAGAAAGAAGACGAAGAACATGACTGTGGTGGAGTGTGGGGAAGGGGGGAGGAGATAATGTGAAGAATTAAGAGGTGAAACCAGCAGAACCTGATAATTAGAAGTGAAGTAAGGAGGAGGGGGAGGAGGAGAGGGGTGAGGAGGGGGAAGGAGGAGAGGAGGGGAGGAGGAGGAAGAGGAGGGAGGAGGAGGAAGAGGAGAGGAGGAGGAGAGGAGGAGGAGAGGAGGAGGAGAGGAGGAGGAGAGGAGGAGGAGAGGAGGAGGAGAGGAGGAGGAGAGGAGGAGGAAGGGAGGAGGAGGAAGAGGAGGGAGGAGGAGGAAGAGGAGAGGAGGAAGAGAGGAGGAGGAGAGGAGGAGGAAGAGGAGGGAGGAGGAGGAAGAGGAGGGAGGGAGGAGGAGGAAGAGGAGGGAGGAGGAGGAAGAGGAGAGGAGGAGGAGAGGAGGAGGAAGGGAGGAGGTGGAAGAGGAGGGAGGAGGAGGAAGAGGAGAGGAGGAGGAGAAGAGGAGGAGAGGAGGAGGAAGGGAGGAGGAGGAAGAGGAGGGAGGAGGAAGAAGAGGAGAGGAGGAGGAGAAGAGGAGGAGAGGAGGAGGAAGGGAGGAGGAGGAAGAGGAGGGAGGAGGAGGAAGAGGAGAGGAGGAGGAGAGGAGGGAGGAGGAGGAAGAGGAGAGGAGGGCAAGAAGAGGAAGGGAGGAGGAGGGGGAAGGAGGAGAGGAAGAGGAGGAACAGGAAGAAGGGGGAGAGAAGGAGAAAGAGGAAGAGGAAAAGGAGGAGGAGGGGAGGAGGAAGGAGGAAGAGGGGGAAGAGGAAGAGGAAGAGGAAGAAGGAGAGAGGAGTCAAGATGAAGCTGAGGTAAAATGAACATTGCTGTAGGGAACACCTGTGAGAGAAAGCGCTGCCCAGGGAGGGCCTCATGACCTCTACCTGCCACACACCTGAATTCTCCAGCTGCACCAAACGATCGAGTCACCCAGAATGCCCTTGCCCTACTTGGCCGCCTACAGAACTCATCTTCATTCTTCAAACCCCAGCTGAGACACCACCACCCGTTGGTGGCTTCATGCTACAGCTCGAACGAATCGTTTTGCTCCTTCTGCACCACTCAGGGCCTGGCGCCCCGTCCAGTGCGCGGCTTCCCGACCCGTTAGTAGCACGTGTTGTGTTGCCAATAGGTTGTGGGCCTATTTGTGCGCTTAGGCCTCCGGGTGTCCCGGTTGGGCCTAGGGCAGCTGGAGCTCCTCCCGGCTGGTGCCCGCCAGCTGTGAACAGCACATCCGTGGAGCTGGAGTACCACACCGCACAAATACTCTCATCTTCCGTATGCGCTGTGCCTGGGGTGGGGGGTGGGGGGGGGATATCCTCTGTTAATCACCCAGGAGGCTAAATGGGAACCGTTTTAGTCTCGGTTTCAACCGAGGCCCCAAAGCAATAGATGAAACATTCCAAAATGAGCTGTAGGAGTTGCGAAAGTGCTTATGGAAACCAGTTTTCTACTCTCCGCCACCACCCACCTCCAGACTATAAAAGATGACAGAGAGGCCGAGAAAAGAATTGAGGTTTACGGTAGAGCATTTTGTGAGAGGAAGCTAAGCTGCGCATCTCACCCAGAAGAGTGGGATGACTGCCCTCCCTCCCACCAACGTACGGGGGCTTTGAGGAAATATTTGGAGGGCTAGCCTCCCCTGAAGCTGGGGGGGCGGGGCACGCTGGCTGGGGTCGGGCTGGAGTCTAGAGGGGAGAGCCTGGCTGGTCTGCTGCTCTGATGGCAAAGCAAGGAGAGGTGACTGCCTTGGGATCAGCCGGTGCTCAGAGTCGGGGCCCCGAGGACTCAGTGTTTTCAGAGGGTTGTATGAAAAGGGTTGTATGCCACGCAGAGAGGGAGGAGCCCCTAAGGGGAGGTGACTTCAGATTCCCAGGAGCTGAGAAAAGTGGAAAATGAGCAGCCAGACGCATTCAGAGCCTCAAGGGGTTGCGGTGGAGATAGGATTGTGGCCGAACTGGGAATGGGGACTTGGAAGGTCTTGGAAAAGCAATGGAGTCACCACGCGAGAAACAAGTGGCTGGAACGCTTGTGGGCCACGAGAGTGCAAATCCACAGCCACGTGTAGTCCTAGTCCTGTAAGAACCTCCTGGCTCCCCGACTTTCCTCGTCCTCCTCCTCTCCCCGACTCCCAACCCTGAGAGAGTCAAATCCACAGCAGGGGTGGGTGGGGTGAGGGGTCCCTTGCTCCTGCAGACATTGGCCTGAGGTCAAGGCAGGGGGACAGGAGTCAGGCGAAATTGTACTATTAAATGAAGTGTGAAGCTTCTGATTATTACACTTGATGAGCCATATTAATTACTGAAATGAGTGGTGTTTGGAGATCTGACTGGGGCACTTTTAACATCTAAATGTGATCAGGAAAGTCCCGGCGCCCTGAGTTCTCCCCAGGACGGAGAAAGGACATCTCTACCAAATGCACGACAGGGAGCTTGAGGATAAGAGCACACTCGCCTTCTCATTACGCCCTGTGGAGCCTGGCTTGTCTGTCCTAGCCAGTGTGACCCGTCTCCATTCTTCCCCCGACCGTTCAAAGCTCCTCGAGGGTGGGGACCACGCTTACACCTGTCGGTGTCCTCAGATTGGGTGTCATGCTTGGCACCCAGCATGGGGCATCATGGAGTTTCGTGGATAGATCCAAAGGCCGTCGTGTCCTGCTTTGTTTCCGTCTCTTTCTTCTCAGTTTTCTCAGTTTGGGCCTCACCTCCGTGCCTTGAATGAGTTCCAGGTGAAAGTGGATGTTGGGCACCCTCAGCCCCCAACTCAGCCCTGAGGGCCTCCGGGCCAGTTTCTGTGGTGGCTGACACCCAACCCCGGTTACCTTCCATGGCAAGCCCACCTTTATCCCAGCACCTTCCGAAAGCCTCATCTCCACTTTCCTGCTCTCAATCCCGTGGTCTGTTTCCCGTCTCCCCCAAAGTTCATGGCTCCCCACCACTGCCAGCTTCCCTGTTACCACCTGAACACTTCTTCCTCACACACACCGGTTACACTCCACAGCCCTTCTTCTCCGTCTTCACTCTGGCCACGGAGAGTGTTGTGGTGCAGGCGACACTATAGTCAAGGGAAAACGGGGATGCTTGTGGGCACGGCCACAGAACTGCCCTGCACGTAAAGCAAAGGGGAACAGCGTGGCACCCTCTGAACCACCGCAGGCTTCAGCTGTGTCTGCCTTCCTGCTCCAGACTGTGGGTGCTGCCGCGCTCCTGGAGGGGCCCAGCCTCTGAGTTAGGACTCGATTTAGCCACCGAGGGAGGTGTGTGAGAGTGACGGGCTCAGGGGCCTCGTCCATTCATCCAAGGGCAGCCCAGGGCATTCCTTATTCATGACTCTGAGCTCTGTGTTTTCTGCTTAGCTGCATCTCTGCTGTCGGATTTGCTGGACTGGGGGGCTTGCTTTTCCTGGCCTGTACTACCCACGGGAGGCCGACTCTCCTGGGCTCTGCTTCTCCCATGCCAGAGCCCTGGCCCTGGCCCCTGCCGCCAGCCTCTCTGACCCATAGGAGCTATAGGATCTGCTAACCTAGTTTCTGAGCCTGGATCTTTCCTGGCCATCCCTGTTCAGTGGCACCCCGACCCTGGCGTGGACCTATGGGTCATGAAATCTTGACGTAATTGAGTTTGTATTAGAAAAGATGAGGACAAAGTAGGAGGTGAGAAAAATCACCTGATGGTGATGATCATCTGAACTGAGCTGGAAGGAAAGTGCCCCTGAGGCACCAGATCAGAAAACTCCCCAGGTTCACTTGTCTGTCCCCAGCTACGACACACTGGTCATGACCAGCTGCACCTATCTGGAGACTCCGTCAAGACCACAGATGAGAAAGATTGTCTAACGAAGCATGCTTCACACTGACGAAACCCTGGCAACAGAGGTAGAGTTGTCTGTCTTTAGTCTGGCAGACACCTCACTTTGAAATTACTAAAACAATCATAAATGGAAACCATGCTCCCTGAATCTCTGAGCTACATGAACGAAATCTCTTAATTTGATAGGTTGTTGTTAAGGGGGCAATTACTTACAGCGAGCAAGGGAAATGACTTCCTCTTCGCCAAGCAATATTGGAGAAAACGAGAGACCTTTCTTATAGCATACGTTCCATGTGTTTTTCCTCTGGGGATTGGCCACCAATATTCCTTCAGTTTCTCATTGCCGAATACAAATCCCCTCATGCGCCTTGCCAGCTGCCCCTCCCCTGTGGCATGATTCCCTGGAAGGAGGCGGGGGACAGCGCGGTGGCGGGGGAGGGGGGAGCACTGCAGGACCACAGCAGAGACGTGGGCAGGTCTGCACCAGGGGCCCGGGATTTGCCCTGGGAGCTTCTAGCCCATTTCTTCATGAGCCCAAGTTCTGGGATCTAGGTGAGGCCACACATTGGTTCTTCCAGTAGCCCTCTCTTTGGCACTTGGGGTGCCCTCATCAACTTGGGGCACCTGCCAGGGATTTCCAAACCCCCGGAGGATTATATTCTTCTTCTTCTTTAGTCCTCGTACCACCTCTGCTTTCCAAAACAGGAAAAAACATGGCACCCTACACCACACCACACAACCTGGCACCATGACTTCAGGGCCACTCACAAACTGCTCACATCCTTCCAATCCCTTTAATGGGGGGCAAAGGGTCTCATCCCTCAAATAGAGATAGGGCTGCAGTGTGAACCAAAGCTTCTCAGGCTCTGTTCCAACTGGGTGGGCAGGTGTATTCATAAATTGATCACCTCAGCCCCTGGGAGCTGGCCTCCCCTCTGTGGGTAGGTTCTGAAGAGGGGGGACCCAAGTTCTGGAGATATTCCCCACTTCCTCAGCTTGTTAGCTGGAGCCCAGCATGGTCCACAGGAGGGGCGGCTGTTGGGCACAGGGCGGTAGGCTGTGCTCCACCGCTGAGCAGGGCGGGCCCGAGTCCTGAGAGCCGCCACCATTCACCTCCCGCGCCCAGCACTGGAAATGGAAGATTTCCTCTAATTCTGACTACCTCGCAATCCTTCCTGGCCGCTTTTTGTTCTCTGTTTCGACCCGGGGATAGGGTCTGCTTGACCAACATCAATGCCCTTCTCCTCCTCTGGCCTGTGCTCAGAATTCGATAGCAGGTGTAGGAGCACCTGGCTGTGCCCTTTAGCCTGGGGTCCCAGGGGAAAGGGCCTCACGTTTTCGCTCAGCAGGAAGACTCCAGAAATAGCAGCCACGGTTTGCTTTGGGGGATTTTATAATACAGGTTTCCTTCCCCCTCAAAAAAGTGAAGGAGTACTTTCACATTAAAATACGTTATATTTTCTAGGCAAGAGCTATCCCGCCTTCCCAGCGGCAGTTTTCAAACATTTGAAAGATGTTAGCTGGTGAGTCAAATCTCCCTTTATTCTTTCGGTTTTTCTCTCACTCTGAAAATATGTGTATATATATGCACACATTACACTTGGAGGCATATTTTCTGAGATGTAAATAAGTAAGGAAAGTGTGTGGCGCTTGGAATTCTGGTGCTTAGAAGAGACGGTATGTGCTCTTGATTCCAACACACAGTTAGCACATTGTCACCTACCTCACACGCGAGCATCTGTTCCGTTCATCTGTAACCCACCTCTGCTACCCTCGTCTGCACTTACCCATCTGATCAACAAGGCGCTTGAGCTACCGTCCCGCTCCCGCACTTGCTTGTGGATGGTTCCCAAGGCCAGCAAATCAAATCTGAGGCCAGGTTGCTACCTATATCCAAAGAAAAGTGTCCATGTATATTTTGGGTCCATTTTACAGCTGTTTGGTATAACCATTGTCAAGGAGAAATGAGCAGGTTGGGTATCATAAAATCAAAAACAGAATAACATTTGAAATTGTAATGTATGTCTATTTTTTAAATTATTTTTTAAGCACGATCTTTTTTATTTAAAAAAAATTTTTTAATGTTTACTTATTTTTGAGAGAGTGACAGAGTGCAAGCGAGGGAGGGGCAGAGAGGGAGACACGGAATCTCCCAAGCAGGCTCCAGGCTCTGAGCTGTCAGCCCAGAGCCCAGCGGGGGGCTCGAACTCATGAACCATGAGATCACCTGAGCCAAAGTCGGGTGCTTAACCGACTGAACTACGCAGGCTCCCTTGTATGCTTATTTTTAAAAATGAGGAGGGTCCTATTTTGATTTGCGGACTGCTGTGCTGGTCTTGGAGTCTTCTCCCGCCAAGTCTGGGAGGAAATCGGCTCTTTCACGTGGTGTTTTGGTCTTGGCCTTGGCACGCCTCGCTTCACTCCCCTCGCACGCAGGCAGCGTCCTTTGCACATGGCGGGGTTGTCCTGCGGAAATAAAGCTAGTGTTGCGTGCTAAATTCCATTGCAGACGCTCTCCTAGCAACCCAGTGACACTAACAAACCCGACAATAACGTTTTGTCTTTAGCTCTATAAAGCAACGTGGCCATTAGTCTCACCAGAAAACTCAAAAGGATATTTTGCAAGTGGAGAGTGATTGGAGCTGAAACTTTGGATCCGTTGCTTTTCTCCCGTCTGCTCATATCAAACCGGGCAGGCACCAGATTTTCACTTCGGGAGCAGGACATACCCAAAGGAACACCGGATAGGGAAAAGAGTCTGGGAAGGTCCTAGTCCTGGTTAGTGAGCTACCTGTGTTCCCTTGGCCGAGTCGCTTCAACGCTCGAGCGCTCGGTCTTCCTCATCTTCCAAATGAGGACTGACTTAACACTCCATAGTGCCTGTGGATGGGCCTACACTTGTCCTCCTGCTGAATCAGAATCTCTGGAACTGTGTTCCTCCCATGTTACTCTTAACCAAAGGCAAATGGAAGACATTGCTGAGCAATTGTAAAGACGCTTAGGTAAATAGCTTTCCAATTTTGTTTGCTCGGCACAAGAGGTTCAACGTACACTCAATATACGCCTTGTATTGCGGGGAACAGTGTTTTCTCCGGCAGATTTTATAAAGGGCTAAAGCAACCCATTTTCTTTGCTGTTTCTGATTAGCCCTCCTCTGTACAAGACTATATATCATGCATCCCTATCAGTAAAAAACTTTTGAGCGTGTACATCCAATATATCTACATACTTTAAAAATATTTAATATTCATATCTGTATTTACTTATATACTATATTGTACTTTAATGTTAACATATTATAAACATTTAAAAATACTTAATATGAATGTTTTAAAAGGAAAAATGTTGAAATAAC
This sequence comes from Lynx rufus, assembly GCF_022079265.1. Classification (NCBI taxonomy): domain Eukaryota; kingdom Metazoa; phylum Chordata; class Mammalia; order Carnivora; family Felidae; genus Lynx; species Lynx rufus. Next base: position 28,213,475 of record NW_025814889.1, on the reverse strand, counting down.
ATTTTAAAAAATCTGATCAGTGAAATCTTGGTTTAACACGTGCTAGAGCAAGGTCAAAAATAATTCATGATGTTGCTTTTTTAGTTCACTACATTTTGTTACTTCGTTATAATAAATGAAAATATGCTTCACCAAGATATGTAGATTCAGGTGGAAGAAGTACCTTTTTTTAAACTACATTTACTAAATTATGATACTGATCTTTTAAATTCCATCCACTACTTATTCTAAGATTTGTTATGGGCTAGTATATTTCCAGTTTTCTGAATGTTCAATAGTTGTTGCTGTAAATTAACTGGAAAGTGTGGCATTTTTAAATATTTTCTAACAAATATTCAAAATTCTGCATTTGGATAAAGTTCATTTGGAAAAACTGGGGGCATGTAGAAAATTCTGTTTCTAAGATTTTTGTGTTGTACAGATAATAGTTTTTATATTTGTTTCTGCCAATAAAAGCCACATAAATTGGAAGTATTTTCTAAACATTCGTTTTCAAAATACTCTCTCCATGGTATGAATTTCTTTCAAAAATTATTACTTTTATTACTCACTCAAAAGCCAGTGTATCTGGAACATTTGTATTTGTAAAAGAATAATGACCATTTCAAGTTTAATAGTATTCTTAAGTGCTTTGTTGTGAGATAACTTAGAACCCTCTAAGGGCCCAAAAGATTTTTGTGGTCATTTCCCTATCTCATTAAGGTTCCATTTCTATTTTCCTTTCAGTTCGTCACAGTGATGACATCCTGTAACATTTTGTGGATTTCTGGTTCATCTGTTTTTGCTGCAATGGAATCCTTGTGACTGAAGCAGTCAATGAATGTCATAGGAGGGACAGGTCTGTGCATTTTCTTCGATTTCTTTGCTTTTAAATTTTCTCCAAACTGCCATCCTGTAAGGAGTACACTTATAGGGACACCACCCTAGCCCCATGTTTTCTCTTCTTTTAATTTAAAAAAAGTTTTTTAAGTTTATTTATTTTTGAGAGAGAGAAAGAGAGAGAGAGAGAGAGAGTGCCAGGAAGGGACAGAGAGATGGGGGTGGGGGGGGCAGAGGAGAGAGAGAGAATCTCAAGCAAGTTCCACGCCATTAGCTCAGAACCTGATGTGGGGCTTGAACTCAGAAATTGTGAGATCATGACCTGAGCAGAAGTTGGAAGCTTAATTGACTAAGCCACCCGGGTGACCCCCCCCCCATTTCTTCTTAATTAAAGAAACCATTCATTGTTGAGCATGAGTCTTTTTCTCGTACATCTTTTCTTTGGCAGACCTTGTAGAAGCATTTCTGCATGTATTCCAATATTGAAATGGAATCAAGCAGCCCATTGACAAAGTCGTGTCCGAAGCATCTCAACTTTGATTCTTCAGTGACAATTCATTCAGCGACCATCCGCGGTTTTTCACTTTTACTAACACTTTCTGTCCTCTAAAGAGTTTTCTAACTAGAGAGAGCATTGAAATGTTTCACCATTGCCTTATGTAAATTATTTCTCTCCTGCAGTTTTTCCAATGATATATTTGCTGTAAGAGAAATTTCAAAAGCAGCTTTTAAATATGTGTAAAAATTTAGTAAATTGTTCTTAAAATCCTGATTGAGGGGCACCTGGCTGGCTTAGTCGGTTGAGCATCCGACTTTGGCTCAGGTCATGATCTTGCAGTCCGTGGGTTCGAGCCTTGTGACAGGCTCTGTGCTGACAGCTCTGAGCCTAGAGGCTGCCCCTCCCCTGCTGGCACTGTGTCTCCCTCTCAAAAATAAATGAATGTTAACAGAAATAATGATAAAATAAAAATAAAATCCTGAATTGAGAATCACACAACTTTATACTTCAAACAAAACCAGAGGCATGGGCATGTGTGTGTGTGTGTGTGTGTGTGTGTGTGTGTGTATTCTGGATTATTCATTTCAGATAACTTGCTAGTCATGATAATTTTGTTCTATCATCTTCTAATATTGCAGAGAAACACTATACACTTAGGTCAACATTCACTGTTAACAATAATGAATATAAAAAGCTATACGTCAAAAAGAGTTTTTAAAGATACTTTTAATTTGAGATTATATTTAGTATATTTTAGGTTTACAGAAAGATTGCTAAAATAGATCAAAGAATTCCCATACAGGCTCATGCAGCTTCCCCTAAAGTTAGCCTCTTCTAACTACAACATATGTATCAACACTAAGAAATGAGCATTAGTAAAGTATTATTAACTATAGACTTTATCAGAATTTCTCCAGTTCTTCCATTATTGTCCCTTTTTGGTTCCAGGATACAATCCAGGATACCATGTTACCAAAATTGTCAATAGTCAGTACCACATACTAATTATGTGAAGATCTGTTTAGTTAAAACGAAATAATATTATTTTCCATTCCAGTTCACCAGCAATGAGTTAACTACAAAATGTTACAAGATGCTAGAAGTGAGGGTGTCCTTGTCCTTGTCAGTTGTGTTGTTGAATTAGGGTTCTCTCTTCTACTGTACTTGAAATGAGGCAGTCTGGCTCACAGATTAAGGGCCCAATCTCCATATGTTCATTAAATATTGGGTAGTCTTCCTTGTTTTTCCTTTTATAAAGACAAAAACATGTATGCATAAAAACTGTCAAATTTCTTTTCCATAGTAAATGTCCTTGCTATAAAGATAGGGCGAGTGAATGTCTTTTGTCTCCTCTGGAATACACATACCTCATTTTGTAGAACACTGCTCTATATTATATATATGCTCCTCTGGTTGTCCAGAGAATTTACCCTAAACTCCTACTAATATTTATAAAGCCTAAACTAGGGAAACTGGATAATTTCAATGTCTAGTTCTCTACTGGCCAATTCCTGTACTCCTGATTTGTTGATAGGTAATAAACAATTACTGAGTAACCTGTTAAGGCAGTTAGCATACACAAATAAGTTTCTCCAGGAAGCACCGCTTAACAATCCCTCAGCAAAGTGTTAAAACTTCACACACTTTTGGCAGAGTGGTGTAATAGCACCCATCAAGTCACACTACAAAGACTGCCTGCCCTTCATGGTTGGGCTAGCTCAGGGGTTTAATGATGGAGACTGGAAATGAAATCCTTGATAGCTATTTCATTCATTTATTGAAAGGATAAATAATGTCACGGATATAGGCATGTGCTACCTTATCCTTCTTCAAGAAGGAGGGACTTTTTTCCCCAGCTGCTGAGAATGTACTAGAAAACCCCGTCAACCCTCTTTGGAGTTTGCTTCAGTTGAAAAAAAAGCACTTCACTGAAGGTCCACTTTCTTCCAGGGTTAGCCAGCATCCAGTGACTGATCAATCGAGGGTATGAAGGCCATCTGGAAGACTCTGAGGGGCCATCCCAGCTTCAGGGTTCCTCAGAGGGTTGACTGAGGTCTTTGTTGGGATCAATCACAGATCAACTTCTGCCTCTGCCCAATTCTGCTTCCTCCTCCTCCCCTACAAGAGTGCTTTGTAGTAAACATCCTGTGAACTAGCCTTCGCTCAGAATCTGCTTCCAGAAAAACCAACCTGCCACAGCTATAAGTGGGCAAAATTCAAAGAGTACAAAGCAGTATGCAAAGGAATATACACATACCAACATCTCTGGATGCTTCCAGAGATGGTCTTATGTGCATGAATGCCATGAAAGTACATATGTACATGTCTGCATATTTTAGCCATTTTCTTATAAAACTTGTACTTATATAAGTATAAGTACTTATACAAGTATAAAACAACTTATACTTTGAAAAATGTATATCTTATTTAAAAATTTTTAAATTTATGTTTACATACTGATACATAAAGTTTTAAAATTACTGCCTAATATCCTATTGTATGGATATACCATAATAATAACTACCATCTGAGTGCCAGCTATCTGCTGGGCACTTTTGCATGCAACCTCTGTATTTATTCAACACGTATTTACTGGGTCACGTATTTATTTATTATTTGCCAGCCACTGTTGTAGGTGTGAAGGATATGAGCAACTATTATCTCATACTTCAATTCAACCTTAAGAATAACTTTACAGGTGAGAAAACTAATGTTTAAGTAGTTTGGCCAAGGCCACATGAGCTAGTAAGCAGTGGTACTGGAATACATAACCAGGCAGCTGGTCTCGGGGTTTCTGTTCTAGTGTTGCCTCCTATACTCCACCTTATTTATCAGCACCCTCTTTTTTTATGTTTATTTTTGAGAGAGAGAGAGAGAGAGATTGAGAGAGAGGACGCCAGTGGGAGAGGGACAAAGAGAGAGAGGACACAGAATTCGAAGCAGGCACCAGACTCTGAGCTGTCAGCAAAGAGCCTGACGAGGGGCTTGAACTCACAAACGTCAAGATCATGACCTGAGCCGAACTTGGACGCTTCACAGACTGAGCCACCCAGGTGTCCCTATCAGTCCTCTATTGATGGACAGTTGGGTTGTGTGCAATTCGTGGCTATTATAAACAATGCTGCAGTGAACATCCTTTCTCGTGCATCTTTGGGTGCTATCTCCCCACTTTTAAGAAGGACTGAGAAAGGGAAGCAGGTGAGCTCATTATTTATTTAACAGGATACCTGTTAGCAGCCCTGGCTCATTACCCAGAACATTTTTAAAAGGTGCCTTTCTTCAAAGCAGGGATTTAAGGAATCAAAAGATACTACATTCCATCCTTAATATGAAAATCTTAGGTTAAGCTTTTAAAATACTTCCATGCAGGCCCTGCGTGTTGGATGCATATTTGCAGATAGGGTGATACCTGGATTACCAGCGCCCAGTGTTTCTGGTGGGAAAAGGAATGTTTTCATTGAAATTTCTCTTGTTTGCGTTTCAGAAAAAAATGAAAGCAGATCTACAATCTGGGTCTGGGTTTAATCATAGCATAATCTTTATGAGACAATGTAAGGCTGAGAATTTTTTAAACTGATATTTTTAAAGAAAAATACACGTTCAAAAATGATACAAACCAATCAGCCTTAGAAGAAGGACAGAAGCAAGAAATCTCTTGCATCAAAAAGAAGCAGGAAATTCCAGAGAAGTTTCACAGGGAGGATGGGGGCGGGGCAAAGTCTCTATCATTATTTAGTAGGTTATTTCTTAGCATAGTGTGGTATCTTTGCTGAATAACTAAGATTCAGTTTAGAGGAAATAACAGAATTCAGACTCCCTAAAGCGAGAACATAGCAATTTACCGAACATATTACAAACCACTATGTGTCCCATGATCCGCTACCCCTTTCAATAAATATTTTCTCCTCTTTAGGGAATGCTCTGGTCACAGATCCATCTTATACTAGGTGATTTAAGTAAGTAACTTGTAATGTCTCTGTACATATTTTTGAAATTTTCATATTTTCATTTAATGGTATATTCCATTCATCAGGGGCGAGTGGTAATTTGGCATGAGTTCAGGGTTAGTTTTTGAGATTTAAAGGCATTTTCATATAATGCTCTACTAGAGTGGGAATAGTAAAATCTCAATCTTCCAATAAGCTGCAAAACTATTAATGGATTTCTAGGTAATGTTGTTTGGTGCTAATACTCAGTGGAATATATTTTTCATTAAATATGAAAGTGTTCCAAGTATGTTTTATACCAGGTGTGTTAACTTTGCTGTTTCCTGGAGTCTTTATAATTTCAAAATTGATCTAGTCTTCTCTCATATGGTTTTGCATGAGTGTTGGCTTTCTTTCTAACAGCCATGATGACTCAACTACGGAGACTAAAAGCTGGCAAGAAAAAGCCAATAAAAGTATAAAGAAAGTCAGGAGTTTCAGAGAAATGAGATTTACCAATGATATACAGTCTAGTTCCCTCTCTACCAAAGCTTTCAATCTTAAATGTGTTCTAAAATGGCTCATTTAGTATTTGTTTGTGCCAGTTTCATAGCATGAATCAAATCATGACAGTGAAAGGGATACATCAAACACCATTTTAAAATTCATCCTTGGCTTATAAGAGTATCTCTCTTCTTATTCCCATTGTCTTGTCTTTTTCTAAAGCCAGAAATTTCAACTTTTATGTGACTAAAATAGCCACATGTCAGAATACCATAGAACTTAAAACTTCGACCGCTTTGGCTTATACTTTTCAATTTTCTAAATCCACTGCAAAAAGAAAAAGAACACTGGAGATATTAAATATGATGTTTTCCTATCATTATTCTCCATTTATTTCCCTTTGCTATAAATTATACATGTTTACTAGAATGAATACTATTGCCTTCTCTCCTGTTGCTTAAATCCCTTTGTCTACAAAAAGTGGTTAGAGCTCATGCATTATTTAAGTTGCTATTTCTATAACTGAATTAATACATACATCTACTCGAGCAAATGGGTTGATAGGGTGAAGATTCACACAGACTTTCTGCCTGAAGTCCCACTCCATAATCTCTGCCTAGCTGCTTCCTAGTGAAACACATCGCCAGAAATACCAGTTTTTAATGGTACGCCGAAGGTGTAAATAATACTGTAAGCGGAAGAAAAACTAAAATATTTTTAGCAAAAGGATGCTCTCATAGCTTACAAGATTCCTCCTTTACTCTCTTGATTCTCTAGGTGCCAGAGTGGAGAGTGGAAGCTCTTACATCTTCCTCGGCAGAATATAAGTCAGGCAGCTATATATCGGTTGCCCTGGATTGTTCAGTACAAAAATTTGGGGTTTGATCTCTCCTTCATTACCAGTCCACCTCCACCTGCCACTGCTTGGAGTTCTCCCAACTTCAGTTTCCTGGCTGTGACCCCCAGATTCTTCATTTGCCCCAGGGGCTGCTTCTGTGAAGGGAGAAGTCGTGGAGGGGAATTTCAGGGTTGCTCTGTAGAGCAAGGAAGTATAAAAACTTGAAGTTTGTAGGAAAATAGGGTCTGTCACTTGCCCTCTCAGCCTCCACTGCTGAGCCTGCATATGTGTGTTTATTTAATATATAAATTAATATACTTAAAGAGAAGATGTATTTCAGTCACAAGATTGCCTGGTATACTCCAGCTTATGGAAGTTAACCTTCTTTAAATGAGAAAGTGATATCCCGCACATCTAACTTATCTGCAGCATTTATTTTTAAAATAAATGCATGGTAAGGGGAGTATGAGAAAGAGACCAAAAGAGAACAAAAGAACTGATGATAGCAATGCCCTGCTTGGAGAGATTTATTGAAGGAACGAGCTCATGTGATTGTGGAGACTGGCAAGTCCAAACTCCACAGGGCAGGCTGGCAGGATAGAAACCCAGGCAGGACTTCTATGTTAGAGCCTTGAGCCAGAATTCCTTCTTCTCTTAGAAACCTCAGTTTTTGTTTCAACTGATTGGATGAGGCCCACCCACATTGATCAAGGGTAATCCCTCTTTAAAGTCAACTGACTGTAAATATTAATCCTATTTACAAAATATCTTCAAAGCAACAGCTAGGCTAATTTTGACCAAACAACTGAGCACCACAGCCTAACCAGGCTGACCTAAAATTAACCACCAATGTCATTTCTCCCAATTATAAATGAGGAAACTGAGACTCTGGCTGGGATAAGTAACTTGCTCAAGGTGACACTATAACAATGAAGTAATATCAAACTTCAGCCTGTGTAAACTCAATTCTTACACTCTTAGTCACAAACCCTGGCTGCATTCTTAGACTAATTTCTAAATAAAACAGAGCAGAGTGCCTAAAGGTCTTCTGGTAAGAACCTAGTAAGTTCTCACCGGGCCAGAACCTGATAAGTTTTCATTCACGACAAAGGTTTTAAAATAGGGCAGCCGAGATGGAGTAAACAAGGACTGAATTTACCCACCTGTCTGAAATAACTGAAAAGAGCAACACTCTATGAAACAAGCATCTGAAAGACACTGGACCTCAAGCAGTAAAGGAGAGAGATCCTTGAGATGAGAAATAAACCAGGTGAGCCCTACAGTCGCCCAGCCCACAGCAGAGTTTCTAAGCAGTGGGCGGAGAGGGGTAAGCCATGCAGATCCAGCCGTCTCCCTGAGTTGAAGAGACACAGAGAGAGTCTGCGGAGGCCAAGGTGGCTAGATTTAGCAGGAGAGGAGAGAGCTATGTGAAGGAAGAATGCCAGAAATATGAAGACGTTAATAAGAATATTAAGACCAATATACAAAAATCAGTTATCTCTGTACACTACCAATGAACAATTAGCTATTGAAGCTCTTAAAAAATCCTTTTACAGAAGCATAAAAAATATAAAATATTTAGGGATACAACTGGCAAAACATGTATAAGATCTGTACATTTAAAATTACAAAATGTAGGGGCGCCTGGGTGGCGCAGTCGGCTAAGCGTCCGACTTCAGCCAGGTCACGATCTCGCGGTCCGTGAGTTCGAGCCCCGCGTCGGGCTCTGGGCTGATGGCTCAGAGCCTGGAGCCTGTTTCCGATTCTGTGTCTCCCTCTCTCTCTGCCCTCCCCCATTCATGCTCTGTCTCTCTCTGTCCCAAAAATAAATAAACGTTGAAAAAAAAATTTTTTTTTAAATAAAATTACAAAATGTGGAGCTCCTGGGTGGCTCAGTTGGTTGAGCATCTGACTCTTGATTTTGGCTCAGGTCATGATCTCACGGTTTGTGAGATTGAGCCCTGAGTCAGGCTTCATATTGACAGCATCGAGCCTGCTTGGGATTTTCTCTGTTTCTCCCTGCCCCTTCCCGACTCGCACTCTCTCTCTCAGAATAAATACATAAACTGAAAAAAAAAAAAGAAAGCAAACTACAAAATGTTGCAGAGAAACGTTTGAGAGATCAAAATAAATGGAGTGATGACCGATGTCCTGAATCAGATGACTGAATATAGCTAATATATCAAATTTCTCCTCAATTCATCAACAGAAAAAAAAATGCATTCTCAGCCCAAATCCATTTTGTAGATTTTTTTTTGTAGAAAACGACAAGTTGATTGTAAAATTCATAGGGAAATCTGAAGGACCTAGGAAAACCAAAACAACTTTGGAAAATAGGGAGATTTTACATTACCTTACTTTGATATTTACTACAAAGCTTCAGTAATTAATAGGAAAAAAAAAAAAAGAAGGACAGGCCAGGATAGACTCACACCTATATAGTTAATTAACTTTTTGCACAGATGTAAAGATAACTCAAGGAAGAAAGTCTAATGTTTTCAACTAATGCCGATGAAAGTGTTGGCTAGCCTTATGCAAAAAAATAATTCTGGTCCAACCTTTGTACTATGGACAAAAAGTAAGTCAAAATGGATCAGAAATCTAAATGTAAAACTAAAAGTATGATATTTCTAGAAGAAAGCATAAGAGAAAAATCTTTGCGGCCTTAGGCTAGGCAAAGATTTCTTACATTCAACACCAAAATAATACACACCATAAAAAAATGAATTGGGCTGCATCAAAATTCAGAAATGCTCTTTAAATGGCACTAGTAAGAAAAAGAAAAGTTAAGCCACAGAGTAGGAGAAAATGTTTATGCGTCACATATCTGATAAAGAACTGGTATCCACAATATGTTACCAACTCCCAAAACTCACGAGTAAGAAAACAAACATTTTTAAGTGAGCAAAGATTTGAACAAAGAAGATATACAGAGAGCAAATAAACACATTAAAAAAATATTCAACATCATTGTTCATTAGGGAAATGCAGGTAAAACCACAATGAGCTATTATTGTGCATCTATTAGAATGTCTAAAGTTAAAAAGATTGACCATATTAAGTGTGGGTCTGGACATTAAGGAAATGGAACTCTGACACATTGCTGGTGGGAATATGAAATGGTACAATTACTTGGGAAACAGTTTAGCACTTTTCATAGTTAAATAGTTAAACATGCACTTACCGTATTTCCCAGCCATTCCATGTCTAGATAATTACTCAGGTGAAATAAATGTCTACATCTATACAAAGACTTGTGTACAAATATTTACAGCAGCCTTATTTGTACTAGTGAGAGAGAGAGAGGGAAAGGAAAGAAGGAAGAAGGAAGGAAGAAGGAAGAAGGAAGGAAGGAAGGAAGGAAGGAAGGAAGGAAGGAAGAAGGAAGGAAGGTGGTAGGAAAGGCAGAAAGAAAGAAAAGCAAAAAAAAAAATAAAGAGAGAGAAGGAAAGAGAGAAAGAGAAATAGAGAGAAATAAAGAAAAGAAAGAGAAAGAAAGAAAGAAAGAAAGAAAGAAAGAAAGAAAGAAAGACAGCAGAAGGCAGGAAGGCAGGAAGGAGGAAACAAAACAACACTGAAAACAACCCAGGTGTTCATCATGAAGTGAATGGATAAACAAAATGTGGCATGTCCATACAGTGGAATACTACCTAGCAATGAAAAAGGAATGATGTATTGATACATGCTACAACATGAATAAAGTGCAAAATAAGTATGCAGGTGAAAGAAGTCAAACAAAAACCTGCACATGCTGTATGATTTGATTTACCTAAAACTCTAGAAAATGTAAAAATGTAAACTGATCTATAGTGACAGAAAGCAGACCAGTGTTTCCTTGAGATGAGAAGGTATGAAGGAGTGATTATAAAGGGACAGAAAGAAAGCTTTGCGGGTGATTACTTTGTGGTGATGGCTTCATGGGTGTGCACATATTTCAACATTTATCAAACTGAACACTTTAAATACACTGAGCCTATTGTTCATTCATTATATCTCAATAGGGCTGTTGAGAAACAGGGCAGGTCTTGCTGAGGCAATGCAGTAATGAGCTCAAGGATTAGAGGAGGCAAGACTTGAGACAGCAAGACCACTCAAGAAGATGCTGAGAAATCCCAACCTCCTTATACCTAGAACCAGCCCTATAGGCACCAATTTCATATATAAAATATGTATATAAATAACTCTAATGTATACTTAAGAATTCAGGTCTATTAAGGTCTATACCTCATTCGTAGGAAAATAATAAATAATAATGAATAATAAGCAAGGCCTGTACTAGTACATTAAGAGCTTTTGTGCTACTTAAAAAAAAGACCTCCTTGGCTCATGCTGCTCTATCACCCATCAGCCAGCTGTCTTTGTGCAGTGCACATTCTGCATAACCATCCACAGCTGTCCTGATCCCATAGATGAAACAGAATGCTATGACAGAAACAGAAAGAATCTTAGCTACATTAACCATATGACCTTTGGTGAGTCACCCGAAATTCTTCATACCTTAGTTTCTTCCTCTGGGATTTGTTCCCTGTGGGGTTGCCCTGTGGTAGAGATAAGGACGATGATGAGGCCTTACAAACAGACATGGCACCATCAACATGTTTTGACCAGGAGGTGAGAAAGTAAAAGGCTGTTCAGGGGTTCAGGTATTACATTCCTTCCTTCCTAATAATAGGAACACCCCAGGAATTGTTATTAATCTTTATTAAGATGTACGTTGTGTTACTGAACAGGGCTGTCTTGGCTCAAACTGCGAGAGACGTGCTACCCTCTAAAGCCTTTTCCCTTACAACTCCCACACCCAGTTCCCACTACCAGCCCCTTAGCTGACCAAGGCCTGCTGGAAATTTCCTCCAGTGAGGTTCACTTCCCCAAAGTCCCAGGTTAACCCATTCCTTTCTTCCATGTTTCCATCCCTTCAGTGTATAGATAGCATTTGGAAATGGATCCACACTCAGGGGGGTATATGTGACTAAGGCTAACTCCCTTAACTTTTCTTTTTTCTTTCTTTTAATGTTTACTTATGTATTTATTTATTTGAGAGAGAGAGAGAGAGAGAAAGAGAGAGAGAGTACACGAGCAGGGGAGGGACAAAGAGAGAGGGAGTCACAGAATTTGAAGCGGGTTCCAGCCTGACACAGGGCTCGAACTGGCGAACCGCTAACCGTGAGATTATGATCTGAGCCAAAGTCAGACACTTAACCAACTGAGCCACCCAGGAGCCCCTCCCTTAGCTTTTCAAAAGACATTTGCATTTTAAAAGAAATGCTTATTTACTCCAAAGGATGGCTCTCTAATGGTGGAATCTGATACAAAATAGCTAGCTCTTTAAGTGTGAGATTGAAAGGTGTCTCTCAAAACAAATCTCAATTCGGTTTCTCCAAATCCTTCCATGGTAAGCCATGTACACCAACTTTTCAACAGGACTTTCAAGCTTATCCTTTATATTTATACATGTATACATAAAAACTCTAGACTATATACACATATATGTATATATGTTTATATGTGTTATGTAAGTTTACATATATAAACATATATATACACATATATAAAAATATATGTGTGTGTGTATATATATATACGTGCACATATATATATATATATATACGAATTCTAGTGCAAACTCTGTACAGGAAGGAAAGAATGCAATAAAATGTGGGTTTTTTCTTTAAAATTTTTTAATGTTTTATTTATTTCTGAGAGAGAGAGAGAGAGAGTGGGCACAAGTAGGCAAGGGGCAGAGAAAGAGGGAGACACAGAATCTGAACCAGGCTCCAGGTTCTGAGCTATCAGCACAGAGCCCCCCCGATGCGGGGCTCAAACTCACAAACCGTGAGATCGTGACCTGAGCCGAAGTTGTAACACTTAACCAACTGAGCCACCCAGGCACCCTTGGTTTTCTCTCTTCTAACATAGCAAACTGATGTACTGATCTAAGGCTTGGTACATAGTCATTTCGGATGCTGTGAATGCCTGAAGTTCAAGTTAATAGTTCCAGTGATTTAGCTCAATATACTTGTTAATGACCTAGAGGGTGAAGTGAATGGCAGTGTGGAAAATGTGCTGATGATTTCGAGTGTTTAGGTTGGTAAGAGCTAAGAAGGGTTGTGAGGAACCTACGATGGATCTAATAACTTGGATGACTGAACAAACATGAAGACTGATAACATTTTACAGGGAAGGGCAAAAGGTAATAGATACTGAAAAAAATAATGTCAGTTCTACATAATGTAAGCAGCTCGCACTGATGGACTTAGAATTTATGTTAGTCTCAAAGGGGAATTCTGCCATGGGAATTCAACTAATGAAAATATTTGGATAAAGTCATCCAATCTGCAATACCCACCCCCCAAAGCCAAAGAGTCTAAGTATGTACTCAGAAAACAGAGGGGTAAATACAGGAAAACATGCGGTGGACAGAGCTGGGTGCCTACCTAACACGCTTTCTCCTGTGGACTTTGTCCTGAGGTTTTGCCCTATTTACCCCCACCTCCACTCCATTCAGAGAAGGTGACTTTTCCCCAGCCCCAGAAAGTGAATTAAGATCTATCCAAACTCAGTTAAGCGTCTGACTTCAGCTCAGGTCATTATCTCCCAGTTCGTGGGTTAGGGCCCCACGTTGGGCTCTGTGCTGACAGCTCAGAGCCTGGAGCCTGCTTCAGATTCTGCATCTCCCTCTCTCTCTAACCCCCCCCCCCACTACTCTCAAAAATAAATAAACATTAAAAAAATTAAAAAAATATATCCATCTAAACAAGTAGTCCTCAAATGTGATCCTTAGACAAGCGACAGGAGAACAACTGACAACTTAGAAATGCAGTTCATTAGGCTCCATCCCCAATATATTAAATCAGAAACTCAAGGGGTGGAACAGAGCAATCTGTATTTTTTTTAATGTTTATTTTTGGGAGAGAGAGAGAGGGAGAGCAAGTGGGGGAGGGGCAGAGGGAGAGGGAGACACAGAATCTGAAGCAGGCTCCAGGTTCTGAGCTATCAGCACAGAGCCCCCCGATGTGGGGCTCAAACTCACAAACCCGTGAGATCATGACCTGAGCCGAAGTCAGATCCTTAACCAAATGAGCCACCCAGGTGCCCCCAGCACTCTGTATTTTAACCAGGCCCCCAGGAGATTCTGATTTGTGCTAAAGTTTGAGTACCACTCGACTAAATCAATTATGGTAATTCCATTCTCCTTTGCCAATGATTATATTAAGCATAAGAATTGACTCCCTTTAGGCCAATGAGATACAAGTAAAGTCTGCTGGGGATTCTAAGAAAGGTCTTTCTTTCTTCAAAGAAGATATTGCAGCATTTGGCCATACTTGTGTGAGCATGTGATGTCTGGAGCTGCAGCAGCCATCTTGTAGCTATGAGCGGGCACACCTGAGGACCGCAAAGCAAAAAGATGTCCTTGTGCCATCAGATTAACTAACCTCAGCACCACTCTTCCTATAGGATGTCTGGCTGTGTGAGTAAACTCCACTTCTGGTCACCTATACTATTCTTTTAAGTCATTTTTTTTTAATGTTTATTTTTGACAGAGAGACAGAGCATGAGTGGAGGAGGGACAGAGAGAGAGAGAGACACAGAATCTGAAGCAGGTTCCAGGCTCTGAGCTGTCAGTGCAGAGCCTGACGCAGGGCTCCAACTCATGGACCGCGAGATCATGACCTGAGCTGATGTCGGACGCTTAACCGACTGAGCCAGCCAGGCACCCTGGTCACCCATACTATTCTTGCATCTGAAAGTATCCCCCCAAAGCACATCCCTTCCTTCTCCATTGTGGTACAGAGAAAGCAAACCTGAATAGGCAAATGTTCAGAAATAGCGAAACAAAAAAAACGGAACACAGGTCTTCTTATCCCTCTCACCTGAGCACATGGGAGCTATATTCCCTAATCTTAAAGCAAATGTATTTTTGAGCCTCACTGTTCTTATGTACTGTGTTAATATAACAAATATGTACTCTTCTCACAATTATTTATAAAGAACATTTAGTAATAGAGCTCTGTACAAACGTAAAAAGAAAAAAAAAAAAAACCCTCCTGCTAGGGTCAGCACATATTCCATCCAGCTCAGGGCTCTGTGTGACTAAAGAACATGTTGGGAAGAAAATTCAAAGGTGTGGTAGTTCCTGAGCTTGACCTTGGAAAGCTCAAGTTGCACCCAATGCACTTTCATTTTCCCTCAAAACCCAGTATGAGCTGACCACTTATGAATCTACTCAACTCTTAATATTGCCCTTCATTATGGATTAAGAGATCACATAGTAGAGGCAAACCTCATCTCTATTATCACTTTCATAAGAAAGAAAACGCCAAGACAGATGAACGGCTGGAGGTCTGCACAGAGTGCCAGCAAAAAGTATTCCTCGCTGACTGTGTCTTGATATCACACGATATCACATGTTGCAGGGCAACGTGCATTGCTTGGGCCCGTGCACAGAGTCACACGAAAGAGGGCAGGGAATAGGATGATTAGCCAAATAAATGCATCCTTTACTGGCACCATCTCAGCTTCAGACAAACTTTTTACAATTAAGCCCCTCAAATGACGAACAGTAAGAACAGATGGGTTTGTCATCATGCCCTGTAGATCCGGAAACCTGGGCTTTACAGGACTGACAGCAGGAATTGTTCCAAAATCAACTGTCCTCCGCTGAGAATTCCCTGTTAGCTGTCAGAGAAGGCTGGCTCCATTGAATTCAGCCCTCAGAGTGCAAAAGGGGAGAAAAGATGTCTCAGAGACAAAAACCTTCCGCTGCACTCAGAGCCATTAAAGAAGCCAGCAGCATCTGGATCCCAGATGTTCCAAGTGGGTCTCCCTCTGAGAAGTGGCTGTCCTAGTCTTCCCCGGAGCTCAGAGCAGGTCAAGAGAGATGGTACCCATGCATCCAGCTAGGAAGGTGGAAGGGCCTGCTCCTGGGTGCAGACCAGAGGCAATGCTTCTTTTTCTAGGCTGGAGCCTTCAGTTCAAGGTTCCTGTGTTTCCATTCCCTCCCCTTGGGTGAGACTATTCCTGTCTTAGGGTAGAATGAAGATGACATAGTAGAAGTGATGGGAAGAGGCATCTGATCACGTGGCTTTTAAAGTCCCTGTGGCACACACAGTGCCCTGTACTCCTCAAACCCAGGCTGCTTTGCAGTGAGTTCTGGCCAATGGAATGTGGGCGGAAGTGACGCGCTCACTTCCGGGCTTGCCCCACAAAAACCCACCTCGGCTTTGATCCACGGTTTCCCTCCCCTATTTACTAGTCAAGCGGACCGGACCTAGCAGACAGCCCCAAAGCGCTAGTTGATGGCGGGGCCAAGAGATGGAGGGGGCACCTGTCCTGCCAAGTAGGAATAGTCACATCAGATTTCGCCTGAATAGAATATATAACTCTTTCTGGACCAAACCACTCTGGAGTTTGTTGCAACAGCAAGCTTTCCTTACGCTACCTTATACAGGCTCTGTGTAGATCCTGGTTAAAACAACTGAGTGGGTAACAGAGCCTGGGATGGGGATGGTAAATGCTTTGGGAGAGGTGACTTACACCACGCCCGGCTAGTAATACATCTGTTCGCTTAATGATCCCCCCCCTTATCAATGCTTTCACGCTCCGGGAGGTCGTCTGGTTGTCTCTCACCTCCAGCCGGCTGTCAGTGTCTATACAGATAGCCGAAGAGGCAGCTTAAAGAGACCTTGGGGATTTCAGGGCCTGAAAGAAATTAGCCCAGGCCAGTCACCCCCAAGTACGTTTTTCTTTTTTTAGAAGACAATAGTCGTAACGGGACCCCCACCACCTCTGGCAGCCTGCATGGTCGCTGCCCCTGAATTGATCCGTAGTTGATTGTTGACAAGTGTAGTGAGGGTTGGTGACTGTATACCAGGTGAAAATCAGTTTTTCATTAACCTGCAAGATTTTTTTTATATAATGTATTTAATGTGAAGTGAATGCTATAGAATTCTTGTTCCAGGTTGCAACCAGTTTAGGTAAATATTTTCATGTAAAAATATTCTGCCATTTTTATGCATGGATAACCTGATCTGAACGAATTCCTTTCTGATGCTCGCATATTACTTCGATTTTTTGGTATTTTGTGGCAAACTATAGATAGCACAACTTTACCATTTTGATAACTTTTTAAGTGTGCGATTCGGTGACATTAATAACATTCACAATGTTGTGCAACCATCATCACTATTTCCAAAATGTTTTCATCATCTCAAATGGACGATTTAAGTGATTAATTCCCCATTAAGCATTAAGCAGTAATTCCTCATGCCCCCTTCCCCCAGTAAACTCTAATCTGTCCTCTGCCTCACTACATTCTAGATATATTGTGTAAGTGGAATCTCACGATATTTGTCCTCCCGTCCAGCTTATTTCACTTAGCATAATGTTTTCAGAGTCTATCCGTGTTGCAGTGAGTGCCAGAACGTCACCCCTTTCCGTGGCTGCATAACCATGTGCTGTATGCACACACCACATTTTGTTCATCCCTTCGTCTGCTGATGGACCCTGGGTTCCTTCCATCTTTGAGATCTTGCAAATAATGCTGTGATGCACAAGTATCTGTCTGAGTTTTTCCTTTCAATTCCTTCGGGTATGTACCTAGGGGTGGAATGTCTGGGTCACATGGTAACTCTATGTTTAGCTTTTCGAGAAACTGCCAAATTGCTTTCCATAGTGAACCCGCAAGATTTTTTAAAACCCGGAGTAAAGAAAAAATGTAGAAGCAGGCTTGTGTTATGTCATGGGAATGCCTGAGTGGTTGGAGGACCGGGTAGATCTGGAGACCTCATTAACACAGGGTACGTCTCCCAGTCCCTAGACCTTTCTCCTGAGCAGTCTCGCTAAAGGACTCCTGCTCGAATGACTCTTAGATCCACAGGTGAATTGGCCGTGAAGCTAAGAAAGCTAACGAAGCTTCAAAGCCAACTCCTTGGAAGGCCCTGGGAAGGGCCCTTACATCGTGGTCATTTTTTCTAATTTGTGAAAGTAAGATATTTTAACTAAAACCTGCGACTTCCATTCTACATCCCTTCCCTTGTGTTGGGTGGCATTGGAGGGCCCATGAGCATTCTGGGGAGCTGGCTAGGGGGAAGTTGAGTTGGGGATACGTTTAATATTGGTTTAGAGGGTTCTATTTATGTCGATTGTGGTTTCTTTTGCACATAGCTAAGTTACTACTAGTCACCCCAGTATGGAAATCTTTCTGGGAATATTCCTACCCCCCCACGGTGGAAACTCAGCAACATGATGGCCCAGAGGACATATGAAAGGGTCCTGTACTCCCTAGCAGAAGAAAAAAGGTTTGAAATGTACAGAGCCGGAAACTAGTCTGTGGTACATTCTTTTTTAAATTTTTTTAAAATGTTTATTTAATTTTGAAGGGGCGGGGAGAGGCAGAGAGAGAGGGAGACACAGAATCCAAAGCAGGCTCCAGGCTTCCAGCTGCCGGCACAGAGCCCGACGTGGGGCTCGAACTCACAAAACCGTGAGATCGTGACCTGAGCTGAAGCCGGACGCTTAACCGACTGAGCCACCCAGGCGCCCCTGTGGTAAACTCTTTCAAACATCAAATGTGTAAAATTGCAAGTGGAAATTTTGCTTTTCATCAATGCCGAACCAACACGAAGGCCTCTTCTGTTAGGATTTATACTCAATAATGCAGCATATACAATTATGAGAGCCCGAGTCATTTTGTTCCTTTTTAACAAAAATTTCACCAAATGGAAATGATCAAAACCCCTGTAGTTACAGGGAGACCATCATGGTGCTATACACAGGGAGGGAATATGTTTCTAACGATTCGTATGTGGGAGAGACTTGAAAGAGGTTTTTCCAAGTGTGATGACAATCCAAAAAAGGGGGAATTGTATCAGCAGTAATGGTTGAGAAGATGAAAGGAAGTTTTCTAACCTATCAATTATGAAAACCACATTGCGATCAACGATGCTGGAAGAAACCACTGAATTCTCTTTCTCTCCTCTCTGTAGAAAATGTCACAAAACTGTTGTTTTATAAAGAGGTGTTGGAAAAGTATACAGACCGCAAAATTTTGTGGGGGAGGGGAGGGAAGTGTCATAGAGTGGCACCGGAGAGCTCACAAAAATCCGTTACTGCCTGGATCCTGGACCGCTTGTGGCATTTGTCAGGCTTTTTCACGAGGTGGACTTGTGCTTTCTCATTCGAAATAAGAGTTCACTGTCCTAAAAAATTTGGTATTTGTAACCTGGGATTCCTTTTTCTTAGAAAATAATCTTTTCAAGATTGTCTAAGCTACAGTCCCCATAAGACTTGGACCTGTCTCTGCCCCACAAGACATCATGTTTTGCTCCCAGTGACTCACCTCCATTCAAAGCCAGTGTCTTTTCTGTGCTTCTCAGGCATGTCAGGGTCCCTGTCCTAAGAACATTGCTGGGCACCACATAAACATTCAGTAACCTCCATTCCTCTCACTCCCCTCATTCCGCATTGAACCAGCCCAGTGCTTCCTGCTTCTGAAGCCCCTTCCCCTCCCTGCTGCACTCGCATCCCTGCCCTCACCCCTGCCCCCTGTGAGTTCCTGCTGCTTACTTTTCTTTAGCAGCCTTCCATGCTGGGCTAAATATTGGCCCCAGAGATGTCTAGATCCTAATCCCTGGAACTGTGAGTGTGACCTTCTGAGGCAAAGCAGGGTTTTGCAACGGGGTTAAATTAAAGATCTCGGGATGGGAGGTTAACCTGGATTGTCCCAGGGGGGCCTTAAGTGTTCTGACAAGAGAGGGGAGAGAGAGATGTGACACACACAGAAGAGGAGAGGGGAGGTGACCACAGAGGCAGATATTGGCACGATGCTACCTTGAGCCAAGGAATGCCAGCAGCACCAGAAGGTGAAAGAGGCAGGGAAATGTGCTCTTCTAGATAGAGCCTCTGGAGGAACGCCTTGGCTTGAGCCCAGTGAAACTGATTTTGGACTTGTGGCCTCCAGAGCTGTGAGAGAAGAGATGTGTGTTGTGTTAAGCCACCTAGTTTATGACAAGTTGTTACAGTAGCCGCAGGAAATGACTACACCTCCGAACCCAAAGTCCATTCTAAAAGAACCAACTTCCCCCATTCCCATCACTTCTGGTCCCAATATTCTGGTCACAAGACCCCCTTTCGTGAAGACCCTCCACCCAATTCGTCTTGCCTCCTTCCCCACATTCTTTCACCCACAGGGACTTGAAGGCCCTCTGTGAAAGTCCATGTACCCGTTGACCCACACCCTTTGGCCAGCCCAGTGGCCAAGACATCCTTGAAATGGTTCCCTAACGGGTGAGGAGGCAAAGCCTCTCTTCCTTTGGTGCATTCCTCTGATTTGACTCTATCCCTTTCCTATGGAGTCTCTCCTACAGGGGCTGGGTACTTCCTCAATCACTTCTGACAAACAAAACAAAAAAACCTCTTAAAACCTCCTCCTCTACAAATCTTACCTTCCTGGGGAAGAATAGGTTGTACCTGCTCCCGCCTCATTTTCCCACCTTGTCTTTCCCCAGTTGGGGATGGGGGAGATGTTGATTATTATTCTGTAACCCATTAGAAGGAAAAACTCCTGGTTTTTGAGTCAAGTAAGTTTTCCAAATATCTACTGAATGTGTGCGGGGAGTCAGGCTAAGTACCCCAGATAGCTAAGACATGGTTCCTGTTCTTGGGAGCTTGGAGACTCAGCTGGGGTGGGAGGGGAAGCAAGAGTATGTGCACATTAATATTTACAATAAAAGTCAGACGTGCAAAGTGCCCTGACAAAGTGTGATGGGGAGAGCAAAGCAGGGACACATCACATTGAAACGGAAGTCAGGAAAGCATCTGTAAGTAGGGCCCACTTGAGATGAGGTAAATTTTCCCGAGCATAGTAGACTAGCATAAGTCAGGGCACTAAGGCAGGAAAGCCCGGACCTCAAGGAAAATGAAACTGGAAAAGAAATTTGGGCCCATAGTTTAGAGTGGAGGGGGGGATCAGCAAACATTTTCTCTAAAGGGCCAAGTAGTGTTTTAGGTTGGGCTAGCCATGTGGTGTCTGTCACAGTGCTTCAGCTCTGCCATTGCAGCATAACTGCAGCCATAAACACTATGTAAACAAATGGGTATGGCTGTGTTCCAATAAAACTTTATTTACATAAACAGGCAGTGAGCCAGAACGCCCAGCTAAGGAAGCCGTGGGCCTCAAGGAGCCATTGAAGGTCTATGAGCAGGAGGATAACATTACAACACCACCAAAGCTGTGCATTTGGAAAAGTAATCTGGCCAGGGGGGGTAATGCCAGGATTGGAGGAAGTGGAATGGAGTGTGGACATGAACCGCCCGGGAGGCTGGTCCAGCGTTTGGGGTCAGAGGCCGGAGGTAGGGTACTGAGAGCAGAAAGAAGGTCAGACGTAGAGGGCACGGCTACCCAGTGGGCGGGAGAGACGGAGAGAGCCCAATTAAAAGTGGCCCCCGATTTGGAGCGGGCGCAACCGGGAGTTAGAGCCACTTACTGAGGGGCACTTGGGGTCTGAATGCACCACCGGGTGGTCTGTGCCCTCCGCGGACAAGTCCACGGACAGGAGTGGGTGGGCAGCTGGTGTCAGGCGACCGGGCCTCCTGGGAACACGCTGGGGCCCACGTGGGGCAGGCGGCACCCCACCCTCCCTGGGGCCAGCTGGGCTCCCAGCAAACGAGGCCCAGGATCCCCGCGCTGCTAGACATCTCGGAGGACAGCCAACGCAGAGCAAAACCAGTCCCGCCAGGGGCGGGTTGAGGCCTTGCCAAGTGACCATGGAAGCTGCGTGTGTGGGCCAAATTGCTTTCTAATTACATTGCGCTCCAGACAAGACAAAATTGTGCCTCTTGAAAAGCATGTACGCGGAGTCCGGGTAAGCCTAGGGGAGGTCAGGCCTGGTGGAAATCCGGGGCAGCGAGTCGTGTTGCAGAATTCATTACCATCCTGCCGCCCTCGGCAGGAAGAGCAGGGACGGGAGGCTGGGGGACGGACTCTGCGTGCGGCTCAGTGGAAGTCAGGGACACGTCCTGAAGAGTCCCGCACGTTTAAATGGAGTGGGTGATTCTGAAAGAAAATGTGCCATTTCACCCCCAACATCTCATCATTTCTCCCTGGAACTTAATATAATGCCTTCCTGGAAAAATCATATTAAGAATTTTTTTTTTTTTTGCCCGTGTCCTGTAGCAAACATTCTCCCCGCTGCTCTGCATGCTGAGACAATTTAGTCGAAAAGGAGCCACCTTAGAATTTGCCACATTTGTGTTTGACAAAGAGGCAGTTTACCCACTAGTTACACACTTTCTTGCTGAGATGCAAATGTTGTTGGGCAGATACTGGAAACGCTGTTTTGATGTTTGATGCACTTTCTGGGGAATTTATGTTAGAAACAGAGCAACCGAGGGAAATATGCTGACTTCAAAACATAAATACAAAGCTACCACTTGGGGTTATTTATTTCCCAGGCAATCAATCAGGAAATGTTAAGAAACACGTTCAGAATGGTTTCAAACGTGATTCCAGTCAATTGAGTAATCTCTCCATTTACTTTTCATATGTTGTATGATTTTTCTTAAACGATAAAAGAGTAAAAGAAGACACTCTTGGACTTGGATCGTAATTGTGGATTTAAGTCTGCCAGTTCTTTAAAGGGAGGAAGTGGCTTCAATTCGGTGAGGCAATCACTGATGTGAAACCAGACAGCACCATCATATGAGTATATATGCACAATCATTTGTTAAGTAATTAATTACTTATTTTTCATTGAAGCAGAGTGGACACACGCGGTTGCATGAGTTTCAGAGGAACAATGCGGTGATTTGAACATCTCTCTGCGTCATGCTACGCTCACCACAAACATAGCTGCCATCTGCCACCTGCACCATGCTATAATGGCCATTGACTTTATTCCCCATGCTGCAATACATGCGACATTTTGAATACGACTGGTGATTCCCGGACTTTCTGGCAAAAATGGTTAAGAAATGATTAGAAGTAAAAGTTAGACGTGGGTCCTCCGTGTGCCCTTCCCACTGGTGCCATCAAAGCACAGACTGGTGAAAGAGCTTGCCTGGTTAAGTCAGGCAAGGACAGTAAGTATCATGGGGAGGGGGATGAGGAAAGGGGTTAGACTGGTCTTCTTGCGGCGCTCCTTCTCCTAAGAAGTTCCTCTTCCTGGATGGACTGTGTTAAGGTTAGTTCAGCCTTTTGTAAAACCTGCTGGAATGGCCCAAATATTTGAGTCTGTTTTAATATCAGTTCTCCCCATTTGGAGACCCGCATTGGCCATGGGCCTATGGATTCCTGCCTGCCCTTGATGACACATCATGAGCCAAGGCTTGGAAACCAGAGCACTGTGTCCCTGTGCTACAACCAGGTGAGTAAGAATTGGACCTCAGACCAAGTCAGCCACTTCCCACGCTGCTGGGGGTGGGGGGGTGGGGGGGGAGTGTCAGTGTAGTTCAGGGTGAATTGAACAAAGCCCATCTTCATGTGCTATTGGCCTTGGCATCCAAGAGAAAGGCAGCTTTCCTCCTCTGGAAAGGCCTAGCACACAGGCCTGCTCGCTGATGACAGGAGAATCTTCAACTGACAGACAGGCAGGCTGTGGAATCAGTGAGATTGGCTTCATTTTCTCCTTTGTCCCTTCTCATGCACCTCCAGATGCCCTCTTGCTTTTTCAGGGTCCTAAGGACCGTTTGCTCCCAACCATCCTTCTATCCCCTCTACTGATGGCCTAAAAAGCTGACCCTCATGTAAGAATCTGTATGAGTCATTGAAATCTTAGCGGGAAATTTTCAGCGAGCATCTTCTGCTGTCATATTGGCATAGAGTCTTTAGCTCAGATGGTAGAATTAAGGATTTAGTTTCCTGTTCAAGGATTTCAGGCAGCAAACTGGCATAGGGGGACATATGAGGAACATCTCTTCATGCAGATGGAAACTCAAGTTTGGCCTCACTGTATCCACACCCTGGGCACACATAACAGGCAATATTTAGAGGCACAAGATAGAAATAGGCGGATTCTAGAGTGTCTGGGTGGCTCAGTCAGTTAAGCCTCTGACTCTCGATCTCAGCCCAGGTCTTGATCTCAGGGTTGTGAGTTCACGCCCTGCATTGGGCTCCATACTGGGTGTGTGAAGCCTACTTAGAGAGAGAGAGAATTAGGCTGATTTTTAGAAAAGACATTTGTATGTGAACAGTTCAACTGTGCTAATTTGGGTAAATCACATGGTTTGGACCACAGTACATGACCTTCAGAAACAGAAGACAGGCAGAGATAATTCCAAGGTCACCCTCAACAGATATGAGGTATCTATCTCATTGTGGATCACAGACATCTCCAATAAACTGCACGATTTCCCTCTCTAGCCGGTTCAGGTTTAGCCTAAGGAAAGCCCTAGCCTCAATCGACATAGCTCTTGTGACTGTGGCCTGAGAAAGGAAATGACCTGCTGTGATGAGAAGTTTCCCTGGTGACATCCATCCAGCTGGCCACGGTTGGGGCTCATCTGGGGCCCACACATACAGGATATCAGAGTGTGCCAAGATCAGCAGAGATAAGCCCTTTGTACAGAATTCCTCCATCCTGAGAAGCAAGGAGGCAGGACTGCGTGACAGATCTGAGCAGCCTGGGCTTCTAACATCTTTGGCCCATGGAACCAAACTATACTCTGGGAGCAACCTGGTTAAAGAGACAAGAAGAGACAAGTCAAGGTGAAAAACTTTGGGAACCTTTGCAAAACAGACTGCAGCAGGCTCTTTCAGCTGCGCTGGAAGGCCAAAGCATCCTACAGATAAGCTCTAAGTGGTTCTGATGCAGGAGACTTGCCCGGGCCAGAGAGTTCTACTGTGATCTATGAGCGACAGTTTTTATCTGTTTAGCCCCACACACTCCAGGGAATTATCTTTATTCTCTTCTAATTGGTCTTGATGTCAAACTTAGGGACATAATGCATTTAGAAAAAGCAGCTCTGAAGGGAAAGAAGAAAACCAACTTGTAGTTTGGCATTTGATGAACTACCTGCCCTAATAGGATACAGAGCTCTGGATCTGGCCTTGCCTGATCTTCCCACAATAGCCGTGCAGTGGGGAGGGAGAAATTCCCATCTGATATCCATGTGGGCTCCCCCTGCCAAACAGACGGTGAAGACTGAACCTTAGAGAGGTGACTCTCCACTTGGCATCTCAAACCGTCCCCTTCTTGATTAGCTTCGAGAAGCACATGATCTTCCCACCTTTGGAAGGAGAGATATCTGACAGAGGTGGGTAAGTGTGGGAAGTGTCCTGCCTCTTTAAAGAACTGGCCATTGCTTTCTGTTTGTTCTTACAGAGTAAGCTCTCAGCGGGCAGAGCTTGCGGACCAGCCCCAACCAAGTCTGCTGTCAGAGGGACCCTCCTCTGACTCTTTCTACAAGCTGAATGGCCTGCTTTTCATATTCTGTCTCCACAACGGTGCCCTGGGCCATTTTTTTTTTTTTTTTTGTATATTAGACTCTCCTGGGTGTTCATTAAACCACTACCACAACAGCAACAGCAACAACAACAAACAACAACCCCACCTTGCCTTCAGTTAGTGCTTTGCTATACAAAACAAGGACTAAGAAAGTTGGAGGAGGACTAAGAAAGTTGGATGGTGCTCGAACTTTCACAACAGATGTTTCTTCATTGACTTTCCCCCAGGAGGAGAGTAAATGCAAGTTGTTCATCTGAGCGATTTCCATCCCTTTTGGACGGCCCCTATTCCTCCTGTTGTGAAACGTGCACACTCCTCAACTAAATTGTATGGGATGGTTCCGAAAGGGGAAAACCTAGTTTGCATACTTCAAATTAGAGGTCTGCATGAAAGTACACGGGAATCAGAGACTCACACAGCCCCAGTCACAACGGCCTCCGGCCCTTAGGGAGGGCCATGCTTGAGGCTTAGCGGTTCTGACACCCCAAAGAAGTGGAAGGAGATCTACAGCCACTTGTAAAAAGTATAGATCATTATAAAATGTTCTGAAATTTTAAGCTGAGCATCTTCCTTCTGCAAGTGTACTAGGGGTCAAAACTTTAAAATCTCCATCTGCACCACGCAGGCCATGCTCAGGCCAGCCAAGGGTATCAAGAAAGGGGGAGGAATCCTAATTAGGTTTTCTTTTCCTCAGCATTGAACCACCTTCTGTAGCTGAATTGCTGGCACTCACTTCCTCAGCAAGGTCGGTTTCCGTGGAACTCCAAGGCAAGCAGAAAACTCCGGAAACTGAAACCATGAAACCTACAGAGTTCCCAGAGGAAACTGGACCACCCGGAACCTTTCTAAAACCAGTGGTCACTGACCAAATTACGAGTCAGGAAAATGGTCTTTGGTGAGTGAGCATTTCTGAGGTCTCAGAACGTTTTCATTTGACTGGGAACATTTGCGCTCAAGGTTTTGGTCTTGCATCCGGATTGGAAAAAACATGCGGTGTCATTTTCTCCTCAGGAGAACAGAGCCAAAGGACAATGACTGTCCCGAGTGCTTCAGGGCCACGTTGTTACTCCTTACCCTGCTCTTCATGGTTCTCTGGTGACTGTTACTCCTTACTGGACAGGACAGCCAGGTTGCAAATGTTTACCCCTGTGTGGACCCTCCAGCAGCTCAATCGCACAGACTTTTGCTGACAGGGATTTTCGATTTAGCTGTAAAGTTTCACTGGTTTTTTCAAGTGGATAAAAAGTCCTGACTTCCTTTGTTTCTAATTAAAGACATATGGGCAGAAGATGACCAGCTCCCTCATTTTAACTCCGTGTAAAAGAGTGTGGCTCCGTGGCATCCCAATTTGCCTGTCACCAGTTTGCCGGGCCGTTTTAAACAGGTCACCTGATCTGTCTGCAAGCAGGGAGGAACATACACCTCGTTGATTGGTGTCCTGTGCTATTTCACTGTTTGGTGCTATCAAGTGGTAATAAAAATGCTTTAGAAGCAACGCTGTGGGTTGTCAAAATGCCCATCCATCACCGTAAGCAAATTTATTCCATAACACTTCAGGTCTTTAGAAGTAAATTGAGTAACTGCAAAAAGTGTCTTTGAAATAAAAGGGAGAAGGATCAAGTAATGGCCTGACCCAAATGGTGAGTTAACTACCCTCTGGGAGTGGAGGTTTTTTCCTACTTGGGAGGCTTTAGCTCTGCGAATGCAACAGTGCTGGGAGAAACACGTTTCTATGATACCAAAAGGCAAGCTACTAGTTAAATTGGGTATTTTGTGCCTTGACAACAACAACAACAACAACAAATGTATATATGTGTGTGTGTGTGCGTGTGTGTGCGTGTGTGTGTGTGTGTGTGTGTATGTTGAAAGAAGTCATAGTTCTTGTGCAGCAGTTACCATCCTGTGCCAGGCTAATCTTTCCAAATGAGTCACTGTTCAGCTAATAAAAGGTGTTTTCAGATCTATCGGTGGCAAATGATAATCACTGGAGGAGAAGGAGCATGTATTGAGCACTTACTGTATGCCAGACACTGTGCCAAGTGCTTGTACGTCAGCTCATTAAATCCACACAAACTCATGGAGTAGAAACTCACTTCCTCCATGTTAGAGAAGAAGAAACTGAGTTGCAAAGAACTTAGACAACTGCCCAAAGTCACATTGCCTGGAGGAGGCAGAACTAGAATGTGAACCTGGGCAGTGTGGCTTCAGGTGACAGTCTTAACCATATGCTACCCTGCCTCCAGGCTTCCTGTGCTAGTCTGATGGAGGAGCCCTGCCCATTTAGAATTCCGATTCACTGGCCATTCATTGACCTGGAATCCAGTAGTCACTCAGGAAATACTAATGCCCTCACGCATCCTTTCTTGTGTCAATCCTATCTTACAGACATAAAGGAGGATATATTTTCTTTTTTTAAATGTTTATTTATTTATTTTTAGAGAGAGAGAGCAGGGGAAGGGAGAGAGAGAGAGAGAGAGAGAGAGAGAGAGAGAATCTCAAGCAGGCTCCACACTGCCGATGCAGAGCGCGACGCAGGGATCGAACTCACAAATCATGAGATCATGACCTGAGAGGAAATCGAGAGTCAGACACTTAACTGACTGAGCCGCCCAGGCACCCTGGGAAAATATATTTTCAAGAAAGACTCTTCTGAGAGTCAGGAAAGAGTTAGGGAGCAGCCTCTTTGAGAGGATCTTTTTTTTCCCCTAAATTGCAGGAGGATTTAAATGGGTAGAAGTTTGTCAATTACATCTCAAAAAAGCTAGGAGAAAAAAGAAAATAAAGTGCATTGCTTAAGGTAAATTTAAAAAATAAAAATAAAAAGGTAAAGGGTAGAGCCTTTCAATATTTCTAAATGTGCCAGTCCCAAAATGTTGATGATAGCTGCATTAGATATTTTGGTCACGATCTTTGTCAGAGTCTAAAAAAAATAGTCATCCCCCTCAGTGTGACTCACCAGAAATGTGCTCAAAGCTTCTCATGTTTAATACACATGGAAAACAGTGCATCCACCTGCTAATGGAAGCCCACTAAAGTGGTTCCCTGGGGATCTACTGGTGACAGTGATGTTACATCTTCCTGGGCGTGTTTTTTTTCCTATTTTCTTCTGGAACGACGTCGAAAACGAAGAGGAAGTATTTTTTCTGTCCTAGAACATGTTGAATCGGGATTGAAACCTATCACATTCCCAACCCCTCGGACCCAAGTCCCCTGAAAGGAAACTGTCCCAACCTTCAGCAGACAGGTTGGCATGAAGGGTCAGAAAAGGGACTCATGCTATAGTCACACATCCTGATTCAGCCGGGTTCTTTGCGAGTCACCCCTGATAAGTTGTTGCTCAGAGTTTTGTCCCTCATTCATGACCATAAACGTGAGGCACATCTGGCCTTATCAGGACAAATATCATGTTTTTCATGGTTTTGCTGGTGGCTACACATACTCAGAAGACCTTGAAAACCACGAGCTGGCCACCTACATAAGAACTATCCCAAATCCCAGTTTCCACAAGGGACTAAAGCAAAGAGATCTGGGGGGGGGGGGCTTTGTGCATTTGTGCTTTTGTGTGTGTGTGTGTGTGTGTGTGTGTGTGTGTGTGTGTTTAAACTGACTAGCACCATTCAGAGAGTCCTTAGGAGGATTTCTGCTCTGAGCTCTGGCTCTCCAGGCAGCACAGCCCCACCACCACATCCTGCCTCTCCACTTCCTCCTCCCCTTTCCCAGCTCCAGAAGCCAAGATGGGAAGTCTCTCACGACCCTGTGGCTTGGCCAGGAGGAAGCCTGAACTTGATACAGCTGGCTTTCCTGGGGCCTGGTAAGAGCATTTATCCCTGAGTCTGTGCTTCTTTGCTCACCTATTTTTAGCCCTGGGCTGCAGAGCTTCCTGAGGCCTCCGCCATCAGTCTCTGTCGCGGCCGGGCCATGCCAGGGATGGGACCCAGGTGCTGCCAGGACTGCCGCGCACCTGAACAGGGACCCGGGCAGCAGTTAAATGTGGTTTGCTTTAACGTCAAAAGGAAGAGAAATAAACACCCTAAACCAACTCCCTCCCTGTCTCCCAAGAACAACGGTCGGAGTTTTCTATTTTAGCAGTAAGCCATGAGGGTGGCTGGACACATGTGAACGGGAAATCTGGTCCCATTAATCTGGCAGGCAGAATGGCAAGAATGTCCTGATCAGGACCAGCCCAAAGCACTCCTCTCCAGCTGCCCTCTTACCGCGTACCCCCTGTCATGGGGGCATGCCCTCTCCAGACCACACCATTCCCCGGTCCCTTGGCACCTGTTGCCTCTGCAGAACCGTCCTTGATGACCTGCTCTGTGTCCTGCAAGACCCGGGCCAAATGCTACTAAAGCCTTCATCACCTTGGGACAATTGATGCATAGCTGTCACCCTCACCTGATTGAGCAACGCCACGGACAGAGACTGTGTCTGTTTGCTTACACGTCGAGTGTGCAAGACGGCGGGTGTGAGCGGTGGGGTGGGGGACATGACAGGGATGCATGGGAGATGGAACAGGAGGTGTAGTTTGGGGCCAGGTGGTCCCACATTAACAGGGCTTTGCTAAAAGCTGAATGAACAAACACATGACACACAACAAAAAGTTAAAGTCAAGATACAGTAAAGAGCCACAACTAGGAAAAATAAAACTAGCAAATTCATGCTCTTGGTTTTGTCGGTACTTATAAAGCTCATTAGTTTAAGTGAGGCGTTATGAATTGACTCTATTTATCAGTTCAAGAGATTTAGGGCGCCTGAACCAGGGTGGGTTGGGCCAAATGTTCCACGTGCAAAATTTAAACGTAATTACAGTGCGTGGAATATACTGTCTCCGACTTGTCCCAATGTCAGCCCCACCAGGCAGAATATCATATCCATATCAGATCAGACATGACAACAGAGATTAAGACAAACCAGAATTCACCAGCTGGCAATGGCCTTTGCCTGATAAACTCTTTTGCCCATCACTCAAAGACAGTATTTTTGCGATGTCTGTGGCTGTCTATGGGTCACCAGAGCTTAGTCCTGCTTAGTCCTGGATAGGCAGAGCGGGAGGGGCCTGGGCTGGGAGCAGGGGGAAGAAGGCAGCCGGGGAGGAGAGGAAGCCTCTCCTCTGCAGTGGCAGGTGGGGCTGTGTCCTTTCTGAGGCCTGCTTTCCGGTCAGGCCTCTATCTGTCCTCTCACACCCCTCCCACACCTGTGGGCACTTGATAAAAAGAACGTGTCCCCTCCCACCCCACCTACATCCGAGCTGTCCCTGTTGCCAGAGCCCGCTTTTTCTTGGGGGGTGTCATGCTGAGTTCTTCCTCCCTGTCTAGCCTCTGTGTGGCTGAGTCCTCCTGCCCAACTGCCCCTTTGGGATTTAACACTTTCCTGAGGGCTTCTTTTCTGACTGCTTGGTCAGCTCCACACACCTCAGCCCACAGGAAAGCAATTGCTCAGTCCAGGTGCCCAAGAGTCTGCCCTCCGTGGCCTGGGTGCCCTGGGTCTCCATTTGACTAATGAGGGCAATTGGACAGGAATGAGAGGTATAACTGCAAAGTCAGCACCAGAAGACAGGATTTTACAGCCAAGTATAGAGGTCGGGTGCCCAGGAAAGTTCAGCACAGGGGGCCCAAAACAGCCCAGGATCAAGTACAGCAGAGAGGCGTATGGCCAGAGTTGCTTGGGGGCCAGAGTAGGCCTGCCCCTGTGACTGGAAACAACCCTTCAGGAATGGGCAGATTCTCACAGCCACGGGCATGATTTTCTTGTGTTCCAAGTCAGGCACTGGCCGCCTTTGGATAACTCTCTGGTTTGGGTGAAGAACACAAAAGGAGGGGAGTTCTATCGGATTCTGGGGAGATCACTGGAACCATGCTTCATAATCCAAGGGTGTAATCAGAATTACCCTAGAAGTTTTGTCAAACTCCGCATGCCAGGACCTCACTCAGGACCTAGCAAATCAGAATCTCAGATGCGTCTGGGGTGGGGTGGGCAGGTGCAGACGACTATAGACTCAGATACAACCTGCTCACCCCAAGGTGGGCACCACCTCAGTTGTCCAATCTTGGGGCCAGAGACCTTATCCTCTTACTTTGTACTTAGTACAGCTCCCTCCCTCATAATAGACCTAAAATAGTATGTGTTGACTGATGGAATGAATGAATATGGGAAGAAATGAACACACACTTCTGGTTACCGAAAGAATTGTTGATTCTGTCAACAAAGACAGAGAAAGAACGGAGTTTCCCATAATGGATTTTAACTCCAGTTGTAAGTAAGCCTTCCAGTTACCTATTCTTAAGAACAGCTAAATATGACAACACTAATGTGTATTTTATCGACTAGCGTGGCTCAGGCATATATGGTTTTACTGAACAAAACAAGGATTTGTATTAACATCATAGATGAGAGTCTAAAATGAAAGTAGGCACTCCACCTAACTCACGATTAATTATATAATCTGAGGCTTAATTCTGGCTTTGGAAACAATGGGAACCGTAATTACATGTCTAAAGCCCAAAATGGAATCCCACAAGTGTTTGACAAGCAGAACATAAGGATGATGGAGTGGTTTACCCATGAGCTTGACCACAGGGCAACCCTGGTGAGTCACGATTTCAGGCTGTGGTAGGATTTCTCATTACCCTCCATTCTTCTATGGTGACTATATTGAGCTCTGGGCCACTTGATGGATGTGACTCTGTTTGTGAATTCAGGCTGGCCTGCTGTCTTTGCGGATCTGACCCGTATATAGAATAGCCATGCAAATTAGCATGGGCCTCTGGCCAGAAAAAATTAATCCAGGCCTAAAAGCAATCAAGTAAAAGGTGTCAAAGGGCACACAAAGAGGGGAAAATGACTGGGAACAGTGGCATCCTACTTTTTAGGTTTCCCTAGCTCACTACCTTGTGATTTTTTTTTTTCCTTTCGTCACTAGAATACTCGCAAATGGAAAAGCTGGTAGAAATCTTTCCAAATACTTCTGGGATGAGAAAATAAGTTCATGCTGAAAGTTGCGTTAGGGATTCAGAGAGGCCTTCCCTGAGTCAGGTCCACAGGGACCTCCACACCAGCCCTTGGCATTGATCTCAGTGCCCTGTTGTGCCTGGACAGCACCTGCCACACTGGGTGGTTCTAGTCACTTGTTTTATAGTCTGTCCCCCACATTGGACTGGAAGTTCCTCGAGGATAAGAATCATGTCCGTTTTGCCCACCTGATTCCCAGCATGTGGCACAGGCATTGGACAAACAGTCCTCAAATGAATGAATGGACACTGGAGGATGATCTTGCCCCCACCTTCCTGTAACAAGAGAAGGCTGTACGGTGGCCAGGGCTCCCTGGCCCATGGTTGACAGCCTGCTTGTCCTTCCCAGAACTCCTTGCTGGCCTTGCAGCTCTCATCTTCCTTCCTGCTCTGCTCCAGGACGCTTGAAGCCTCACTAGGCTTTCCTTTGTCCACACTGGCAGGTTGCCTGGTAAAACACCACCCTGAGAAATGGAGACAGGATGTGAAGGGCACAGGCAAACCTGAGAAGGAAAGGCAGGGGCTGAGGTGGAGGGTAGGCTGGATCCAGAGAGTCGACAGTGAAGAGAGAGACAGGTAGGGAGTCCCAGGCCCGGAGCACAGAGGGTCTGGAGGTGAGCAAAGGCCAAGGGTGTGAAGAAGGAGACTGGACGTGGAGGTACCTTGTTTCACAGAAGATGCCATGTACCTGCCTTCCATAGAGACACCGCTGACAGTAATAGCAGTGATAATAACTAATGTTTCCTGAGCTCTAACTATGTGTACCGTGCAGAGTACCCTCCTCATGGGAGTGATTGACCCATACAAGGGACCGGTAATTGTCAGGGGTTAGAGGTCAGAAAGGTGAAGCTTTGATGACCAAGGTCGTATTGTCGCTGGAGAACTAGGAATGCCCCCAGGTTTCTGTCAGCCTCTCCTCGTCCCACGAGGTCGGTGTGTAATGACACACAAGGGGTAAGTGTGCAACAGCACACGAGGAATAATGACAGAATGGCAATCAAAATACCACTTGACGGTTATCTCCCAACTGCCCCCAGCAGAGTGCTCACTGGTTAAGCAGGATCTGTGGTTTAGACTTCAGGCCAAACAGACCTCTCAACCGCCCCAATCCCCACCAAAAAAATGAATCGCGGGACTAGCAAATTAAGAATGTCTGTAGAGCACACCCTGACCTAACTGATGAAGCCAGCAGTGAGGTCAAGCGGAAGAGAGACGGCCTGAGTGCGCATGTTCAGATGATGGCGGCCCGAGTTCTATTAGCAGCTCTTGTGAGGATGAGAAGGATGTCTCGCGAGGAAGGAGCGAGGCCAGGATTCAGGCGGATAGGGAGAAGCATGAAGGCGTGGAGGGAAAGCATCCCTCCCCTGTAGTAGTAGTAGTAGTAGTAGCAATAATAATAATGGTAATAAATACATAGAGGCTATCACTTCTAGAGTGCATTGAAGTGTATTGCTCAAGCTTTCTACCTATCATGTTAGGTAACTAGCGTTAGCCTTGGAATAAACAAACCATTTAGGGGATTTCTCTAAGACCACAGACCTAGGAAGTGGCAGAGATAGGACTCAATAGCAAGAGGGCAAAGCCCACCAGCTTTCTGTCTGCCACACGGGTAAGTAAGTTAATCTAGCTGGGGAACATGAGTGGGATGTAAGGGCAGACCCTGGCTCTGTGCCAAGCATCCCAGCCAAGCCTTTTCCTTCCTATCACTGGTTCTTCTAAGTGTCTGCTGAGAGCACACTCTCTCTTCCTTGCTGACTCCCAGCAGAGGAAATTCTCTATCAGACTGTACCATTCCAATTCATATTTATACATAATTTAAAATTTTTCCAGTAATGGATTAATTCCCAAACATAGAGGTTGGTCCCTAATCTAGGATTCATGGCAATAGGTACCGTCTAAATATACTGGTAACTTACTGTAAATAAAAAAGCGTGGTCTGTGGAACAGGCAGAGCAATGAAACAGATCTAAGACTACGGTTATTTGTTACAACAGAAAGAAGTCATTTGAAATTACTGAGAGAAAACATAGATTATGTAATAAATGATGATAAAATAACTGATGAGTTAAATAACAATTTTGCCGGATCTTTATCTTGCCTCTTGCCGTCAACACATGGATGCAGCAAATATCTAAGTATAAAAAACGAAGCCACAAATGTATGGCATAAAAACACGGATGGATATTTTTATATCCTTGGACTGAGGAAGGGTTTTTTTTTTCACCCCAAGATGATATTGATTCAGCATATATTTTAAATTTCACGTACCAAAAATTCACAAATAACATTTACAGAGAAAGAGTGAACTGGGAAAAATTAATTGCAAACTGTATAACAGACTAAGAGTTATTATCTTTACTGTACAGGAACTCCTATAAATCAAAGGAAACAGCCCAGTCAAAATGAGAAAGGATACACATAGGCTTTTCACAAAAGAAGAAATACCAAATGTATGAAAATATACTAAACCCTTAATAATAAGTATGGTTACACAAACAAAACAATAATAAAGTGTGTGTGTGTGTGTGTGTGTGTGTGTGTGCGCGTGTGTGTGTTTACTCATCAAATACAAAGAATAAAAAGAAAACAGCATTGGTCATGTGCTGAGAAATGACTATTCTTAAGCACTAGTGGTCGGAATGGAAATTGGCATAATTTCTGGAGAGAAGTTTAGTAATACATACCCCAGTTTAAAATATATACACTAATGTGGCGCCCGGGTGGCTCAGTCGGTTAAGCGTCCGACTTCAGCTCAGGTAATGATCTCACAGCTGTGGGTTAGAGCCCAATGTCGGGCTCTATGCTGACAGCTCTGAGCCTGGAGCCTGCTTCAGATTCTGTGTCTCCCTCTTTCTCTGCCCCTTCCTTGTTCGTGCTCTCTCTCTCTCTCTCAAAAATAAATAAACATTAAAAACTTATAAAATATATATACTCACTCTTAGCCCAAGATTTCCAATTCAAAGAATCTATTTTTATTGTGTTAAAAGATATGCATTCTAGGGGCGCCTGGGTGGTTCAGTCGGTTGAGTTTCTGACTTCGGCTCAGGTCATGATCTCATGGTTCATGAGTTCAAGCCTGGCGTCGGGCTCTGTACTGACAGCTCAGAGCCTGGAGCGTGCTTCAGATTCTGTGTCCCCGTCTCTCTCTGTCCCACCCCTGCTTGCGCTCTCTCTCTTTCAAAAATGAATAAACATAAAAAAAATTTTTTTAAAGATACGCATTCTAATATTTATGATTTTAACCATTTCTAAGTACACAGTTCAGTGGCATTAAGTACATTCACATTGTCGTACATCCTCTGCAAATTTTTTTGTCTTCCCCAATTGAAACTCTGTATCCATTAAACACTAACTCTCCATTCTCCCTGCCCCTGCCCTTGGCAACTATGATCTACTTTCTGTAGGTAGGAATTTGACTACTCCAAGGATTTAAGAAAAGAATTGTACAAGAACTACACACACACACACACACAATGTATTTATTTAAAAAAATTTTTTTTTAATTTTTTTTAACATTTATTTATTTTTGAGACAGAGAGAGACAGAGCATGAACAGGGGAGGGGAAGAGAGAGAGGGAGACACAATCTGAAATAGGCTTCAGGCTCTGAGCTGTCAGCACAGAGCCCGACGCGGGGCTTGAACTCACGGACCGTGAAATCATGACCTGAGCCGATGTCCGACGCTTAACCGATCAAGCCACCCAGGCGCCCCTAAAAAATTTTTTTAATGTTTACTTATTTTTGAGAGAGAGACAGACAGATGGTGAGTGGGGGAGGGGTAGAGAGAGAAGAAGACAAAACCTGAAGCAGGTTCCAGGCTCTCAGCCCAGAGCCCGATGCGGGGCTCGAACTCATGAATGGCGAGATCATGACCTGAGCCAAAGTCGGATGCCTAACGGACGGAGCCACCCAGGCACCCCGAAGATGTATTTATTCAAAAAAATATATGCTTGGTAATAAACAAGACAGACAGACGAAGGTACTTGTCTTACGCACAGTGTGATCTAGATAAGGTAGAACAGTAACAAACATGTAAGCAAGAACAGCATTAGATTGCTGTAAATACTATGAAGAAAAGACACAGATTCATGTGACAGTGATTGTGGAGCGTCCTTCAGATGAGGCAGTAAGGAAAAGGTGTCTCAAGCACTATTCATAATCAAAAACCAATTAGAAACATCTAGACGGCTAAGCAACATGTCTGCTAAGGCTCAGAGTCCACCTGGCCGGATGTCAGCACGTGACAGTTCACTGCAGACTGTAAGAGCCTTCCTTAGAAATAACTCCGTTAATTCAGTGTGCCTTCTGTAGAGTGTTTTCCCGGAGAGAAAGAGTTTCCGAAATTTGGGGGTAGAAAATAATTCGGCAGTGTACATGCTAATGCTGCTTTATTCTGAGAAGGAATGTGTAGATGACAGCTTCAAGTGCTTGATGTTCAACCCCTCCTAAAACTGTAAAGTAGCAGCAGGGCGATCAAGGAGCTGATCTAAATCTTCTCTCTGTGGTTTTACTTTTGTTCCGGCAGGCTGAGCCACCCTGGAAAAAAATTACAGTGTGTGCACGGGAAACATATTCTTCCCTCTTTCTTGACTAACTGACATGCTGGAGAGCAGGCGTGAGTAAGGGGCAATGACATTGGTTGTGCTATAGTCCAAATACAGGGAACAATTTAGCACCAAGGGCTTGGCCTACTCTTAGCCTAAGGCAGGAAATTCAAGGGTAATAGAACACTTTGCTGTTAAGTAATACCGCTGAAATAAAAGCATGTTTGGGATGACTTTGGGCATTACCTTGGAATTTCTGTTTCATTTGTTTCCAGAAAGAACCTTTTTTTCCCGCCTAAAGTTTTTGTATTTCAGAATTTTTTGTAGCTGGATAAAGATGATGCATACAAACTGGCCTTGACTTAAAGCTGTATGTCATAAGAGCATGCTGAAGAAAACACGCAGGATCTCAGTTTTGACCACAAGACCCTAGGGCAGCAGCTTTGTCTACAAGTCACAGGTCAGAGACCTCACTCTACTATTTATTAGCTGTGTGATCTTGGGCGGATTATTTCAGCCCTGATTCTGTAAAAGAGGAGTGATGGTAGTACTTACTCAGAGTGTTTTCGTGAAGGTAAGATGCAGAACGTGTAGGGCCCAGTGCTGGCACACAATACGGTTTTCTCCTTCGTGCCTCGGCTTCATCACCGAGTCTGGCATTACTGACACACAGTCAAAAAAGACTAACATGGAAAACCAAAATTTATTTTTGTTGGAACAACTTGGGACACGGTCGGACCGATTCTCCCTGTTGGGTTTTGAGCCATACTCCTCCCATGCGCCGAATTGCAGCATGAATTGAAGCCCTATCTTCAGCTTCAAAGGGACTTAGATTAACCGGAGCATCACTAGATAACTTGAAACAGACAGTGCAGGAGACTCAGACCCACAGGGGAAACTACTAAAGGATCTGGAGATGTTTTCTCTGGGAGAAGATTGAGGGGACATGAGCCTTGCCTCCAAATATTTGAAGGGTAGCATCATGTGGAAGAGAGACTAGATTTATTCTGCATGACTCTGTTAGTCTCCACGAAGACAGACTCCAGTTTTATTTATGGGAAAAGTTTATTTAAAAAAAAAATTGTCAAGGAAAGATGCTATATTCTTTTTTTTTTTAATGTTTTTAATCTTTATTTATTTTTGAGAGACAAGAGAGACAGAGCGCAAGCAGGGGGGAACAGACAGAGAGGGAGACACAGAATCCGAAGCAGGCTCCAGGCTCCGAGCTGTCGGCACAGAGCCTGATGCCGGGCTCAAACTCACGAACAGTGAGATCATGACCTGAGCCTAAGACGCCCAACCGACTGAGCCACCCAGGCGCCCCCGAGAGATGCTATCTTCTAAGGAAGGGAGTTCAACAGAGATTCTATCACAAAATAGCTAATCACTCCCTGGGAATTGTGCACGGAATTCTGTAACAGGCAAGAGCTAGGTGAGGTGCCCTCTAGGGTTCTTTCCCAGGTCAGGGAGGCTGTAATTCAAATAGCTACCTAAGTGCAGCATTTTGCACAGCGACATCAAGAACAGCCATGGCGAGGTGTAAGGCACATACAGGCGCACACAGATTGTGCCTATGTGTGAACTGTAACCTTCTAAAACAAAAGAATTTCATGCCACATTGAAAAAAAAGGCTTTTTTGACGGCTAGAAATGAAAATGTTCATCCTTTAGACTAGCGTATCATATTTTATAGGTTCATGCTGTAGACACAGGGGCCAAATGAAATGAACCAAGATCGTAGGCATTAAGTTACACTTTAATTTTATCTTTTTTTCTCCTGTGATTTTGACACGAGTGATTAAAAATGAACCTGGACCTCTGACCTACTCCTTTGGGGTTTCTTCCCCACCCCCCACCCCCCATTCACCTGCAAACCTTTGCTGATCTTTGCATAGAGCTTTGGTCAACTGCTTTTAACAGCTAAACATTAAAGCCACTGAGAGCATAAACAGGAAGCTGGTGTTTAGGTGGGAGTTCCTAGGAATTTTATACTACTGACCACAGAGGCCAAGAGAGAAAGGAAATAGGAAAAACAGTGTAAATACCTGGGTGACTAATGACTTTGCGCAGCTTAGCTGGCTTTTCTGAACATTTAAGTCTCTTCTGGGGGAAACACCCTGAAAAAATTTCAGGACCCTGCGTGACATCGAAGGGGCAGATGTATGAGTGTTTACTGCAGGCGGTTGGTTTTGTTCACCGACTACCGGGCAGAGAGATTTTCTGCCGATCTCTCCAAGCGATGGACTCCATTTGCATGCGTGGTGCAGACATTTTGCCGAGCACCGGGGTTCCCAGGCCTCCGATTGTAAAGGATTGTTAAGGCCACCCCTTCCCTCGTTCACATGGGTAGCGCCTAAGAGGATTTAGAATCAAGTGGGCACATTTGCACGGCCTTGTTCTGAAGAGGCAGCTGGAGCGCGGGCCGGCCGGCCTGGCGCAGCCAACCGCGGGTCCCGGGGGACCGCATTGTCCTCCGAGGGGCCGCCACGGGGGCTCCATTGTGCGCGGAGCAGGCCTTTTTCTCCTGCCCTCTGTCTTCCCCGGGCCTCCTCCCCCGCCCCCCCACGCAGACTTTTCTCTCAAGCTGCCCGGATCCCCCTGCTGCCGCATTTCCAATGCAGAGGAGCGGGCAGGGCTTCGGGCTGGCCATCTGCACGCGGAGATTGACAGCGGCCCCGGAAGGTCAGTGCCTCAACGATTTCTGTCTGAACAGCAGGCCACCCAGGCCTCCCGAGCAAAACAGGGACATCTGCTCCCCTTAATTTAGAACACTGGTTCCAATTTCACCGGAGCCCCCTGCTTAACGCCTCGCCTCGGCTCCGGGGGAGGGGTCGGGGAGGGGCCGAGCAGACGCGCCGCCCGTCCCCGACTCCCCCAGCTCCCGGGCAGAGCAGCTGAGCCGGCGGGGGCGGGGGGCGGGGGGCGGTCACTCACGTGATCCGGGTGACGTCGTGCGGGGGTGGGGGCGGGCCGGCGGATAGGCGCGCGCTGCTCCCCCTGAGCGCCCGACGCCCGCTTTCGTCCCGGGTCTGCAGAGGCGCGGGCTGCGCCGCCCGGAGCATTGGAGGTGGGCGGCCTGGAGGGCGGCGATCCCGCTCGGTGACGAAGGGTCGGGCGGCACCGCGGTCCCTCTCCTCGGGCAGCCGGAGTTTGGGTCGTCTCAGCCTTGCTGGGAGGCACACGTGAAGGGGCAGGAAAGTTTACTGCAACTAGAGTGAGAAATCCAGCTCAGCCCCTCCGTGGGCAGGACTCTGGGCTGGCAGCTTTAAAGCCAGCCTTCAGTGGGCAAGGCCCAGATCCTGCGTGGACAGTTGACATCGGAACTCGCCCTGCCTTTTGTGCTTCACAGTGGGTGAAAGAGAGAAAGCCCTGCATTTCTGAGTTTCCACCACTAAATCATAAGCTCCTGGAACACAGACACTGCATCTTCTGCGTTATTGTGGCTGCAGGTCCTAACACAAATGTTTGGAGACTAAATTAACGTGTGAAGTGGAGGTGGACCTGTGAGCCCTGAGTATAACTGTTTCTCTTTGTGTATGACAAAAAACGAGACTTGGTGGAGAATGAACCTGTGCATACAGCTAGGTTATTATTAGTGAATTACTTTCCTCTTTTCTTCCCTTTCCTTCTTTGACAAGCGTCTTATTGTGCCTCTGTATTGCGGGATAGCAGGCAACTGGCTGGGGATATGAAGAAACAAGACCCGGGGGTCCTCAGATGTGGCCGCTCTGTGAGGGAGGCCGGGTGCAAGGAAACAGCTAACCAGGACTCT
Organism: Lynx rufus; assembly: GCF_022079265.1. NCBI lineage: Eukaryota > Metazoa > Chordata > Mammalia > Carnivora > Felidae > Lynx > Lynx rufus. The sequence continues at coordinate 28,173,127 of NW_025814889.1, read as the reverse complement.
GGGTGTTAAGTGCAATAGTTGGGTTCCTCGATCGACCCTCCAGAGAGAGAAGGAGGTCTCAGTTGAGTCTGGAAGGGTGAGTAGAAGCTTCCTAGGAGAAGGGCCCTTTATCCACACAGGTCCCTCTGCGTGGATTTCCCCCTAACCCTGTTTACCTCCTGCCCATTCTTCAGGCCTCAGGTGAAATGTCACTTCCTTGGTGCCTGGACAACCAACATAAGGTCGTCCTATTAAGCGATCCTGTGGCATGTCGCACTTCTCAAGACATGCACAGCTGGACAAAGTTTATCGTCTCTTTCCAACTGTGAGCTTCTTGAGGCTGAAACTGGCCTGTTCATGGGTACAGTCTACATACATATCCAACACAGTGCCTGCCCCCACCATGTTCCCTAAGTATTTGGTGAACCCATGAGTAATCAGGCTTTTTTAAGTTAAGGACAAAGCGTTCATGCATTTTCTGTTTTGGAGGTGAGGCCAAACTGTGGGCCCTCCTCCACTCTGAGTCCCCACGGGTACAACATGGAAACAGAATGACCTTTTAGAATTTATTATTTTGTGGTATCCCCGCAGTGCAGTGATTTCAAAACTCTCTTCTACAGAATCAGTGTGAGGTTGCTGCCCCCCTGCCCCCCCGCCCCAAGAGAGATACCATCGTGAAGCAAGTCTGGGGAAGACAGGGTTGCATAGAGCCTTTAAGGAGCTCCTGCACAGCGTCCTGACCCAGATTGCTGGTTTTCAAGGAGCGTCTAGTAACGTTTAGAAGCTGGCTGATGTGGATGAAGGGTAATGGTAACTTTGCTGCACCATTTTCCCCGACTTCTCCCAGGCCCTGGAAGGTAGAAGGAGCTGCTGTGGGGAGAGCTAACCAAGATTGATTTGCCAGCATGAAGGCTGTCTCCTTCCGCCTGGTTCCTTTGTTACACCTTGGACAAATTTGTTCCTTGTGTTTTGACCTTATCGAGAGAACAAGGGCGGAGATGGAGAGGCATTGGTGACATAGGACTGTCTGAGCTACAGTGCAGCCCTGTGACATCGTAGCTGTGTGATTTTGAGGCAGTCTCTTGCCTCTCTGTACCTCAGACACTTCCGTTTGTGACCAGAAATAGTGGTACCTAATTTACAATGTTGTTAAGGTTTTAAAAGCTCTCATACGCATTTAGACTTTTCATGATGGATATAAATTTTATTTAACTGCTAATAATTAATAAATTAAAAATTAAATATCTAACCTTTACTAGGTTAATTTAACTAATTAAGTCTCCTGTTAGTGGAGCAGGATCACAGAGGACTATGGCCTAAGGGAGGAATTTTTTTTTCTCTGCTCGCTGCCTTCTTAGCTCAAGTGAGGCATTCTGGGTGTTCATCGTTACTTTTCCAGCCAGAAGGATTACAGTTCTTTAACAGCATTTGCTGAGCTCTCCCTCTAAGTAAACTTAAGTTGTGATTTCATTATATTGTGTTCTCAGAGAGGAGTGTAGCAGCTGTACATCAAAATTCAGAAGTTTTGCCTACTATCAATTTTCCAGGACTGACTTCATAGCCAAGTGTTAAGTTCTTCAGCAACAGGATTGTGATCCAGAAGTCCATATTATATTGAATAGAAATCTGCTTACAATGAAAGAGTGAATGCGTTCCTGTCTTGTTTGTGGGAGCTTACTTTGACCACGGAAAAAATCGATATTGGCGTCTCAGAGAGGAAAAATTTTCAGGGCCTGTATGTTAGACCACAGTGTGAAAATTCACATTGTTTTAACATTGCGCTTAATGTCAAACATTGCACTTTCATGCTTTCCCGGCATAAAAGAAAGCTGCTTCTGGAAATTCAAAGGTACTCTGAAAGCGAACGTAGAAATGATTTCTTACCTGTATGTATAATATCGACAGTTTTACTCCAAGTCTTTATTTTCTGTGTAGAACATTGACTTGGGTAGAGTTTGCTGGACTAGATGTTTGGAGTGAATCTGTTTTCAGATATAATCTTTGACGCATTCATGAAAGCTTTATACTTTGAAGCAGGTAACAAAGGACATACTTCTTAAAATGCGTATTTATTTATTTTGAGAGCAAAAGCGTGAGCAGAGGAGGGGCAGAGAGAGAGGGAAAGAGAGAATCCCAAGCAGGCTCCGCACTGTCGGCCCAGAGCCTGATTCAGGACTCAGTCTCACGAACGTCAGGATTATGACCTGAGCCAAAATCAAGAGTCGGCCAACTGAGCCATCCCAGGCATCCCAGGACATACTTCTTAAAGGTTGCCTCTATTGGTGGATCGAATCTCCATGCCCAGAATGGTACTTGGACCAAATATGCTGATATCACTTAAATCTTACAGGGGGTCACTGCTGAGGGATCAGAAATGTGCTAAACATCAAAAGATTCTCTCTAAAAAGAAGCTTTAAAAGCAACATCTAGTTTTAGACGTGAAGTGTGCCCTGTGCACCTCTTGGGTACCACTTCTCACCTTTGGGCACCCCCTGCCCTTTATTCCAGCTGTTGATTCAGGCTCTGAGCAGCTTCCTGTAGGTGCAGCCTGACAGGGCCCTGCCTCTTGCCCAGCCTCACACCTCTGCTGGACATTTGCCACTGGCCCCGGAGGTGCTCTGAGCCACTCGGGGCGCATGTGCTGACTTAAGCCCGAAACACAGTGGCATAAGTTTTCAGGGCAAACCTACGAAGCAGAAGCCCTAATGGATAAATGCTTTCCTTTCTTCCCCCAAGATGGACCGTCCCGAGATGTCTTTCCTGCAACTCAGGCAGGACACACAGAGCCAGCAACTGTTTGCCAGGAGCTGTGACTCGTCTTTGCATTGGTTTTCCATCCTTTTCTGCTTCATTCTTCATGTCCCTTACTCCAACTCTCTGGATCACACTCTGCAATCAAGTATTTTCACTTAAGCCTTTGTCTCAGGATCTGCCGTCTGAGACCCAGGCTAAGTCATTTTGACATTATGTTTTTTGGGTTTTTTTTTTGTTTGTTTGTTTTTTTACCAAAGGAAGCGATAGTGTTTACACTGGTCTTCACGCCCTCTCATCCCACCCCATCCCTCTTCTCACTGTGAGCGTCTCCGTCCAGTTATTTTGTGAGATGGTTAAAGGGGTTACCTCTCTCCTTCCTTTGGATACGGTGGGACTTAGTGAGAGTGAGGAATCCTGGCTGCCTTTACTTCAGCACAGCAGGACCCAAGGTGAAGTTTGCCGTCTGCATCTGGCAGCTGGTCGGCAGCTTTGGCCCCGTGCTTTCGTCGGCTAACTTTAACCTGGCTCTGTTTAATTTTTCCAATCTGTATTTTTAACTTCATCCTAAGTTTTTTATTTGTTCATTTTATCTTGCTCTATTTATGGATTTGAGGAGTAAAAATAAGCAAAGATTAGCGTGAGTAGGACTTAAAAAAAAAATCACAGGGCTCAAATGGCCCAGAGGCACATATAATACCCTTACCATGTGACAAAGCTTTTAAAATGATAAGAAAATCATGGGTTTTGAAAGTAGCAGTGGAAAAACTTTATTGTCTCCATTTGGAGACCATTTATTGAATTTGTTTCATCACTAATAATAAGCCTCTGGATTCATGTCTGCATCCTGCTGGGCACCTGCCATAGTGGTACAGCTTTTATGGGTGCAGTGGTCAGGGGCATGCCAGGACATCACATCCGAAGTAAGACACCAGGTTTTCCATCTTGCTTCTCCACCATAAGATGGAAGTGTAAAACCTGAAGTGTGCATTCGAGTTCTGGAAGCAGCATTTTCTACCCTTGGGAAAACTGCTCCAACCAGAATACCATCCAGAGGTTAACAGCTTTGAGGAAGGACCAGAAAAGGAAAGAGTTCTGCATTGGGTCTGGGTTGTGGTGCAAGCAGTCCTCCCACTCGGGCTTCTGGTGTTAGAGGCATCAGTGCTGGGAAGAAATGCCATGTGGAGTTATTGGCAAGCCCCAATGGGAAAATCACAATGCAGACCTCCAGGCTTCTGGAGGATGGCTGTACCGTTGGCAGCAGGGAATTCTATACTTTCTCACAATAGTTCTTACATGCTGTGGGGACCCAGTAGAGACAGAGCTCCTAGCCATGGGACACCCCCTGACCATATGGCCAAACGAGCCCATCACAACTGGGCTCTGTCAGAACGACCACATCATGTCATGGGGTAGGCCAAGGAACAATCCAGGGTAAGGCCGGACTGGTACCTCTGGAATTAAGCACAAGCAGGACCAGGGCACACAGCCCAGCTGACATGAGGGTTTCATGTCGCCCACTGTTACTGGACCAGCGCCTTCCCATCAGTTCACACCTATGGCCATATGGAGGATCCTTTATGATCAGTAGACTGAAGAGGAAGGAGCTTAAGCTTGCTGCATGGGTGGACCAGCTCTGTCTGTGGGTGCAAGCTGAAGACAGTGACTGCACTCTAGCCCCAGTCAAGGGTAGTCTTGAACAACAGTGGTGACGGAGAGCTTCAGGTGGTGTCCCTGGTCATTTGCTTTGTGTCGAAAGAGAAGTGGCCTGAGGTTAGACTCATGGGCTATAGCAAATGGCTTGACCAGATGGACAAGGGCCTAGAAGGAGAAAATGGGCAGACTGGCAACCAGGACGTCTGGAGCAGACATGTGGACGGACCTGAGAGGGCATACTGTGGGAGAATCTTTGTACTGCATGTTGGAACTCCAAGAGGGAGGCACTAAGCCTGCAAGAAGATGAAGTGACTGACCAGTTAATGGCACCCAGCCTGTGTCATCAGCCACTTCTAGTATTGGCACCATAGACACATGAACAGAAGAGCCATGGTGGCAGGGGTAGAGGCTATGCCTGGGCCCACTAGCCTGGACTCCCAATTACCAAAGTTTTTCCAGCTAATGCTGCTGCCAAATGGCTAACATTCCAGTAGCAGAGAGTGATGCTGAGCTCCCAGTATAGCCCCGTCCCTTAAGGGGACCAAACTGACACTCTGGCAGACTGCCTACATGGGACAGCTTCCAACCTGGAAGAAATGGCAATTCATTTGAACATGAATGGACACATATACTGGATATGGGTTTATATTTTCCTGCTCTCAGGGCCTCAGCTAGTACCACTATCCACGGCTTAAACAGTGTTAAATCTACTGTCATGGAATCCGATATAATATCACATCAGACCAAAGAACACATTTTTTAGCATGACTCCACTGGTTCTATCTCATGCTATACATCTAGAAGCTGCCAGCCAGTGAGAGCATAGCGTAGACAGACCTGTTGAAAGCTTAACTGATGAGCCAGCTCAAAGGTGATACTTCTTAGGATGGAGTACCATTCTTCAGGATTCAGAGTAGACCTTAAATCAAAGACCTTTAAATGGCACTGTGTTCGCAATGGGTAGAACGCATGAGTCCAGGAACCAAGGATTCAAAGTGGAAGCAGTCCTTCTGACCATCACCCCCAGTGTCCTACTTGAAGAATTTTGCCTTTTTATCCTCACAAAATGGAGCCCTGTGAATTTTGAGATCCTGGTTCCTAAAGGGGGGATACTTCTGACAGGAGACACAGTGGTTGCCTCTTTGAACTTTAAGTATGGCTGATCCATGGGCAATTCTAGCTCCTTGCACCAAGGAACCAACAGGAAATATGAGAAGTCACTGTCTTGGAAGGGATCATTGAACCTGATCACAAGGAAGAGATAGGGAGATATTGTTATGTGCAGGGAAGGGAAGAATAATGTAGAACCTAGGTGATCTGCTTAGGTACCTCATGGTTTCCCCACTCCAACTTTGGAAGAAAATCTACCACAGTTTGAGATAGGCATAATGGTTAGGAGCTCAGACCCTTCAGGAATGAGGGATTGGTCTCAACACTAGGAAAGGCCCCAAGATCAGCAGACATGCCTGTTTGACAGTGAGGAACATCTTTAGTGGATAACAGGTAGGAGAAGATGAGTATTAGTAGGCACCCTGAAATCAGCGATAGCACCAAATCTATAATTTATTCCACTAACCTTCCTCCATTAAGGTCCCCTTAGGAACAGAAGCCCACTGGTATCTTAGAGGAGCTTTTCTTGGAACCTATATGAAGAAGAAGATCCAAGTGCTGTAAAAGGTGGACTGTAGTGATGCTTTGATGCACTGTACAGATTCCTATTCAGGAATGAAGGTCTTATTCTCCAGCTTCGGGGAGTTCTTTGAGAAGGCGGTCCTTACCTGTTAGCCTGTGGGTTTTGCCTCGTGTAAAGAAGACTTTCTGGTCATCTGAAGGTCACACTGTCTTCCAGGGACAACCTTCACTGAATGACCTCTTGCCCTAACTTGGGTCAGCTCTCAAAGGCTACCTCACGTGGGTTGGCTGATGCTTTCACCAAGACTGTGTTACGTCTCAACTTCTCCCTCTGTTAATCTGACTTTGCCCCTCCCGCTTCCCAGGTGATCCCAAGAGTACTCAATAAACTGCTTCCTGGGAACATGACCTATAACAGCCATTAAAACTTGGGTTATTACCAGATGAAATAATTTGTATTCAAAGACTGGTGATAAAACACTTTGGTTATACGAACTAGTTGATTTTATTAATGCCAGACTATAATTATGAGTCTCTTTAGCTGGTTGCCAATTGATTTGAATCAAATACACATATATGTAGCAAACTGAACTCTTTTTGTGAGAATTCCTAAGTACACTCAATCTGGGCATATCTCACTTCAGAGGCCAGATTTCCAACTCTGATTTCAGTTCTCTGTTGGGATTTTAGCCATTTTGTAAGAGAGAATGCATTTCCACAAAGTAAGTAGTTGCAGACATTCCTCAGAGTTTTGATACATGGTCAGAAATTTCAGGAGAACTTGTGGATTCATGGATTCATTTCTAGACTCCTAAGGTTCTGTGCCTCCTTTGCACGCGTGGTTTGTTTTTCAGCCTAATCAGCTCTTGCAACTAAACCACACTGATAAAGCAAACGTTTAATAATTCAGATATCTGCTGAGGTACGCATTCCAGGGGCAACTGTAGCAACTTAAAAACATGATTCATTTTTTCGAAACTCTGTGAGTCTTTTCCTGAATTAGGAGTTTAGATTCACCCAATAGCAGCTCTCTACACCCTGCGGAGGTTTTGCAGTGTGTCTCCAGCTCCTGCCTGTTTGCTCCCGTGTTCATTTAACGCCTGGACAAGTGATCGAAGTGAGTTTATTATCTTCTTTGCCACTTTAAGTGCAGGTCTTGTCACATCTTGCTAAACTCGGGGAAAAGAGCAAGGTGCTTCCTCTGAGTGTTTTCATGACCAAGAGTTATTGACCTGAGGAAGTAGTTCAGAAAGCCTCTTCAACAAGTTTACCCAACTTAGAACTCTAACTGTGCCAAGTAGGATAAGCCCACATACCCTCTTCCCCGGAAACTTCTGTACAGTCTATGTATTGAGTGTCAGGAAGGGGACAGGTATAAAGAAAATGCACGTGGGGCCTCCGGGCGGCTCGGTCAGTTAAGCGTCCGACTCTTGATTTCGGCTCAGGTCGTGATCTCACAATTCTTGAGTTCAGGCCCCCACATCGGGTTCTGCACTGACAGCATGGAGACTGCTTAGGATTCTCTCTCCCTCTCTCTCTCTGCCCCTCCCCTGCTCACGTGCATGCTCAAAATAAATAAACTAAAAAAAAAAAAAAAAAACTTTGAAAAAAAAGAAAAGAAAAGAAAATACACACATGATCATTTGCTGACACTCCTCATGTAATAATGAGCCTGAATGGCCATGTTCACAAGCGGATTTTTCCGATAAACAACGCAGTGGAAGTTGGACACATGTGCCTCTTCTTTTGACTTAAGTAAAGAGCTGACAATGTTTTCCCCTTTTTGTATGATTCTTAGGAGGCGAGTGAACTAGCTTTCCTACTGGTTGTCATGCTTCTCATACAGGCTAATTCATCATGTGAGGTCATTGCATGCGGTGGGTCCTGTATCCCCCTTTCCTGCCCTCCTTCCTGCCATCCCCAGCTCTTCCCTTCATGGTCTGGGTGATCCCATCAGCTCTAAAAGTCCCTGGTTAAAAGGAGTGTAAGCACAAGTCTCCTCATGCTTCCCAGCTTTGAAGCTAGGGCCCATGGGGTCCAGGGGACTGCTGAGGGCAGGAGCAGTGGGGGGACAAGGGGAGCAGGGCAGTTGGGGCGAGTGATTCAGAGCTCACATCTTTTGGGTCTGTGTGCTTTCTCAATTAGGTTAGGTCGTCTCCCTCCCGTGGACTTCCCGATTGATTTAGCCAGCACCAGGGGAGCTGGCTTATGAGAATACTGAGCCTAGCCCTCCTGTTTGCCTCATCAATGTGCATTTTGATCTCAAAACACTTGGAGCAGTACTTTTCCTCTTCCTTTCGAACACATTTGCACTTTCCCCTGACTTTTCCACTGAAAAAGCTGCTGTTGAAAATAATGGTAAATTTTCTAGTATTGGCAACGTGTTCGGCCCTGGTTGGCCGTCTGAGGGGCCATCTTTCCCCAGGGCTTCTCCCTCTCATCATTCCAGATCTAGCTCCTCATACGTTCACACGTGCAATAAGGTGGCGTCCCCCTGATGAAGTTTCTGACTGGAACTGCAGGCTCCTCCCCATACTCGATCCAAAAGAATCTTCCTCCGTTTCTTCAGGTATGCTCGGCAGTAAGAATCTAGAGTGGATCCTACTGTGTGTAGAATGTGTGTGTAGAATGATGCCTACTGTGTGTAAGCGCCACATGATCAGGGACACGGTCTTTCTTTATCACCACCGTTTCCTTGACTGCTAGAACAGTGTGGGTTCAGGGCCTACCCTCAGTCTTTGCTGGCTAAGCGAGTCCTGCCTCAGGCGTGGCCAGCACTCACCGACAGGCACCGTGCTAGGCTCTGAGCAGGCAGTAGACAGAACGAGTGCCTCTTGCCTCACAGGCAAGAGCTGGGGATGTGGAGAAAGCGAAGAAACTGATGTTTAAACAACATTTCAGTGCAACATTGTACGTGTTGTGAGATGAGGGGTGGAGATCAGAGAAAGCAATCCAGAGATGAGATCTGTGCGGAGTCCTGAGGACAGTAGGAATTTACCAGTCCACCTATACTCCTTAAGCTAACGACGGGACCATTTACCATCTGCTCCCCTTCCTGCCCTTATCTTTTTAATCTAAGTTCTCTTTACTCCCCAGGCTGCCAGCCCTTCTGTTCCAGGGAACTAATCTGCTTTCTGTAACCCCCAAGGACTGGTTGGATGCTGTCTGGCCCCTTTCGTCCCTGCTAGCCTTTCTCTGTGAATGTATGTTCATTACATCCTGAAAGGTCCTGCTCAAACCCAAGGGGTCTAGGGCAGCCTTCCCTAATGAATTCTCTTCTGATTCCTTTATTTCCCTCTTACTCACAGCTTAAGCTTTTAGCTTGTACAGTCTGATTCTAAGAATGCAGATAAACCACACTGGCACTGAGCATGATTTGGATGTCTGTAGATAAAAATCACCCAAAGAACAGTGTCAGGATTTTCCTCATCCTTTTATCAAAGCAGGAAATGCAGCACCCGGTGCATTGCATTTCCGTGTGGAAGTCAGCACAGCAGAAGGTACCCACCTCCGTTGCCCAGAAACTCCTGGTCCTCTACTGTCAAAACATAGTTCTCTATGTAAATCTAGCACTGTTTATAGATAGGGGTATTTGGGGAGAAATCTGGAGAAGAAATGTGTTAAAATGGGCTTTATAACCACTATCAAATTTTTTAAAAAATTTTTAATGTTTATTTATTTTTTGAGAGAGAGAGAGACAGTGTGAGCAGGGGAGGGGCAGAGAGAGAGAGGGAGACACAGAATCCAAAGCAGGCTCCAGGCTCCGAGCTGTCAGCACAGAGCCCGATGCGGGGCTTGAACTCACAAGCTGTGGGATCATGACCTGAGCCAAAGTCGGACTCTTAACTGACTGAGCCACCCAGGCTCCCCACTATCAAATTTTTATATTCGACTCCCAGCTGAGTTATAGATTCTTTAGGAATTTTCCATCTTTGTGTTCCTATAGGAGAGTAGTTAAGGGAATAAAATTATAATAATAACTTTATAATTGTGCATAGCGCTTTACAGTTCACATCTAAAGTAAATGTCACCTCATCTGAGAAGCCATCCTAAATATCCATGACAGTTGCCTTCACCTTTCTTTGTGCTCCAACACCTCTTGTCAAACCTCTAAGTGTGGCACCCTTGGCCAAGCACTGTGACTTATGTTACGTGCCTGACTCCTTAGCAGATAGATTTTATCGAGAGTGGGGAGCTTAGGGGCGCCTGTGTGGCTCGGTCAGCTAATCGTCTGACTGTTGGTTTCAGCTCAGGTCATGATCTCATGGTTCGTGGGATCGAGCCCCACATCAGGCTCTGTGCTGACAGCGTGGAGCTTGCTTGGGATTCTCTCTCTCTCCCTCTCTCTCTGCACCTTCCTCAATCTCTCTCATGTGACCTCTCTCTCAAAATAAATAAACTAAAAAAATAAAAAAGAGTGGGGAGCTGAGCTTTTTCAATCGCATGCTTCTATGATCTGGCTCATGATAAAGGTCAGTACACTAAAAATACCTCATAGATAAGTAAATGAATGAACGGATAAATATATAAATGACTGTTATTTCCGTATTAAGTATGTGATAAAGGCTTGTTATATTACCCTTCGATTGTGATAGAATACAGAAAACTAAAAGCAGATAAATCTAATAACTGTGGAAAACTTATTTGTGGATGAAGGTTTGGAGTTGTAGATGAAATTAAGTCTCTAAATTTTCCTAAGAGTTCTTTTATTCCTAGAATAGATACTGATGAGTTAGTTGCATTCATTTGCAGCAGTATTTCTGCAGAGTCGGGAAATTGATTTAATTAAGTCCTGTCTTTCCCTAAGAGTTAGAAAAGTATTCTAAGAGTGGAAAAAATCATAGAACAAATAGTTACCATGTAAATTATGGAGTATTAGGTGCTTCTCTGAGTATTTTCTCCTTCATGATTAAATGTTAATCTCTGAGTTATGCGCTGTAATAATAGATCCAACTGAAAAAGTGTTTCTGGCACTAATGCATAAAATATGTGCATGCAGTTTGAAGGCTGAAAAATGGCACATTCTTTGGGGGTGGATGAAGAATGGTCTGAAAGTTACTGCCACTCCAGGGAAACAGAACGTGATTATCTACAACGTTACCTGATTTTAAATACTGATTGCCAAACTGTTCAATAAAATATGAATACTTATTACGGCAATCCATATCACATGTTACATATCCTATTTCAGGGGTGGAGTGCACCTTCTTAAAGAAACATGTGCTAACTAGGTAATGTCAAACGTTATAAAGTGAGTGGAAATTGAGACTGAAGTTCTCCTCTCTTATTGGTTGCTCAACTGGACTTTAACCTCTAGGAAAAGACTAAAACTATAAACAACACTCAGTATCCATGGTAACATGCATAAGAAGGTAATTATTTTTTCTTTACATTTTTAAATTTTAGAGTTTAATAGCATATTATATGCATTGCCTCAGGCCCACGATTCCTGCAGTTGGTCATTAAGTATCAGGAAATGCCCTCTCTACCAGTCATTATTGCTTAAATAAAATGCCACTTACAAGCCTTGTGAACAAAAGAGCTACAGTGTCTGTTTAAGGCATACCTTGACTATTGTGGTGATTTGGCAATGAGTGCAAGGACCCCAGAGCACCTGGCCCAGAAGCCAGGCTTGTGTCCCGAGAACAGCATTCACAAGGAAGCCTTTTCAGTTATGGTTAATTAGACTCAAGAAACAGCTCCGTCCTTCAGGTGAACACACCAGAAGGAAGGCCCCAAGCCCATGTTCTCATGCGGTCAAACGGCTGCTGTAGGAATAGTGCCGGAGCAAAGGGTTCTGGGTAAGTCCAGCGTGCGTTAATTCCATCATATTGTGAAGGACAACCCTCTGATGTACCATTTTGGAAGTGTAGGTTTTATACTATTTGGGTTTTGTTTTTAATGTTTATTCATGTTTGAGAGGGAGAGCGTGAGCCGGGGAGGGGCAGAGAGAGAGAGGAGGGACAGAGGGTCCCAAGCGGGCTCTACACGGACAGCAGCGAGTGCAGTGCAGGGCTTAAACTCACGAACTGTGAGAACATGACCTGAGCCGAAGTTGGACACTCAACAGACTGAGCCACCCAGGCGCCCCTATACTATTTTTTTTTTTTAAGGAAGACTCATTGACAACGAATCCAACAGTTGAGAAGGTGTGAGGGGAGAATTTACTTACAAAATCTGTCTGATGTTTGTTCTACACAGGCAGAGTGATGTAATAGTAGACCAGAAAATTCAGTCCAAGTTGAAACCAAAACTCTTTTCTCTGGCTACAGAGGCTCCTTTCCCTTGGCCCCTGTACACCTGGGTGGCTTACACTAGACAGGTGCCAACCTCACGGCTTTGGTTTGCCTGCAGAGGTGGCCTCAGTAAACCTGTCCCCAGGTGACTTGTGCAAACAAAAGGAAGAATATGTGCTGAAAACTAATCTAGGGAGCGCTAAATTTAGATCGGATTTTTCTTCCAAGAGTTTGTTTGTAAATCAGTTTTGGGAACCTGGAACAAACATTTCCCATAAAAACATTGTAATACATGTGGCTATGAAAATTTAACCCCTAATGACAGTGAAATGTTACACATCAGCAAAAAACATTTTGTAGCAGTTGTCTTTTCTCCAGCTTCCTCCGCTATATGATGGATTAAAGGGGCTTTTGTGGGCTGATCTAGGAGGTAGACCACCATGTGCAATGGTGCCTGGGGGAAATCAGTCCCCACTCAAAAAGCTGGATGTGAGAAACTCTCATCCTGCTGCCAGGACTTCACAGAGAAGGGAGAATTCCCTTCAACAGTTCGGATGATGCCACACAGAAGGAAGAGGGAGCAGGCTCTTTTATGTAAGGGACATTCATAAATTTGGTGTTTGTATTTTGAGAACTGCCAGCACTTAATTTAGAAAGTATTACAACTGTACTAGGCAGAAGGTGAACTTGACGGAGTTTAGACCAGGAAGTTGAATACGAAAACATAAACAGTAAAGCAAAATATAGAACCAAGATTTGAACAGAGATAGACGTTGGAACTAAGAACTTCATAGCAGAGCTATGAGCAAGACCGATGTTCCAGCGCCAAACAAGGCAATGCAAAAATTTCTTTACTAGAGAAAGTAAAGAAATTTAAAAGCGGCAAAGCAACGGGACCCTGATGCTGATTGCTCACATTTTCTGTTCTTTTGTCCCTGCCTGGATTGACTCTAAAAGCTAAGTCCTGAACAGTCTAAGCTATCACAAAGTCACGTGTCCATCCCACTCCACTTCTGTGACCCACAGCCTAGCTGCTTGCCTCACCCCCCAAAAATCTGTGAGCAACAAAAGCTCTCATTCTAGACAATTCCCCAATTGTTTTTGCTCCCAAATAGCAAAAGAGAGAATTTTTTTTTTTTCAGTGAGAACGAGGGCGAGGTGGGATGTGGGGAGGGGAGCAAAGATGGAGCCATGACCCATGAGGAAGAACAGGAATCAGTTTAAGAGATTGTCAGGATTAAGGATCTTTTTGGAAAAGAGAAAGAGAGAGAGAACTATGATTACTGGGAAAAGGAATTAAAGTAGTGGGCCAGGAGGAAGGCAGAAGAATGCTGTGTAAGATGCATGAAACGATGCTTGGAATCTTCCAGAAAAAAAAAAAAACACAATAAAAAAACACCACAAATGAAAAATGTATGTGGTGAGATCAAATGTCTTGTGGTACCAAGCAGGAAGCAGAAGGTAAGTTCCCAAGCAAGATCAGCAATCATGGGGCTGACCAAGAACTCTCCAGACTGCCAAAATTGGGAGTTTGTGCCTGGTTCACCTAATACCCAAGGTGCAGGGAAGTCTCCAGTGCTTGTCAAGCTCCTCAGGAATAATTTGACTTTCTGTTCTCACAATCCAGTCTGGGCACCTCTGGAGAATCTTGTGTTTACATGTCCAACTGTAGCTGTGACTCCAAGGAACCACACCAGCTGGGTTGGGGACCAAACCCCCTGTGCTTTTGAGAAGGTAGAGAGGGATTCAAACACCGTGGTTTTTGTCATCACAAGTGTCCTGTCATTCGGGGCAATTTGTTCCAATTGCCACCACTGGAACAAAATGGCAGATGATGTTTTTCAAAGCTGTTTGGAAAGTGTGTTTCCAAGTCAGTTACAAAAAAGCCCACACTATGTTATTTTCACTGCGCCCAAACAAAAAAGTGGTTGTGTGCAAAGATGCTTTAGGAAGAGAACTCGCAGTCTAATGGTTGGAGTAGATTGAAAGCATAAATTAAGTTACATCAATGGTAGGAGACTTTCCCTGCTTCTCTAGACCTGGAATTTTGGCTCCAGTATCATTTTTCAGCCCTTAATATAGAGGCTTAACACTTTCAAATATGTTAATTTCAGAAAAAACATTTCTTGCTACTTAGTTCAAATAATCTTTTCCTGGATGAATTAAGTGAAGAGGAATAAAAAAGTCAACGTAAAATATAGATTCATTCCAATCTAATGAGATTGTTGGAAGTCTGACTTGGTGGGAAACCCTCACCTCTGGGAAGTCTGCTGCCACACCAGCCATGTCCTTGTGGCACCGTAACTTCTCAGGTCCGTGATGTTTGGAAAGCGTGGCTTGGACAACACAGATCACAAAAATATATCACTCTCCTGAATGTCCAGCCTGGCAAGTTCACACTCAGGTTAGCACCACACTTGTGGAAGGGGCACGTTTCTCAGTTGGTTTTTGATGCTCTCACTCATTTCTTTTTTTTTTTTTTTTTCAACGTTCAAGTTCACGCTCAGGTTAGCACCACACTTGTGGAAGGGGCACGTTTCTCAGTTGGTTTTTGATGCTCTCACTCATTTTTTTTTTTTTCAACGTTTATTTATTTTTGGGACAGAGAGAGACAGAGCATGAACGGGGGAGGGGCAGAGAGAGAGAGGGAGACACAGAATCGGAAGCAGGCTCCAGGCTCTGAGCCATCAGCCCAGAGCCGACGCGGGGCTCGAACTCACGGACCGCGAGATCGTGACCTGGCTGAAGTCGGACGCTTAACCGACTGCGCCACCCAGGCGCCCCTGCTCTCACTCATTTCAAAACAGGCTTTGAATTGGGTAAAAGGGACTAGAGATGCTATCATTGTCGGGTATTTCCCCAACTTCATCGTGTTTATTAATGGATATTATCAGAGGGAGTAATTTTTAACAGTCTCACTGATTTGCATACATTGGAGAAAAGTCTTTCTGAATCACTGAATGTCGGGATTATGAAACTGTTAGAAGCACACGAGAAGTTTGATTGTTTTAAGTAGTTCCACTTGACCAATAGGCTTCCCTAAGTAACAGTTGTTGAGGGAGCTGCTTCAACAAAATCATAGAAGCGGTTTATTCTACATGTAACCTTAGATCGCCCTGGGTGATACTGTCTTTAGCTCCAAGAATCACTGATCATCCTGAGGTGGAGGGGAACAGAGAGATCTTCTAGGCCAAGGGCACACTTTTCTGTAAAGGGCCAGATAGTAACTATTTCAGGCTTTGTGGGCCATGTGGCCTCTGTCATGACTATTCAACTGCCGCTGTGGCATGAAAGCAGCTGTAGATGATGCCGAAGTAAAAGAGTGTGTCTGTTCTAACACAGCTTTTGATTTACAAAAACAGGTAACAGGCAG